>NW_024524822.1:3658137-4406060 GCF_017590135.1 Pyrgilauda ruficollis
GGGAGATGCGCTCGGCACCGGCCCCGGCCCCGGCTGCGCGCTGCTGCCGCCGCCGCACCGCTCCCGCACCGCCGCCGCCGCTCCCGACCCGCACTGCTGGGGGGCTCGGGAGAAGAGGGGCTCTGGCAAGGGCAAGGGGGATGGCTTGGAAGTGACGGAGGGAAGGGTTCAACGGGATGGCAGGGAGACGTTCTTCCGTGTGAGGAGGGCGAGGCACTGGCACAGGTGGCCCAGAGGGGCTTTGGATGCCCCTGGATCCCTGGAAGTGTCCAAGGCCAGGTTGGATGTGGCTTGGAGCAACCTGGGATAGTTGAAGAACCTGCCCATGGTAGAGGGGTGGAACTGGGTGGTCTTTAAGGTTCCTTCCAATCCAAGTCATTCTAGAATTCTATGATTTTATGAAAATTCTGCTGTCCCTCCCACCTCTCCCCCCATCCAGCTCATTACCACTCTTTCCTCAGGCTGTTCCTTCCTTTCAGAGAATCATTCTAGAATTCTATGATTTTACGAAAATCCTGCTGTCCCTCCCACCTCTCCCCCCATCCAGCTCATTACCACTCTTTCCTCAGGCTGTTCCTTCCTTTCAGAGAACTGCTAGGGTGCAAGGGCACAGAAATGAGTTTCCTTAGAGCTTTTACTCATTATTACCCTCTCCTAAGTGAATAGGCACCTCCAGCATCCAGGGCACACAGGGATGGCTGGCAATGACAAACCTGGAGGGGACAAGCTTGTGACCTAGAGCAAAGATTTTAGATGTGGTGTTTACCAGCCAGCATTTAAATGGGGGCCAGAAGGATAGATGACCCTGAGGTCTGATCTCAGATTCCTACATCCCTCCATCAGATGGATGCCACGGTGACACCTGAAGGCTGGGATTTGTGCTTGAAGACAAAACCAGGTGAGCTCCACCGCCGTGGTTTTGCTCACACTGGCTAGAACTGCGGTGGAGACACATGACTCTTCCAACTGGAATGATGGGGGTGAGTTTGAAGGCAAACCCTGTCCCCAGAGACAAAATAGACACATTTGACCCCAGCCCCAGAGTCCCGTGAACTCCTGCCCACAGTCGGGCATGACTAACAAAGGCAAGGAGAGACAGCCTACAGGAGCTGTGAGTCAGTGACTCACAACAACAATTTCCTGGTGACTGCTAATCTACCTGATTTTATTTGTAGATGTACATATAAAAGAAGATGTCAAAACCCTAACAAAGCACGCTTAATGCTCAGGCTTATATTATTTCCACAAGCTAATTAAGAGCAATTCATCACACGCCTATTGAGGCAAAACAGCCTTCTGAGATACCTAGGTCATCAAATGTTAAAACCACAACAAGGGCAGAATGGCAATGAATATGGAATCCAGCAAACAAACAGCTCCAGCCCCATTCCCAGGGGCCATTCCCAGCTCCAGCTTCCAGCCTTAACAAACTGTAGCCCCGCTGTGGTGTGAGAACAGTGCCTTTTTCCAGCTACAGGAATAGAGAGAAAGCAAAAAGCTCTCACCAGCAAAACAGGCAACTTGTTGCAAAGCATTAAATGTGGGACCCTGGTGCCGTCTAAGTTGGAGGGGTGAAGTTTCTATGCATTCTGGAAAAAATAATCACAGAAAAATGCAGCCCTGAGGTGTTTGTTGAGAAAAGTGTAATACTACGAAAAAGGTTTCCTTTCCTTCCCTTTCCTTCCCTTTCCTTTCCTTTCCTTTCCTTTCCTTTCCTTTCCTTTCCTCTTCTCCCCTCCCCTCCCCTCCCCTTCCCTTCCCTTCCCTTCCCTTCCCTTCCCTTCCCTTCCCCTCTTTTTTTTTTGGTTTTTTTTTTGTTTTTTTGTTTTTGTTTTTGTTTTTGTTTTTTTTTTAAGGAGGAAAGGGTAGATTTGGGACTGTCTCAGGCTGTTATTGGTACATGTGCTCCTTTCTTTTCCTTATTTTTAAAAATTCCTTCTAGTCAAAGAGTGCAAAGAACCAGTGCAGCATGGATACACAAAGTGACACACGAATAGCCAATAGAAGAAAATTTTCCCCCCCCCCCCTTTACAGCACGAAAGTAAATGGCACGAACAGGGTTCTGAGAGTTTCACTTGCTGAAAAAATATTCTAGGAACACTTACAGAAGTTTGTCTAACTTGCAAATTTGGAGATGCTTTAAATCTGAACAAACTGGGGATTTTCAAGCCAATTGCATAGCCCGTAACCCAGATTGCTATTTCTAAATGAGGCCTATTTTTAATATCTTTTTCTTCTGCTTCATGGATCCAGCCTTTCCTTGGGGACGCCAGCTCCTGCCTGACCGTCGATTTCAATAGCATCGGGGCCAAGAAACCAGCAAAAACTGCCGTTCCCAGCAAAAACTCCGGGTGGAAATGGAAATCGTCTTGCAAGTGAAAATGCATTGCACTGACAAGACCCATCTGGGCAGGGTGAGATGGGGGACCTGACGGGTTGTCAGGAAGCACCAGCTCCATTCTCACCTCAGCTGCTGAGTGTGCAGCTTGGGGGCAAATCCCTTCTTTTATCTCCAATCAGTTTTTTTAGGTTTGTGTTTTTTTTGTTGTTTTTTTTTTTTTTTTTTTTTTTTAAATCCTCTCTCACATACAGGAATGCAAGGAAAATGTCTCCAATCAGTTTTTTTAGGTTGTGGTTTTTTTTTTTTTTTTTTTTTTTTTTTTTTAAATCCTCTCTCACATACAGGAATGCAAGGAAAATAATTAGCTGCTGGATAAAAATGGATAAAAAGAGATAGCGAGGGTTGTGGAAATTATATCTGTACTGGTCCCAAGCGTGGGGGTTTCCACACAGAAAGCAGAAACATTCTCAGTAGGAGCTGGGAGCTTCTCCACGACTGAGAGGCAGCAGTGGGCTGTTCCCGGGTGGAGCAGCCTCTAGGAGAAGGCAGAGCATATGTTGTGTGTCATGCAAACCAGGAACCTTGGCTATGCCTCTATGTGCCTTATGCCTCTATCTGCCCACATTCAGGCCTGATTTTCACCTGAGTGGATTTTTTTAGCAGGAGCTTTGAGACATTCAATTTATTTCTTAGTCCCAAGCAGAGCAGTTCAGCCCCAGGGTTATTTCCTTCTTCGTGACAATGCCCCAGATGGGATTGAGACAAACCCAGGATTTTGTGCCTCTGTGGAGAGCTTTGTGAAGACATTTTGCTGGAAAGTGCTTAAAGTATCCGTATGATCTAAGTTTAAAATGGATGGTGAAGGGCAAAAAAAAAAAAAGTAATTCTCATTTAAAGGGTCACAGATGAAGTATTCTTTGACTTTCAATCCCGTGAACTGTATTTCTGGACACCCAGAACTAATGCACCTTTTATTGGCTGGCAAACATGAGGAGGTTATTGCAAAGATACCAATAGCAGCTTTCTGAAGTGGTTTTCAATTGGCCCTATTACTAAAGACATGTACATACAGCAGGGATCATTAAAATGCACTATGTATTTACAATACAGAGAGCAGTTTGTGTTTGTAATGCCTGTATGTTGAAAATCCTGCTGCTTGCAATCAGAGGAGAAAGTCACTGGTAGAGCTCTGATGTAATCAGTGGTTTATATTTCACCCTGCCAGGGTCACATCAGCATCAATAACTCTGCTGAAGGAGTAAGAATGATTTTTTTATTATTATTGTGAAGTAAATGGCACAAAATTAATTTTCTTTCCAAGCTGCAGTGTACAAACACTGTTCCCCAGCCACAGGGTACCTGACTGTAGTTGGTGACCACAGGGCTTAAGCTGTGCTTTTGCCAGACACAGGAGACAGGCTGGGTCAGCAATTCCAAGAAACACCTCCAGAGAGAGGAGGGGGTGCACCAAGTGCCCTTTGCAATTCGGTTCTTGCCTCTGGGCTGACAGCCAGCCAAGGGCCCCTCGCTGTGCTCAGAGCTGCAGGAGATGCTGCTTTCTGACACAGCATCAAAACGGGAGCTTCCTGACCACTTCCAGAGAAGTGCCCTGAGGGGACACTCTGCCAGCTTTAGCCTTCCTGCTCTGGCAGCCAGGAGAGGCTGAATTTTCTCCTCCCTCCTCAGGTACAAATAGATGGTTCCTGCCTTTTACAGGAGAGCTGTGAGCCACCAGCTGGGCACTGGGAACCAGCCCCTGGACTGGCTCAGAAGGGCTTGCAGTGGGAACAGGGAGTGCATCATCTGCACAGCAAGGAAAGGCTGCTCAGCACTTTGGGCTGAGCTGCAGACTGAACAGCTGTGTGAAAACCAGCAGCCCCACTCAGCCAGGGAAGGCTGTGCCCAGGTGCCCATGGCCATGGCACTTTCTAGCTCTCCTCCTCTGACATCCTGCACTGCCTGCCTCTTTATAGCTCCCCTGGGGCTCACTGGGGTTTCAGCCAGACATCTCTTGTGTGTGGTAGCAGCAAGGATCTTAGCAGCAGGGTGTTAGGCACGTCCAGGACCAAAGCCACACTGGAAAGGGACCTCACACACCCCAGGGCTGGAGTCAGGCAGGTGCCTGCTACAATCCCCCTCCCAAACAGCCCCAGTGCCAGGCACGGGCCAGCCTGGCTGTCAACAGCCCTCACAGAGGAAGGGAAAACACAAGGAAAAGTGGAAAGCAACCTGTTGCTTGAGCCAAAATCCAAGGAACGAGGCCGTGCCATCCCCTCCTTCAGAACCCTATAACCACTCCATCACTGCCTGCCCTCTGACACAACTTCATGAGCAGCAACAGCCTCCAGTGTGGCTCCTCTCCTTGCCAAGATGAAAGAAACCTTCAATGCATGTAACTCTTGCACTCTACTTAATTAATCAGTTTTTGCATTACAAGTGAAACTTCTTTGATGCATGAAATATTAAGGAGCAGCACAGGGAGGGGAAGGAGCGGGGAGGTATTGGCTTTCACTGCCTGAGAGATGGATGGGCTGAGGGAGCCAGGGGCTGAACTGCAGGCAGCACATCTGCAGCAGGACAGCCTGCCCAGGTGGAGAGGTGCCAGCCAGCAAAGGCATTCCCTGCATCCTTGCCTCTCAAGCAGGTGGGTTTTGCTCCATGTTCAGGCCCTACGTGCTCATCAAGGTTTGCTCACACAGGCATAGGAAGGGGACAGTGCCTGATTAAACTTTCATGAAAAATAATCTCTGGTTGATTCATTGGGGTTTTTTTGTTTGGTTTTTTTTTGGTTTTTTTTTTGGGTTTTTTTTGTCTCATGATGGCTGCAAGAAAGTGAAGTGAAATGAGTCTTGGGTGAAAAGAAACAGCTCTGTTCTGGAAAAGCCAGACAGGCTTTTAGTCAGATGAGGCTCTCCCAAAGGATGTGTGAGTAGTTATCTGTGTTACAGGTTTGGAAGTGCCATTTCCACGCTGAGCTCTGAAGGAGGGAAGGCAGAAATCCACACAGTCATTGTGGATATTCCTGCAGCCCTCCCTCGTGCACAGCAGGGACTCAGTGCCACAGTACCAGGTGTGTTTGGCACCAGAGAGCCACTCTGCTCTTAGACAAAACCACAAACCTCCTTTTTCTCCCAAACCATCACATTTGATCCAAGTCCCCTGGCAACTCTGCAAAGGACCCAAAGCAGAGCCCTGAGTCTTTGCTTTCCTCCCTGCCCCTTCCCAGCTGACTCATTCAGGAGCTGTGTTGGCTTCTGGAAAGGAATCCATCAGTTCAGACCTGCTTGTACTGAACCATCAGCCCCTCCAGAGCACCACCATGGGCCTGGCTGCCACAGCCCGAGCCAAGCAGGCAGGTAACACATTCCCCATAAACAAATGACAATGGCTGGGCCTGCACTGGCTGCATAAAGGGTAATAAATGAATAAATCGGTTAATTATACCCACCACAGAATTTAATTAGACCATCTCTGTTCACTCTGCTTCAGCCAGAATCTCAATTATAAATCTTTATTTTCAAGGTTTCACAGCTTGGACATAAAAATTTGCTCTGGGCTTAAACATGACACACAAGGTCTTCTGTTCAGGGACTGCTCCAGTTTTTTTAACCAATCTTTCTTAAAAAGGTCAGGTTGGGAGACCAGATGGCTTGAGGGGAAGGTAATGAAGATGCAGGGCTTTTCTGAAAGAGATGGCTGGATGAAATTGTGGGCAGCTTAACAGAGCTGAGACATTATTAAAGGCTGCTGGGTGAAACCACACTCAACTCTCCCTGATCCCAAACCGGAGTCCTGGTTGCAAAATGCGATTGGGGTCCTGCTAAGTGGCATCCCCACTCCCCAGCAGCAGAGATCAAGGGCTGCAGGGGCTGGGGAGAGGGACCCTCGGGCCCCCCGGGCAGGGCCAGGCAGGGGGAGCTCACACACCTGGCTCCTGCACAGGGAATGTGCTCCAGGGCTGTCAGGTGTGTGCGTGCTGCTTCCCCCAGCAGGAATCGCTCCTCTGCCTCCTCCTTCTCCAAGGAGGCCAGCTGGGTGACCTGGAGTAGCTGGAAAAACACAAGGCAGATGAGAAATGATTCCACTTTTTAAATTGTTATGATTCTGAAGGTAATTTAGGACTCACCTTTTGCTTTCTGGAGTTGACGGTATTGAAATCCAGTACTCTGTCTGGTTAAATGTGCTCTGAAATATTCAGATCATTTTAAAATGTCAATAGTGTTACAGGAAAAAAACAGAAAACTTGTTTACCAGCAGCAGAAGCATCTACAGTCTCAGGTCACATCTTCATCCAATCCAAGGCATGCTATTCCATATTCCCTCATTGAGTTAATTAGTTGATTTGCTTTCCATGCCCTATGCCAAGCCCCCAGCTCCCTCTGAGGGAAAACAGGGATTGTCAGCAGGGCCCAGCTCAACAGCCAGCCCTGAGAAGATTTTCCAGGCAGCCCCTTGGTCATCTAGACCACTGGTAAGCTCATTTTTTGGCTCAATATATATTTCTAGGAGCACTGCAGGTGCCTGTTCATTTACTACCATGGCCACCCTGGCACATGAGAATTTTGATAATATTTTGTCCACATGCCTGCCCCTAACTCCCCAGTAATGCTGCTCTGCACATCCTACCTGTCCTAAATACTCACAGGGCAAACCAGAACAGATCTTGGGTAAGCCAGACCCCAGGACTGCTGATTACATCTTTAGCCAGCAGGTCACACTGGTTTATTGTCTGGCTGGTTCACCACAGAATTTAACCCTTTGGAAACACTGCCTGCCTGATCTGTGCCAAATTCCTGCTCAGGAGGCTTTGATGTATGGCACGAATTACCGGTAATAAAGAAAAAGATATATGGGATGGATTAATCAAATCATAAATTTCTTAAATCTCTATGGCAGCCCATAAATCAAATTGGGCTGGATGTTACTGGCCCTTTCTCAATGTATAATAGGAAGTAGAGATGACCTGTACATACAGAACAGGGGTTTGCATTTTTTTGGTGGCCAGTTGGGAAACTCAGGTTAAATGATAAAGAGAGGGAACAGCTTTTCTATGAGGAGAATGTTTATGTATTTCAAGCTTCACTATTGAAAATGCATGCACTTTTTGGAAGGTAAAATGTGTATATTCCCACACTAAGAGTGAAATCAGACATAGAACAGCTACTGGATGAGGCTGCACACAACACAGCTTGGGTTAGATTAAGTTTCATGAGGCAGAGACAAGCACTGATGACTATCCTAGGCAGGCCTTCCAGCCATTCTGATTTTTTAGGATTTTGCCCCATTTTGTGTGCAAAGCAGCTGGAAACAGAACAGAACATACTTCTGGGAGCCCAGTAATCAGCATCCCTTCCCTGCTGAGGTTCAGCTGGATCCCTAAAAGGTCCTGCTGCATCTGGGCTGATGCACAAGAAATACACAACTAAGAGCAGCAGAATATCAGTCTTACCCCTACTTTATTTCCAGTAAAAATTATCACTTGGAATCATCCCTTCAGACTAAGCCCTGGCCCAGCTCAGACTGACCCTTGTTTCTAGCCCTCTTAGAGGCACAATTCCCAGCTCCTGTGCCCATCATCCCTCTGCTGGTTTTATCTGTGGGGCTCCCTCCAGCCCTCACACAAACCCTGCCTAACACCAGTCCTCCTCTTGGGATCTTTGCTGTCCCCCTCAAAACTGGATTAATGATCTTGCCATCAGACAAGGCTCCCTGGCCTCTGGACATCTCAGATGTTTGGCTGTGAGGTGTTCACAAAATAAGAGTGATAATGTGCCCAGGGTGAGCTGCCCCACAGCCCAAACACCAATACGTGTTTACCAGAGGGAGCAGCAGGCTTCAGAAGTTCCATTTCTTTTTGGCAGTCCACAGACGTGAAACAAGGAGATTAAACACCAGGAATAAGCACCTATAAATAAAACTGACTATTTAAATCCAGCAAAGCCAGGGCATTCATCGTGAAATCTCCTGCACTTCTCCAGCACCAGCACAGCAGTGCTTCTGATTTTGTTTACAGCTGCACAGGACAACAGAGCATCAACCTTCACTTTGAATCTGGCTGCTGCTCTGCCAGGCTGTGGGGAGCCCTTAATTATCAAAGCCCTGCCTTGACCAAGGGACTGCAGCTGTGGATTATTGTTTCCCTTCCCCAAAGGAAAAAGAAAGCACTCACCGAACAATCCCACCTACTTAAAAACCTCTGACAAAGCTGAACCTGAGCCTAAGTGGGAGAGGGTTAAAAAAAAAGCCCTGAGATGCTCTTTATCTGGAGCCAGGAACGGGGGACGCAGCAGGAATTTTCAGGCTGTGCCTGGCAGCGGATGCCCTCTGTTGGCATCTTTCAGAAACATGATCGGGCTCACAGGCTGGCAGCTCACATCCCTGGAACCTGTGCCCTCGCTGCCGGGCTGATGTGCCCGGCAAACAGCAGCAAACAAACAAACAACCAAAGAGCAGCCCCC
Source organism: Pyrgilauda ruficollis (assembly GCF_017590135.1). Lineage (NCBI taxonomy): Eukaryota > Metazoa > Chordata > Aves > Passeriformes > Passeridae > Pyrgilauda > Pyrgilauda ruficollis. The sequence goes on from NW_024524822.1 coordinate 3,666,937, forward strand.
GCCCCGGGCACCCACCGAGCCAGCAGCGCTGCCCCGGGGATCTCTGCACACCCCGCTCGGTGCAGAGGCAAACAGCGGCAGCTGCAGCTCCAAGCTTCCCTGCAGCCTGGAGGAGATGCTCGCCCAGCCCTGCCGGCTGGTGCAGGGGCACGGGCTGCCCCAGCAGCAGAATTCCGCAGGGATCAGCGCTGCCAGAAGCTCCGGGAAGAGATGGGAGCTGCAGCGGAGCAAAGGGAGCACAAGGGGGGAGGAAGGCAGTGAGGCACGAGCAGGGGATCGCAGCATACAGAAACAGAGTTTGCAGGAGATCGTTTCTCCTCTCTAGCCCTTGAATCACACGTATTTAAAAAAAAAAAAAAAAAAAAAAAAAAAAAAAACAAACCAATAAACAAACATGCAGCATGGCCTCTCCTGGCTCTTGCTGCTGTCGCACAGGACAGCAGGTTGGGAAACTGCTGAGCTGTGATGGAGCTTCCCCCTGCCCCACGCACCCCCAAAGCAAGGCTGGTGCCTCCCGGCAGAGAATGGGCACTGCAGGAGGAGCCTGGATAAATACACACTTTAGGGAGAACCTCTGGCCCCAGAATCATGGAATATCATGACTTGGAAGGGAGCCACAGGAATCATCATATCCTTGACACCCCAACAATCCCACCCTGTGGCCAGGCATTGTACAAACACTCCTGGAGCTCTCTCAGGGTTGGGGCTGTGACCATTCCCTGGAATAAATCAGCTCAATGCTTTAGAGGTCACCATGACACCTCTTGAAGGACACATCTTCCTTGGAGCAAGGCTGGGCATAAGAAGGTGACCTGGAGGGCTCAGTTCCAGTGTGCAGCATCACCCTGGGACAAAGAGCCCACCTGGGGACTCCAGCCTGGCTCAGGGCCCATTCATGGGTTTCAGTACTGCTGATTTTGCCTTACCTACCCCTCAGCCCTGCTGGTGGTCAATAAACAGCAATGCAAATGGCACTTCTGGCCCCAATCTCCAGGTGCCTCAAGGCTGCTGCTGCCTCAGGGCCAGGAGCTGAGGAGCTGCTGGCATTCCCAGCCCATCCCAGTATAGCTGAGCAGAGCCAGCTGCTGAGAACCCACAGCACAGGAGAGGTTTGTAGGGACAGGCAGACCCAGCATCCACCCACGAGGCCACTGGGTGAGACACAGAGGAGCAGCACAGCCATGACAAGTGTAGGGTACAGCCCTGGGCAGGTTCAAGTACTCAGCCTGGGGTTAAATATCACTGTGATGATGGCTGGGGTGGGGCTGATCAGGCTGTGAGAGCCCATTAACTGTCCCTGCCCTGCAGAGGCCACACGTGTCACAGGCAGATGGTGGCTGTCATTCAGTCTCTGCTGAAGAGGATCAGTCATTCCCAAGGATTGTTCTCCTAACACAGCCTAGCCAGGCTTTGGATGTGTCAGTGTGGTTTTGCAGGGTCCTAGGGCTCTGGGCAGCACTGCCCTGGGAATTTGGGAGTTGTGACAAGTGACACCACTCATTGACATTCACTCCATTGGCACGGGAGGGTTTTTAAGCTGTAGGTGTTGAATATCCCCTTCCCCCAGGAGCAGGGAGAGGGAACCTTTCAGACTGGGACTAGAGGTAATGTCTCCAGTTGCTGGGCTTTGCCTTAAAGCTAAAAGCTAAAAGCAAGAGGCACAGGGAGGGCATCATCTCTAAGTTTGTCTTTCATGGCAGTACAAAGCTGTGATGCTACCATTCACCCCATCCTCAACAGCTGTCTTTAAAATAAAGACAATAAAAAACAAACACAACAATTTTAGTGAATGATTTGTGGGTATTTTATTGCCAAGGAAAGCAAAAGCAAACTCTGAAGCAGAGGAAATCATAAACAATAAATGATCATTATTCCAGTTACAGTCTCCACTGTACTTCTCTCTGAGGACACTTTGTAACAGAGATTATATATGGTAAGAGTGGATTTACCCTTGGAGGGGATCTAAGTGCCTCTTTCCTAAAATGAGTTGTAATCTTGTTTTAATGGTAGATAAAAAACAAGGCACAGGCATGGTTTGTCTATTTGTAAGCAGGGGAAACTTGCAAATCCTATTTTGGTATTTTAAGGATAACCTAAATAGCTGATAATCAGAAACACGAATAATCTTAAGTAAAACCTGTGAATCCAATGCAAATACTTAAGTCACTTATTCAAAAGAAACAATAGCAAGATGGACTTTTAGAAAGGCACATAAAAAAAAATAACAATGCTTATATCTGAATAAACTCACAGTCTTGCCCTGTGACTGAAGTTTGGGCAGTCTCTCAAATGCAAGAAAAAAATTCTAAACAATTCAGTATTTCCTGGATAAACTCTCAGTATTATGAGTTGCAAAAGCATCTGATATCTCCTTAAAACTGAAGCATGGGATGGTTTGGGTTGGAAGAGATCTGCAAGTTCTCATTCCAATCTCCCTGCCACGGCAGGGACACCTTCCACTGTCCTAGGCTGCTCCAAGCCCCATCCAGCCTGACCTTGGACACTTCCAAGGATCCAGGGGCAGCCACAGCTGCTCTGGAAAATTCTCAGAGAATATTAAGAGGTTTTTTTTCATTTATTCAGTTGATTTTCTGAGTAATTCTTCCAGTTTCACCAGAATCAAATAGTGACTGAAATTCTGTTTCCAATAAGCCCAGACAACCTCTCTTTCATGTATAGAAACCTTCCAGCTCTCCAAATAGATTTTAATTTAGTTAATTCTTAAAGAGTGCCTTGAAACTTGAGCAGCCATTAAAGAAGTTATTGTCCCTTTTTTTCCTAACAACGTTTATGAAGGTGCCTCTTGACAGAGGGCTAATTCCCCAATTAACATAAATCTTCTTTTCATATCAGTGCCTGGCTGCAGCAGCACCTGACCTTGCTGCGTGTACCTGGAGCATCTCCCCAGTGCAGGGGGAGGAGGTGCTGGGAATGTCTCTCCCACATGAGCACAGCACTTGTCATTTCCAACATTTAAGGAATCACCCAAGCTTTACAGCAACAAGAGGGAACACGAGCTGAACAGGAGTAACAAACACCTTCCACAGCCTCATTTCCTGTCCTCGGTTTGCTTTGCTTTGAAGTCTTGAATGTGTTTATAGGCAAAGCTACTTTCAGTTAGAATAATATATGTCTCACTTCTTTTGACTGAATTTAAGTATATATTATTCCCTAACTGAAAAAAAAAAAAAAAGCCTGATTTTTTTTTTAATCAAATGTCTCTGATAACACATTTTCCTAAATTTTCTGGAAGGTTTATTTATTTATTTATTTTTTTTTTTTTTTGCAACAAAACTCACATCTATTCAAATTACTGTCCTATATGCTGGGTGGGTTTTTTTGTTGGTTTTTTTTGGGTTTTTTTTTTCCCCTCTTGTTAGTTGTTGTGCATTGACCAAATGGTTTCTGGCTTTACAATCTGTCACCAGTGCTACATTTACAGCTTGCAATTAAGGGCTTCAATTAAATATTTTGCACAAAGATGCATGTTCCAATAACCAAACCTTATATGTTTTTCAAAATATAACAAAAAAAAGAGATAAAAGTATTGAAAAGCAAACCAAGATTGAAGTTAGAAAAATGGCTTCTAGGCCTGGATAAATATTCAAAGTGTTTCCTAGCCACGAATGTTATCTCTTTTGATACTGAGGTTGCCCTTGGGTGACAGAAGGCAGAATCTTTCCTGGATTTCCATAAATGAGACTGAAAGCCTTCTTTGGCAAAGCTGGGCTGATATTCACGGCAAGCATCCCGGTTATTTTTAAAATGGCATGTTTTTGATGACTTAGCATATGTTAGCATGGCATACATTAGCAGTGCTCCAAGGCATTTCCTTCCTCGGTGCAGATATCATCCCCTTAATTGCTGTAGGAAGCCCCGTGCTCTTCTCATTCCCTTACAGGGCTCTGAGTCACACCACAGCCTTCTCCTGGTCCCAGCTGTGATCAAGGTGTGTCTGATGCTCACTCCCTTTGAGGTGTGAGAGGAGCAGGTCCCACAGCCTCAAAGCCTTTGTGCTTGCGCCGCCAGCCCAGAGTGGATTTCACACCCACCCTGGGTTTGGTGGCCGAGTGCCAGCAGCTGGGACCATGATTTAAGGACAGGGCAATCTGCTGGGTGACTGGAGGTGGCCCAGTGCACCAGGAGGTGCTTCCCAGGAGCAGCAAAGCTGGCATCTCCAGCACAGCCCCACAGGGTGGGAGGGAAGGAGGGCAGCACGCTCTCCTGGAGCCTCCTGCTCTGCTGTGGCCTGAGCAGAGCAGATGTCAACCAAGCTGGGCTCCTTCCCGTGCCCTGGCCATGGCAGCAGGGCTTGGCAGCCTCCCAAGGACACAGACAATGGGAGGCTGAGTGTCTGCACACCATTTCACACTGGCTTGGCACGGGGCATTCTCCTCTGCCTGGATCTTGGAAGAGGCACGGGCTGCCTGGCGCCGCTCCTGGCACGGGGCTGAGGAGCAGGGGAAGGCTGGGCCCTCTCTCTGCTCCCTGCCTTGGCTTCTGCCCATCTCCCAGCAGTTACTGTGTGCTCCTGCTTCTTCATTAAACAGTGATCCCGCAGAGGAAAACGCAGTTATTTCCTGCAGGCACACAGCAGGGAGGCTCTCGGGCTGGCCCAGCTCTGTGCAGGCCACTGGTGCCCCAAGGCTTCTCTGTTCAGACTCTGGGGGTCCATTTGGGATGGCCCAACAGGATTTTCCCTGCTGTCTGCTGCTCTCTGGTGGAGATGCTGCTTCCAGGCTTGCTGCCAGACTGGTGAATGCTTTCCCCGTACCTCTTCACCTCCTGACCCAGAAAACCAGGTGCTGGAGGATGTCTTTCCTTAAAAATAAAATACAAGACCCCTAAAACCAGCAGATGAACTCAAAGTTTTTTCCTTCTCTGCTCAAATCCCCCTCTGGTGCTGCAGAGCAGCCAGCAGCAGCTGGGATGCTGGCAGGGGTGAGGACTCACATCCCAGCCCGGAAGGCTGTCACTCTGCCACCTCCCAGGTGACCACGGCTCTGGCACTTCCCCCTCCTGCCAGGCCTGCAAAAGCTGCAGGAGCCATTTAACCAAAGGAAAAACATTAAATCAAACATTTTCTCTGCACTGTTTGTAGTGCAGCAGTGAATGCTGAGACCACAAAGGGCAGTTTCCAGTGATGCAGAGCCTGGGTACATCCTAAATTTTATTTACACCCACCCACCCACCCTCAGATAAGTCTTCAGTCTCTTCTCCCAGGTCTCCCCTTCCCTTCCCACCTGCTTTTGCCTGAAATGTTTAGTCCAATCCAAACCCCAGGCATAAAAGCAATTGCTATGAACATTTCCCTCCAAAACTGGCTCTACAAACAAGCCTTTCAACACCCCCAAAATTTTCCACTTTCCTTCCTTTCCAGACTGTGTTTTTTCTTGTGAATAATTTCTTCCATTTCTCATCATTCCTGTTGCTTCCCCCGATTTCTCTGCTATTCTCCCACCTCTTCCTTCCCATGAGGTAACTCCTGCAGCCATGGAGTTCTGCTGTGGCATCCCCAGCCCCTGGGACTCATGATGTCTCCTGCATCATCTGCCTTCTTACACAAGCTGGTAATGTCATTTTGTACCATGTTTGTCATTTTTGTACCAGCACAATATCACTGAGTTTTTCACTCAGTGGAACAAAATAAACCTTAGATCTTTTCCTGCTCAAGTGCAGCCCAAGCTCACCTCTGCACTCCATCAGCCCAGGGTATATTACTTTCTGTCTGTCCCAGCTGTATCCCAAGCTTTTATTTTTTCAGTCCATTTCTTCAGTTTGTCACAGAGGTGGTTAAAGAAGGGTGTCCTTGTCAAATCCGTGGTCTCCAAGATTGTTGTCCTCAGCACCTTCCAGATAGCCGTAAATAATGCATTTATATCTTTCCATCAGGATTTTTCATGAACTGAAGAGAAACTGGTGGGTCTGTAATTCCCCATATTCCCAATACTTTATAAAAGTTAGGCATTTTTTTTGTCTCCTTTCAATCTTCTGGTGCATCCAGGGAAAATCACTATTGATTCTGAGATTCATAACCAGTTCTGCAAGTATCCGTGGCTTAAATTCACCAGGTTTGGAATAATCTTGCCAGGAAGGTTTTCTTCCTTGTCTCTGTCAGTCAGCAGCTGGCTTATCTCCAGGAGCAGAAGGGATTATATCCCTTGTAAACATTTTATCCCCTTATCTATGGATGTCCATTATCTGTCCATCACTCTGGAGCCCTTGCCCTCCGTGGGGTTTTTGTAGCACCAAGTTCCACAAGTCAGACTCTCCCTCACACCCAAATTTCTGTGTAATCAGAGCCAGCAGCACAGGTTGAGTGGCATCAGGCACAAGTAGCAGTAAGGGCATTTTGACTGGATATGAGGAAAAAGCTTTCCCAAGGGTGGTTGAATGGAGCTTGGATGAAGTTCCAACCCTGGAAGTGTTCAAGACTGGGATGGATGCAGCTTTGGACAGCCTGGTCCAGTGGAAGGTGTCCCTGCCCATGGTTGGGGCTGGAATTAGATGATTTTCCAGGTGTCTTCCAACCCGGGATGGATGCAGCTTTGGACAGTCTGGCCCAGTGGAAAGTGTCCCTGCCCATGGTGGGGGCTGGAATTAGATGATCTTCCAGGTGCCTTCCAACCCAAACTATTCCAGGAGTCTACAACGGGGTGGTTGAATAGAGCTTGGCTAAAGCTCCAACTTTGGAAGTGTTCTTGGCTGAAATGGGCCTGGCCTCTGGAATTAGATGATTTTCCAGGTGTCTTCCAACCCAAACTATTCCAGGAGTCTACAACAGGGTGGTTGAATAGAGCTTGGCTAAAGCTCCAACTTTGGAAGTGTTCTTGGCTGAAATGGGCCTGGCCTGAGCAGCCTGACCCAAGTTAGACCTGCTTTGGGCAGGACTTGGCCCCTTCAGTCTGTGGTTTTGCAGTGCAGCATTTTCCTTCCTCCAGCAGTGGTTGAGGCTCCTGCTGCATCCCCCCTTTTTGGTTTAACCACATATCACTCCTGATCAGGCTAAATCATCTTATCAGGGTGGAGCTGTGCTTTGGGGATTGAGAAGTTGATAAAAAAAGGGAGGGGAGTAGGAGAAAGTAGGAGACAAACGAAAATCTTGTTTTATTGAAAATTCCAGTATGGCTGTCACTGCTGGAAAGGGATCTTAGACAACAGAGCTACTTTCCCTGAAGTGAAGCCTTTCAGCTTTCTCAACAATAGGAGATCAAAACCCAAATAAGAAGCAATTTTTAGGTATCTGAATATCTTAATGGGAAAGTCTCCAGGAATTGCTCATCTACTTTTATCTGCAATTACATATTAACATTGCAGACCAGAATATTTTCCAGGTGTAAATAGCACAAGGTCTTGTCATCCAGTTTTGCTATCACAGTACCCCATTTTATTTATTTCTTTTTCTTTTCCCCCCTTATCAACATCATCAGGGGCCTGATGAAGAACACAAGGGAGAGAAATGCCCAGGAAGGGCTGTGAAGGGAGATAATAAGAAGATCTTTGCACTCCTGTGTGCTTGCCTGGCCTCTTATTGACAGAGCCTCCAAGATGCTCACAGATAGCCTTGCTGCAGGTCACAGTTCCCTGAGATTTATTCCAGTGCCATGGAAAAGTGAGGAAGGTGAAGGCAGAGCAGGCAAGGACTGAAAATGTTGCTGCGGGTAAAGTGATTATAAAAAGAATTTCTTTTTTAATGCAAAAACCTCTAGCCTGACAAAGGCTCCATCTCTGGGAGAGGTTTTTCACCATCCAGTCCCCCACCCCTTTGCATCAGAGCGCTGCAAAATGTACTTGGAAGAGCAGCGAGTTCGTTTTAACCGATAGCATTCAGTGCTTTTTACTGTGCTATTCATCCACATGACAAAGCTGAGAGGGGAGCCCATACTTCTTCCTGACTTTTTATTGCTTTTCAGCCCAGTGGGAACCAGCAGACATGAAAAAAAAAGTGGTTTAACCGCAAAATATGTTTAAGCTCTTTTCTTCTTCTTTTTTTTTTGGCATGTCAGGGAAAAGGAGGAGGGGGAGTGAACAGCAGTGCCAGAACAGCCAGGAACCAACAGTCATGAAACTTAACCAAAATCCTAATGCTTGTGCATCTGATCCTACACAAAAAGGGTGAAGTTTGAAGCTGAGGATTGGTGACACTTTTCAAATGCTGGGATCACCATGTTATCATAGAATCCCAGAATGGTTTGGGTTTGGAGGGATCTTAAAATCCCATCTCATTCCACCTCCTGCCATGGCAGGGACACCTCCCACTGTCCCAGGCTGCTCCCAGCCCTGTCCAGCCTGGCCTTGGGCACTGCCAGGGATCCAGGGGCAACCACAGGACCTGCCCACCCTCCCCGGGAAGAATTCTTCCTAATATCTAATCTAAATCTGCACTCTCTCAGTGGGAAGTCATTTGCTTATGTCCTGTCATTACAGTTCCTGATAAAAGCTGACTCAATGTGACTTTTTCTCTCAATTCCAAGTAGGTTTTTTTTAATGTATATTTAAACATTTAATGTTTTCTAAATTAGAGAAAAAACCCTCTGCTTAGCAGAGCTGTTGCTCATGTATATCACACCAGGAAAGTTTAAGAAATAAAACAGTATTTACATGATCCCAGATGTTCCCTTTATTTGAAACAAAACCCTTATATTGACCCAAAACACAAGCATTTCATTAACTCTTTGAAAAAAAAACTTTAAATTTTATCAAACAACAAAACAAAACAAAAAGCAAAACAAAAAAAAATAATAAAAAAAAAAAAAAAAAAACAAAAAACAAAAAAAAAAAAAAAAAAAAAAAAAAAAAAAAAAAAAAAAAACAAAAAAAAAAAAAAAACCAAAAAACCCTGCCTTTGATTTGGGAAAAACTTTGTGAAGAACAAGGAGGTTTTCAGCAGCCCCCCGTCAGAACAACATCAAAAGTCGTGCCTGGCTGCACAGTGCCCCCACCTGCCACCACCCCCAGTCCCCAGCTTTAATGGGGAGCAGGGAGCACCAAACCCTGCCCCTCCAAGAGAGCAGCAAGGCTTTCCCAACACGCTCCCAGCTCTGAACAGCTCCCTACCAGCTCCACGCTCTGCTCGAGAGTCTTTTAAGAGTTTCTTTTTCTCATAACCCCTCCTGATGAAGTGATTCTCTCCAGCTGAGCCCAGCCTGGCTTCAATCGGGCTTGTTCAGGCAAACATATTAACTCCTTCCCTGCCGAGAGCCTGTGCAGGGTGTCCTGGGGTGCAGGGTTGGGTTTGGAGCGTGCTGAGCTCAGTGCTGGGGTGGAAGGAGCCTTGGCACTGAAGTCACTTTGAATAATTGAAAGGGCTGTTTTGGGGAAATAAGGGTTATTTCTGTGAGATCAATTTTTAATAGTAAAATGTGCCTTGGAGAGGAAAGTTGGGAGAACTCATCCAGTGTCTGCAGCTGAGAGGGAATTATTGATTTCTTTATTTTTTACAAACAGTCATCAAAAGCATTTGTTTCTTGTTAAAGCTTGGTCGTGTTTGTGGGGTGGGGGCTGTGGTCAGTGCCAGGCACAGACAGGACTGTTCTGTTTTCCATCCCAGAACTGCATTAGATATTACCCCTGAGCCCCTTGTGAAGGGAAAAGCTGCTCTGCTTTTAAGTGATGTTGAGTGACTGGGCCTTCTGCTGACAGCCACAAGCAGTGTCCTCCTCCCCACTGGCCACTTGGGATGGCAGGTGTCCCTGCCCTCGGCAGCCAGGTTGGATCTAGATCATCTTTGAGGTCGTTTCCAATGCAAACCATTCCATGATTCCCAGATTTTGTGATTGCTCAAAGCCTCGTTCAATATAAGACAGATGAGATCATCCTGGGGTACTTTTCTTTGTGTGAAAAACAATTAGAAATATCAACCCTCCCTTGCCCAGCTTGGAGAACAAGAGTAAATGAAGAGTAAATTGTTCAGAGATGATCTATTTTGGCTCAGAAATCTGCTCAGGAACTTTTCTCCTAATGTCTTTTTCCCAACCAGGCAGCACTCTCCCAGCCTGCCTCCTAATGACCAGCATTAGTTTGCATTAGATGGATTTGTGATGATTTCTTTCTGCCTGGCTGCTAAGCCTGCGAGCAATTCAAATGAAGTTCTGCTCCCTGTGCCCCATCTGGCAAGAGCAGCTCCCCGGTTTGGGCTTGCTGCCTCCTCACTGCTCTCCCTCCCTCTCACCCCACGGGGGTTTGATCTGCCTGGATTTTGGAGTCCCTGGGTGCTCACAGCCCCAGTCATTCCAACAGTTTGCTCTTGGAGGCAGGATGGGGACGCCCAGGAGAGGGCTGGGGAGAAAAGGTTGGTGTTCAAGTGCTGCTTTGTAGGAGCAGAAAAGAGGAGGTGCTGTGGCTCCCCACTGGTGTGCTGCAAGGAAGTGGAACCCAAGACACAGAATAATGGAATTGTTTAGATTGGAAAAGCTCTCAAAGATCACTGAATCCATCCATTAACCCAGCCCTGCCAAAGCCACCATTACCCACGTCCCCAAGTGCCACATCTACGCAGCTTTTAAATCTCTTCAAAGGTGATGACTCCACCAGTGCCCTGGGCAGCCTGTGCCTGTGCTTGATAATATTTTCAGTGAAGAAATGTTTCCTAAAATCTAATCTAAACCTTCCTTGGTGAAACCTGAGGAGATTTCTCCTTCTGTGGCTTGGGAGAGAAGACTGAGCCTGACTTGGCTCCAATCTCCTGTATGAGATTGTAGAGAGCATCAGCCCAGGGGAGCTGGGCTGGTCATCCCATGGAGATACAAGGAAGATGTAGGCGTGGGACCAGAGCATGACCCTGAGGTGGGAGCTGGTGGTCCCCACCCTCACTGTCTCCTCTCACACCCTGTTGATGTTATAACCAGGATTAAGACAGGTTTTTGGGAATGTGGCAGGTTATGCTGAGGTCTGTCCATTCTCCCTGCCAGCACAAAGTCACAGTGCCCTCACAGGGTGAGAGGAGGTGGAGCTTTAGCTGTAAAGATTGAAAATATATTAAATAAGGTGAATCAGAACCTCCTCCTGCTCTCTCTGGCCTCAGCTCTCACCTGGGGGAAGTTATTTAGGAGGATGAGGGGGGATTCTTTTGGGATGCTAAACCAGAGGGAAGTGCACTGAGGGGCAGGGGAGGTGGGAAATGCACCTTTATCACATTTACCCAGTGGCTAGCTCACATTTAGGCACTGTCTGCTCTCTCCTCAGCACATGTGCTACCAGAAGACAGCATCAAGGTTCATCTTGACCATCCACCAAGATTCCCTGTCACCAGGGGATCTTAAAACATGTCAGGTTATGCATATTTCAAACCACCCTGTCTTTTCTGGCAGCAGAGACAAGGCCGGAGGGCCTGGGAGAGAAATGGCATCAGGTTTGTGTCCTTCTCAGTGATTCTTTGAAAACATTTGGTTTCTGCACCCTTGAGGTGACACTTGGTTGCTGTCAGATATGTCTGATGGCTGAGGACAGCATGGATGGCTGTAAAGAGGTGTCACATCAGAGCAGCAGAGATTCTTCTCTCTTCCCATTGCCCCTCCTCATCCTTGGCACTGTGCTAATGACACCACCAGGTACCCTGCCACAGGGAATTGAGCTCCTTGTTTTTTCAGTGAAAATGAATGAGAAGTGCCTGCTGGGTCACATAAAACTGTCAAAAGAACAGTCGGGGCTTCCTGTGAGAGGGATAATAGTTAAGAAAGCTGAAGTTCTGAGAAAAAGGGATTATGAATCACCAGCAATATTTACAGTGCAAATCCCTATTCCCTATATTTCCACTTGATTCTTTCTCCTTTCCAGGGCAATTATTTCCAGGAACACACAGCAGAGCCCCATGGTAGATAAATAAACCAAGCCCAAAGTGTCTGCCAGAGCTCATGGGCACCTTGCACCCCTGGCCCTGCCACCTGCTCCAAACAAGAGGGGTGACAGCAAACAGGGTGTCCCTTGGAGGGTAGCAGGGTGTCCCCTCAGCTGTGCAGTGAAGCTGTTTGTCGTTTAGCAAAGCATCCTGAACCAAATCATGTGGGGCTGTGAAGCTGGCAGTACATCTGCATGGCTGTGCTCAAGCACCACAGTTCTGAATTATGTTTAGGCTTTATATTCTGGAGTTATGAGCCCTCAGATGGTGCACAGACCTTCTGGGGCTGTCCCACCTGGGGTTAAAATGTGGCTGAGCACTTGCAGCCAGGCACATGCAGCCTGAAGTAAAGCACTCCCCTTTATGATGCTCATCAGCACTTCTTCCCTGGAGGTGGCCAAAGACAGGGTTGGGCAGGTGCCAAGGGACAGCAGCGCATCCTTGGATGAGAGCGGACTGTGAGGTGGGACAGGGAATACGCAAAGAAGCAGAAGGAGCAAATGGTGGTTTGTGCTGGGCGGGTGCCAGTTGAAAATGTAAGAGCAGATCAAACACAGGCGGGTTAATGAGAGCACCATTCCCAGGCCTCCCGAAGTGGGGAGAGCAGGGGCAGGCTGGACGGCAGGCACTGAGTGATATTCTGTAATTAGCTGGCAAATAGAATGTGATCTTTAGTGTAATTGCTTGGAATAATGTCTCTCAGCCCGATCCGTGCATTACGCACCGAGCGCTGCAACCCAGCTGCCACAGCAACTTTGCTTCCCTTTGTTTCCCCTCGCCTGTAATTCCTAATCACATCGTTCCCAAATTTGATTGCATCATCGCCGAGCGTTGGTTGCCAGGGCAACCCCACAAAGTCCTCACAGGCATGAGATGAATACCTTACCCCCTTTGAGGACAGGTTATCTGGCCATCCCATTGTGACCCCCAACCTGGACTCCTTTGTCCCTTTTCAACCAGATGTAAGACCAGGTGAGAGGCTCATCCCTGACTTCCACGGGAGCAGGAGCGATGCAGGGAACTGTCACTCAAATGTTGGACAAAAAGACCTGAACAAATGGAGCAACTCAACATTAGAAGTGAGGCCACCAGCCAAGCCACGCTGCTGCTGAAAGCACAGAGCTGCAGTGATGGTGGCTGGACAAATCCTTATCCCAGACCTCACCATGGCCATTCTCTCCCATAAACACAGGCAAAGCTGTGGTGTGGGGGGGATTATTCAGCCAAGGGAATCGTGTGTGCATCTGGACAGGGGATGGCAGACATGTCCTGTCACACGTGGCTTGTCACAGCCCTCCTGGCCAGAGAAGCAGCAGTGGAGACTTCAGCCAGGCTCTGACCAAGCTGCTCCAGTTGAAGAAGTGGAAGGGGGTTGGACTAGACAGCCTTTGGAGGTCCCCTCCTACCCACACCAGTCCAGACTCTGTGATTCTGTGTCATGGAAGAGGCTCCAACAGGGGCCACCAGAGCCTGCAGCTGGTGCTGGCACGGTGTGTGAGCGCTGGGCAGCAGAGCCACCTCCAGCTCCATCTGTCCCATCTTCACTGCCACCAACCCCTGCGTGAGGGAACTTCCACTGGACGTGCACATCACTGCATGCAGCATTCAAACTGTGTTCTGGGTGCTCTGGGGAGCCTCTGGGCAGTGAAATCTGTGGCTGGGAGATCTGCAGGGCTAGAGCGAGAGAGCTGGTGTGGCCCCTCATAAGTCATAAGGATGTGGCAGGGTTTGGCATCACCCCCAGCCCCAGCATTTCAAGCCCTTTCTCTCCCAGCAGAGGTGGAAGCCCTCCTCATCAGCACTCCTGCTCTCTACCCCAGCCCTCACTGTCTCCAGCACCATCCTTGCAGCAGAGCCAGCTTTTTCCTTTTCCACACCAGCACCTCGCTGAACCTGGAGCCAGGATGGGTGTGCTCCCAGCCCCCAACAGAGCAAGGCAGAGAGATGGAAGATATTGTTTTTCAGGTGGAATAGCTTCCAAAACGCTACATTTGCAGTCAAAGTGCTGTTTGGAATGCATATGAACCACTGCCTGCAGCAATCAGAAACAAAGCCATTAAAGTTTAGATAGCAGTGTTTTTATTTTTAACCAAATGAGTCAGTCTCCCCTCCAGCTCTGAGCAGGAGAGGGGGAGAAAGTTGGGCAGGAGTTCAGAAACCCTTAACCCCACTGGGACCCTGCTGCAGGGAAGGTTCAAACAGTCTGCTCTGTTTAATTTCACCCAGAAAAAAAATATTTCAGCTGAATTCTTGGTGGTGCCTTGGCAGGGTGGAAATTTTGTTTGCTTTCCTGGATTATAATTTTAAAAATAGTTTCAGGACACCTAATGGATCTCCCTTCCCTCTCCACATCCAGAAGACCTCATGTTGCCTTTCCTTCTGCATCCCAGGCTGGGATAGGTGAGGACCAAGGTGTTTCCCAGTCTGGAAGGTGGGTTTGGGATACTGCAGGCTTCCCTTTGAAATTCCCTGTTAATAAGAACGTGCTGAGGGAAGAGGATGGCCCAGGGAGGCAGCCTGCTGCGGTGCTGTGTGTCTCTGGTGCCTGTGTGAGTGAGGTGGGTGCACTCCCTGCCAGACCAAGGCCAGGCTGCTGCTCCTTGCTGAGCACGTCCAGCACCAGGCACCAACTGCATTTCAACAAGAACATGGTCCTGACTGCTCCTCCAGCAGTTTCTCTCTGTTTCTCCAGACTGTTTCCAAGGTTCCTATCCCTGTAGCATCTCTAAGAAGATGTATCCAGCTGTTAAAAAATGCCTGTGCTCCTGCTGTCATCCTGAGCTGCTGCAGGAGGCTCAGCCCTGCAGCCCCACACACCTCAGCACATCCTTAATTTAAACCTCAGACCCCTGTGCTGAACTGGGCAGTGAGTGCTCAGCCACTTGCAGGAGAAAAACCCCAAATCCATGGAAAATTACAAAATTACATTCCTGCCTCTATTTATTGGTTTTCCATGCCATATGGAAATTTATGTAAATACACAAATGAGAAAGAAGCCCTGAAGCTCTGGTGAGTTTGCCAATGAGCCACCAGTGCTCCAGATATTGGCCATTGTTGATGCTTTAGGAGATCAGAGAGAGAGAAACGAATTCTGGCTCCAAGAGTTGTCCAGAGACATGGTTTCTTTTCTTTTTTTTCCAACATGATACCTGCTGTTCTCCTGAAAAGCCATTCCATCCTCCCCCAGCTGCTCCAGTGAGCCATGGCCGTTCAGCCCCATCCCAGCCAGGCTCAGAGAACCAGGCTGCTCATGTGCCTTTGGATGCAGAGCAGGTTTTTTGGCAGGCAAATTCTGTTTACCAAATTCTGCATGTGAGGGGTGTGAATTGGTAGAGGAGCAGTTCATGGCAACGTTAAAACTCAAGGGATGTGCCCATTCCAGCCCACTGATGGGGGGTTGAGGCTCCTCCACTCCTCACAGGAATAAGGCTTGATCCCACATGGGCTTCTCCAATGCTTTTCTGGTTTTTTTTTGTTGTTTTTTTTTTTTTTTTGCAGTTTTTTTTTTTTTTGTTGTTGTTTTTTAATTTTTTTGAGGGTTTTTTTGCAGGTTTTTTTTTTTTCAAGTTGTGGGGTGATGAAAGCTGTTCCATTTTGGTTCCCACACCTTAGGAAACAGGAAAAAACCATCAGCTAGGTATCATTATCTGAGCTTAGCTGGACCAAAGGTTCATATCCAAAGTGTGAGCTTTGTGTAGCTTTTTATACACATAAATACATTTACATGTCTATTAAAAATGTGTATCTGGTTATATATGTGACTAATTTGTGTATATCAGTTTTGAAAAGTGGTTCACTTATAGAATCACATCTTCCTCTCATTTTCCTTGCTTTTTGTGAGAGTCAGCAGTCTTTTTTTACAGGATGAGGCTTGTTTTTATTATTATTTCTTGACTCAGCTTGGGAGGAAAGCTGGGATCTGCAGAAGACAGGGAAAAGTCTGAGCAAAGTCTTCCTAGTTAAAAAAAGAAAAAAAAGAAAAAAAAAAGAAAAAAAGACAAGCTTTTTCTATGAATTAAAGCTGGAGAAACACCTCTCAACTATACAATTTCCCTGCTTGCTATTAATTAAGTTCAAGTTCAAATATTTTTGGCATAAACATTAACATTTGTGCTTCGAACGTGTATAATGCTTCATATGCTCTAGATGCTGTTACTGTTTCAAAAGATTTATGTCTTGAGTAAATTATGATTTGGGTAATTGCATTCTGTCCACACCAAATCCATCCTGCAGCTCCACCGGAGTGTGGAATCCACCTTCCCTGCCGGGCCTGCCCCGCTCCGTGGTGCTGCCACGTGCCATTAAACACCTGCTGCCTGCTCCCTGCGGGACAGGGGATGTGTTTCAGGGGTGGCTCAGGGCTGCTGAGGTGACACCACTCAACAGAGGTCTGCAGTGCATGGAGTAGTTGGAAATGGATTTGCTTTTCCATCATGCTCACAGTTCCGTGTTGGGCTGGGCAAGGAGTACATAAGAAGCTCCAGATTTTGTGTGACCAATGTTTGGCTCCTCACCAGCCTCTGCCATGCCTGGGCTGGAGAACAAACACATTCTCAGGCTGGTGGGTGCTCTCTGGGAAGATGAAGGGAGTCCCACCTTGGTGGTGCCTTCCCATGATGGTTTGAATAGATGCTGATATTAACAGGGGACTCAGACTCTCATGATATTTCTCTTCAAGCTGCCCCTCCCTGCCCATTACACTTTGCAGTTTTGGCAGAAAAAGCCAAGCTGGCCATGTTGTGCTGGCCCAGATCTGGGCTGTGCTGTGGCCAAGCCTTCCCTGTGTTCCACTGGTGAGCTCTGTGACTGTGGGTGCATGGAAATCCATGGGCACATCATCCCTGCAGGAGCACAGGGAAATGAGAGCAGGGCCTTGTGGTAGAGGATGGAAATGGCTCTGAAATGTGGGCCATATCAAGTTATGGAGCTCAATTCTTTGGTGGAATTTCTTCAGTGGAAACAGCCCTGAACCCTTAAAAAAATTTTGAGTTGAGCATGTAAAGTCACTTTTCACTTGCTTCAGGCTTCTCTTAGCTCTGCAGTGGGCATTGGCTCAGACACAGACAAAGCAATGAACACCACAGCTCTGTCTGAAGGGTCCCCTGAAGTGCCTGCAAAAACTGGTGCATTTGGAGTAAAAAAAAGACAGAAAAGCTTCCATCAAGACAGATTTCCTTGCCTGGTGTAATTTCACTTGTGGTATGAATGGAAACAGCAAGTTCCCACTTCAGTCAACAGCTCTTGGGAGGGATCTGATGCTCAGCAAATGCTGAGGCTCCTTCAGCTCCTCCAGGGTTTCAGCAGAAACATCGGGTGTTGCTCAGTGCTGTGAGCCCCCAGCTCTCTCAAACACAGAGGGAAAAGGAAGGAGCACAGTGATGTGTTTGCCTTTTAGCTCTGAGTAGGACAGGAGCAGGAGCAGGCAAATGGAATTTCAATTTCTTTTTTTTTTTTCCATCTTTATCACAGTCACTTGGGTCCAGAGCTGCAGCTGTAAGAGGAGAGACATGATTCTGTTGATAAAAGCAGGAGAATCAGCCTTCAAGGGCTCTCCAGTGGGCTGGGACTAACGTGAGTCATCAGTCATGGTGGTGCTGGGAGTATTAACACACTTTTGGCTAACATTTGCCAGCACAAATGCAAAGTAGAATGAGTCTGACAAATCCAGAGTCACCCAGCCTCCTGTGCTCCAGGGAGTTACCAGAATGCAGAACTCAGAGCTTCTGCTGGGGCACATGTTGTGTTCATCCTCAGAGTATGTGCAGCTCAGGATGTCCTGTGCACAGCTGGTTCTCCAGGCAGGACTTCTTTTGCAGAGCTTGTTGCATCACAGTCGTGGGCATTTTCGGATCATTTTCCATATTTTTCATCTTGGTGTGGCTGTCACTTCCAATGGGCCTATGGATACATGGATGCAATGGCCACGGTGCATTCACCAGGGAGCTGGGCAGTGCAGATGTGAAAGGGCTGAAGTGTCCAGATGTGCAGGACTCATTGATCTCTGCTGTAGAGGTCATCTGTGTGTTTGGAATTCTGTTGTTGTTACTCCAAGCAGTGAGTTTGAGCAGACAAAAATAAGTCCATAAACTCACCCCAGATCAAGTTCTCAGGTGGAGAAAGAAAATACCTTTTACCATTCTCAAATGTACAATACAGGTTGCCCAGAGAAATTGTGGATTTTCCATTCCTAGAAGTGTTCAAGGAAGGCCAGTTGGATCTCTGAGCAACCTGGTCTAGCAGAAGGTGTCCCTGCTCATGGTGGAGGGCTTGGAACCAGATGATCTTTAGGTCCCTTCCAACCCAAACTACTGTGGGATTCTGGGATTCTCTAGAATGAGCCTGTCTTGGGCAGATTATGTCTCCCCAGTGTATTGGGGGATGCTGTTGAACACCTATGGCACCAGGAAGAACTAAAATAAATGTGGACAACAGAAACACTGAGAAGCTTCCTCTGCTGAAAGCTGGCTTTTCAGTCCTTGGGAATTACTGTTTTTCCTGGTAAGTTCAGCAGTTTTTGAGGGTAGGAAACGTGACCTCGCTGTACTAACAGAAATTTGCTATTTTATACGTTACTGCCAGCATGGATCTTAATCAACCAGAAAAACTCAAAATGACAAACAAACAAGAGACAGCTTTGCTATCTGAGGTTCATTAGCTCCTAGCGACCTTTCAAATCCGCAAGAAACCAAAGAGAAACGTTCAGAAAACGGGAGGGCTTTCAAGGCATTTTGCCAGTAATTTCCACTTATTCCCCAGCTCCTACTCAATAATGAATGGCATTTCTTGATTGTTTTCCCAAGATTTGCTTTTATCTGAGCAAATGTGGACTGCAACTTTGACCCACACCATACGAGGATGGAAGGCAGTCTCCCTAGAGGACTGGCACACACGTTGTATCTTGCAAAGTTATTTGAAGCTGACTTTCAAGGGCATCATTGTCTCCATCTGGGAGGCTGCAAATGTGAGCAAAGGGCAGTCTGGCTCATGCTTGGCACAAGCACACACCAGGGAGCCATCAGCACTCTGTGCTGCAGAGGTTACGTGTGGGTTCATGAGGAGGCAGTGTGGACCTGGGCTCTGGAATGAATCCAGCACTGGGAAAAGAAAGAAACATAAGAGCTGAATGTGGATGATGCATTCTTTGGGGTGCCCCTGGGCCATGTGAACAGACAGCAGAGCAGAGAGCATCATTTCATGGATCCAGTTTCAGGGTGCTCCTCCATGGCAGGCTCCCAGGGCCAGCTCCTCAGCAGGGATGAACAGACCCCACTTTTGGTCTACCTCAGTTTACCCCTCTGCACCTGTAGTGGCAGCTTGCCTTCCTGGGGGATTTTGAACTGGTGGGCTTTCTTGCCTAGCAGAGGCAGCAGATGAATTCCTTCATGTCTCGTAGAATAGTTTGGGTTGGAAGGGATCTTAAGTGTAATCTCATTCTGATGTCACTGATATGGGCAGGGACACCTTCCAGAATCCCAGGGTGCTCCAGGCCCCATCCAGCTTGGCCCTGGACACTTCCAGGGATCCAGGGGCAGCCACAGCTTCTCTGGGCAGCCTGTGCTAGGGCCTCCCCACCCTCACAGGGAAGGCTATTTTCCTAATATCCAACCTAAACCTACCCTCTGCCAGTTTGAAGCCATCTCCCTTTGTCCTGTAACCCCAGACCCTTGTAAGTAGTCCTTCTGTGTTTCTTGCAGGCTCCCTTTTGGCCCTAGAGGGCCACAATTAGGTCACTCCAAAAGTTCTTTTCTCCTGGCTGAACAATCCCAATTCTCTCAGCCTTTCATGAGGCACAGAATCTGTCCTCTCACCAGTCCTTCATCTTGAGACCTTGTCACCTTGTCCAAGTAGAGCGATGACAAGAGCATCATTGCTGGGGTGAAAAGAAGAGGACTGTTTTAACTATAAATAAAACCACTTGAGGCCATGTTGTATCTTCTCAGAAAGTGCTGCTCTGCTGGGACCACAGCTGAAGAACGACTGAGTATAGATGGAGAACAGAGAGAGGCAGACAAAGCGTCAGCAGGAGATGAAATGTTCAGAGTAGGCAGAATAAGGGGGCCCTGAGGGCATCTCTGGAAGATGTTTTCTGTGGTTTACTGACATGTTTTGATGGGGGAAAAAAAGGATTTTTCAAAGAAGAGACATAAGATGTCACACATGTATTTACAAGACTGCAGTCCACCCTGACAACCTCTGTGAACTCCGTGTCACCAAGAAAGAAGTTGAAGAACTTCTGAAAAGAGATGAAAACTAAGAGATGAAAACACAGGCTAGAGGATGGAAACTCCCTTTCCTCCTGTCAATATAAAGCTTGTGCTGGGACCTGGTCCTTTCAGCCTGAATGCAGCCCCCACCAAGATCCCTGGGAGTTATGAGATCCAGCAGGACTGGGATCCAGTTTCAGCCAGGCCACTGGCAGCGTGGAGGAGCAGCAATGAAGAGTGATGAAGCCAGAGAAGGTCTACATCACACAGGAGCAGCTGGGCAGGATAATTTGCCATCTGTGCTGAGTGGTTTCACCCCAGTGCTGCCGGTCACACCAGAGACACCTCTTATTTATTGTGGGGAGGGGAGGCAGGGGAGGGCAAGAAACCATCTGTGGTCTGTTGCCCAAAGGCAAGCCTCACCATGGGCTCCTGATCTTCCATTTTTACCAATCCTTTTCAATCCTTCACGACAGCCACATGCCATGTTCCAATGGGATCCTACTGCAGATAATTTACTTATCATTGAATGGATATTTTACCTCATCAAATGACCAAGACAATTGTTACTCAACAAGAAATATTTGCACAGCTCATTATTAAGGCACGACAGAGATTACAAAAGTTGTCAGGTTGTGATTTTGAACAAATTTGTGTACCTATAACTACTGGTTTGCAGGATGTGGCCTTGGAGGGTCACACCCAGAGGGGGCTGAGCTAGACAGCACCTGGCATTTATCTGGCACCTGTGAGAGCAACAGGGGTGCTGAGAGCAGCTGTGGAAGCACATGGCTCAGGCTGTGAGGGGACAGCAGGGACAGGCTGGTGGTGTCAGGGATTGAAAAGGACAGGGAGTGCTGACTGTGCTTTGTTTCTACAGCCAGAGCACCAGGGTTCTCAACCTGGGGGTCTCCCAGCCTGCCTGCCCTGCTGCCACATGGATTGGGATATGCAGTAGTTTTGGTTTTCCACCTGTGGAAAGTGGGAGGTGATAGTTTTGGGTCTAAGAACAGAAGGTAAAGGTTGGCTGAAAGGTGTGCAGGGGCTGGAGAGGAAAAGGGACACACTTTAAAGTCACCTGTAAATTCATATGGGAAGCCCTAATAGGTTTTAATTTCTTTAATTCCAGGTCCACTGTTCAGTGCCTCTCCTCACTCCCCTCCCAGCCTGGAAGACTGGTGAGCAGAGGATCTTCTGAGCAGAGGTTAATGCACTGCAGTGCTGGGGGCAGCATCCTTGACAGGATGAGCCCCCTTTGACTCCCAAATTTCTGACAGCACTACAGCCCTATAAGAAACCAAGGGGAAAACAAAGAAATGTTGATAGGCTTCTCTGGACGTGGGTTGTTAATTCAAATCTGGCTGAAGGCCATTAGTGTTTTCACACTATTACCTTCTAATGGCTTCTTGCTCTTGGCTCGGCTCTTCCTTGGCAAGTCACAGCTGTGAGCTTTGCTAGCTGTAGGCTCCCAGTTAGCCTCTTGCTGGGAATCTCACTCAAGATTATGACTTGTGTCCATGTTAGGAAAATAGCCTGTGTGTAGCAGCTGCTGTCAGACCCTGCTCCTTCCAGCACTCCCTCAACAGGTGTGAGGAGCTGTTTTCCTGCCTCCATGGGTGGATCAGCTGTTCCAACAGAAGGTGCACTTGTAATCCATCCCCCCTCGCTGTGCTGCCAGGGTCACACGGAGCTGCTGCTGAACCCGAGGCAGCTTTTGCTGAGGGAGCTGCATCTTTTATCTCGGCTCTGGAGACTCCCAGGGCAATCCATTGGAGCTCCACGCAGAGCTGCAGTTTTGCCTCTGGGTTTCATCCCTGAGCCTGTGCTCTCCCCTCAGGAGCTGCTGAGGGAGCTGGCATGACACAGCTATGTGAGATATCTTCTGCAAAGTGTGACTCCTTCCCATGGTGCAGCAGAAGAAGGCTTCACACTCTCTAGTCCGTGATTTTTTCATCCTCGTCCATCAAGACCGATTTTTTTTTCTTTTTTTTCCCCAACATTTATACTCCAGGAAAACAGCAGGAAAATCCCATGGTTTCTTACACCAGAGGTCAAACCAGGTCATCCCTTTGGCCTTAGAATCTATATTTCCAGGAGAAGAACACATCAAAGAGCTGTGTAGGGCAGTATGGCCTTACTGTTTCCAGGGCCAGATCCCTGAGAATCAATAATCTCCAGTGTTTACCCAGCTTCTCCTCTGGGATTCAGGAGGAGCTGTTGGGCAGGTGGATTAAGAATCAGCCCTACTGTCTCTTTTCCATGCTTATTCTGAGGATGACACAGGAGACTTCAACGTGCAGGTCCAGCTGATGGGTGTGAAATTAATTTAAAATTCAAAAACTAAATTGGGGAGAAAAAAAAAAAAGGCCTCTAAGAGTTCCATGGAAAATCAATTACCCAGCACAGGAAGGTGATGATGAGAACACTGCTCCACAAAATAAGCAAAATTCCCTGCAATTCTAATCTCTTCTTCCTGCAATTTCCCTCCCATCCCTTGTGATGCTTTAAGAGATGGATGGCTTTCTTTCTCTAGTTTTAGATATGCTTATTGGGGCTGGAGGGTGGAGAGACCAAGAGAGAAAAGACTGTTCCAAAAAATGTAATTAAGGTAATATTACGATGTGAATTACATATTACATTTTGTTTAGAGCTATTATTGGCTGGAATGGCTCTGAAATTGAATTGTGCTGCAGATTCCTCACTGATTTTACCCACACTCACTCACGGGCAGGGATTGCATTAGACCTGGGGAAGAGGAAAGTGGGGATGGAGGAGGGGATCCAGCTGTAAGGAGGGCTCTGGAAGTCATTTCTTCCCATGCAGAATCTTTCATCAGACACACAAAGAACCACACTAAAAATGACTCTACACCCAACAAGCCAAACTGAGTCAATGTGTTCACCATGAACTGGTATTTGGGACAGTGAGGATGTCTCACTGACCTTACTCAGATCTTCTCTGCCAAACTGCTCACTTGTGCTGGAGGGGCTCAAGGGGCATTTGCTCACCACAGACTGTCTGAGGAAGGCAGAAGTGTTGTACAGCCACTAAAAGCTCTGACTTTCCCCTGCTTTCACTCAGGGCTGCTCTGAGATGGGTTTAATTGAGCACACAGCTCATCAATCTCATCTCTGCTCACTCCCACACCCTGAGGTCCCTCTGGAGCCAGGGACGGGCCAAGGGGTAACAGCATCCCCACCCAAGGGGTGCAGTGAGAAGGGGAGTGTGAGAATTTCACTGCATGAGCAGCAGGACAGAAGATCCCAGGTTTCCTGTGCTGCTGCTGATTGTGGCCTCCCCAGTGCCTGATAAAGCTCCTATCTCTTTCCTCCAGTTGGGCACCTATTTCTTATGCAACCTGTAGGAATGTGATAGCTTTGCATTAGCTCCTCTTAAATTGCTTGACACCGGCATTCAGGTTCAGAAATTATGAGGAAGGGAGGGATGAGAGAGAGAGAGAAACACCCTGACAGCACAGCCACAGTAATTCAGAAAATGAAAAAATTATGAGATGCTGCTGTGCAAGAAAGAGCCACAGCTGAGGGGTGGGGAAAGGCAGGTGAGAGGACACAAAGCTGTTGTGTGCTAACATTGGTGTCCTCGTTCTGCAATTCTTTGTTCCAGCATTCAGGTTTTTGTGTCTTTGTTCCCTTTTGCACTGAGGCATTGTCCTCTCCCATGCTGCCCTCTCAGTTTCTCTGCTTTGGTGTCTCAGTTTTGAGAGACGAGGATGCTGCTCGTGGGGGGAGAAGTTTGCTGTGTGATCTGATGTGCTGGTGTGGTTTTGGCAGCTGACAGCTGTGTCCCGGGAGGGCTGTGCCAGGGAGAGGCTTTAGATGAGCTGCAAAGGCTGAGAAGGGAACTGTTTCTTACCTGTTCCTTCCTTAAACCATCTCCCATCTGAATAAAGTGGGGGAATTAGGAGGGGATTATCCACCAGCAGGAGAGGTGTAATTCATTTCTGCCACTGTCCATGTGTCAGGTTTGATTTTAATTTCAGATAATGTCAAAGCCAGATTAAAGCCCTATCATCTAGGTAGGAAAGGAGACCCATCCTTCCCCCTCACCTCCCTGTGCTACCAGGACAGGGGGTGCCATCCCTCCATCCCTTCCTTCAAGAACTCTTGGGTCAGGGCATGCCACAAAGGCTCCTGCATGGGAGGCTGTACTCCCTTCCTCAGCTTCTCCCACATCCTGTCCCTGGACACCAGAGAGCCCTGACCCTCCAGAAATGATGCTTGTGTGGTGTCAAGGTGTTTTATCTAGGGACAGGGAAAGGGATCTGGGAGGCAGAGATGTAGTGCCAGCCGTGGACACTGGGAAAATAAGGTTCTGGTGTAGAAGAGTGTGAGAAAAGCCATGAGAGATGAGGAATGACTGGGTCAAGCACGAGAGAATAAAGTGAAAACAGCATTTGTAGAGCTCCCTGTTGTGCCTGGCTGTTCCCCAGTGTCCTTCCAGAGGTGCCTGCAGAGCAAGAAAGGGTTATTGGTTTCAGAGGTTTATTCCTGGCTGTGCCAGAGACATAGAGAGACTAGGAACACTTAGAACGGCATCATGAGATGAAAAAGACCCCTAAATTAGACACCTCTCTCTGTACTTGACAGCTAATGAGAAGCAGTGTGCACGCAGGGTGTTTTACCTTTCTGGGAAGTCATTCTTTGGTGGTTTAATGTTATTCCTCCCTCAGCCTCTCCCTTGTGCAAGCTGGGTCAGAGTCAGCTCTGCTGAGCTCCAGGAGCCTGCTCCAACTCCTGCTCCTGCTACCTGTGGCTCTCCAGGTTTGCAGGTTTGAGTCCTGCAGAAATGGAGCCTTTTGGCTGGTGTAAGGATGTTTTTAACTGCTTTGAGATCGTTGTCTGGAAGGAGTGGATGTGGCTGCTTATACCTTCCCTGAGTGAATGCAGACACGCAATTCCTGCTTCTGCTCATGCAACATTTAAAGCCAAGTGCTTCTGACAAACAGGAGGGAAGATAGACTTTATTAAAAATAAAAATAAAATCTCTTGAGATCTGATCAGACACTGATAACTCTTCCTGGGCTTTGCTAGTATTTTGTTCTGTTTCTTGGCTATCACAGGTGGCAGCAGCGAAGAAATGCTGCTCTGATATTGATATAACAATCCTCTGTGTGCAGGTGGAGGGGTGATTTTGATGTTTATCAAGACAATTAATGTGCTACTGCACTCTTTTTATTACAACTGTATTGAATCCAACACAGAGTCCATCCAAACAACTGACTGGGCCTTCCCAGTGAAAAAAAAAATTAAAAATGTTATTATTTTGAAAAATTATTAAAAAAATAGTGAATATAAAGGAATGGCCTTGATGCTTAATGTGCTTCTTCATCCTTGTTTGCTCTCTCCATCCTTCCCCAGCTGAAATTCAGCAGCTGTTCCCATCTGTGCCACGTGTGCCAGCACAGCCCCAGCCTGGAGCAGGACACTGCCTTGGGGGAAGGTAATCATAACCTCATCATCTTGGTTTTACAAAATTCAGGTTTCAGAAAATGCAAATAATTTTTGTTTTGCTGCATTCTACCACATCTGCAGTGAGCTGTGACCCCAAAATCCTGTGCTTGGGAAAAGGCCACTTTGCTTTTCCAAAGTACCAGTTTGGACTGTGGATTGCATGCCACCTTTTGGCCACAACAACAATCCATGGAGCAACTCCCATGTCCTACACAGTCACATGGGGGTTCAAAAAGCAAAGAGAGTGGCGTGAATAAAATTAAATTTGGTTCATCTGGCCCAGCTAATGTGAGATTTGCATGCCTCACTGCAGGATCACAAAGAAACCTGAATCCTGCTCAATTTTTTTTCCAATAATTAATCATGTTTTGCCCACAAGCACCAGCAAAACCACGTGTACATCTGCCTAACTGTGACTTGCCTGGCTGTTGCATGTCCCAGAGCAATGGGAGAAGGGAACACCATGGATGGAGGATGTGGCTTGGTGGATTGTTCCTGAAGAAGATAAATTCTATGCCTCAGAGCTCTGCATAAATCCAAGATTTGGAGGATTAGCAGGTGCTGGAGAGACCTAAAGCCTAGGTTTGGAAACAGCTGGTGGTGGCTGTTTGGATGCTTCTCAGTGCTGGTGAGAACCTGGGTGTGCTTCAGGCTGGCACTGCCTATCTTTCCATTGGGGTGAGAGCTCCAGGTTCCCCCCAAATCTCTACAAGGCCTTTGGTACCATGCTGAGAGTGCAGGCAGTAAACGAATTGACACCACCACACACCCAGTGCCACTAGACTCTGTTTTGGGGCACATCCCTCCCAGCTAGGGTCTGTGAGCTGGCACTGCTGGGTGAAATGTCCAGCAAAGGCTCGGCCACAGCTGGTGAAATGTCTGGGATGCACAGCTTGGCCAGTGAGAAGGGCCTGATGCTAATTGAGTTAGTCCAGGGATGAGCAAAAACCTGTCACGAGCCAACAGATCTGATTTGTGTTTGAAAAAATCCCTGGTGTGCCATAAATCTGTCAGCTTTCAGGGAGACAAAACAAAACCCAATAATCCCCCTGGTCCGATTTAAACCCAGCCTTGTCTCTCAAACAAAACCTTCCTGTCTCGCAGCCACGGGGGATGGGGGAAACTGAGGCACAGCCAATCATCAGCCTCCACCCCTGCCCTCCCAAGTTATTATCTTGCAGGGCTGTGAGAGCAGAGGTACACAGAGGAGCACTGGGAAATGTTCCTATTGATCGGAAATGAATAATTATCACCAGCTCCCTGTTCCAGGGCCTCGCGGTGAGCGGAAGAGCGGAAGCACTAAGCAGGATTAATAACTACTTTTCATTACTTTTAATGCAAACTATTGATTTTAAAGTGTTGTAGGGTATGACAGTTTATTACAATAAGACAATAAAACAGACTATATGAAATAATTGAGAATAATCTCTTCCCTTTTCCTGCACGACACAAGGACATTATGTTCCGTGCATGTGGAGACATTTATGGCAAACTCTATCCAGCAATGGCAGCTTAAGCACTCTATAAAACAGCACTTTGGAGCTGGAGTATTATAAATAATAGGCAATAAAACTGGTAAATGGGGCTTTAATTTGATTCCATTATGTCACGGAATGACAGGAAGGAGGGGGCAGAGCAGGGAGGGGAGGCAGTGCCGAGCTCTGTTTGGGAGCCCTGGATGTTCTGTGGTGGAACAGACCACAGCGGTGCAAGAGGGCCAGGTCGTGCCAAACCCCAGCCCAGCCTGGGCTCGATCCTGCCAGGTGACATCCAGAGAGTCCCTGCAGGCTCCTCGCTGCAGCCAGCACCAGGGTGGCAGCACTGCTGACACTGCTGTCACAGGGCTGAAGGAGCATGGTCAGGTCCCCACTGAGACAGGTACCAAACATCTGGGGTGCTATCCCAAAGCCTCCACCCTGCTGCCAGGTCTCTGACTGCAGGTGCTCTCTTTTTCTGCACCTCCTGCCCCGAACTGGCCAGCGCTGCCCTTCCCAGCCCCAGCCCTGGTGAGCACTGTGACCCTGGGGAGGTTCCTGCACAGCTTTTCTCAGCACAAACTCTCCTCAGGAAGAGCTGCTGCCTGCCAAGGACAGGGCTGATCATCAGCCTCAAATCAAGTATGCCCCAAAGGGTGCTGAGTTGAAATGACCACCAGAAGAGATGGATTTTATTCCTCGTCACTCCAGAAAATCCTGTGCAAGGGGGTCTCTGCAAAACCCCTGGAGAAACCACTGAGCACCATCACTGCTTCCCAGCAGGAATGCCCCTGGCACAGAGGGTGGGATTTGGGGTGGGATGAGGGTGCAGGGGACCATAGCAGAGCACACAGCCCCTGGCTCAGGGCTCCTGGCTCCCTCTGGAGTGCTCAGACCGGGCCATTACCCACTGATGGCTTTGCAGGACCAGCCACTTGTGAAACGAGCTGGGAGTCCCAGCCCAGTGCTTTCCACTGGAAAGCTGTTCCTGCTAATTGGGCACCTCCTCCTCAAGAGAGGAGATCCCAGAGATTGAGGGCCAAATGTGGAGAAGGGCCTGAGGAACGCATGGACACATTTCAATGCCCTGTTGCATGGTTCCCTCCAGCCTATCAGGTGTGGAACTCTTGTGCTCTCCATGTACCCTCTGCTCATCCTCACCCCTCACACTGCCTAAAAACACCTCAGAGAAAGGACTCAAAGGCTCTGGTACAGAAAAGCACCCGGGCAAGGGCTGACCTTGATGCCCAGTTGGGTCTTTTCCACTCCCTCAGGTCCTTATGGACCCAGAAGGATCTGAAAGGTGAGAGAGGAGGCAGTTCATCATATCCCTGTGCCTGGAGTGTGAAATGAGGCTGGTCAGGACCTACGTGGACCTTCCATGGCCCGGTGGGATCGTTCTAAATTGCTGTGCACTGGCCCAGTTAATGTGGAATTGCAAAGGACTGGAGAGCAGTGAGCAGCCAGGACCTGGAGACCAGGGGTGGCATGGTCACATCTGGCCCGAGCTCCCTCCTGGAGATGTAGCACTGGGGCTGCCACCTGCATTTGCAGCCCTGAAGAGCCTCCACCAGGACAGTGCTCCCCTGGAGATGTGCTGTACCAGCTCCCCTCCTTCCCACCCATCCTGTCCCCCTCCCAGCCGTGTCTGCAGTGGCCCCAGCTCCCCAAACACATCATTACTGCTGTGAGGATTTCTGCACAGAAAGGGAGAAGCCAGGCAGTGATTCTTCTGCACTTTGTTTTCAGTTCCAAAACCCCAGCTCTTCCCAGATCCTTCTGCAGAGAATCTTGGTGTCCCTTGGGTTTTTCCAGCCTCTTCCCTAAGCATATAATCAGGGCTGTTTTAAGAGAGGGGATTACACACACAGCAGAGCAGAGAAGCCCCATTGAAGGTATTTGGAGCTGCTCTATACCCAAAATAAGCAGCACAAGGGGAAGCACTGAACTAACTTTGCTGTGGAGACAAGAAGGAGGTTTGGGCTCTGGATTTTAATGGGCTTTTCTTTTGCTCCCTGAATTCTAATTGCATCGGGATGTGCATGTCCCATCCCATGGCACTGAATGCTGCTGATACTATAGAATCATGGAATATTGGCCTTGTTGCACGCTGGGTAAAAAATCTAATTTTTTTACCTGTGGACAACAGGTTCATTATGGTTGGAAAAGATGATTAAGATCATCAAGTCCAGCTGTAGACAAGTGCACCCAGGACTGGCAGCTTGGCATGGGGGAGACAGACTACAAAGAGGGCAGGGAGCAAAAGCACTGGGAGAGAAGGAGCTGCTGGCTGGGACTTGTCATAGCAAAGACTTTGCAGTGTGTGAGGGAAGGCTGGAGATGGGAAAGAGACCTGCCAGAAAAGGAGGGCACAGCTCATTTTGGAGGAAAATGACACACAGGATTAATTGGGGTCTGCAGGAAAGGGGAGAAGGCTGGAGAAGGGGTGGAGGGGGAGCAAGCTGGCTTTGGGGAGAGGTCAGGTTAGGAGGACAGGAACATGATGGTCTGTGTGGGGTGACACTTGCCTCCCCTGGGAGCCCTCCTGGGTGCCTGCAGGAGGCTCTGGTGAGGATGGGCAGCTGCTCCTGCTGGGTGTGAGGTTGCCATGGCAACCACCAGCATCCCAGGAGGAAGAGGAGGAATAGAGGAAGAGGAGGAAGAACAGAGCAGCCTGTCCCACCATGAGGTTTGAGCAGGGAGAGGTTGTCCCAGGAGAGAAAAGAGCAGCATGAACCCCATGGCACTGTGGGTGTGTGGTGCCCACTGCCCCCTGACCATGGAGGAGACCTGGTCCTGCTCTCCTCCTGGACCAACCACCCCAGTTTAGATTCCATTACACCTGAACATCTCAATATGACTCCAAACCATGCACTTTCCTGCTCCAGAGGGGCACCCATTGAAAAAATTACCATTTGGAAATGTCCGTGGGTTGGGAGAGCTGGTGAGGAGGAAACACCCTGCTCTGGGTTATCCCACTTTACTTTCATTCTTCTGGTACCCAGGAAAGGGCTACAGAGGGGATACAGATTTCTTCACATCCTTTTGTCTGAGTAGTAAATCTGCCAGCTAAAGTGTTTCAGGAAAAAAAGGGTGATATGCTCTGAATGCACAAACTCCTGCACACGTGCACACACAGATGCAACTATTCCTTTCTGTGCTTGGGGAAATTGGTTTCATTTCCTAAAGGAATATCTGTATTTAGGTTCAGAACTGGCTTTCCACATTTTTTCTAGTGCAGCCCTGTCATACACCTGAAGGAATAAAGCAGTTGCCTGCAATTACATGGCTAATGAGGGGAATTGATTAATGAGATGGGGTCAGGTAGCTGCTGTGTGGGGCAGGAGGGGCTGAGCACGACCCCTTCACAGGACAAAGCCCCAGGGAGGGACCCGGGTGGACAAGAGGATCTATGCAAAATGGAAGGTGAGACAAGGAGAGAGAGGACTTTGCCAGGAGGCTCAGCCAGACTCTCTATCTGAGAAATCAAGCTGTGAAAGCAGTGAGAAGCAGGTGTGAATGGTTTTCTGCCTGCCTCAGGATGGGGTTGGGATGGAAAGCTGGGGTGATGCAGAGGAAGAGATATTTCTGCATTTAATGTCTCTCCCTGCGCTGGCTCCAGGCCACCCTGGCTGAACACTCACAGTTTGTGCTGAAGTGTTGGAGAACTGAAAGGGCCTGAGGCTGTGCTGGCTGGTCCCTGGCATCTTGCATTTCAAATGCCTTGAAAATGTGGATTTGATGCTTCCCCTTTTATTTATTACATTTAAAGCAGTTTTGCCAGGGGCGTAGCTCTAGAGAACAGGCACCTTCCTTTCCAGAGGATCTGGAGCTGGACTGTGGGAGACGCACACACGGCAAGGCAGGACCCCATCGGCATCCAGCTGTGCCAAAATCTGGGAGCAGAGAGGGGCTGGGGAAGGCTGGACTGGCAGGAAGAGTGTGCCGGCCTGGCTGAGGAGCAGGGGGAAGCAGGGAGTGTGATTCACTTGCTGTGCTCCCCTCCTGCCAACCGGGCAGTTTTTATCAACACGAGGCAGCTGTAAATGTTCTCTCAGCGGCAGGGACCTGGGAGCTGAGAGTGCAGCTCAGCTGAGTGTGTTATTGGATTATCAGCTGATTAGAGCTGTTAAGAGCCCACTCTTGAATAATCAACATGGTGCTTTTTGGCTGCTGGGTAGCAGTGGGAGGGGAGGGGAGGCAGAGCAGAGCCTGGCTGATGTTGATTCATGAACGAGCCCTGGTGTTGCCATCAGCAGACCCTGCTCCTTGGGGAGCTGGGGGGCCCCACCTGCCCCAGACCCTACCTGTGCAAGCTCCACAGGGGCTCCTTCTCTTTCCCTGGCACAGGTTTCAATCCATAGGAGTAGGATCTGGAGAGTCCTGACCATGGGGGAGATGCCCCTGCAGCCTGGCGGTGTGCTGGTACTTGTGGTGTGCTTGATCAGCCCAGAGCATGCTGGACACTTGGCTGTGGTCCTGCAGAAGGGTGGGGTCCAGGTCTTGTGTGTGCTGATGGAAGAGCTGAATCCCTGCACTGGCTGAGGTAATGGGTGGGGATGTGGGTGTCCCATTGCAAAAGGGGCTCACTAGCCAGGGTAAGGGGCAGGGAGGCTTTTCCAGTGGTATAAGGGAGGTCAGAAGCTTAGAAGGAGCTTGCAGTGATGCACTGGAGTGGATTCCTGTTGAGACAAGGCAAGACAGAGGCCCAGGGATGGAGCTGTGCTAGCAAAGATTATGCTGGGAGCATTTTAAATGAAGACAACACAATGCTCCCTTTTCTCTGCCTCTCCTTTGTACTGACTACAGCAGCATTTGGGCGATAGAGCAACAGCAATGTGCCTGCTGGCCCTTCTTTCTCTTTCTTTTCCCCTTCTTTCTACTTTTAAAGGTTGGTTTGGCCTGCTGCTGAGTCACAGTTTCCCCTGGAGAAGCTTCCTGTAGCCCCCCTGCAGCAGGAGTCATCTTGCTCTCCTTTGATGTGGATTTTTTGCTCCCTGGAGTCCTTCTGGTGGTCTTTGGCTTGGACACCACAATCCAACAGTAACTTCATGAGCCACGTTCTTCCTGTCAGTCACAATGTTCCTGTCCCCAGTAAAATCAATGGCCTGACACTGGTGTGAGGGGAGAATTTGATATTACAAGGAATAATAAATCACAAGCATATTGACTGTACCCTGATATTCATGGGTCCTGAGTGATAAAGACAGAATATCCCACTCTCCAGACCCTCCTTTGCTCTCTGTGCCTCGAAGCTCTTGGACATATTTCCCATGGGATATATTTCTTGAGTTTACAGAGCAGTGAAACCAAACATGTTCCAGGCTGGAAGGAACAGGTCTCAAGTTCATGCTCAAAAGGGTTTGAAGAAGAAAGACTTTAACAAGAGAGTGGGATAAGGGAGAAGAAAAGAAGCCATGCATTAGATAACATGATTTATACATGTACAGTGCAATTCAGGGAAGAGAGTGTGTCCCAATTAGAACTTGCAACCTGCCAAAGAAGACTCAGACTGAAGACTTCTGCCTCCAGGTTTCTTAGTAATTAGTAATTCTGTAATTATACAATGGTTTGGGGTTGGAAGGGATCTGAAAGATCATCTCCTTCCACCCTGTGCCCTGGGCAGGAACACCTTCCACTGTCCCAAGTTGCTCTAAGACATTAACTACAATACAAGAAGTTCCACCTCAACCTGAGGAAGAATTTTTTTTCCATGGAGAGTGGCAGAGCTCTGGAGCAGCTGCCCAGGGAGGTCATGGAGTCTCCTGCTCTGGAGACATTCCAAACTCCCCTGGACTCATTCCTGTATCACCTGCTCCAGATGACCCTGCCTTGGCAGGGGGGGTTGGCCTGGGTGCTCTAACCCAAATGGTTCTGTGATTCTACACAGAGGGACAACTGAGAGTCTCCCTCAGCTGAGCCTCACTCAGTCTCCATCTCCATTCTCCAAGGTCCTTGTGCAGGCACTCCTCCCGGGCACAGTCAGACCCCTCCCCACATCTGCACTGCACAGAGCCCAGGGAGGCAAAGGAGGATCTGGCTGTGCTGCTCAGGAACACGGACCCTTTCCATTATACAATAATTAAATTGCCTGTAATTATGTTCTTGACAGTGAAATGCAGGCAGTAAATGATCCTAACATTCCACGCTCCTTCCCTCTTCCCAGGACTCCCCCCAGCTGCCCCTCCCCTCTAAATGCTGAATTATTTTACAGTTGATAGTTCCTTAGATTTGCCGACCTTTAAAAACTGAACACTACATGCCTGTTGAATTTTAATCAATTTATTTTTTTCAACTGGAAATGTCAGACTTCTGTACAGAATTACTTGGTGCTGGCTGATGTGACAAAGACTCAAAGTTCAGCATCTGAAGCCGCGGAGGAGCAGCGCCTTGCGTGCATTAGCACAGATAATTTGCAGGATGTGAAAATGAGAGCAGGAGTGAGGGAGCATATATTTTTCATTAGCTTTGGTTTAGAGGGTTCGGGAACCTGCATTTATTTCATCCGGCGAACTCTGGCCTCATTAAATCCAGACAGTGGCTGGTAATGACTGGAAGTAAGAAGCTGCGAAGGCCACTAAAGGGCAGGAGGTAAAGTGAGGTCACGGTGGAGCGTGGAGGAGACCTTGGTGGGAGAGCTCTGCTGTGCCCACTCAGGGGTACCCAGCGTGGCACAGGAGTTGCCCAAACCATTTCCCAGCCTGCACTGGCCCAGTTCATTACAGCTCATTGTGCCACATGCTGCTCTCTGGCCCTGACGACCCCGGGTTGTGCCCTGAAGAGCCCAGCAAAGGCTCCACCCGCTGTGCCAGCCTTTCCCTGCTGAAGGACATTAACCCTCTCATTAGCACTTCCTGGGAACACTGCACATTCCCCAGCTGGAGCAGAGCCCACCTGCAAAGCAGGGAAGAAGCTGAATGGTAAACACAGTCCTGCAGGCTGAGTGCTGCTGCTGGGGAACCTGTGAGGAACTGAGTGTGCACCAGTCAGGAGCCTTCTGGTCTCTACTGGGCTTTGCTGCTTTTCATCCTGACTTTGGCATCACATTTGTGAGCTACAGCAATACTGGGGGTTCTCTGCCTCCTTGCTGAGCCGAATTTCTCTCCCATCACTGGCTAGGACACTCCACATCAGTCCTGTCCTGCATCACCTGCTTCCCCACTATCAGTCATTCAGGCATAAGTTATCACCTTCTGTTTTCCTTCTGTCAGCAGTCACTGGTGTTTCCCTTCAGTGCTCCAATCCTGGGCCATGACAGCCCCAGAAATGTGTTTCTGTCCTATTAAAATTTAATTCCTCCTTTGGAATACAGACTTCTCATCACACACAACCGGATGGATAAATGTTTGCTAAGGTGACAAGGATTGAGTATATTTAATCTTCCTTCCTTCTCTTTAAAAAACTGTGCCCGTCGTTGCCTCTTGGCATAGGTACATTAAAATCAATAATGAACCTTACAAACTGATCTTGATAAAATATGGTCTATCCTCCACTGAACTGTAATAAGCAGCTTTTTCAAACCCATGCACGTACTTGTGTGCAGTAGAAGTGGTGGGATGGCTGTGTGTTGGTTCAAGGAAAGTTCCAGGAGACTCTAAGGATTGAGGTGCCTTGAACCCAAGTGTCCTTCCAGTGGCTCAAGCCAGCTGTAGTGAGAATTGTACTTGGAAACAGCCTGATCTAAAGGGTATTCTTTATTCCTGATCTTAAATCTTCCCTGAAGCTTTGCTCTGTGAGGTAGGGGGCAAGGAACCTTTGGTCTGACACAGCACCACAGATCCTTTAATATGACTTCATTTCTCTGAAATGGATTTTAATTGGAAAACACTCATGGGTGGACATCAGCTCTTTCTAATGGGGGGTGAACCAACTTGGATGAATTCATAACTGGAGCAGGACAAGTCTAATGGACAAGGATGCAGACCTGAGTCAAGGTTGGACACAGGACAAAGAATGACTGAGGTGTGATTGACACCAGCCTTGCTCTGAAGCAGGTGGAGGCAGACCTGAACCTACATTTATCTACCTTAGATGACTCTGCCCATCATAAATACATTGACTCATCTGAGGGAACCTGTTCTTTGTGCTTCCCCTCTCAGTTCAGCCCATAAAATCTTGAGATCTTATTTTTGCCTTGAAGAAGACAAAAAATTTCTTTGAATTTTGAGTTTTGCAAGAAAGGGAACCATCCCTGCTGCGTAGCTTTTCTTTATTTAGCTTAGAGGTCCTGTTTCTCAAATCTTCCTGCATGAAAAGCCCTCAGAGAAGACAGAGCCTATGGAAAGCAGCCCAGCCCAGGCTTAGTAACTATTCATCAGCCTTCCCTTTAAAGGAGGCAAATGTTATTATTCCCTTTGCCAAAAGGGAGTGTGAACACATCTGTTCCTCCACCCACCCTCTTGGCACCCCCTCCCAGTGCAAACTCCCACAGCTCACCCTCTGTCACAGCTCCAGGGCCACGACAGAAGCCTGTGTTTAGGCGAGGTGTAGCTCCTCATCTACAGCCCTCTCAGCTGGGATGGGCCCCTTCCCTGCCCTTTGTTTCAGGTTAAGCAAATGTCAGGCTCATTTGGAGGTTCCTCACCCCCCTGGCTGTGCTGCAGATATTCATGGTCCTCTCCCAGCCGCAGGACTCTTGACATTTACATCCCAGCCAGGCAGGATGTAATTGTGGCTCCATCGGATTTTGCTAATCACCGGTTATGTCCAGCTTCAGAGACAGGCTCAGGTGGCCAAAGTTTATTTTCCTCATTTCCTCTCTCACATTCTCACATCCTCACCTACCTTTCATCTGCCTGTGGTCAGTTGATGAAATACAAATTAGACTTAAAAATCACGTATTTTGTGGAGGAGATTAGAGTAGCCTGAATTTCCTTCTCCTTCTTGCATGATCATCCTTCCCAACGCTCCCCACCCATTCTGAACCCAGTGGGGAAGATGCTAAAACCTACTGGCAGAGCTGGTGATGAGGAAAGTCTGAGTTTGGGATTTGCCCTGCTCATCTGGGAGATGTTGGGATGTGCTGGGTGTCAGGGGTAAGGTAAACTCAATAAAGAAAGCAGGTTCTGCCCATTGCATTTCTCTATCCAAACACAACATCAACCATAAAAAGGACCTGGCTTTTCTCCCTGCTGGAGAATCTCCTGTAAATGGGGTTGTTTGACAAGGAGATGGATTTGGTGGCATCTGCAAGTCCTGTTCACCCCCAGCTTGCTGTGGTTCTGCAAGGCTGACATTTAAGGATCAGATCAAGACCGAAACAGTGACATCTGTGAGGCTCTACTAATCACAAACTTCATTCAGATTTGAAAATGAGTTTTGACCAGGGCTATCGATTCCCCTCTTTGTTTTGCTTTGCTGGTGTGTATGCATATGTGTGTGTTTGCAATTTGTACCTGAAAGACAGAAAGGCACCACTCCCTCCTCTTCCTGACTTGTGTGCACCTCCCCTTTGAAGCCCCAGTAAGGGACTTCATTAAGAAAAAGCAAACTGCAGCAGTCAGGAAGTGCAAGGGGAGGAGAAATCAGAAGAACTGATGAGGACAGCAAGTGTTTGAAAGCTGAAGAAGAGGAGGAGCTGTGGCAGATGTTGCCAGCTGTTGCTCAGTGCGTGGGTGTCACATCAGCCCACCCCTACAGAGGAGAACAAGCCCACAAATTAAATCTTTGTGCTGTGACCCTGCTGCTGCTGCTGTCCTGTCCTATTTTAGCTGACACCTCTCCCAGGCCCCTGGCTGTCCATTATCCTCATCCACCAGCCAGTCCTGGCTGCTCCATTCCATGCTCTGCCCCTCACTGCTCTGTCCAGTGGCTGCCAGCCAGCTGTGAACAACTGGGGAAAGACATCTTTATTCATAGGACTGAAGCTCTCTAAAATCATGAAATCAATCCAGTCTCTGTTTTGTGTATAAAAAGAAAAAAAAAATCTACTTGTTTTATAGCCTCTCTCTTTTCCCTCTTTCAAATTTTCTTGTTTTCCTGGAATGACACTTTGTTCTGTCATCAGAAAGGGATTGCTGACATATATTTTTTCTTCCCC
This sequence comes from Pyrgilauda ruficollis, assembly GCF_017590135.1. Lineage (NCBI taxonomy): Eukaryota > Metazoa > Chordata > Aves > Passeriformes > Passeridae > Pyrgilauda > Pyrgilauda ruficollis. Next base: position 3,703,962 of record NW_024524822.1, read on the forward strand.
ATATTACACTGTTCCCTGTGTAAGTTGTCTTTTACCAGCCTCCAGAAGGTTTTCTCTGAGCTGTCAGGATATTCTGAAGCTCCCCATGCAAAAGCAACTTTCACCTCACACCCAACCCTTGCCTATCATAAAAAAAAAAAAAAAAAAAAAAAAAAAAAAATCACATGAATCCTTCTGATGCCTTTCTTCCTCTTCTTGTCCCATTTGACCAAAGAATATCAGTAAATTATAAAAATATTATTATATTAGTAAAATATAGGCTATTATTCTGTTAGGAAAATACAGATTATTATTTTAAAAAGGAAAGAGTAATATAGGCAGAACTGAAAAGGCCAGCTGTCCATCTACCCTTAAATCTACCCTGTATTTAAATTCATTATTCCATCTTTATTATTTCAATCACTGAATATTTTCTCCCTAGGACTTTCACCTTATCCTGTATCTAACACTGGAATTTTTTCAGAGTGGACTGATAGCAGAGGAGACTGTATTGTGGGACAGCTGTTTCATTTTGTGCAGACAGTGATCTTTTCTCTTTTGATCTGTGCTGGCTCCTCTGTGACCCCTTTGCTCCAACTTTTATTTCTGCTCCTGCTTTCAAAAGTCAGCAGAAGAAAGTGAAAACCCCACAGCCCCTGTAGTTCCAAAGGTGTGACCCTCCCTCCCCAAAGCCCCCAGCAGCCCTTCCACCACATGCAAATTTTTACAGCCTATCAATAAAAGGATCTCGAGGCCAAATGGAAATTGAGCAGCTGCTTAAATTGCTTCAGGGGAAAGAAAGCCATTCAAAGAGAGTTATTATTATTATTATTTTAAACATTCAAATGAATGACCCAATCGATTTCAGGCCTCTTTGTTCTGTGAGCCCTCGCCAGGAATCCCTGAGCGCTCCAGCTGCAGGACTGGCAGCTCTGCCTTGGATTATTCAGAGCATGGCTGAAGCCCCATTTCTCACCCCCCATGTCCCTCCAGCCCCTCTGGGGTTGTCATTTCCCCAGTCTCCTGTCCCTCCCAGGCCAGAGCATCAGAGGATTTTAGCAGACAAATGTATTTCCCTGAAAATCCCTCTGCACTGGATACAAGGAGAAGAGTGCTGGGAAATTTTCCGTCTCATCAGGACAGAGTGCAGGGTGAGTCCTTATCACACTCATGGGGTTGTAAAAAAACCGTTTGTGGGAAGGGGCAGAAGCAAGCAGGTCACCAGAGAGGCTTCTCTTCAGCCCATGATGGCAGAGTAATCTGAGTGTGGCTGTGTCTAATATTGGCTTTGCCTAATGTGATTAATTGATGGATTTTCAGAGTGTGTGACTAGCACTGCGCTGGACTTCAGCGCATTTCCACTTTGAAGACTCTAACTAGAGACCCACAGCTTAGTTTTATCAATCAATACTCTGACTGGAGCAAGGCTAAGCTGGCCACACACTTCTTTCAAAGCCACATGTGCCATTCCTCATCTTTATTCTCCTTCTCAGTTCCTTGACCACTGACCTCTCCAGCAGCAATCAGCCTGTCATTATCCTTGCTCTAATGATGAAATAATAGCTCACTGCCTCCAGCCTGCCATCAGGATGGTCCTGAGTGTGCTCTCCAAGCCAGGGGAAGTGCCAGAGGATCACTGCCTGCAGGAGCATCCGCAGCTCCACTGGTCCAGCTCTAATGTCCTTCCTCAGTGGCACTTCTGCCCAGCCCTCAGGGGCACAGCTGCCAGGCTTCCAGAGCCATGTGAGAGTGCAGGTGCATTCCTTCCCTCAGTACCCTCCCCGAAAAGTCACTCTGAATGGGTTTATTGAATGGGCTAGTTGTGTTTATTTATTACTTTTTTTTGGTGAGGTGCTGGATCCTCATCAGGAGACTCTTTGGATGCATGCACTGCCCTTGGGAAAAGTGCTTTTTGTCTCTGTGCACCTGTTTACCTGTGTTATCTTCTGTGTGTGTGTGTTATTAGTGCTGACTGCAAACTTCATTATGACTGAGGTTGTCTCCTGGAAATATTTGCATAACACTCGGCTGGAAGAGACACCCACAGCCCTGTGAGTGACTGCACAGGCTGCAAGAACAGGGCACTGCAGGCACCACACGCTGCCCTCCCTCCTGAGTAGGGCCTTTCTGCAGAGTTCACACCTGCAAGAACTTCACTTCCACCTGAAATTATCTAATTTCCACCTGAAATGACCTTGTTTTCACCTGAAATGACCTCGTTTCCAGCCTGAAATGACCTTGTTTCCACTGTTTCCAGACTCCACAAAGCTGGCAGCCCCTGCAAAACTCAAACTAACTTCCCTGCTCATCCACCTCTTGTTTGTTTGTTATTTTAATCTTCCTCCCAGCCCGCAGTGTGAAGAGAAAGGGCTGATTGACAGCTAAACTGTTTCAAATCAATAGAAAGAGCACTTGGAGATTAAAGCAATTTAAACAAGGTGTTTATGTGGAGCTAAAACTGCACTTGAAGGAAGCAAGCGCAGGAGCTGAAGGAAGTGGGTCAGGCACAGACACAGGGAACCTGCCTGAGCAGAGGTAAGATTACAGCAATAGGCTGGGATGGCTTTTCATCACAAAGAGATCACTGCTTTCCATAAAGGAGGCCTAATCTCGAAATTGCTTTAGCTTTTCACTGATTGTTCCATCGATTTAGACATGCGGGCCCTGCCCCTCCTTCCATCCGGCTGCTCTAATCTCTGGCACATCTCTCTCCTTCGGGCTGGGATGCTCCGTTCGTGTCCCCGGGCTGTGGAGCCATCCCCGAGCACCTCGGAGCTGTCCCTGGTGCCAGGTGAGCTGGGCTGCGGGCAGAGGCAGAGCCCAGCAGGGCTGTGACTCCTGCCCCTGGCTCATCAGGTACTCAGGGGCAACTTTGAAGCTGCTGCAAAGCTCCCATTACATTTTTTAATCAATGCAAAGGCCCTGTCCCCTTGCTAAATTGCTTGATCTCCTCCCCTCCCCAGGCTTTTAGGTAATTGCTGTGGATGAGCACTACTGCCTAGCAAGGATAGCTGAGCCAGGGCTATTGATCAATCCAAATGTGCTGTTGGCATGGTTTAGAGGAGCTTTACTAACTCACCCCTGGGGCAGATCGGGTTTTTCATGCAAATAAAGCACTTTTTGTGTCCCTAATGAAGTGGTACCCAAACCCTGCCTTCCCTGACACCCACTGGGTGATGGCAATAATTTGGGAAATGCCAACCTTTCTCCAGTGATCGTAGGAAAAGACCAGACTGTTGGTTTATATTCAATGTGCTTGATTTCTGGGCAGCTGAAATTGGAGGGGAGGGATCCCACGAGGGAGCAGCACCGTGTGAAGGTGATGGGTCAGTTCTCCCACAGCACTGAGGATGTGACCCCGTGTGGAAACAATCCTGCAGAAGATCCACAACAACCTGCTCCAAAGAGCTGGAACTGGAGAGAGAGCAGGTGCTTGGGGAAGCTCAGTGTCAAGGACAGGAAAACCTGTAATTACAATTACAAATCTCCACTAAATCTGCAGGTGTAGATCAGCAAAGCCCCCTGGCCTCCAACCCAAACACAAAGGATGACAGCATCTGGGGCCACCACAGAAGACAGAAGTCCTCAAGCCAGTTTTCACCAGGCTGCCATGGAGCAATTCCCTGTTTCTGTCGGACTCAGGGAGGTAATGTCAGGTCCCAAGTCCCAGGCAAGGATGTGAGAGCAGCGTGGGTAGTAAATTATTGTTTGCTTTCTGTGTCCCCAGGAGCATGCAGAGGGATTCTGCCTCTCTGGCAGGTAGAAGCACCTGCTGCTTTGGTGGGGTATGTGAGTGTGTTCTGAAGGCCACCCCAGCACTGCTGTACCCTCCTTCCAAGTGTTTATTATTTCCTTGGTGACAGTGACCAGCTGACAGAATAACTCAGGTGGTGCCACAAGAGCTGTCACAGCTCTGTGCAGATGCTGTGCCTGACAAGGCAAGGCCCATCTCCCTGGGGGATGTGGTGTTTGCACTGAGGCTCTGTCACTTGGCTTGTGAGCTCCATGTCAAGACTTTCAGCTGCCCTGTTCTCTGCTGCAGGCAATGCTCTGGGGCACAGCCTGCAAAGCTCCTGCTCTTCAGGAGTGTGGGGGAGTGCATTTATCTTGGTATGGGACCTGAGCAGGACCAGGATGGAGCAACCTGGTCTGGTGGAAGGTGTCCCTGCTCATGGGGACTGGAATGAGATGATTTTTAAGGTCCTTTCCAATCCAGACTGGTTTTTGTTTCTATGCCTCAGGTAACTGGACGGGTTTGCAAGAGTTCATGTTCCTCCTGCCACAGATACAAAGAGCTTCACTGTGTTGTGAGCGCCGTGGCTGATCTCTGAGTCAGGGATCACCATAATTACTTGCCACAGCATCTCTTGGAATATGTTTTGCTGGAAGTCCTGCCTGGTGCCTGACCCATGCCTTTGAAATGCACAGCCTGTAGAGAGGGGACAGTGGCCTGTGTGCAGGGGCAGGACTTCTGGAGCTGATTCATTATAAGGAGCTTTATTTAACCAGAGGCTGGAGGTGTGAGCAGGGTATTGGTTGCTGTGCAGAATCCAGAGTGACCCAGGCACTGACAGGGACTCACAAGCTGTGAAACACAGCCCTAGCATGGGCTGTCACTGGTGGAAGGTGTCCAGCTGAAGCAGTGCCAGCTTGGGCTCCTGCCATGCAGGGTCCAGCCTGCAGCTCCTCCCTGCTGTGCAGATGGGCTGGAGCTGGGGCTCTGGGTGGGCTCTCAACACTGCAGCAGTGACACAGGGACCCTGTGACTGCAGATCCTCCCACCCGCAGCAGTGCTGGGAGCTGGCAGCAAGTGCCATCCCCGTCCACCCAGGAGAGGGGGAGATACACTCCTGGAAAGCTGGCTCTGCCCCAAACACCCTGCTGCTCCTCTTCTGGCAGTTGTCAGCCATGCAGGTTGTGCAGAGGGCAGGGGGACTTTTCATGGAAACAGCAAAAATTTGGGATTAGTTCAGCATCAGCAGATCTTCTAAAAAACCACCAGCCTCCTGTGGGCTATTCCCTTTGAAATGGGCTGGGAGCCTACTCGAAATGGGGAGGGAAAAGCATCACATTTGCAGCTTTTACCCCCTTCCCTGAAACATGCATTGGAAATCCTGGGCCTGTGCCATCCCTCCCTGCCCACCCGGAGCCAGAGCACATCCATTATGTGCCAGCTGACAGATTCAGCAATGACAGATTAGCTGAGCTGGAGAAAGGCCATTTGGACCCCGGGATGCTGGCAGGAGAGCCCAACATCCGGGGGCAGGAGCACACGGAGCAGAGAGGTGCGTGCTCCTCTGGGAGTCTCAGTGCAGCTGGAAAACCAAGGGAAGCAAGAAGGGACATTCAAGCCATGGGGATGGATAAAGGATGTTTTACTGCAGGTCTTGAGCTGGCTGCTCCTGCCTAAGCATTTTTGGGTGGCTTCAAGGGTAATAATATCCCACCTGGGAAATGCTGTCCAGCACATTTGCACTCGTGGCATCCATCCGTGTTTCCCCATGAGCACGGGCAGTGGCACAGCAGGTTTTCAGCCATGCAGAGCAGGAGAGACTCGCCCTGGGAGCCCCTTCCCCACATGCCACATGCTGGCAAAGGCTTCCATTTGGCATGGAGAATCCGTAGGGAGATGCAGGTGTGATTGCACGGGTTGGGAGCAACATTAGGGAGACGTGACAGCAAAGCAAGGTCAGCTCTGACACCTCTTTGTGCGGCATCAGAGGATGCTGTTGCATTGCCAGCCACTCATCTGTGCCAGTTTGCACCAGCTGAGCACTTGGGCCACGAGTTTTGTGTGCTCATGGCATAGAAAATGTTTTACGTTTCACTGTGTTTCTTGTAAAGATGAAAAAGGATTGCACTGGAGCTAAAGATGGATATCTTCAACAACCTGCTGAATAAATACTGTGCCTTATTTATGAGACTTTAATTCTCCCCCAAATTAGAACCTGACTAAAACATGAATCTATTCCCCAGTTCCTCACACAACATAGAAAACAATGCCTGTTTAAATGCAGATTAATTCAATTTTTGAGTGTAGAGGCAGGTGGAAAACACACTGAATTCCCATGTGTCTAATTCTTACGACTGTGACATTCTTAGGAATGTGACTTTCTTAGGAATGTCTCCATTTAGCTGCTGGGGAGAAGGGGCAGCTCAGCACCTGATGGTGCAGATGAACCATAAACCAAGGGAGATGGAGATCCCCAGCAGAGTGTCCCAGTTGCTCACTGTGCATGCCACACCCATGACATCTTTCCTGGATTCAATATGCCCTCTTGTCATCGCCTTCCTCACCTAAACACGAGGAGATTTTGTGTAGACAGCAGGGGCACGACATTGGGAATGAAGTGCCATGGCTCTCCCTGGGAAAAAGCAAACTGTGAAAGGAGCTCCAGATTTCCCAGCTCATCTCTCTCATGGATCTGTGAAAATCTAGAGGGTGATTGCACTGAGGCATTAGGCTGCTCCTGATGCTCTTTGCCTCTATGGAAATAGAGTTCCCTCCTTGCTTTTAGGAAGCCTAGGAAGTATTGCCTTCTGTGGAACTGGTTCTCTGTGGGGACAGTGCCCTGCTGAACACCCTCTGCTCTCATCCAAACCGCAAGGCTCAGGCTGTGAGATGCCAACTGCAAAAATCTTCTGTAGGGAGAGAGATTTTTAGCTGGAGGCCACTAAACCAGCACTGCCTTTCTCCTTTGCTGCTGGCCAGTCCCACCAGGGCTGGAGCACTGGGGAATTCTGTGGCTGTTGCATTCCAGGGTGCAGGCAGTGAGGATTTCCTTAACCCAATAAAGCAGGAGGCCATGGGAGCCTGCAAGGAAAGCCAGTGTTGTTCAGCAAACGGAGGGAGTCGAGCTCCTGGCCGTGCCTCCCTGCACCACTGAGCAGCTGCACACACTCCGAGGGCTGCCAGCAGGCAATTCCAGGGGTAATGGCAATAACCCAGCCTGATACAGCTCCCAGGCGTGGGAAAGGTGATGGAAGAAGATGGGGGAATTTCTTTCCTAAGGCTATTCTTCCTGTGCATTCTCAGGTTTGAGATTTCCATTCTCCTATTCACAGGTATAATGACATGCTCTTAATGGCTGTAAAATTACAGAGCTCTTTCTTAACTCCAGCTCCAGCACATCACTCTCTGACCTCCTGCAGCAGTGAATTACATGAACTGACTACACAGTACATCAGCTCTGGTGGTGGTTTTTATTTTTTTCTTTTGACCTGTATTAAATTTGCCTAACCATTAATCTAATTGAATAAGATCACAGTTTCCATATGATGATTCCAAGGCAAGAAAAGCAATAAATTCCTTTTCTCATAATTCTGCAGTACTCCTGCCATTAACATTCCTCCCCAGGCTAAATACCTTCTGAGAATTCCTGCCACATGGGGTGCCCATAGACAAACCCCATTTAGTTCTTCTGTTACTTTTTGTTTCACTTCAGTTTTTCAATCTCAATTAAACAATGACATCTTCCCCAGTGTGAAATAACCCAGAACAGCCTGTGCTAGAGTCTAAGTACATCCAGGCTAGATTTGGCCAAATATTTCCTTCAACACCTGGGAGCCATGGACACAGGTGCTTTACCCCATGCAGAAAATTCAAATCCAGTTTCCCAAATTCCTTCTGTTCCCTGAAGTACAAGAGCTGTCCTGTGACTGATATCCTCATACCTGGAGAAATACTTGAAAGCCCCTTTGCTATCATAATTTTGATGATCTAATGTGATCCAATCATTAAATGCTTACTTTGAGTGGAATATATTGCTGGACTAACTTTACAAGAGCCCAGTACTATCCTGGATGTTTCCCCACTTTGGAGTATCAAACCCAGAACTTCCAAAATGTTCCGAAAAGCAGAAAGTGACCCCATCCTCTTGTTGGTGAATAACACATTGGAAAGACTATTCTTGACGTAATATTAACCAATAGTATAATATTTCCTTTTGCTCATCCTCCTGCTCCTTGGATTCTCTGATCTTTGCTGATCTCAGACCTCTCCTACCCTGTCTGCTGATCTTTTACCCTCTGCCCACTCTCCCTCAGTCAGCAAACCCCTCCTTCAGCACAATCAGGTCTCCTAAAAGCATTTTTGAGCTGGGCAATCCAGTGCTGTCTCTACAATAACACTGCCCCGTGATTGCAGGGAATCTCAGAGCAATCTGGAAAGGCAGGAGAGTGTCATTAGCCACGTTTCACAGCTGGCAGGCACAGGGAAGGAAATGATTTATTTGAAGCCGTCCCTCAAGGCGGAGATGGAGGCAGGGAAGGAGCCCAGGAGTCCCGACTTGCAGAGCCATTATGGAGTGTAAGTGGGAACCCACCGAGTGCTTAAAAGTCTCTCCAGGTACAGAGAAGGCCAGGGCTGCTCTGGCAGAGCTGGCTGCTGGCCAGCTGGAGAAAGAGAGCGCATGTGGGGCCCAGCTGAAAGAAATGAAATCCTCCCCTGGGAGTTCCAGACTTAATTGGCTGCTTTATGACCAAGTCAGCTAACAGAAATCTTGGGCTACATCTCTTTGCTGCAGCTGAGCAGGTTGTGAAGTCCAAACCAAGTTCTATAAACACTGCTTGAGCCTCCAGAGAGCCTGTTTCAGCTGTGTGCTTATCAAAATGTGTCTCTTCCATGAGATTAGGGGTTTTTTCCTTTTTTATTTTTCGTTTTTTTTTTTTCCTTTTAATTTTAATGGACTCACCTCAGTGGCATTCATAAAGGAAACAACCAAGAAAAGATTTGCAGGGGCTCTGAGGCTTCTGTGTGGATAATGCAAATGTTTTCTTAACACTCCCCCTGCATACACCTTCCAAACCAGTTCCAGGTCACCAAGAGACACCAGGCTCTGAAAAGCTCCAGCAAGAAACCTGCTGACCCTACAAAATATGACACACACCCATGGTTTTCTTTTCTCTGCCCTTATCTCCCATTTGCTTTTCAGGACTGGCATCACTTCACTTATAAATTTCCTTTTTCTCCTTCAGTCTCTTTTTTTCTCCCTCTCCCCTCCTCTCCTGGGCTGAGCCACAGCCCCACTCTGCTGTTTGGCAAGGGCAGCTGTACAAATGCAGTATGGGGAGTCATGGAATTTGAGTTCTTTTTTAGTGGCATCATTACAGCCCTTGGAGACCTGGGTTGAATCCTGGGGTCCATCACTGAGCAGAGCATTTATTCCAGTCCAGGGGGAGGCTGTGGGGACCAGAACATCCTACACAGATGACAAAAACCAGGATAAAATCCAGAAAAACAGCAGGCAGGATGCAAAGATCTCCTTGGAGCTGGTCGCTCTGACAAGTATGTGCCAGCACTTGTTTAGAGCAGAGCCCTGTGGCCTTATAAATGCATGAGGTTGTGGCAAAAGGGACGAGGAGGTGGGGGGGCTTGTGATGGAGAGGCAGGAGAGAGGCAGGAGAATGCCCCCGCAGCAGGGAGCTGCATGGCACAGAGTGTAAGGAAAGCAAATATCCAACATGCAAACCCTTGGGGTCAGTCTGCCCTCCCAGCACAATGATCACTGCTGTCACAGCCTGGGACAGGAGCCTGTGCCACCCTCCCTCCCCGCTGTCTCAGCTCCAGGTGAGCTGCACCCTGCTGCTGGAGACGCCTCTGCTGCTGCGAGCAGCTCCCACTCCAAAACCCCCCTGAATGCAGATACCTGGCTGGCAATGAAGACATGCCCCTGTTCTTTTTTCTCTGTCCCATTTTCAGGGCTGCAAGGAGAGAATCAAACCTCTTCCCAAGTGCAGTGTCTTGGTTTAGGGCAAATTTGGGAAAGAAGCTCTAAGGGGGTTCCTCTAGAAAGCAAATTCAAGTGGCCCCTCCTGCAGCTGGTTCAGGAAAAGATTTCCTTGGAGAAAAGTGGGGAAAAAAACCTGTTTATTTAACAGGCAAAGCATTCACTAGCACAAAAAAAAAAAAAAAAAAAACAAAAAAAACCACCAAAAAACAACAACAAAATTAACAATATTAAACAATAAAACCTCTCGCTGTTCTGAAGAGATGGAAAACTCAGAAAGTCCCCTTGGTGGACTGTAGCTTGGCTCACTCAGTCTCTTATCAGTCTCTGATCAGTCTCTGATCAGTCCCTCTGGCTCTGGAAATGCCCAGCCTGTTAGGCCACAGGTGAGAGCTCCTGGTGCTCTTCTGGGTGTTCAGTCCAGAGCAGGTTTAAACAGGTCCAAAGAAAAAGGAAAAAAAAAATACAGTTCAGGGAACTTCTCTGCCTCAGCAAGCTAAAACTAACTAAAAGCCCAGGAGAACTCTGTCCTGCTGTCTGTCCATCTGCAGAGAGCACAGTCCAGGAGCAGGAATGTGGAGGAGTGAGTGCAGTTTCTGAAAACAAACTGAACTTCTTCTTGCCCCCCTTTGCTCTCAGAACCAGCCTTAAAGGTGCAAAACTTACTTCTGAACTAAACAGATGAATGGGGATATAAGCATCATAAAGTCACCCCAGGACATGCAGAAATACAACCTGCAGAGTTTGGTGGTGGAAAGGGCAGAGCAGGGCCCTGCCTCCCACAGTTTGTTTGTCTCAAAATGCCTTGAGTGTTTTAGACTTCCACTGTTGTCAAAGGTGGCAGACAGGGCAGTGCTGTTATTCTGCTGAGGGAGAGAAATAAAAATATAAATATAAAAAAAAAAAAAAACAACCCAGAAAAAAACCAAACCATGTGCCATCAGTGTGACTCAGAGTCACAGGAGACAGTACAAGATAAAGGAGGACCTGGGACCTCATCTGCTGCCACCCTGTGTGAATACAGAGGGTTTTGTAACATCTTAAATATCAAATACAGCCTCAGGTAGTCTGATGAAGTCTGATACTTGCCTGTCAAGCACTCAGATATCAAGAGACCAAGTCCTTTCTCTGCACAGGTTTGGGCTGTATTTTGGAAATGGCTAAACTGTTGGTGGTTTTTTTTTGTTTTTTTTTTTTTTTTTTTCCCCATGGTCCCTAGTCCAAATGCTTTAGCAGCTCCAGAATGATACTCTGAGAATCTGCTTCATCAGGCAACACAGATACCCTCAGCAGTGAGTTATTTGCTCTTCTTTTGCAGGCAGGGGAGAGAAACTGATATCTCCGGGGTGCAATCTATCCTGTGCTGGTGTCCAAAGCAGGTGAAATGAATCATGCCCTTGAGATGCCTCGTGCAGCCATGGGCTGGAAAAGGCAGCCTGGTGCAATGGAGCCAGACAAACAGCACTGTGGACATCCAGACTGAGGAGAGGAGACTTTCTGGGCTCTTTGTGAGAGACACTCCAAAAGAAAGCAACCAGGAAGGGTAATTTGGGAATGTTTACACACCTTTGGATGGATAGTTTGTGCCACTCCCCTCTCTTTTAGCTGGTGCCACTCGTGGTGCTGGCACAGAGCACCTGGTCTCCTTTTTGGGGGGAGGATGCCAGGTTTGGGCTGCAGGTCTCCTCCACCCCACCCTCACAGGGACCTTGACAAGGACACTTGGCTGCTCTTGCAGTGGCCTCAGGATGGAGCCAGAGCCCCGGAGAGCCGGGGGATCCCACCTGCCAGGGATGGGGCAGGAGCATCCGTGCAGCTCTCTGTAATTCCTCTAATGGCTTTCTTTGGCTTGATAGATATTGAAGGAAGCTTGTTGCCGGGGCAATTTCCATGGAGAGATAATAAGAGATCATTTTCAAGTGAGCAAAACTTTAATGGCACATTCTGGTAATGAGGCAGCAAGGAGAGTAATGACCGGAGACCTCGGAGTGCCAGCACATTGTGAGAGGGGGGAGAGCTCTCAGTTCACTGCTCAAGGCACACTTTGGAGGCCTGATCTGTGTTCCCTTCAGTTCAGCCTGGCGTGCTGCTGACTGCAGTGAGAGGAGGATTAAGAGCCAAGCGTTGATAATGGGGCTGGATGGATCCATGAAGATGCCCCAGTGCATTCACTGGGGAAGTAGGAAGACTCTGTAGGGCTCAGGCACCAAATGCTCCAAACTTTTCCTTCAGCAGAAGACAAATTGAATTTTAAAAGTCAAAGGAAAGCTGGATACTCCCTAGCACAATCATGTGCTTTCACTCTAAAAACAATAGGAAATATTTTAGCCTGTGTGTGTTAAGACACCGTGTTCCTGAGTAGGGGAGGGAAAGGGCTGTAACAGAGGGTGAAGGTCCTGTCTGGTTTAAGCTCTATGTTCTGACAGACATCTGCAGGAGTCCTTAGGAAGCAGGTCTGAATTTCAGGGATGCTGGTAGAAGCAGAGGGTGTGAAGACAGAGATCAAGGGTGCATGGATAGAGAAAGACAATGATAAAGGAAGACTAAAAAAAAAACCCATTTATTCCAGTAGATTCAAGGAGGATCTATAGCTATTCCTTTGGCAAATTCCGTGAGTGTAAATATGGAACTCAGCAGCCAGTATAAACATTAAAGTCACTTCTGAATTAGGAGAGCAGAATGTTCCCATATTAGATCACTGCAAAGTCACAGATTACAAAAGACCATGGAGAAGCTGTGTGGGCCCAAAGCCACTTAAGGTCCAGGACTGTGCATTCTAGTCAGCTCTAAATGTCTAAACTGAGGAAAACTTGCCCAGGAATTAAAGCACAGGAGAGGCTGTGGGTTTCCTGCCTCCTCCTGGAGGCATGAAGCACTTTCATGCTCTCCGTTGCTTGAATTCATCTCTGCAGATTGGCTTGGCAGTGATTTTAAGGAAGGCTCTCAGTCAGCTGCTTCTTAAGGGCAGCCAAAGGCAGTTGCTGTTTACCTCCTCTCAAAAGAAGGAAGGTGAAGGGTCTGCTTTGCTCCAGCCTCGTTAACAGTTGTTTCATTAATCACAGCTTTCCCTTCAAAACCAGAGACAATCTGTCCAATTAACATTAAAGCTCTGGCAGTCGCTTGTGATGCTTGTGACGGTGGGGAACTTTGCAAGCAGCACTTTGACAACCATCACTGTAAGTTTCACATTTTTTAAAGCTGCTCGCAAACAAACCAGCCCAGTCTCACCTCGTTAATCCCCTCTGCTCCCTGCTTGCACAGAGCCAGCTTCCTTCCCATTCACTTTTACAATGAATCCCAGCAGAGCTCGGGTCCCACAGTGCTTCTCCAGACCTCTGGGATTATGTAGGCATTCCTTTGTGTTACACCCTGACACTGGACTGCACCTCTGAAGTCAGAAAGGATCATCATATTAAAGTGCAGGTCCAGCAGAAAAGGTCATTAATAATGTCTTGTCTCCAAAAGCCAGATGATCAGAGAACTGTAGAAGTTAGCAACATACAGAGAAAAGTTACCCAGTTAACTCCAAGCCTTTTAGTCTAACCTTGACTGGAGATTTCAAAGTGAATTGTGAAGGGAAGAACAATTAAACACGCAGAGATAAAGGGGAAATGAGATAAGATGCAACATGGGTTTACGAAATGTAGATTGTGTCAGACGAACATGATAGCTTTGTTTTGATAAGATACCTGATTTTCTAGACAAAGGAAATGCTGCTGATCTCCTTTATCTAGGCTTCAGTCAGGTATCTGATAGGTGCCATGTGGGAAATTATTAGTGAAGCTGAAGGAAAGGAGGATTAATAAACTGTAAGGTGAGGTGCAACTCTCTGGAGGGAATTTGCCAAAAGACTTTCTCACAGAACAGTTTGGGAACTGATCTTTTCTTCTTGTGGATGATCTTGGCAATGAAAGCAAGATCCTGAGGCTAAAATCGCCCAGGATGCAGAAGTGGAAGTTTTGACAACGCAGAGAAGAATGAGAGTACAAATCTGAAAGAACTAAGTGACCTTGAGAGTCAGAATAATTGAAATGAGAGGGCAAAGAGAAAATTTGAGATGATAGGTCAGGAATGTGAGCACTTGTGATAGTCTGAGATATAATACAGGAGATGATGAGCAGCAAATGGTTGAGGACTGCGTGGTCTGAGTGACTGCAGCCTGACTGACATGTCAGGCAAAGCAAGGCAAATGCTATCCTTGGATGTATCAGGAGGGATATTTCAGTAAATATAGACAAAAAATGGAGTCACCGACCATGTCTGGCTTCTTAAGGTCAGGGTGGATAAGCTTAACCGTGCTTGAATGCAGAGGAGGGCTGGAAGATGGAATACAGAACATTTGCAGGAGGTCAGAAGAGTCAGGAACAGCAAGTTTAGTTTGGTAGAAGACAGGTTGACATGGGAGAAGTTCCAGAGCGGTAAAATGGCTCCATAAACTGTGGGGGTACAGCTTCTGAAGCAGCTGTGGCACGAACACAGTGAGAACACATCAGGGGAAGAGCTTCCCTGCCTGCCGGTAGAAGATACAGAGAGAGAAGAGAAGGTTTTGAGGTCTGAGCTTTTCCTTTCACACCTGCAATGACAAGGACCACCCTTGCTGGCCAGAATGTCCTTGACATTCCCGTTATCCCAGGCAGGGCCCCTTCCCTCGAGTTTTTCCCAGTACTCTGAACAGCTTTCTTATTCCTGATGCTCTGAGAATCCCTCCAGGCTCCTGACAGAGACTCAGAACATCTGCGTGGGAAATTGAAGTGATGATTGCAGCACACATAAGAAAATCTCAAGTCTCATGTAGCCAGAACAGGTGAGAAAAAACAGGAAAAGCAGGTCAGGAGAAGAGTTAGCTGGGTCTGAGAACACAAACTGTCTGTCCAGGCTCCTGGTGATCTGCCTGCTATCCTGTGCTATCCCCTTTTACTGCTCCCTGTTAGCATTTCCTGCCACATTCTTCCTACTTTACATCAACACAGGACAATCCCTTTGTATTTTGCTGTCTAAAGCTGCCTAAAGCTGTAAACTGGCGTTTGGAACCCAGCGTGCTGATAACATTTGAGCAGTGCATGTTTTCCCCTCCTGCCTGTTGCTCATGTATTAGAGTCATTTTAACTCGAACCAGCTCTTTTCTTTGGCTTTCTATTTGCCTCATTTTCAGGCCTTTTGTGAAAGTGGGACAAGTGCTTCCTGATGAACTGACTATGGATTTGCAGAGCTCGCTGGGAAGGCTATTTACTGGGTGGGTATGAACTGGGCTTAAATCTCAAGGAACTGCTAATGCCTCGTCTGGCACAGGGCTATCACACGTGTCACAGCTTTGATTATTGCTTCCTGCCATGCTGGGAGGTCAATGCGAGATGAAAGAAGATTGGGAAACAGCCAGATTTGAGCAATCAAGGTGATACATCCCTGGATGGGGCTGGGAGGGAGGAAGGGGAAGGCTTTGATGATCCTGCAGGTTTTCCTTCTCAGCTTTGGGCCAGCAGCACATATGCTGTGATTTCATGTAGATGTTGGTGTCCTGGGGAGAAAGCTGTTTAAGGGAAATTCTTGCAAAGTTTTTCCCCCTGCTGGGATGATTACATTAACAGGTGCCAGGCACAGAGGAGCAGTGGTGGCTCCTGAGGGAGGAAGAGGCAGGAGCTGAGGTTTAGAGACTCTCAGTAAGTGATTTATTGCCTATTACATAATGCAACTCAAGAACTCCATCATGCCTTGGACATGGGTCTGTCTGTCTGTCTGTCCCACCTCTTTAACATGATGCCCTGCAATCCTTTTGGTGTACCTGCTCCCCTGTGTGTTGGGAGCTCTGCTAAATCCTAATTGCCATTGTTCTGTTCTCTGTCTGCAGCTCCCAGCTTCTGTAACCCAAGTTCCACAGCGTGGTAGAGAGGCTGGTGGGCAGGACTGAGATTGGGGTCTCAGCTTTGGAGGGGCTGGGGGCAGGCAGTGAGGGCAGCAAGGGGCACCTTCACTCCCACACTGTGTTCTCATTGTTGTCCCAGCTGGTGGCAATTCTGTGCTCACAGAGCGGCTTGCACACTCTCCTGGATCCACCCTTGCCATACCTCCTAAAAGCCAGCATAATCTGTATTTTTCAGAGCAGGAAACTCAGGCACAGGCAGTGAAAGTGGTCCAAAGGCAGTGTTTACAAACATAAAGAGTACTCTGGAGTTTTCAGCACTTGGTGTTTGAATCAAATTAAATGAATCCACTTCCCATGTGACAGGAGCATCCTTCCCCCACTCCATCAGGGGTGTCCTAGCCCAGACACAGGTATGTGTCTGGTGGCTTCTGTGCCACCTACTCCTGCCCCTGAGCTTGTCCTTGCCCCAGCTCTCCCTAGAGCAGGTCTGGGTGGGGAACACAGCTCTGCTCCTGCCCAAATTCCCTTTCAGATGCTCATGTAGAGTGCTAGGCTTTCTGTTCCTGCCTGTGTGGAGCTAGCAGGTCAGGAAGCCCTCCTCCCTTTCCTCTGGGATCTCTGTGTTGGCAGATGGGTGGTGAAACTCTGAGTGTTAGTATTTGTCCCCTCCAGAAAAGGCCAATGCCCAGCACTCAAGGGCCATGGCACCACAACCTTTTCAAAGCTGGGACAGATGGCAGTGGCTCTGCAGAGAGAGGCCAGGGCAGGAGGGCAGCTGGCAGCCTTTCCAGGAGTCTGTTCCTGTGGCAGGATGTACAAGGCTCCAGACACAGACATGCTCATGGGCAGCCCCTCAGCGACTCAGAGCTGCTTTACAGCCAGGCTGTGGTGTTTGAGGAGGTGCTCAGCCCTCGATGCTGAGCCCTCTGCTTCTGCCTGAGCATGATTCAGCAGTGCCCTGGCAGCCCAAAGGGCCACCCCTGTCCTGGGGGAGTCAACAGGCCCAGCATCACCAGCTGGTTGAAGGAGGGAATGGTCCCACTCTGCTCTAGGCTGAGGCAGCCTCACCTCGAGTGCTGGGGGCAGTTTTGGGCACCACAATATAAATAAAGATCTAAAGCTGTGAGAGAATGTCCAAAGGAGGGACACAGGGATGGATGCCCAGGGTGGGCTTGGTGGGGTTCTGGGCAGGGACAGGGGTGGGACTGGATAGTCCTTGTGGGTCCTTTCCACCTCCTCCACACTCTTTAAGACCACTTAACTCATTTTATAATCACACTCCAAAGGTCTGACTTTCCTCTCCCTGGTGCTGAGAGAGTCCCACCCCCACACAGGAGATGCAAGAGATGGATCCATTTCTGACCTCTCCATCTGAGCCATCCATTCTCATTGTCCATGCTGACCTGACCCAAGGCTGTGGAGCACAGGGGACAGGCTTACTGCCTGCTGCTAGGTGCCCTGCATGAGCCCACTGCTGGGGAGCAAGAAAAGAGGTCAGAACTGAACTTGCAGGTGATTCATAGTGCTGCCCCTCTCAAAAAGATGCCCTGCTAAGATATTTCCTTGATATGAAAGCAAAACCTAAATTATATTTGCTTTTCAGAGCCCATCTACATCTCACTCTGTGTCAGGATAAGAATTTTCTTTCCCCCTGCATCAGTATTAAAAAACAGGCTGCAGGTGTATGGATCAGGAAAAAAAAAAAAAAAAAAAAAAAAAAAAAAAAAAAAAAAAAAAAACAAACCAAAATTATCTAGCCCAGGGTCCTAGCAGCTGTATTTCCCTTATGATTTTTGAATGTCTTGGTTTCAGGGTGAGACATGAAGGTCTTTGCTGTCTGTGTGAACTCAGTGATGTTGGATGCTGGTCTCCACCCCACAGATTTAGGGATGCTCAGATACACAACAGAATTGGGACCCAGATCCAGAGCTGTTCCAGAGCAAGGAGAATACACAAAGTTCTCTAGAGAACCCACTTGGGTAAAATTACCTTCCTGGCCAAATGAGATGAAGCATGGAGTATGTCAAATTTGTGTGTTACATTCTTGTTAATAACCATATATAATTAAAGCATCTTGCAACATCTTAATGGGCAGGAAAGCAAAAAAAATCAAGGAGGCTTTGTTGAATTTTTCCTTCAGCTCTCCAGGTTTGAATGAATCCATCATTAGAGACAGTGTCTTGTTTGTCTGGTTGTCTCTTCAGCACAGCCATGTAAGTTGTAGCTTTATTGTCTAGAAACTGTCCTTAAATTAAAACTCGCCATTCTTACCGAGATGATTGCTTGAAGGGGAGATTAACCTTTACGATGTGATGATGGAAGTTGTTGTTCATTTCAAGAGCCCCTGAAGATTGCTGGGAGATGGAAGTGATGGAAACTGGACTGGGATTAAGCACCAGAGATGAGAGGTGGGAATGGAGTTTGTATTTGATGGGCCTCCTCATCTCCTCATGCTGATTTCATTGCAGGATTATTATTCAGGTGGTAGTAGTAATAATAATAATAATAATTATTATTATTATTATTTATAAGAGCCTAAGTGTAATTATAAGAGCCTAAGTATAATTTGTATTATTTTTACGTGTGTGCAGCAACTCACACAATAAGATCCCTATCTCTGTCTGGGAACTTTGTGTGGTCCCAAATAAGAGCAGGGTGATTTATCAATAGCAGAGTGGTGAGTTTAGTTTGTTACATGCTGAGCATTCCCTCTCCTGATGCTGGCTTGGAGAAGAGACAACCACGTTGTCCACAGCCTCTTGCAGATAAAAAGCCCTTAGGATTTTTCTTCCTATTATCTTTTAATAAGGAGAACATGAAGGCTGTGCCTATCAATACTACAAGCCCTGGCCCTTCAGATTGTGCCAGCACTAAAGCCCAAAGGATAACCCGGATTGTGCAGCTGGAGCTGTGCCCTCAGGGAGGGAAGCAGAGCTCCAGGACAGTTCAACCACAGCAAACCCAAACCCTCACAAAGGTTACACAAGCCCAGCAAGGACAGGAGTGCAGCCCTGACTAAACAGTTCTGTGTGAAATGACACGAAGTTGTTTTCAAGCTCTTCTGTGTGTGATTGATCTCCTGTAACAGGACATGTGCAATTAGCCAGCAGCTCTGCTATTAATAACCATCCCCGAGCATGTCGATGAAATGAATTGGTGTCTCTGTGGATTATTGCCTTTCTCCATCTGACACTTCTCTAGATGAGTGATACAGAACAAAAAGGGAGTTTTAAGAGTATATAATTGAGTGTGTATTAGGGTTTATGAAGAGATTCCTACAATAACTGTCATGTTCTACCTGATGGAGTAGCTGTTATGTGAACATGCCAAAGAACCACTTTCCTTGCTGTGATCTTTGTTCTCACTTGCTTTGCCTGCATTATCTGAAAATCTCCTTCAGCTGATGCCACTGAATGCAGCCTGAGTAATGACTTGAGTGTAAAATAAGGACAGGAATAAAGAATGAGGTGAACACTTACTGTCAGAGGCCTCAAAGTGGGCACCAAAGTGAAAGGAGGCCCACGGTTTCAGAGGCAGACATATGTGTGGCTTCCACCAGTGACAGGTCCTCTGGAAACCAGCACACCTCGATTTATATCCTGGTGAAAACTGAAGATCCACTGCACTGTCAAACCTCTGCTCCAACGGGGACAGCTGCATCAGCAGAGGAAGCACTGGGAAGAGAATGGAGGCATGGAGGGATGAAGTGACATTCTTTGTGTGTCACAGCAAGGAAAGCAGCTCTGGGTGCTGGGTGTCCCAGATCCTCAGCTGGAGAGTCCTGTCAGGGTTGTGCTGTTGCCAGTGTGAGGAAAAGTGATTCCTCAGAAGTGAAAACTTACCTGTGGTCTCAAACATGGCTTTGTGGAGGATCCAGCAAGGTGGAAACTGAACCTTTATGTGCCACTTAGGGGCCTTTGCTGAGGCTGTGCTGGAGCCC
Organism: Pyrgilauda ruficollis; assembly: GCF_017590135.1. NCBI lineage: Eukaryota > Metazoa > Chordata > Aves > Passeriformes > Passeridae > Pyrgilauda > Pyrgilauda ruficollis. The sequence continues at coordinate 3,723,469 of NW_024524822.1, forward strand.
TGTGACCCCAGGACAGAGCTGCCATCCTGCTGTGATTCCCAACGGCAGCAAAAGCTGTGGGGTCTCTGGGACCACCCCATGCCAGGAGAAGGGGGAGATTTGCTTTCCCACTGTTTGAGGCCTTGCTGTGTGTCACTTAACAGAGATATCTGCTGCTCTCACCTACATGCCAACAAAATATCTTGGCTCTGAGGAGTGGGCATGCTGTTGGGATTTGGTGGTCTTGGGGTTCTGTCATTGCATTTACATCCAAGAACACAGAGAAAGCTCCCTTTGCATCCCAGCTTTGCCATCACCAGCCCAGACATTTTTCCATTGTTGCTCTGGATTTTTCCATTCTATTTTCTTTCTCTTCCTTTCTTCCTTTCCCCCCTCCATTTTTCAGTTTGGTTGGTCACAGACACATGGAATCACACACTCAATCCTCTCAGAGCCTCGGGCCTGCCAGCAGATCTCGAATGCAGTGGGGCTGAGGAATGCCCTGTCACCTCCTGCCCCTCCACGTCCCCCCTGCCCTATTCCCCACTGATCTATTGCAAAGGACAGGTAACCTCAGACAGAAAGATGGATGCCACAATTACATTCCCCTTTTCAGCAGCTCTTTCCCCTTGCCTCTTCCTGATGGAAATAGTGGGCAAGAAAAATCTATTATTACTCTCCAAATCATATCAAATATTTATCAGGGTAATTCTCTAGTTATCACCAGCGATTGCAAGCCTCAGTCACGTACTAAATCTTGTTAGTGTCATCCCTGGGAATGTGGCTCGTCTGTCTCCTCAGCCCTGTGCTGCACAAACCAGGCTGCCCCAGGGGAACTCAGCTTGTGGAAAAGCTGTGGGGAAGGGGGAGTGGAGGTGATCAGAGGTGGGTATGAGATTCCCATATCCCCCAGAGCTTCCCATAGCCCCAGATCCTCCCAGGGCACGAGGTGAGCTCCGCTCAGGACAGGGCCAAGGGCAGGGCAGGCAGGTTGGGTTGGGTGTGGGAAGGGGAGGGCAGCTGGGCCACACCTGATGGTGATGTTGAGATGAGCTCACTCCTAATCAGAAACTGAAACAGCCACAAAAAGAGAGGTGTATTCTTGCCCAGGAGCTGGCCAGGGCTCTGTGGTAAGTCAGTGGCAGAGAACAGAACACAGCTCAAGGTCTCTGGCTCTGATGACATGATTGCTCTTTTTGGAGCTCAGTGGCTGGTTGGAAGCAGCACTGTCCTGGGGGTCCTGTAAGTCAGGGCAACCTTGACTTGAGTTCCAGGGAGCCTCCCCTTCCACCCCCCGTGTGCAGGACTAGCAAATGCAGCCACTCGAGCTGGGCTTTTGTTGTCGTGGTTCTTGGCACCAATATGTTTCCAGATTGTACCTATTTTTAAACTCTTTATTGGGTCAGATCTGGACAGCTTGGAGACTTCAGCTCTTCCCTCTCTCTACCCCTGTGCACACAACTTCTTGCTGCAAAGGGAAGAAATGAGCAGCAAATTCCCTCTGCCAGAACCAATCAATCTGGCACCTGTCATCAGCATCACAGCAGCTATAAAATATTTAATTTCTTAATGATGAATTGGCAGATTGTTTAAAAAAGACAACAAGGAAACAAAGAAAAGGAAACAGACACTCACAATCTGCAGTCACACTCTTTGCCAGGCTGAGCCTTTGGAGCTGATAGCAGGAATGTGTTTTTCCATCCCAGCTACCTGACAGTGCTGTCTGTTCATAAAACCCTGCTGGTTGTCGTGGGAATTTTCCTGCTCAGTCACTGGACCCTTGATTTACCATCCTAGTGTCCCATCACTGATTCCTGAGCAAATCCAGCCTTCAGAGGGGGATTTTTTTTTTCAGAAAACAGACAAACAGCTTCTCAATGGCACAGATTTTACCTCCTGCAGTGCTGTACACTGGAATAAGTAAGGAAAAAGAATGATCAGGCTAGGTCAGAGCACAGGTACATCCAGCCAGGTATTCCAGTTCCAGCAGTGACCCACAGTTCATGTTTTGGGAAATGTCTAGGAATAATTCAGACATAAAGTGCTATTTCTCTTACAGCCTCCAGCAATCTGCAGCTCAGGGAGATCCTTGTGGTTTCTGGCTCCAGCTGGAATTTTCTTCCATGAACTTGCCTAGTCATCTTTTAAAGTTATGCAAACTTTGGGTATCCACAAAAAAATCTTCACTCAAATAGTCCCATAGTTCCCCTGTGTGAAGCTGAATATCTTATTTTGTTTTCAGCATATTTCCTACTAATTTAACTCGATGTTCCCAGTTCCTGCATTAAAGAGACAGTGAAAAATCATTCTCTCTTCACCTCCCATCCCTTGAACATGTTTGGCTCACAAAACAGGGAGAGGCAGAGAGAGGCCTGGGTTAATGGAGAGCAGGATTGGGAATTTGCAGCAGACCATCTGATTCCAGAGGATGTCAGCTTGTGTGTGCCTGTGGATTCCTTCTGCCTCCGGTTCCTACAGCTGTGAGCTTGGAGGGGAGCCAGTCCTCACCTGTATCATGGATTTTTTGGAAGTGCATAAGGTAATTCTGGTGAGAGTCACCTCAAGGGATCCTGTAAATACAAGCAAACCAAACTGAATCCTGTATTGAAAATATTGTGATATTTGGTGGGATATATTTTGTTTTATTAACTTCTAAGTCCTGTTATTGGTACCTTTTAATTACATCAGAGCCATAAGTTCTCACTAAACCAAACACGAACTTTCATCCATCACAGAAAAACATGGAAACCACCTTTAACAGCTTGTGAAAGCCTCCTGAACCCCGGGGAAAATGAAGAGGAAGGAACATTTGTCACTTAGCACCATTTATTATTTTTAAGCCGGTCTCATGACGGGGAGAGCTGACGCTCCTCGCTGGCGTGACCAAACCTACACTGTTCCTCTGGGCTGGGGAGTTTGGCAGCCGTGGGTGGCTGGCTGGCAGCTCTCAGGCACAGCCTTCCTGCTTCCTCCTCTGCCTCTCCCAGCAGAGTGTGGGGATCCAGGGCTGCAGCAGAGCTGCTGCTGGGGTGGCAGCATGCAGGGGATGCCAGGGTCATGCAGCATCTCAGCTTAATCCACCAGGAGATACCTGGCAGAGCCTTCAAACTCTGTCTGCTCTGGTGATTTGGTTTTGTCTGCTCTGGTGATTTGGTTTAGCTCTCCTGTGTAAATATGCAAACCAAAAGCTGTTGCTTGTACAGAAAGGGCTTGGCCTGCTTTCCAGAGGGGTTAATGGAATTTAGGAGCACTCCTGTGGTGGCAAAGTGACCCCTCCCTGCTGGTGTGGGTCTGCTCCAGGGCACCACAGGTTTCCCCCAACCCCTGTGCAAATTCTCAGCCACAGAAAGATGTTTTCCATTGTGCTTTGGTACAGGGATAAAATGAAATCAAAGGACAGCCCTTTGGTGTCAGGCAGCTCTTTCCCCTGTTCCCTCTGTCTTCTGCAGCTGGTGTTTAAAGACAAGTTTGCTCCACTGATCCTGCCTAATGTCTCTTTGGAAGTTCTGCGTGGCAAACATCCTGCTTATCTCTAATCAAAGCTGGGCTTTCTCTGCCTCTGGGCCATAACATTGCAACAGGCTTGGCCCTAGTGGGAGTCTTGGATGCTGAGCAGTGGAGCTGCCTGCTGCCTTTCCAGCATGGGAAGAACCTGAAAACCCACCTCACTCCTCCTGTGCCACCAGCTGCAGGTTTTTGGGGTGTGGAAGGGGAGATTTGACAGCAGCAATCCAGCAGCTCTGAGCTGAAGCACAGGGAGTCTGGAGAGGCATTGCTTTCCCATCTATTAAAATAGATCCCACTGCCAGCAAAAAAAAAAACTGGGAAGTGTGACTCAAAGTGGGGGAAGGAAAAGGGATGGGGCTGATCAGCAGCTAGACACCCACATCAGGACAGCATCTCAGCAGAACCAGTGGCATCCCACCCTTGTCAGCGTGGTTGAACACGTGCTGGAGCAGAGAAGGGGCTCAGGGAAGAGTTGCCTGTGGGAAGTTTTTGGCTCACAGTGGAGGCACACGGGGGCTGTTCGTGGGTTGGGCAGTGCCAGAGTCCTCTTCACCACAGGCCTTTCTCAGAAAGCTTTAAGAAGGAGCATGAGCTTAAAGAGATTCTCTCTTGCTACCCAAAATCAGCCCTGGACACTGCTCTGAGGGTGTCCCTCTGCCCTTGACTCCTTGCCAGCCATGGCTGGCTGGAAGCCTTCCTCCAGATGGAGCAGGCTAGGAGAGGTGTGGAAGTGCAAAGAGGAAGGAAATGTGAATGTATGAGCACCCGTAATTGTATGTTTTTGCTGTCATTTAGACTGCTGTAAAATGAATAAAATATTGAGTAAAAAATGAGTAAAATATTGTGATTCCTCTCTAATACTTTTTCATCCACTTACGCTGGAATACATTTTCTCTGAATCGAAATTCTTGTCAGAATGTGATTGGGGCAGATCCTTTCGTTTATTATTTCATTGCAAAAAACCGACTTTCTCCCAAATATCTTTTTTTCTTTTTTCATTAAAAAGTGATAACAGAAGGTGGTGAGCCATAGCCACATGTTGCAGTGAAGGCAGAGCTGGGGTGTGAGAGGGAAATGGGAATATTTTCGGTGATGAGATGGGGGCATCACCAAAACTAATTATAATGCTTTCAGCCTAAATAGTTTGACTCCTTGTTAGTTGGATTTAAAAGGTCAGATTGTCTGAGAAAGACTTTGACAGAGGAAGGGTTTTGGCTGAGTTTGTTCAGGGGAGCATTGTCCCTGCCAGCCCACTTACCCCGAGTGTGTGGTGTGGCCATTTGCCCCTCTGCCTGCTGCTTCCCACAAAACCTGGCTGGGAATGAAGCAGCAGAGCCTGAAAAAGCAGCTTCTCATTGAAACAACCCCTTTGCTTTGGTGGGTCAGTGTTATCAGCTCCTGGCATTTCATTCCCCAGCCCAGGCAATGTGCCCGTGCCCTGAGTGGTTCAGATTTTCTTGCATGAGCTCATTTTCCCCCTGCAGTGGCTCAGTTTTTCCTTGCAGAAATTTCTAGAGCTTGGTCAGGCTCCAGGGCTTGCTTGCATCCTTGCTGGCTGCCTGAGGTTCAGGGGGAAGGCAGGCTGGAGCTGCAGAAGGGCAGGAGGGATTGACAAAGCTCTGGGCTGGAAAGCTGGTGTCAGAGCAGTTGGAGAAAACAGGAGGATGGAAGGAGGCTTTCACTTGGAATTGTGCCTTGGAGGGGATTGGGGAACAGGAAGAGGCAACAAGCCCAGCTATGGCACCACAATATAAAAAAGACATTAAGCCATTGGAGAGCATCCAAAAGAGGAACACAGGAATGGGGAAGGGTCTGGAGAGGAAGCCATGTGAAGAGTGACTGATTTGACTTGGTTTGCTCAGCCTGGAGGAATGGAGACCGAGGGGAGGACTCTTTGTGGTCTTCACCAACCTCAGGAGGGGCAGCAGATGGGCAGGCAGTGATCTCTTCCCTCTTGGAATCAGAACCCAGGGAATGGCTGGGGCTGAGCCAGGGCAGCTCAGGCTGGAGCTCAGGGCAAGGTTCTTCCCCCAGAGGGTGCTGGCACTGCCCAGGCTCCCCAGGGAATGGGCACGGCCCCGAGGCTGCCAGAGCTCCAGGAGCCTTTGGACAGCGCTGCCAGGGATGCCCAGGGTGGGTTTGTTGGGGGGTCTGGGCAGGGACAGGGGCTGGGCTGGGTGATCCTGGTGGGTCCCTCCCAGCTCAGCATATTCTGTCATTCCGGTTATATGATCCTATGATTCCATGATTCTGTGATTCTGTGGCAGGAGTGGGGACCTGCCATGGTTGGAGCAGCTTTTATTAAGCAGCAAGAAGGGCCTGCTCGGAAATCCCAAGGATAAGGAATATTCCAGGCGAAATAAAAGGCAAAATCCCCATTTTCCCACTCCATGTCTCTTTTGCTGAGGGATCCTTATCGATTCCTCTGTGAGATCTCCATAACCTTCAACACCTCTGTGGGGTGTTAGGACATGGATTGCTGGCACTCTGGGTCCCCGGAGCTGCTCTGCCAGCGGTGCCCGGGGCAGGGGCGGCCGCAGGGCGCTCAGGGCTGGCTGCAGGGTGGCCGCAGCCGATGCTCGGTGCCGGGAGCAGGCACAGGGAGGTTTTGCTGTCCCCGGCCGGCCCGGCAGGCTGTGGCAGCAGCGCAGCAATGTGCAATGTGCACCTACAGCACTTGATGGCACTGCAGGAGCGCGCATCGCTCCGCTCCTCTCGCTCCCTCCGTGCGGGCGCAGCCTGCCAGGGACAGTGTGGAGGGACACTGAGGCACGCCGCACCCAAAGTTCTGCTGCTCCCGAGCAGGGCAAAGCTTTTTGGAGCTGGGATGCCCCATGTCCTTGGGAGCAGAGGAGAGACAGGGGGCTGGCACCTGCCGCGATGCCAGCGGCTGCTTCCCCACTGCTCCACGCACCTAAACCTCCCTGCGCAGCTCCAGCCGCTCCCTGGCTCCTGTCACTGATTCCAAGAGGGAAGAGATCACTGCCTGCCCATCTGCTGCCCCTCCTGAGGATGGTGAAGACCACAAAGAGTTCTCTCCTCGGTCTCCACTCCTCCAGGCTGAACAGAGCTCAGACCTTTCTTTCCCTCCTTCCCCAAAGGTCCGCCTGTTCCCAAGCTGGCAGCAGCGCAGGTCAGTCCAGGGCTAATTTGGGCAACAGCAGCGTGTCCCAAATTCCTCCAGCACCGAGGAAAGCTGCCCTGGGCTGGCTCAGCCCCCGTGGCTGCCAAATCTCCGCTGTCACCTCCTTTGCTCCCCCAGGCACAGGGATGGGCTCCAGAGGCGCTGGGCGGAATGAAGCCCCGGTGCGGGCTTTGCATGACAATAACATACTCGGCTGCCAGCTGGAAAAAGAGAGAGAAAGAGGAATTAGTTGGGTTTTCTGTTGGTTTTTCTCTTTTTTTTTTTTTTTTTAATTGAATTCTTTTTCTTGCTCCTGAAGGTGCAGATCCTCCAGCCAAAAAACAGGGAGCACCGTAGGAATGAAGAGAAAATCAGTAACAGCATTTCCACACAGAACAGGCTTTTTCCTGAAATAATCCCTGCAGGAGAGGAAACTCTGTTAAAATATCTGGAAATGACACTCCTGCTATTTATCTGGTCTTATCTACAAAGATTTTGAGATGTATAAATGCAGCGAGTTGTGCCTAAATTGTTGTCAGATCGAAAACAGTGTGATCCCCTTTGTGGGGATTGTCTGGAATTGTCTGGTGGGCACAAGGTGGAATGGCTCTGCTTTTTCTCATCCTTGTCCCCACAGGAGAAAAGTTCCCACTAGGACTTTTCCATAAGCAAGAAGAAATATATCCAGGAGAAAACACACTCAGAATCAGGAGAGGAGAGGGGAAAAGTCGTATTCCAAGAGAGAAGGACAGAGGGGGTTTGGTTCCTGCAGCTCTTGTCCCTCTCGCTGGATGGAGCACTCTATACTTGATATCTCCCTGTTGTAAATGCAGCTGATTGATTTTCTTTCTGTTTCTTCTTTTGCACTTGTTTATTTTAATAAAGATAGATTTATTTTATTTGGAAGCCTGAAGCAAAATGTTCCCATGTCTCCACCCACCCTTCTGGCACTAAGCACTGATGGTTATTTCAGTGGTTATAATTTGATTTCTGCCTCTCCTGCTGGGCTGATGTGAGAGAAACAATATTTAGAGAAGCTGATTTTTAATTTTTTTAATTTTTTTTTTTCTGGAGTAAGAGAGACAGAGGCTGGGAGTGGTATGAGAAGAGGGAAACAGAATCAGGCAGACTGCATTCCCATTTTCTAGGCATTTTATCTCTAAGTTTGGAATCCCTGATGGACAAAAGGGACAGGCTCTCTGAAGGATGGAGAGTGATGCATCTTTTGGGGGTTTCTGTGTTATTCTTGGTCTATTGCAGGGACTCATTGTAGCTGCTCTTTGCCAATGATTCCAGGTTTGTAGCCTGAGCTATGGTAATTTCCATTTTGCAAGTGGGGAAACTGAGGCACAGAGGAGTAAATCGGTAGTAAATCAGTAGTAAATCAATCCTTTTTCCTTCAGATCACCTATCACCAGAACCAGTATCAGGAACAGGACTGATTTCCAAATCCAGGATGTTGTCAACACACACAAACACCTTCTTCAGCACTGCCATCTCTCAATTAAACTGATAAAATGAGAGTTTTCACCACTGCTTAGCAGCCAGACCTTGAGAGCAGGTTTTCCAAATAATTCAGCTACTCCCCAGCTCTTGATGTTTCTTAGAGAAAAAAATCCTGTATTTTGCTAAGAGGAATTTTTTTTGGCGGTGAAAAAATCTGACCCTTCATTTCAAGACACAGAATAAAAACTTGTCTATTACTTTTTTTCTACTTTTTGAAGGATCAGCCTCCCTCTTTTTCCTTTTGTCTTTAATTTTTCTGGCTTCTAGAAAAAGGGCTAGAGAGTGCCTCTGTGCATAGCTGAAGATAATAACTTAGCTAAAGATTTTTTTTCTCTTTTAAAATATATATCAAGATTGCCTGCTGCACAGTTTACATTTCCTGCTGTGGAGACAAATACTTTAATTAAAATGGGAGAAAAAAACCCATGCAAAAAAAGAAAAAGCCTCTGTGAAAAGAATCCTAAGAGGCTTGAAATGGGCAAATGAAGCCCTTTGGCAGCCAGACTGCATTTACATATATGCAAATATAAATATTTGGGACTGATTTGCTCAAGGCAAGGAGGTGTTGGTGAAAGCCAGGCTTTGAGAAAGACCTTTTTGAGAAAAGGGCTCAAACTTCTTGACCTCCACCTCCTCCAGCCCCTGCTCCAGTCCTGGTGCAGGACAGATTGAATGGTTTTAGATGATCATGTCTTGAGAATAAAAAGAAAACAGAATTTTCTAAATGCTTTGGCCTTTTCGCTTTCCTTCACTTAAGCACAAAGCATTAAATTAATTCTTTGTGGTTGCTGTATTTGATTATAGGACTCCTTGTACCTGCTCTCCCTCCCTGGGTTTCAGCTTGTCCTGAGCAAAGAGCCAGAACCCCCTCAGTGTGCCAGGCTGGCCCTACCTCCAGGCACAGAGCAGAGGGATGGGGAGCTGCAAGTACAAAATTACTGCTCAGACGTGAAGTTCTTCTCCCAGTGTGGAGTTACAGGCTGAAAGATTCACATCTGTTTTTTCACTGCAAATTTTGGCAATGCAGGAAAAAGGGGAAGCCCTGTTTATAAGGGAGAGCACAATGTGAGTCTGCAAGACCGGTCTGGAGGAAAAATGCCAAGAGAAGCCTTTTATTGCTTTTTAATCTAAAGGAGCAGCCTGTGAAGGGCACCCCCTCACTCCACTCCTGTGCCTGCAGTGGGTCTGCAGCCAGCAGAGATCAGCTTGTTCTCTCTAAGATATTTCTGGGCAACACTCCCAATATCTTTCCCCTGTAGTGCATCCATCCACCAGGAAAACACCCTGCTTTCCAAAGCACACCCGGCTCTCAGGGCTTCCCCTTTACACCAACCACTGGGGGATCTCTGGAACTCCTCAGTGTGACCAGGGGCGCAGCAGCTGCCAGCCCTGAGTTCCAGAGGGTGGTAGTGAGCAGTGGATTTGCTTGGATGGATTAATCAGGCTTCCAAAGATCTTCTTCCAGGCGAGGGTATAGGTGGATTGAGAGCATCATAGAGTGCTTCCCCCTGCTAAGCTGGGATTTGTATCGAGCTCATTGAGGGTAATTAGATGATCACCATCAGGTGGGGAAGCTGAGCTCTCACTTTCTGCACCCTCCCTCTAAGAGAGCAGAATATTGTTCCTGCTTTTCCCCAGCCTGATCCAGCAATTGTCTCTTTGAGCTGTGATGCTGTCCCTGTATAATTAAGGCTGTCAGTCACACTCAGACACCTAAACACTCTAAACTCCATGGCTTAGCAGGGCTGATCACAGGACTTTAGTGCTTGGCAGTCAAAGCAGCAATTGCAGGCTCCTTTCTCATGCTGCTGGGGCTGTGAGGGACACAGATCCAGTTCTGTGCCTCCAGTGCTTCCAGGACCAAGGGCCCTGCGCAGGTGCTGGGAGGAGTGTGCTGATCCTGAGCATCTTTTCTGCTCCAGAGCCTGATTCTTGGGCTCAGGGTATTGCTGGGACCTGCCTGACAGGGAGACTGGGTGCTTGTTTAATGTCTCAATTGGCCAGAGCATCCAGAAAAACAGGGAGAGAAAGTCTTGACCCACCCAGCTCCTCTGTCCCTTGCATATTTTATGTGGCTGGAGGACAGCAGATGAAGCAGAGTCTGTGCCATGGAGGTGCCTCAGCTGGACTGCAGCAGATCCCCTGGTGCTGATGGTCACTTCCAGAGTGCCTGGTGGCCATGCCACAGCCTGCTCACTGCCTGGAGCCACAAATGAGGCTTACCTGAGGCCAAGGAGTTTCTAAAACTCAAGCTGTTCAAGGTCCTGAACATCTTAACATAACTTTGGCAGTAGCTCTCCATCTGTTTCCACCTAAATCCCTCTGTGAAGGAACACTTTATTGGCTTGGGAAGAGGCTGGCTGTTCATGGAACTGAAGTGTCCAGGAGCTGGGACAATGGACAAAAGGGTCATGAGCTCAAAACCCTGCACTTCTAGACCTCTTTATAAGGGATCTCCTGAGCTATCACTGATTCTCCTGAGTTGTCACTGACTCTCCTGAGCTGTCACTGACTCTCAGGCCACAGTCTGACAGACTTTAGGAAGGGCTGGTATGGAAGGAACGTGGTTTCTTTCACAGAAGCATCCTTACTGTGGAGAAAGGCCTTTCTTGGAAGGTTTGTTATGCCTTGTGTGTCTGGGGAATTTTGTTGAATGAATCTGTGTCTCAGTGGTTGCTGATGGGTGGCAGCAGCCTAGGGTTTGTGTGCAGATAAACAGGGAAGGAAATAGGGTTAAATTCAGTGAAGTGTTGCCCATTGGCATCTGGATACCATTGCCAGTGAGCCAACAGGCCAGCAGAATGTGGGATGCAGACAGTGAGGAAAACGTTCCCTGAAGGGCAATCAGAAGATGCACTGTCCAACTGATCAGTGCACAGTGAAGCTTTGTCATGGCTGTCATGAGCTCTGCCATGAAATGAATGAATAAATGAAATTAGAAATGGAACTGGAATCCAGCCCCTCTCTCCTCTTGTGGATGAACAATGGAAGGATTAATAAGTGCTCCCCAACTGTGAACAGATAGAGGAACAAACAGATATAAAACCCTGCTTCAGGTTTGGAGACCTGTCCTACCAGGAAAGAAAAACCCTTCCCCCCTGCCACAGCACTGCAGCGTAATTCTCATTCCAGTCTGCCCCACCACCATTCTGCAATCAAATCCCTTTTCAGAGTTACATTTCTGACTGTGGTTCCAGACCTCAGACAACCTGGGAGTTTCTCTGCTGATGCTGTGCTGTATGAGCCCTCTCACACGTGTTCCTGTGCTTTCCCTGCCTGAAGACCATTACTGATAATTAGTTAGTGTAAAATGAGAGGAGTTTTGTTTGGCATTCCTTAGAACACTCTCTTTCTCCCAGCTCTCTGGCCTGGGGCTGCCTGCTACACCCAGTGCTTCTGAAGCACAGCTTTCCCATCACTGCATGATGGAGGATTATTTCATTAATGGATCTAATGATACTTTGTCTTTGGTGCTGACGATCTTTGTGGCAGTGCTGTGCAATCTTTAATTAACTTTGAGCCTGCCAGGCACTACGAGGATGTTGATAACCTGCAACAAATGCAGCAGAAGCTTGAAGGCCTGGCGTGGTAAAATAACCTTGTGCAAGGTCACACAGTGACTCTTGGCTGGGTTGAGGTTTGATGCCAAGTCTCCTGGTGAAGCAAAGCTGTAAAAAAAAGAACATTTCCCTGCTAAAAAGTGTGAAGTGGGGTAATCCAGGCGAGGAATGTGAAGTGCTTGGGGGACCAGGCAGGTGTTCAGGAGGCGGTGGCTGCACTGCTCAGTCCCAGGGCTGTCAGGGCAGTGTTTGAGTTTGCATTTGGCTGTGTTGGCTATGCAGCACACGGGGCAGGGACAGGCATTTAATGTGTGGATTAAAAGTGAGGTGTCACACCAGGGCTGCCAGCAGGGAATACACACTTACAGGCACCGGGGAACAGGGAGATGCAGAGACCTTGTACAGGCCCTGTCGTGGATGTGGATTTGTTAAAAACTGTGCTGATTTCTTACAGGATTTGTTAAAAACTGTGCTGATTTCTTACAGGATTTGTTAAAATGTGTGATAATTTCTTCCGTTCAAAGCTTTTTAACTCCTGGAGCTCTGTGTTTTACCAACCCAGAGGCTCTGTGCTCATAAGCCCTCATCTTCTGACCGCCTTTCTATAAGATGCTCCTTGTTTGAGTTTTGGAGGTGCTATCCATGCACCTGTCCTGTTTTATTTACATATTTTTTTTCATGTATTCAATGTGGAAGAAGCTGCTGGTCCCAGCTGCACGGGTGTTGCTGGTGTCAGTATTGTAAAAGCATGAGTTTGAAATCCTGAACAGATGCTTGCTCTTTCCTCTTCCCAGAGATCTGCTACCAGGGGAATCATTGCTTTGGACTTAAACCCTCCATATGTGCCCAGAGGTCAATGCTGAAATTTTGGTTACCCTGGAAACCAGGACAAAACGGAGTCAAGCCATTATTGCAATATGGGTCACTCATGGTAAAAAAAGAGAGAGAAAATCCCTCCCCTTCCAAGTGAGGTGTTTTCCATAGGGGAACCTGCAGGTTTGAGCAGGTCAGAGTTTGTCCTGTCTCCTGTGAGGTGGGAGATGAAGCCCTGAGATTCAGAGCACTTTGCTGGCCCCTGGTTTCCACTGCTGACTGCAGAGGTGGAGGGTGGGAAGTTGCACAGTCCTTGGGCAATCCCCTCCTGTTTCATAAACAGCCACCCTGTGCTTGTCAGTTCTTTGGGCAAAGCACCAAAATGAGATGCTAAGCCCACCCTTAGTCCCTAAGAAAGGGAGGGGACATGGGTGCCATACCTGCCATGGGATTTCAGATTGTTTCCTAAACATATTGCAGTGAGGTAAAGTCATACTCATCCCTTTGGAAAAGGGCCAGGTTGAACACTCAGGATTTCAGTGATTGGGAAAATTGTTGGGAAACATGACTGTCTGCAGGAGGCAAGAAACATTTCTTTTATTGTTCTGTTTGAGAACAAAGGCACTTCTGGTTTCAAGAAGGTGACACAGTCTTGTGGGAGAGGGAATTTGGGTGAGAACAGGTGAAAATTACCTTCATATCTCCTCTGAGGTTTTCCCATGGCTTCATGACCCTTCTGTATTTATTTATGATTGTTTTCCTTGGCAGGCTATCAGAGCATTCCATGTCTCTTCCAGCTTGTTTTAAGCATGGATCCACCCTGCCAAGTCTTTGTGTGATGAAGATATTCCACATTTAAGGAGTCACCTTAAAACACCACTTATATGTGCTGGCTCCTGTCCACATTCCACCTCTGTAGCCACATCATCTCACCCTCTTCTGCTTTCTTCCAGGATGCAGCTATGTTATATTTATGTTATGTTTTTCCTTCTTTACTTCCCCTGTTGCTGCTTTATTCCTGGCTTGTCACCTTCCTGGGTTTACCTCAGTTGCAACCTCTCCAAAATGCTGCTTCTGCAGCAGAAGGGACCTACAGTGATGGATTTGCAAGCTGCTGTACAAGCACCTTGCTGCAGCTTCTTAGCTGGGTGTTCCTTGGGAAGAAGACTCTTCCTGCACAGCTGTAGGGGGCAAACCCAAAAAGTGGGGCTGGTTTGCTTTAGATCAGGCTGTGTCTCTGACAGCAGCTTCATTTGGGGCATGGGAACATCAGTACAGCACCCATACAGCTGCTGTGTCCATGGGAGGTGAAACTTCTGCTTTTCCTCCCATTTCCTTCCTCCCTCCCTCCCCTTCGCTGTGGCCAGGCTCTCAGGGCACTCGCTGTGTCACTCCTTTTCCTGGGTAACTTCCCTTCTGGTATCTCAGCCCTGCTTCCTGACAGCTTTCCATAGCACCCAGTCTTGTGATCTGCAAAGGGTTAATGCTCTTCCTATGCTCCCACTGCTGTGGCTGCTCGGTTCCTCCTCTGTTGGAACAGAACTGGTTTTGTCTTGGTTGGTGCAGGCAATTCAAGGCCAAAGAAATGCTTTAAAAAGCCCCCCAAAACATGCAAACTGAAAAGAACTGGGAGAAAAGGTGTGTTTGAATAAATTCTTCATCAGAAACACTGCTTCAGGTTTTACTGTGTGCACAAAGCAGTCTTTGCTCTCCAAAAAGCACAGAATAGCCACCCAGGTTTTGTAGATTCCAATATACAGCCCTCCAAGTGCAGGCAAACCTGCATCCGCCTCACCCACTCTTTTGGAATTTATTGCTTTGCAAGCAATGGAAATGGGCTCTCAGCAGTGCAGCCAATTAATATTCCGTGTTCTTCTCCTGGCAAATGCCATAAAAGTGCTCATGTCTGGGAGCTGATGTCAAAAGCGTGCCATGAACTCACCCCAGGGAGGGTTTGCCTTCTCCCTCTGGGTGATGTGAGAGTTCTTGAACTTTGCTTGCAGGAGCTGGGTCTGCACTTTCTGCTGCAGCCATTGCAACATTTTCCTGTCATCTAGTGTCAAGTCATGGCAGTGAAACCACAAACACGAGGCTCAGGAGCCTTGGCACGGTCAGTGCCCGTGGCAGTGCTCTCAGTATTCACAGAAAGCAGGAATGCTGCACAGCTTTTTGCTCTTATGTTAGGGTTTTCCCTCAAAGCAGGGATCTGTAATCTCTCCAGATCATCATTAGAGCTGCCCCTTGTTCCAAGCTTTCCCAGAGTGTCACAGCAGTGCTGTAGGGGCTTGATATTTAACCATGCTTCGGTTGTGGCACTGAATCCCCAGATCAACCTTTCTTGTGTCCAGTTTAAAAAGTCTGAGCTCTGCAGTGCTCCATGCCCTGCACACCCTTCATGTTTGATATCTGAATAAATCCTTGCTCTACAGCAGACTCATTAAGAGAAGTGGGGGAGAGGAGGTAGAATAAGCAGGAAAAGTCAAAGCCACAGAAATACAAAACATATGTAAATCAGGCTATGAGACACCATAACAAGGATGTAATGGAGGCGGAAAGAAAAAGAAAATAAGTCCTATTGTTGCTTCAGTAGAAAAGCCAGCACCAGTCTGAGGTGGCCAATTCACCTTTCTCAGGGCTGTGGGAGGAATTTAAACTCCCTCTAAGCACAATGTTCCATGCCAAGGCACTGGGGACACCCTCACCTCCATGGATCAGTGAGTGCCTGGCTCTGGCCAGCCCAGGGGTGACCGTGGCTCATCCCAGGCAGAAGGACAAGGTGCTGCTGGGCTGTTTGGTGCCAGCCTGCCTCTCTCCAGGGGTCCAGGGAGCTCCACTGTCACTCACTGCCTGCCCATGAATGCTTGGCAGGCGAGGCTGGATGCCTCCACCATCTGTGTGAAATCCTTCCAGCCATTTAGATTAAACAGTAAAATGTTGGGCTCCTAATGACCTGACATAATCCATATGGAGTAGCTGCCACAGATAGTGACTATCTTGACACTGATTAATCACTTCTCCTAGTAGTGTATTTGTCCCTGGTTACTTGACACAGTTCTTCCCTAATAGCTTTGGAATAGTTCTGGGGCGTTCATTTGATCTTGGCTTTGGGGAACAGCCCATCTGATGGCACACATTACCTACTCCAGGGCAGGCTTGGCTGATTTTCATCAAACCAACTTGGACTCTGCCTTTTGGGTTGTTTTTCTGCCCCCTGTGTACACCAGTCTCAGTCCTTCTCTGTGATGGGAAACACCTCAGCCATGCTGATCTCTGCTAGGTGCCACCATTGGCAGTGGGCTGGGCTGTGCAGCACGAACAGACTGTGTGATTCTGTCACCGTCATATTTTCTGGAAAAATACCTTGCCCAGGATTCTTCTAACCTCTGTTCCAGGTCAGCCTCTTTAGGCATCAACTTCACATGGGGAAGCATCACAAGTGAGAGTTAAGAGGCATGCAGGCTCCCTAGGACCTGTTCTGATGAAATCAGTGTCTCAGCTCCCTCCCCAGCCTTGGTGCAGGCTCTGTGTGCTCCAGCTCTGCCTCTCCCTGTGCCTGCCAGGTCAGGCAGGGGTTACTGTGCAAGGCAGTGACTCCCCAGGTTCAGGAAGCAATGTACTTGTGGAATGTGCAACAAAAAGATCTTAAAGATGTTTTCAGATTATTCGTTCCGTCATTTTTCATTGCAATTTGTATAAATTGTTTTTCCCAGCAGAATGGCTGGGAAAATTCAACTTGCTGTTAAATTTGTGCCACATTTCCTGTCACTCTTCTTTTCCACTCAGACAACCTTTCAGACCTGGACAGGTGACTGACTTGCTGAGTATGAGGACTGTCAGGTGAAGCCCAGGGACTGGTGACTGCCTGCACCCCTTGGATCCCTCCTGCAGAGTGGCTGATTCCAGCCCAATTCACCACAGCTGACTGCAAGGCTGAGCCTGTGATAGTTAGGAAGGGACATGTGGCCAGCCCACCTGAGAGCAATGCTGGCTCACCTGGTGCGTCCTGAGCTTCCCAAGGACTTCTGGAACCTCTTTGTGGTGCTGCCCAAGCTCCACAGTCCTGTGCTGTGAGAGTGCCAGCACCTCAGCAATGCTCCCCCCTCTGATCCATCAATCTCTTCCCTCTGATCCATAGCTCATAACCAAATAATTGTTAGAGATGGTTCTTTCATATAAAATAAGACCTGGTTTTGTTTAATCTTGAAATAATTTGTGTCATGTTCCTCAGCCTCTGTTTGCAGACAGACTTGGGGAACTGCTTGAGATGACTCCTGAAGCAAACAGAGCCTCTCTCCAGGGTGAGAGCTGTTCACCTACATGTGGTACTGGGTTAACTGTGACCTTGAAAGCATCCTAGGGACAGACAATCCTGTTTTTATGGCTCTCACCACTTGTCTTGTTCAAGAGTTTAGCTAACTTTGCTTTTTGGCTGGAGTTCCAAATAATTTTCTTTTACAATAAGCAAGTGTAAGATGTTTTGTCAGTCCAGCTACATTTATGGCTGTCTTATGCTCTGTAATACCTTGCTTGAGATCAGAGAGGCTGCATATGCACTGTCTGCATTGTGTTACTTATATTATAATAATGTTCAGGAGCACAAAGATGACTCATACATGTGTTTTTGGAAACATAGATTCTCTGTAACACCTCCTTGCTGAGAGATCTTTAATGATCCCACCAGTAAATTGCCAGAGTAGTGAATCACGTTTGATTTTAGATGTTATTCTTGTCGCTTTAAGGGATTCCAAATCATTCTTTTGGTGTTTGTGAACAATCACACAGACGTTATGGCTTTTTCCACGTTGCTGTGTGCCGGCTGAGCAACATGAACCTAACCAGCTCTGACTTTCTAAACTGGTGGCTGGGTTTGATCTGCTAACTTGCATGCTTTCTGCTAGTGCCCTGTCCCTTGCAGTGTCTGTAGGACTTGTCCTTGAACAAATGACGATGTGTGCTGTGCAACTGTCCCTTGTGACAGCAGCAGTGCCTCCTCTGAACGCCCTTCAAGCTGCACTTCCCACTTGACCTCTCAGCGTGGCTGTGGGAGGGATTTTGTGATGCTCCCAAACTCTTCAGCATCTTCAGTAAGTCTCCATTGAAATGGTAATTTCTAGAGCATACTTCAGGCTCATCTCAGCTTTAGATAAAAATTAAATGTGGATTGCCTCATTCTGCATATTGAATACTAAGGGATGCACTCATTTGTTCTCTCTGCAGACACACGATGCTCTGCCAATTTCCTTAATCCAGGCACAGAAGCAGTCAGCAATTGTTTCCATTCACTTTTGATTCCATCTATAAAAGGAAATACCTGCAATCACCAGAGGCTTTTCAGAGCAGGGATTTTGTAGAACTTGCCCAATTTCAACAAACTTTTTGTCTGCTGGCTTAATGGGCACTATCTGGCTGCACATCAGGGTGTCGGTTTTAGCTCCCATTGTGCTGCCATGTGTTTTTCATTGCAGAGATCATCAGTTATTTTAGGATTTCCCCATCTCTCCTAGGCTTTCTACTAACCTGTCAAAAAAGTCTAACCCCCACCTCTGAAATATTTTAAACTTTCCTTTATAAGTGGATTGCTCGCTGGGCTGATAGCGCATCTTATGTTTAATATCAATTTTCACAGACTTTCATGAGTTGTCACACTTTATTCCATCTTCCTCTAGACCAATATTCCACTCTTGTCTCAAATTTTTGCCATTTCTCTGTCTATGTGGTGTTGATAATACCCAGCAACCCTATGCCTGGATCCCCAGTAACATTTCTTAGTTATCTCCAGGAAGACAGGAGGAGATACATGAATGCACGACCATTTATCAGAATAAATGAAGGCAGGGAGCTTTATTAGAAGGTTCACAGCTGACTTAAATTAATATTGCCCACAGTGAGGTTTTAAAAAGCTTTTTTTCCCCCTGAAACAATAGTCTGCATTGGGAATTCGGCATTGAGATGTTCTGTAGTCAGGCATAAAACAGAGATTCAGGCATGACCAGGGTAGGGAGCAGCTTTAAGCCCAGCTCAGGGTGTTTGTGCCTCTCCTTTTTGCTGCCCCAGCAACTTCTTCCAGAGGAAGGGTGTGGAGGGGTAGAATTTCTGTGACCACAGCTCTGATTACCCTGTGAATCTCCTTGTGCCTGGCCATATTCCTGCAATAATTGCAATAAAGGTCCAACCAGATGGATAAAACCTGGATGTTTGCTCACAGGAGCTTGGCCAGAGATAAACCTGTGCTTACCTGGCTTAAGAAAACCTCTGCCACAGCTGAAGTCTTCTCCAGTGCTTGCAAGGGTGAAGCTGGGAGCATGGCAGGAGTGCAGAGGCAGAGAGTCACCCTCTCTAACCAGTGCATTTGAATTATGGGATGTGGAGCATGAAACTGGGCTCAGAATCACACAAAATATTCTGTTGGTTTGTTTTTTTTTTTTTTTTTTTTTTGCCAATTTGACCTGAGCTAATCAGAGGCAATCGAGTCAAGTGGCACTGATGAAACCCATATTCCTCTTTAATTTCTAGACCAAACTATATCTGTCATTGCTTCTTTTTTTCTTGTTGGGTTTTTTTTTTTTTTTTTTTTTTTTTTTTTTTTTTTTTTTTTTTTTACAATTTCAAGAAGAGCAGTTCACCCAGAGGGTGTGTGGAAACAAGGCAGTGACCAAGTTTCAGTTCCCTTCTCGTTCTCTGCAGCTCTCAGAGACGTGCAGTGAGAAGCAGGAGTGGTGAAACACAACTCCTGGCACTGCAAGAGGTTTCTGTCTCCAGGTTTCTCTATCCATGCTCCTTTCTCCTGCACTCCTGCACTCCTGAAGATGCCCAGGAGAGGAGTCCTTGCTGTGGGGACACTCCTGATGCTGCTGCAGCTGGCATTTGTCCCATCCCCACTGGCAGGCTGCCTCCTGGATCCCTGTTTGG
Organism: Pyrgilauda ruficollis; assembly: GCF_017590135.1. Lineage (NCBI taxonomy): Eukaryota > Metazoa > Chordata > Aves > Passeriformes > Passeridae > Pyrgilauda > Pyrgilauda ruficollis. The sequence continues at coordinate 3,742,867 of NW_024524822.1, forward strand.
AGGTATGTGAGCTCTGAGTGAGCACAAAATCCTTCTGTTTCTCTCCCTTTGCTTCGGAGATTTGTGTCTCAAGCCTCTTAGGAAAGCCCAGCTTTTTTTCCCAAGGTTGTTATCAAGGTGATTGAAGTATTTGAAGTAAATTCTAGTCTTGAAAACATCTGAGAACAGAACCAGCAGCAAGAACTTTTTCTTCTCGTTGGCTTTTTGTACCTCTGAAGGTGCTGCAGTGCAGTTATTGTAATAGATTACATTTCCCTTGGAAGGGATCCAAACTTTGTCTAATTTTTACAAAACACAGATTTTTCCCCGGTTTGTGCAGTAGAGTGATTTCACCAAGTACCAGACACGGACCAACTGCCTTTTGCAAAGTTTTGCTGACAATTATTTGCTTGCAGAATAACTTTGGTTCGAGCTGCCCGGCTATGTGCAGGGGCAGAGAGCTGGGAGCTGTTCCTGGACATGCAGTGCATCCATGAGAGTTTGTTCTGCTGGCTCTCTCAAAGGTTGCTGCTGGTTCATCTGTAACCTCAAGGAATGCTGTCCTGTAGTTTTGTCCCAGCTTCAATCAGCAAGAAATGCAGCTCTTCCTGGGGAGTAGGACTGGTTCTAATAGGAGTGAGAAAAACGTTTAGGGTATGTAAGATTATTTCCTAAAACCCAGGGCAGCTCCTTTAGAAATGAGCTGCAGGGGGGTCATTCTGCTCCTGCATGTGACAGTGACATTTTCTGGCACTTCATGAAGAGCAGAGGTTGACCATGATGGGATCTGCCTCTGTTACAGATCACCCCTAACACAACTTTCAGATGCACTGGACTGAACATCTCTGGAGTTCCTGATGGAGTCCCAAACACCACCCAGAACCTGGACCTCAGTTTCAGCAATCTGAAATCACTGGGGTCAAATTATTTTGCATCAGTCCCTGAGCTGAAGTTTCTGGATCTTTCAAGGTAATGGGATCTATTATGTGGATACTGGTTAATTTTTTTGTTCACCAGCTGGGTTACAATGGTGCCTTATTTTGGGGTCTATTGGTCTTGGCTGTTTATTTTTTTTTCTTGTGACTTTGTCCCTGTGTCTGTCATTTTGCACATCCCGTGGTGAAGTGATGTGCAGCATTTAGTCCAGTCACTGAGTGCACACCCTCCACTCAGAGCTGGGTCTGTCAGTCTGATCTTGTAGGTTGGAATATGAGAAGGAGGAGGAAGATGTTTCACTTGTCTGTGAACAAGAAAAATGTCAGGCTTTTCACTGTTACAAAAACTCTGAAGTGGAACATCTTGGATGAGCTGTTTTTCTAATCACAGTTTAAAAAAAAATAACATGAAGGTACATTCATTTTCTAAAAGGCTGTTTTAAAATATCAACATATTCTCTTTTGCCTTCTCCTCACATATCTGGGGGAGGAGATGGGGGAGGCCTATTAGCAAATTTGAATTGATGTATAATTTCCATTGACTTCAGACAACAGTTTCTCTGGGTAAATTGTTTCACTGAGAAATGTCACTCAGCCCCGTCACAGCTCTAGCTCCAAAGTGGCTGAGTGGCAGAGCACATGTGCTGTGAGGCACTGCCTGGATTATTAAACTAATTCTGCTGGGATTCGCTGCAGAATGGATTTGGTTCTCAAATTCTGGATCTTCCCACATCAAACAAATCTTAGGGGGTCACACTCATTTTTCCCTCTTCCTTTTCTCCTTCAGAGCCAGCACAGCCTGGGGTCTGCTCCCTCTGAGCCATCACCAGATATCAACAGCTGACAGAGCTGTGAGCTCTGCCACCGCTGCACTGCTCTGGTGCCATGGGGCTGCCCAGATGTGGCTGAGGTGGCACTCAGAGGGCTGGGGGTGTAAGGTGTGAGGGAATGCTGGCTCTGGTTGGTTCTTCCATCAGTGATGGTCATCACGATGTCACTTTGGCCTAAACTGATGGCTAGGACTCTTCTTTCCTGCTGCCTGCACGAATTTTTTGATCTTCACCAGGTTCCAGGTCTCTTGCTTCAAATTTAAGATTAGAGAGGGAGGAGAGGAGGAGGTGAGAGGAGGTCTCCTGCTGGAGGAGAGTTCCCTTTGCACACCCAGGGATGCAAAGCCAAACCAGCCCCCAGGGTGAGGCTGAGCCTGAGGCTGTCACAGCAGCACTCAGAGAACAAGGAAGGGACAGTGTTTCATGCACTTATATTTTCTTTTCATGCCAAACAGGTGCCACATCCATACCATAGAAGATAACTCCTTCATGGATCTCCACAGACTTTCCACCTTGGTTTTAACTGCCAATTCCCTCCAGCACCTGGGGAAAGCAGCTTTCTATGGCTTGACATCTCTGAAAAAGCTGGTTCTGGTGGAAACCAACAGGACCTCTCTGTCTGAGCTGCCTATTGGCCACTTGCATACTCTGCAGGAGCTGAATTTAGGCCACAACAGCATTACTTCATTGAAGCTTCCCAAGTATTTTGCCAGCATGACCTCCCTCAGGCACCTGAGCTTCTTCTCTAACAAGATCACATCTGTCTCCAGAGGAGACCTTGATGTCCTGAGGGACGGGAACAGGCTCAACCTCACTCTGGTGCTTTCCTTGAACAATATAAAATCCATAGAGCCGGGGGCCTTTGCAGGGATTCACCTTGCTGAGCTGGCTCTCAGGTCTGCTTTTGAGAGCTCCACGATGCAAACTTCTCTGCAAGGCCTGGCTGGATTGCAGGTCAGCAGACTCATAGTTGGGGGGTTCAGTGACCGAGGGAGACGGCAGGACTTTGAGAGGGGGCTCTTGGATGGACTGTGCCATGTACAGATGGAAGAGTTTGTCCTAATCTGCCTCAGGGGCTTTGAGGATGACACAGACACTCTCTTTAACTGCGTAGGCAACGTCTCCACTATTCGCTTGGTGGACCTCGGACTTGAGGAGATCTCACAGGTTCCTATGTGGTCTAAAGTGAAACAGCTGGAATGCAAGAAGTGTGCTTTTGAGGATGTGCCTGCCCTGAAGCTGTCACTTTTCAAGGAGCTGAGAGTGCTTCGTATTACCAAGAACACAAGCCTCAAAAACTTCAAGCAGAAGTTTGAGGGTCTCAGTAACCTGGAGGTCATAGATTTGAGTGAGAATAGACTCACCTTCAGCAGCTGCTGTTCCCCTCAGTTTCAAAACTGTCCAAATTTGAAACACTTGAACTTAAGCTTCAATTCTAATATCAGATTGACTGGAAATTTCACTAATGTGAAGAATTTGTTATATTTGGACCTTCAGCACACAACCTTATTTGGTCCTGGCTCCTACCCTGTCTTTCTGTACCTTCAGAGACTGATTTACCTTGATATTTCCCACACCAAAACCGAAGTTAGATCCCAGTGTACGTTTTGTGGCTTGAACTCTTTGCAAGTGCTCAAGATGGCAGGAAACTCCTTTGTGGACAATAAGCTGGCAAACAACTTCAAAAACCTAAGTCACCTCCACACCTTGGATATTTCAAGCTGCAAATTAGAACATGTGGATCAAAGTACTTTTGGTGCCCTCTCTGAGCTAAAAGAGCTAAACATCAGTAACAATAAGCTTCTGACTTTTGATCCTGGAGTCTACCAGCCACTCCAAGCCCTCAGAATCCTGGATTTCAGCAGAAACCAGCTGACTGTTCTGTTGGACTCAGCCAGGGAAATCCTGCCTGACAGCCTGGTCCTGTTGGATATCTCTCAAAACCTGTTTGATTGCTCCTGTGTGTACCTGGACTTTCTGAAATGGATCAAGGAGAAGCAGGAGCTGCTGCAGAACAAGGAGCTGATGCTGTGCCGCACTCCCTCGTACGTGGCCAACGTGAGCCTGCCAAGCTTTGATCTGTCCTCCTGCTATGTCAACGTAGGCAAAATTTCCTCCTCAGTGGTTGCGTTGCTCTGTGTGGCAGTGCTCCTCTTCCTGGTTTACAAGTACTACTTCCAGATCTACTACTCCGTGGTGCTGCTCAGTGGCTGCAAACACTATGCAGAAAGAGGTGACACCTACGATGCCTTTGTCATCCACTCCAGCAAAGACCAGGAATGGGTGACAAAGGAGCTGGTGGAACCCTTGGAAGGAGGAAGACCTCCCTTCCACCTGTGTCTGTACTACAGGGACTTCCTGCCAGGGGTACCCATTGTCACCAATATCATCCAGGAGGGTTTTCTCAGTAGCAGGAATGTCATCGCAGTCATCTCCACTGACTTCCTGGAGAGCAAGTGGTGCAGCTTTGAGTTTGACATTGCCCAGTCCTGGCAGCTGGTGGAGGGGAAAGCTGGGATCATCATGATTGTGCTGGAAGATGTGGATAAGGCCCTGCTGAGGCAGAGGCTGGGGCTGTCTCGGTACCTGAGGAGGAACACCTACCTGGAGTGGAAAGACAAGGAAATAAGCAAACACATCTTCTGGAGGCAGCTGACAGGAGTGCTGCTGGAGGGCAAAAATTGGAATCACGAGGAGGCAAAACTCATGTGAAGAGAAAGAAATGTTCTTCCTGCTCTGTCTGCCATCCTGGCCTGATGGATGGTGCTCAGAATCTGGTTCTTCTGTTGTTGTTCAGAGTCAGAGGGAGTGGATGGAGGCACTGCCACATCCCTACAGAAATTCCTGCCTTGCCGGTCGCCTTCTGTCAAGGAAATTTGCAAGTTAAGGAGTGACAAGGGCCAGAAGAGCTGCCTGAGCTCTGTGTTTGGCCATGGCTGTCAGCCACAGGTGGCCCAGCAATGCCTCAGGTTTGGTGGGTGTAGAAACAGACCAGTGCTCTTACCAGTGCATCTGGCTGCTTCTGAAATTGGATTTGGGTCCTGGGACCATTTACCCAGAGGGACTTCAGAGTCTGTTGCTTTGAGTGGACCCCAGAATGTCAAAGGCAGAGTAAAGACACAAGATTTTCAGCTTTAGAAACTTTGTGAAACAGAAACAAAGTTTAGATTCTGAAAGCCTTGTGCCTGCCTCTGTGGGCACCATGACTCAGGGCACAAACCCTCCAGGGAGCAATGGGGCATCCTACAGCCCAGCTGGCAGCTGCTCAGGGAGCCTGAGTAGTTTTGTCATCAGGGAGGGAGGTTTCTGTGGCTGGGAAATGTGTCCAACATGTTTCTTTCAGTTTTCTTTAGATCAAGACCAAATATTGAAACAAACACCTGAAAATCTTACTTATATCTAGATTATATAACATTTGAGAGAGCATTTTGGTGTTTTCTTGGTGGGACAAGAAATGTATAACACCTCTAAACTGAAATATTTCTTTGTTCCCACTGTTTCTCCTCATCCAGTGTTTTTTGGATATGCTCTGGGACTGCTTTAAGCAAGCAGAATTGAGCCTGAATGAAGTGTTTTGATGTTTACAGGCAGCCAGTTCTAGATAAACCTTTTTACTCTTGGGACCAGCCTTAATTCACTGTTGGGAGGTGCTGCAAGAGCCTCCAGGGTTTGAAATGGGGTTCAGATCTGCCTGTTTCCCCAGGGGTCATCTGCCCCTTGGAACAGCACTGGGTGGGGGAGTTTTGCTTTTGTTTCACTGAGAACGTGCCTGGCATTTTGCAGGGAGAAGAGATAGAGGGGAAAAGTCTGAGTTAGCTGAACTAGGTGTACCCCAGCAGTGTCCTGACTCAAGGGAAGGAACGTCTGAATGCCATGGAATCCTACCACAGAGCACACCAGTGGTGTGTGGGATATGGCATGGGGCAGGAGTGTTGCTCTCTTTTTACCAAAGGCTTTGGTTGGGATTCATCACTGAATTACTCTGGTGTTAATCTGGTAAATCCTTCTATGAGCAGTGATGTTCTGCAGAGGTAAAACAGAAGCAACTGAGTGGTGAATCAGATCTGCTATTTATCTGCTCACTTCTCTAAGCACCAGACAGGGACATTTCCATGGAAGCAGGATCAGGGATCAACATCAGACATTATTGGACAGAGAGGGAGAGCCAGCTCCAGGCCTTGTGCTGGCAAAAGTTGAATCACAGCTCCCTCCCTATGTGCTGTGTCAGACAACACTACCAAAACCCCCCACAGCCCTCCCTAAGCTTCTTTTGTGACCCAGAAGATAAAAATTTAATAAAACTATGCTTGATGCTGCATTCCTTTGCCCAGAGAGTTTGTTCTGCATCCGCTAAATACTATTCCAGTAATTCCCAAAATGAAGTTCTCCTCACCTCTGCTGGCATTGATGGGTCCTGCAGACCTTCCTCCTCACCCTTCCACCCCCACTTTCCTCCTCCTCCTCCTCCAGGAGGCTGCTGGAGGTGGTGGGGGACAGCAAGCCTCGAAGTTCTCTGCACTGAGGTCAAAGGAGAGCAAAGTGGACAAAGCAAAGATTACCTTGAATTTCAGCAGTTCCAAGTTAAATTGGGAAACAAAAGAGGAAAAATTAAATAGAGTGGGAGTTCTTGCTCCTGAATTGAGCAGCACTGAAGCCGCATTTCTCCTTCACTCTTTCTCTCTGTGGCTCCTTTGCAAACAATTCAGTGGATGTGTATTTCTGGCACAAAGCACAGAGTCCTATGATTCTTGATTGTAATTATAACAATGAGTTTCAGAAAGCCTGCGAGTGGTTCTGGGCATTTATAAAAGGGATTTAGGACAGTATTGTTTAAAAAGTCAGTGTTTTTTTGAATATCAAAGCAATTTTAGGAGAGCTGGAGCGACGCTGAGACGAGGCTCCCACCAGTACAATTTTAAAAGAAACTGGTGACTTATTTTTCTCTTCCTATTCAGAGTCTCCACAGCAGACATGAATACCTGAGTTGTCCCTGGTTTCCTTATTGTCCAAGAAAAAGCCACAAAACCCATCATAACTTCAGCTGCCCCTCTGTGGTCCCTTCCAGCCTGACCCACTCTGTAATTCTGTGACCAGCCCCGGCAGTGCTGAGGTTTATGAGTCCAAGATGGACAAGACTGTGTGAAGAATTGTATTTTCACCATTTACCCAGCAGAGAAACTGTAGATCTTTTTTTTGGAAGGCTCAAAACAGCTTTCCCCAATACTGTAAGTGGGGGAATATCGTGGGTCCCACAGAAAGACACATACTCATTTGCCTTCATTGTAGGAAGCAAATGTCCAAAGGAAAACTGAACATTCTCATGTTTCCAAAGCTGCTGGCATGCACTGTTTGGAACTGCCCACTCTGCAGCAAGTGGCTTTGATAGGATTTACTCACTGGGTGAAAAAATGAGCAGCCAAGCAAATACCCATGCAGGTCTGCATTCATCTCTCATGTAAATATCTGAAAATATTCCAGTTATTAAAGCATCTCTTTTGCCCAGGCCATAAAAACAGATGGAGACACAGCTCCAAAGGACTGTTGCATCCAAGCTACTCCATTTGCAGTGGGGATGTGCCCTGATTTCACTCTGAGCTTCATTTAACCCATGCAAAATGCCAGGATAGCTGCAGCTCTTGGACTTCCAGGACTTCCTTGCCTTGTGGAGCGTGGTGTCCCAGGGGCAGAACATCCTGCTGTGCTGGCACTGTCACCACTGTGCTTTGCAGCGAGGGCTCTGAGCAGAGCATGCCCTCATTAGTGTGATTGCCTTGATGCTCTGTTGGAATCCAAAATGCAGGGAATTCTCAGAACTTTGGGCCTGTAAGCCAAAGCTCAGAATTAAACCCAGGATTTGATCTGAGACCTTGGAAAGGGCTTCCAAACTTAGGTGCTAGAAGCAAGAATGTGGATTTATAGTTTATAGCAGAGACATGTTAAGCTAAGTAAAGTTTAGAGTTTTAGAGTTTAAGATGCAGGAAAAATAAAAGTAGTTACAAAGGTAAACAAGGAGTTTAGAATGCAGTACTGTACGTTTGTGTGTCACAACATGATTGGCTAAGAAATCTTACACTGTAGCATGACTCCATAAGATGAAATATTTAAAGATTGGGTCAAAACCAGAAATATCCTTGTTGGCAGTGTTTTATTGGTCAATAAATCCTTAAAAGGTCTTGTAACTAGGGGTCTTGTGACCTTCTGAACCATGCAGTGAAGATGTGAGTTGAGCTCACCCTTCCTGCCTATGAAAAAGATAAGAACAAACCACATCATCAAAAACAACTCAGAGGCCCCGTCTCTAACTCATTCAAAACTCCTTCAAAAGTCCCCATAGTGCTCCCCACACTGCAGCAGCTGGAAAAGCTGGGAGCCAGAGCCATGTGCAGCCCTTCCCACCCGGGTCTGGCTGGCTGCAGGAGTAGCACTGCAGGAATGCTCCCCTGGCCCCCCTGAGCAGGAGCACAGATTTCCAGTGTCACTGAAAAACCCAGCAGAAGAGGAAAAGCAGCTGCTTTCCCTGGGCCGACTGGTGCTTGACAGGAACAGGTTGAAACTTCTCAGGGAGAGCGTTTGTCCTTTGGGAAATGCTATTTTTTATGTGGTTTCTGCAATTTAATGAGGTAGCATGGTGAATCTATGGAATAGGAATTGTCACAGCAGAGTTTCTGGTTCACTGTAGCATGTAATTTTGGAACAGATATTTTTTATGGAGACAGTGATTTTAAAAAATGGTTTGGAGGGGTTGAAAAAGGGATTTCTAATAAAAGTTAAATTGCTCCACAATGTCATTTTAAAAAAAAATGTCTGCTTAGGCTTATGCTGTTGTCTTAAAGAATACCTTTTCATTTCAAAATTTGTTTCTATTTACACAATCTGACTAGCCTCCCAAAACAATACCAGAACATAAAAATGTTTTCCACACACCCAAAATAAAAACCCTGCACTTCATTTTGGGGGATTTTTTTTTTTGTGTGGTTTTGTTTTGTTGGTTTTTTTTTTGTTTGTTGGTTTGGTTTTTGGTTTTTCGTTTTTTCTTTTGGGTTTTGTTGTTGCTGTTGTTGCTGTTTTGTTTTGTTTTTTTGGGTTTTTTGAGGTTTTTCTTTTGGTATTTTTTTTGTAGCATGCTGAAAAGTATGTTTGGCAAAATGGAAATTTCTCTTCCATGACAGCTCTTCCCGTGACTGTCTCAGAGTCAAACCTTCACCTGCCTGTGCTCTACGTGCAGTTCAGGCAGCAAAAACCACTGAGGAACTCCTGGAATGAATTTCACTAAGTGCCTTTTGCAAAACATCTTGAGTAGGTGCAGTGGATCGATAGGACCTGCCTGAGAGCAGCTGAACACGGGAGGAAAGAAGCAATTCCTTAATAAGTTGCTCCTTGCCATCACCAGCTCAGGCTGGGAGCTGGGACAAAGGACAGCAAAGCAGGATTTGCAGAGAGGAGCCAGGAGCTCTCACCTTGCTCAGCCTCAAGGTCACCCAGAGGGCACAGTCGATGATGCACCAGGCTGGACCTCGCTGTGCTGCCCTGAACACACAGAGAAACATTGCACAGCTGAGGGCAGCTCTGCTGAAACACCTGAAAAGCAAGAAAAAGGCAGAAAATGAATAGGGAAGGTATTAGTGCAGGATCTCAGGGCGGGAGAGACCATGGTTTAGCTGGGTGGATCCCAGATGCTGCAGGTGGTTTGGTCCCAGGGTTTCCAGCACTAACCAAGGAAGGTTTGTGGTGAGTCTGTAAGTGCTACTTTTTTTGAAAAATGATAATCAAAGGGATGGAAATGAGCATTGCATGGGTACCAGCCATGCTTTGAAGGGGACAGGGTGGAGCCTTGGGGTCCAGCAAGGATAGGTGACTGGGATGGAAGAACTTCAGCACATCTGGAGGGCACAAGAAGCCCAGCCCAGACCTGCCTTGGTGCCTGCCAGCCCATCCAAAATACAGAGGGAGTGACCTTTGCTCACACACCTTTTGTGTGACCAAACCCTTGACCATGCCTGCAAATCAAACAGCGGGGAGAGGATATCCAAACCCCGCACTTCCAAAATCCTTCCACCAGAGCTGTTCAAAATACATTTATTATTGGTGATGGGGAGATCCTCAGCTGAGGTAAAGGGTCACCCCGCAGGACAGGGGCCCAGGGCCCTCCAGCCAGGGAATTTTCAAGGATAACAACTGCAGCTTCCCCTGCCTGCAGCTCCTTCATCCCTTATCGCCGCATCTCGAGTACTACTACACAAATAACAATGGGGTATTGTTAGGCAAAAGAGATTTAATTGCAGCCTACACTCCCTGAGAGGGTAAGATCGGCTTTTCTCCAGATCTAATCTTCATTCTTCATCTTTTCTTCTCTCTCTTGCATCTCTTCCCTCTCCTGGAAGTTTCTCTTTTCTGTCTTTCCCAGCCAGCAGCAAGTGACCAGCCTAAAACGTAAGAAAGAGGGAGGGGTGTCCTTGTCTCTTCTTTTTCTACATTTTTGAATAGCCTTTAAATCCTTTGGAGTGTTGTGTCCCATAAGAAAGGATTAGCAGTAATTCCCCTGCCATCTCTTGCTTCCAACGCTCTGACAATTCATTCTCCTGAGATCCCCTAAACCCACCTCAGAATACATTAACCAGAGGACAGGGAGCGGGCTCGGGGGGAGTGACATCCCGTGTCCCCCTCCCTACAGCCTGCTGGTGCAGCTGAGCACACCCACCCCTCCACCACGGGCCCCTGGATCAGCACTTCTACTCCTCAGCGACCCAAACCAACCCCAAACTTGCCCGCTGTGGGATGCTCTGGGTGGTTCAGCTGCCCCTCTGGAATTCCCTCTGCTCTCCGTGGCTCACATGGATGTGGTGGGAGCCTGTGCAATCCCCCTGCTCCCGCGCTGCAATCCCTCTGTTTTCTTTTCCAAGCAGAGCAGTCTGCTGGGAAGGGCTCTCTACCACCCCTGCCTGGCCCTGGCTGCTGCCAAGCCCCCTCGGATGATGAATGCTGCCTGTTATCTCTGCCCTGCTTTGCTTTCCTGTCGGTAAAATGGGGTTCCCACCCTGCACACTGTGATTTACAGGACAGGAGCAATAGCAGACAGGCAGAGTCTAGATCAGAGCCCGTGAAAAGGCACTTTCTGTTCCTCAACTCCATTTCCCTCAGCCTGGGATTTTGAAATCCTCCTCTCAAGCTCTCCCCCAGGCCAGCCTGTCTGAAGCCAGAGCCTTCCATGCCCTTTTCACTGGTTCTATTTGTGGTCACTTAAATTTTGCTTTCTTTAGGGGAAATAAGTGTGCTGAGAGTAGCAAAAAAAGGAGCAGTATTTGGCCCCAAAGCCCCTCTTTGCAATTCTGCTTAGTAGAAAAGCCTCCCCTGCCCAGGTATTTCTTCCTGCCATCTCTTCTCTCATACTGTAAATATTAAAATGAGCTGTTAATAAGAAAACCCACAGGCTTCCCCCTCTCAACTCCTCCTGAGATCATGGCCCACATCTTTCTGTCCTGCATGGAATCAGCAACTTTCAGTTCCACACCTCTTGCCCCCTCCAGCAGCCTGGATTTTGCTGGGTGCTGAGCACCCAGCCCCACTCTGCTCTGCTGCTTCCCCAGCTCTCAGTGCCCCGGTGAGGGTGAGTGGTAACAGGATTCACCCCTCAGCCTCAGGAAGAACCTGCCTGAGCTGTGCTATTCAGCCCTGGTGGGAATTACAGGATGTCTGCCTGCCAAAAGGGCCCTGGTGAGAAGCCACCCTCTGCTCTGGCTGGGGTGATGGCCACAGGGGTCCCCTGGGTGATGGGGAGGTGCTGTGGGCTCTGGAGGTGCCCTCCTGTCACCTCTGGGGCACTGACAGGGAGAGAAGGATGACAAAATGCTGGGACTGAAGCCTGAGCCAAACGTGTGAAGTTTCTTGCCCTCCTTGATAGCCATTTCTCCTGGAAAAAAAAATGAATGTTTTATAAACAGCATCATGAAAGCAAAGTATATCATGATTTCAGAGTGAGCAGACAGCAAGAGAGATAGGAGCATCCCCTTGGATTTGCCTGCCTGAGGTTATTTACCTCAGGAAGCTCCTGAATAAAAGATACAAAAATGCAGCAGAAAGTAGTATTATTTGCTCATTTCAAAGCATGATGGGAGGCAGAAAAATATTATAAGGGGTATCTTTGAGTCTTGCCAGCCTGGATTTGTCAGGGCAGCATTTTCATGGAGCGCTCTCCAGGTGACCCAGTTTCTGAGACACAGGCACAGACACACACACGTCCACACACACAGAGCCCAGCCACAATCCACAACTTTAATAGCTCTGTGACATACAAAGGAGATTTTGATGCAAAGTGGAGCTGACAGAGAAGTGGAAGAAGTATCTGCTTTTTTTTTTTTTTCCATCCAGTGCCAAGCCAAGATTACAGTCAAGGTGGTTTCAACCTTCAGCAAGGACTGATGTTACCGTGGGTTCTGCTTTTAATGACATTTAGCAAAAAGCAGCAGCTCGGGGAGGGGGAACAAGGGTTTTCTTTTCAGGAGGAATTTACTTGGGCTGTCAGGATTAAAGGCATGAAGCGAATGCATATGGGGCTGCAAAGGGGGCTTAATGGCTTTGCTGCTGGTAAGGGCAGCACAGCTCTGAGACAGGGGGTGCCAGGCCTGTCAGGCCGCTGATAAAACATCTGTGGATGTGGAAGGGTGCAGTGAAGAGATGTCATGGTAGCGTGGTCACGCTGGGGTGACTGTCACCTGTGTTTTCCTGGCTGTGGTGACATGAAGGTGTCATCATGTAGCAATAATCTCTGTTTCAGAAAACATCCCCCAGGGTGAGGCTGCTCCAGTGCAGCTGATGGCTGTCACTCCTCACCATCAGACTCTCCTGCAGATCCTGCAGGGAGCAGGCACGAGCCTGGGTGGGCTTCACAGGATGCCAAGGCAGGTGCAGGCTGGGTTGATGCTCCAGGTTGGGCACCCACCCATCCAGCTCAGGGCATGGGTCTAGGCATCCCCAAAAGCTCCTCAATCATGCCAGGTTGTTGGGTTGAGTGCACCCAGGCTGATTCCATGTCCTCAAAGCAGCACAGACTTCATTATTGCAGCGAAAGGCTTTATAAAACCTGGGGCTTAGCAAGGAGCTCTACCTGGAGAGGAAGGAACAGCAGGCAAGACATCCAGAGAAGATAAATGCTGGGACAAGGTACATGCCTTCTTGAGCTGCCTCAGGATTTGTTCATGTCAGGGAGGGTCCTTGGAGTGGTGTTTTGTCTTGGGCCCCCATTCAGAAAACTATAAATCAGCTGGTGATGCCTCCAGGAAGCTGTAAGTGCCTGGATTCAAACTGCAGAGGATCAATGTGTGAGGCAGCACTACCACAGAGCAACTGCAGCCCTGATGGTGAGAGCTGGCAGAGGGCAGTGGGCACAGCTCAGTGGGGATGGTGCCAGATAAAGAGGAAAATGAAAGGAGAAGGTGCTGCTGTGTGGTATTTTCAGGGTTCCCCATCAAAGGGAGTAAAATGATGAATGACTCCATGTTCTTAGAAGGCTAATTTATTATTTTATGATATTATATTATATTAAAGAATGCTATACTAAAACTATACTAAAGAATACATAAAGGATACGGACAGAAAGTTAAAAGATAATAAAGAAAAACTTGTGACTCTCTCTTACAGAGTCCGACACAGCTTGGCCCCAGTTGGCCAATAAGTAAAACCAATTCATATGCTGGATAAACAATCTCCAAACCACATTCCAAAGCAGCAAAACACAGGAGAAGCAAATGAGACAATATTGTCTTCCTTTTTCTCTGAGGCTTCTCAGCTTCCCAGGAGAGAAATCCTGGCAAAGGGATTTTTCCAGAAAATATGAATGTGACACTGTTGTGTGTGGGGTGTGGTGGTGCTGCAATTCCCAGCGCACTGCAGTCACCTGAACTTCAGCAGAGGAAGGTTGGTGTTTGCTGGACTGTGCTGGGAGACCTTTCCAGAAATCCCCAGGGGTGTGGAGGCCTCCAGCCTGCTCCTCTGCAGAGATCCAGCTGCTGAGGCTCTGGCAGGGACCTTCTGCTCCTGGGGACTGACAGCTCAGAGTGAAGGGACCTGGCAGAGAGTGCTCAGGGTCAGCAGGAGGCTCTGGTGAGAGAGAAAATGAGACAAGCAGGTCCCACACCTTGGGCAGGGTGGTGGCAACTTGCTGTGAGAGAAATGTGGCAGGCTTGACTCATCTTTGGGAAAACTGCTGGTTTTATGACTCAGGGAATTTTTAATGGGGCAGGCTGGGGCTGTGGCAGGCAAGAGCCAGTCCTCAGTGGTGAGTGCAGGGCCACGTCATGGCATGCAGTGGGGAAATGCAGCCTTGAGCTCCAATTCCTCCGAGGATGGGAAGTCCTCTCCCCTCACCCCTGCAGCTGGAGGGGACAGCACCCACCAGCCCTGGGACCCTCTTCCCTGTGGGATGAACGCTCTGGGGGCTCAGAGGAGAAGCACCAGGCACCACCCAGGCTGCTCTCCGTGCCTGGATGCGATGGAGCAGTGACAGCTCCATGTTTTGTGGCTGCTCTTTGTGTCTGTTACACAAACATGGCGCAGGGAAGTGACAGCAATGTGTGTCCCCCTGACACCCAGAGAATAAAGTGATATTGCTGTGAAAATGAGGCTGCTGCTGCACAGCTCAACTCTGAACCTTCCCTCTGCCAAGCAGCTATGATTAGAATCTCATCTCGCTCTCTGTTGCACAGCACCTGCAGAAGAAAATCCCACCCAGCAGCACGGAACTATTTTTAAAGGCCTTTTTCCAACAGGCTGGGAAATGGGGATGGTGAGAATCCTGCTGGTACCGTGGAATTCTTTCAACCCCCTTGCAAAAGGTCATGGAGCTAGACTTGGGGAATGTGAGTCAGAGAAAGGAAGAGGCAGAATCTTCTTGCCAAGTCTGAAGCTTGTGCCAGCTCCTTGCCTTGGGAGGCTGAATTTCAACATCTTCTGGGTCTGTTGAGGGTTTCTTTTTTTTCCAGGTTTGCTGTACCTGACTCAGCGAGACACCTCCAGCTGTCAGAAATTTGCTGAGAGAGATTTGTGTGCTTTGAACAGAGGGGCACAGGGGTCCATGGCATGGGAATTGTGGGCAGGAATGCATCCCAGGGCTATGGGAAGGGGTTGCCTGCAGCTTCTGGGCACCACAGAGTAAGAGGTGGGCGAAGAAAACAGGCAGAGAAGACCAAGAGGCTGAATGAGTCAAGTCCTTGGGGTGTGGGATATGATGAGCTGTGAATTCTGGGCTGTCAGTGCCAAAAGGGTTTATTCACCTACATTTTGGAGGTGAATAAATGTACCAAGAAGCCTCAGAAGTGTCTGGGGATGGAGAGGGAGAGTGAGGTGTGGGCTGGTGGAAGCAAAGCCCCACTGTCCTCTTGGTATGCTGCTCGTGGATGGGGTTTGGCTCTGTTCAAACACAATTTGCTCTTTCTCTCTGAATGGAACCAGGGAAGTGTATTACATTTATCTTCATAAAACAAGGGGCTTTGGAAGCAGTGGAACAGAGGAATTCTGGTTTTCCATGGCCATCTCCTGTGTGGATTCTCTGGCTGAGCTCATATCACATCCTGGGAGTGGGATGGAAAATGGAAGGGCAATGGCAGAAAGTGCTCATTTGAGAATATCCTCCTTTAGAAAGCTTGTTAAGACTTCATTCCTCAGAGATGCTGCTTCTTCCATCAAATCTGATTGGGGCCAGCAGGTTTGGAAAGCTACTGTGCAGTGCCCATGAGGCAAAAAAGCCCAACCTGGTAAACCTTCTTTCCATGGGGAATTATGTTAAAAAATAAACACGACTGACCTTAAATACCTACAAATTTTTTTGTGATTGAACCTCACAGAGTTTGACCCACATATCTGTGTTTTTCATGCTGGCATTTAGCACCAGGGCTCTGGAGCTGGAATGGAGATTGGCATTAACCTGAGGAAAAGTCCCACTTAAGATGTACCATGGACCACAGAGGCTGCAGGTGGAGCATGCAGCATTACATTGATGTACCCAGCCACAAAACCACTTCCCATTTTGTATAATACAGGCCAACAGGGATTTGAGAAATGTTCCCTTTCTGTATAGAAAGACTATTTTTAAAATTGAACAGTAAGTTAGTCCTCTATTGACTTTCAATTTCCATCCTCTCCCATTTCCATAGCAACTCTGACCATTTATGCATTTATCTTCATATTTAACTTTCCTCTCTCATATAATTTCAAGTGGACTCAAGTGCTATAAAAGGGTTAAACCAGTCTTTCAAACACCTCTCTGTTTTGAAGCAATTACTTGAAAATACATATATGTATGTATGTGTATATATATATATATATATATATATATACATTAGGTTAAATTGACAAGTTTGT
The DNA here is from genome assembly GCF_017590135.1 of Pyrgilauda ruficollis. Lineage (NCBI taxonomy): Eukaryota > Metazoa > Chordata > Aves > Passeriformes > Passeridae > Pyrgilauda > Pyrgilauda ruficollis. Next base: position 3,758,963 of record NW_024524822.1, read on the forward strand.
GGTTTAATGAAAAGTGTCACTGGAATATTTGCCCTGAAAAACCCTTCAGGGCAATAACAAGAACGAGTCACAGCCTCTCTCCTCTCACCTTTCCTTGTGTTAGGACTGTGTTCAAAATTCTCCTCTGGAATCTAAACTTGCAGCTGCGAGAGCTGTGGGGTTGCCTGGGGATTGGCTGAGGTCAGGATTTGGCAATTTGGGCTGGTTTTCATATTTTTGTTTTTGTTGGGTTTTTGTTGTTGTTTTTTTTGTTTGGTTTTTTTTTTAATTATTTTTTGAAGTATTTGCATGTGTATTTGGGAACAGTCAGAAGGCAGGAACCCTTCACAAATTTTGTGCTTCTGGGCTTGGGGCAGAGATGTGAGTTCACCATAACCATTGACAGCACACTGATGGAGCTGTCCCAAGGATCTGGAGGGGTTTTGGTGGGAATGCAGTGACCTTCTCTGGGACTTGGCTGTCCAGGAGAGCAGCCAGGGAAGCAGCAGCCTGGGGCAATCTCCATGTCTGACACCAGAGAGCCCCTCCAAGCAGGCATTGCTGGCTGAGCTTCTTGGAGAGGAGATTGGGCTTGAAGTCTTGGTGCTGTCTGCATGAGGCACTGGGAAGAAAGCTTTGAGGTCAATAATTCTCTTCTAAGTCCACACTCGAAATTCCCTCCCTATATTTTCACATAGTGTTTTGCAGTGGTTTTTTTTTTTTTTGCAGTGTTGTTAGCTGCAAACTCATGTGGGATTTTCATGCTGGGACTCTCTTGACTCTCAATTTCCATTGTTATCCTCCTTTAGTGCCTTCCCAGCTCTCCTCCATCCAGGTGATTACTTTTACAGGGGAAAAATATCCCCCTGTCCCCAGGAAAACATGGATGGCTTTAATTGCAGTACAGAAAAAATGGGACATGTTTCCCTGGAGTGCAGGTGACACATTCCAGGGGAGCACAAGGTGACTGTGCTGTTTTGGGACAGCTCTGTCACTGTGACTCTGTTCACTGATAACCTGCACAAGGACCTGCCCAACTGACCAAGGTGCTGAAGTGCTAAAGGCATTTTAAAATTTTTATCTTAATGGGCCTGAGAGTCTAAATCTCATTGACTTTCAAATCGACTCTGCAGATCAATGCACAATGCCCTGACAAGGCAGGATGGTTTCCTACAGAACGTCCTCCTGCACACCACCCTCATTCTGCTCCAGCAGCTGGGGAACCGGGTCTGATCTCCTGCTGGGGGGATTTCTGCTGAGTCCTACAGCCAGAGCTTCCAGTTGTTCTGTGCAAGGATATGAGTAAGCAACTGGTGGAACTGTTCAAGTTATTTAAGTGCCTAATTCCCGTTGAAACCTGCTTAGATGCACTTGAAAATCCTATTAGAGCACCTGCCTGCACCTTTAAGCACCTAAACACCTTTGAAAATGCATTCTTTGATAATTTAGGGATTGAAGGGTAGAGTTTCCATAGGATTTGTGCTCCTAACTCACTTGTTGCTCCCAAAAGAAATCTCTGGTTTTGTCTGTGTTGTACTGATGTCCCATGTCACCTTCCCCTTTCATTGCATCACTTGTGTTGTTCCTTGGGGAAGGACTCTAAATAATTCCTCCCCCTGCCTTACTGTTGACACCTTCCTGAGTATTTGCAGGGCATTATTAAATCACCTCTTTACTCATCCTTTATCTGAGCTGTACATAATTAGTTCCTTTAATCTTTCTTCATAGGTCAATCCTTCTAAACCCTTAATCATCTTTATCTCCTTTTGCTGGAGCCCCTCCAATTTGCTGACAATTTTTTCTTCTTCATTTTATTTTGCATCAAGGAACAACAAAACGTCCAGGTTCCAAGGGCTCTCTGGGCTCACTGATGGCAGTGTGGGGCTGTGCCTTTCCCTGTGCCCCTTTTTGCTTCTGGCCCAGCCTGGGGAACAAAACTGCTGTTGGGAGGGAGAAAACCATCCCTGCCCCATCCCTGGAAGTGTCTGAGGTGAGGCTGGAGCTTGGAGTAACCTGGGATAGTGGAAGGTGTCCCTGCCATGGCAGGGGTGGGATGACAATAGCATAATCTCTTTCACTTGGCTTGCAAAAATCCTCTTTCTGTGCTTCACATTTTATAAATGTCTTTTATTTAGATTATATTTGTCCTCAATTCTTCACTCCAAGGGTCTGAGAACCCTTCTCAACTGATACCATGATCATCTTCAGAAATTCCTTGGCTGGCACCAGCAGGATGAGGAAACTGAAGCACCATGGAAGGGATGGAAGGCAGAGCCCTGACCCCCAGCCTGGCAGCAGCTGTAGCCCTGCTCTGTCTGCACAGCACAACAGCCCCAAAAAGAGCAGAATTCCTGGGGGAGCAGAAGGGATCTGTGACCACTTGGAGTCTATTTAGGCAGTGCTTTTCTTGGTTGTCTTATCCAAACAAGCACTTGCACAGGTTCTTCCTCCCAGGCAGGCACACCAGGCTGCTCCCTGGCACACACCTGGCTGAAAAGCAAAGGCCTCCTTCATCTCCTTTCCTTTTTTTAAGTGGCCTCTGGGTTGAACTGATTGCAAAACCAACCAAAGCCATGAGAGGGTGGTAGAAATTTTCAACTCAAGCCTGTCTTGTGGCACTCCTAAAACTTTGGAAGCCTGAGCCTGCTCCACTGAACTGGGAGCTGTGAGTGACCATGAGCAGCCCTGGGGGACAGTCCCAAAATTTCTGTGTCCCTTGGTGCCAGGGAGAGAGGTGGCTCTCTGACAGAGCCACCACAGTCACCACTGTGATGACAAAACCTGCACCTGGAGGGATCTCTCATTCTGCAATGACTTTGCTTTCCCCTTTCCCACCCAGCAAACCCTTGCAAACGGGGTGTGAAAACCACCCTGAGCCCTGGAGGATGGCTGGAAGTTAGACCTGGGCTGGCACATCACAACCATGGTGAGATGTAGCTGCCTTGGTGGAAAGAAGCTGGGCTTGTGCTGTGCCTGCACAAGTGGCTCCCAGATGTGCTCCAGGTGTGGTGGGAAGGATCAGGCTGTGGAAGTGGACAGGTGGGGTTAACAGAGACTGTCCCTTCAGTGTGCTGGAGGTGTCCACTCCTGCAGAGCGAGGATGGAAAGCTGCATGTTTATGCAAGTGCTCCAGGAGATGGTGGGGAAGCTGCTGACAGGGAACTTTCTGCTTGTCAGGGATGTGAAAAACTCAATCAATGCAGCAAGAGTCACCCTGGAGCTCAGGCTGGGGGCAATGTGACCCTAGAGAGGAGATGAGCAGTAGTTGTGGTGTTGCCATCCCTCTCTTGTGCCCCTCCCAAAGCCCAGCAGGACAGTCCAAAGCCCTCAGGGAGCCCACTCTTCCCTGCTCCCTGGCACCAGCAGTAGGCAGACAGCCCAGGGATGCTCCTAGTGCCCTGCAGCACTGGGAATTCCTAAAGCTGAACAAGGCTGGTAAAAAGCAGACCTCCAGGCCATTGCCAGTGTAGGAGCCACGTTGTTCCTGTCCCTGTTCCTGCAGCAAGGGGAGGTGAGCATTGCCGGTGTCACATCCTACACATGACTTTTATGGAGCCCCATCCATCCACCTCCTGCTGCTTGGAATTGCCACAGCCATTTCCAGCCCTCTCTGAGCTCTGATGTTTCCAGATGGGATATTAGGCTCCCTAGGAGTGCAGCTGTAAATATGTGCAGAAATGCCACCCAGGCACTGCAGGAGCAGCGCTGCCACCAGCTCTGCCTGGCTCCTGCTCTGCAGTCACGGGAGGGACTGGGGCTCCCTGAGGGCTCCAGAATCAGCAGAGCTTTGCAGCAGCTCCATTAGCAAAGGCTGCATCCATAGAATCACAGAGTGGTTGGGGTAGGAAGGGACTTTAAGGATCATCCTGTTCCACCCCATGCCATGGGCAGGGACACCTTCTACTATCCCAGGTTGCTCCAAGCCCTGTCCAGCCTGGCCTTGGACACTTCCAGGGATCCAGAGGCAGCCACAGCTCTGGGCACCTTGTGCCAGGGCCTCAACCACCCTGGGAACAATTTTTCCTAATGTTGAATCCTTCCTGTCACTTTGAAGCCATTCCCCCTTTGAGCTGAGAAAACCAATACAGCTGAAACAATCAGGGCATGGCTGGAGTGGGATGGAGCCACCCTGTCTCTGCCACTGCTCCCTCGGGTGTCCATGGTCACCTCACTGGATTGCTTTGGAGCTGCATGTCTCTGAGTCCTTGCACTGTGGGAATGTCTTCTGTAATGTGAACAGCCCCCACACCTGGTTTTTAGTGGAACCTTTACCATAATGGGAATAATAAACTTATCAGTGTCTTTTTTTTCACCAATAAAAGTAGAATCATCATGCCCTTCACAAGATTCTTTTTCTGTGTATTTCCCTTCTGAGAAGAAGCACAGTTGTTCTGCTTCTTCCACCCAGAATGTGTTCTGGTGGCACTGTCAGTGCTGGATGTCTGGAGGCAGCTCACTGAACGTGGATCACGGCTTGTGCAGCTCAGCAGCCGTGCCATGAGCTGCTTCTGTGTCCCTGAGCTGGGCAGGCTGTGCTTCCCCTGCTCCCCTGCTCCCTCTGCAGTGACTGCCTGCAGCAAAGGGGGAAATCCCAGGCTCTGCTCTGCTCTGCTTTACAGCTGGGTTGTAAAACTCCCCCTGAGTTTAAATCTGAATTCTGTGCTGTTGGCATTTGAGGAGCACAGCAGGGAGAGCCAGCAGCAGATGCCTCAGTCTGGGAGCAGCTTCTTGCAGAGCATTCAAACTATTCAGTTATGTTTTACTTGGGGTGCTGTTCCCCAGGGCTCCTCCCTCCCCTTCCTGCATCACAGCACAAAGTGGGGTGGCTGTGATCTTCTCCTGACAAGAAAAGGAGGGATTCTCCTGGACTGGGAATGCAGCATCCTTGCAGCAATCACTATCCAACACAACACTTGTTCCCAAATCACTGCTGTCCCAAGTAATTTTAAATATCTGTGTCCATCACTCCAGGAGAGGGATACTGGGCAAGGCTCTTAGGGAGGTGTGAGCCAGCCTGTGGTTTAGGAAAAGCTGTTGTGTCTACCAGGACCTGCAAGACACTAGGACACTCCCCACAGGATCCTTTTTATTAGGAGTGGATTTTTAAAAATAGCAGTGAATAAGGGAAATCAGTAACTCTATTTCTTTGCAACCTGGGAAACAAATTTATTTTAATGCAAAACTTGCCACACTTAATAATTACTCAGAGGATGGATTTGTCAGTAGAAAGAAGACCCCTTCCCTTCCCTTCCCTTCCCTTCCCTTCCCTTCCCTTCCCTTCCCTTCCCTTTCTCTTTTTTCTTTTCCTCTACTTGTCATTAATTTATTTCATTTTCTTTAGGTTCCAAACATATTTCCATCCCTCCTGGAGCTACATTTCATTACACATCAAATGAATGGATGGATAGCACAATTGACAAAAATTTAAAACTAATTAAAAAAGTATAAAAGGAAAAGCCTAACTGGCCTCATCCTGAAGGACAGAGGGATGGATCAGCTTTTCCTATGCACCCTGATTCAACTACCCACAACAAACAGACCCCAGTGGGGCCTTCTCACAAGCCAAACTTCTCAAAACAGCCTTTTTGTAAATCAGCTTCCATCCAAGAGCACAGAGCTCCCGGTCCTGTCACCGTGTGCGGGCAGCAAAGCTGTCGGTAACAGTATCAGCAGCAGCTCCCGCTTTAGAAAAGCAAAAGTCACCAGCGAGCCCCTGAAATCCCTGATCCCTTCAGCAGGGATGACCCTGGGACCTGCTCCCCTCCCTGGAACAACTCCCCCGTAAATGCTTCCAAATAAGCGAGAGCAGCGAGAACTGGTGCAGGGGAGATGCGATAAGCGAGGCTTTGTCCCCTCCTTCTGGGGACTGATGTGCAAAGAGCGGCTGAGGCTCGCTGGGCTGCTTTCCTCAGCCTCTCCCAGAATCTCACTGAGCTGCTTTCCTCAGCCTCTCCCAGAATCTCTCTGGGCTGCTTTCCTCAGCCTCTCCCAGAATCTCTCTGGGCTGCTTTCCTCAGCCTCTCCCAGAATCTCACTGAGCTGCTTTCCTCAGCCTCTCCCAGAATCTCACTGAGCTGCTTTCCTCAGCCTCCTCCAGAATCCCGGCATCTCTGAGCATCTCCCGGGAGCATTTCCACCACCCCGCTGCGTGCCCCCTCTCCACAAACTGCATTCCAGGCGGGTTTAAAACGCAGCCGGCCTTTTCAAAAGGCAACTTTGAAAGCTCAGACTCCCTTGGCTCTGTAGGGCTGAAGTGAGACGATTTCACGCCTTAGAGGAAATTATTTATAATATATTTACAACAGAAAAATGAAAGATAAAGACTATTCTCTTGTCTATCTTTTTTTTCCTTCTCCTTTTTTCTTTTCCCCTTTTCTTTATTTACCAAAAGTACCTCCAGGGCTAATGGCATTTTCTTTGGCCGCTGGGAGCAGAGGAAGATAGAAGTCTGAAATATGAAAGCTTTTCTCTTGGTTTTTAACAACTTTGGATCACTCTAGTTAACTCTCAGTCTCAGTTCAAAGCAGAGCTAGAAACTAAAAGACTGGCTCTGTTTTTTTCTCTGAGAAAAACTACATTACTATAAATGATTGCTTATCCCAGAAAGAAACATAGAGGCTTAAAATTCAAGAGCGGCTGAGGCTCGCTGGGCTGCTTTCCTCAGCCTCTCCCAGAATCTCACTGAGCTGCTTTCCTCAGCCTCTCCCAGAATCTCTCTGGGCTGCTTTCCTCAGCCTCTCCCAGAATCTCTCTGGGCTGCTTTCCTCAGCCTCTCCCAGAATCTCACTGAGCTGCTTTCCTCAGCCTCTCCCAGAATCTCACTAAGCTGCTTTCTTCAGCATCCCCCAGAATCTCACTGAGCTGCTTTCCTCAGCCTCCTCCAGAATCCCGGCATCTCTGAGCATCTCCCGGGAGCATTTCCACCACCCCGCTGCGTGCCCCCTCTCCACAAACTGCATTCCAGGCGGGTTTAAAACGCAGCCGGCCTTTTCAAAAGGCAACTTTGAAAGCTCAGACTCCCTTGGCTCTGTAGGGCTGAAGTGAGACGATTTCACGCCTTAGAGGAAATTATTTATAATATATTTACAACAGAAAAATGAAAGATAAAGACTATTCTCTTGTCTATCTTTTTTTTCCTTCTCCTTTTTTCTTTTCCCCTTTTCTTTATTTACCAAAAGTACCTCCAGGGCTAATGGCATTTTCTTTGGCCGCTGGGAGCAGAGGAAGATAGAAGTCTGAAATATGAAAGCTTTTCTCTTGGTTTTTAACAACTTTGGATCACTCTAGTTAACTCTCAGTCTCAGTTCAAAGCAGAGCTAGAAACTAAAAGACTGGCTCTGTTTTTTTCTCTGAGAAAAACTACATTACTATAAATGATTGCTTATCCCAGAAAGAAACATAGAGGCTTAAAATTCCTTGTCTTGGTATGAAAAAAGTCAAAATCACTGAGACTTTTGTGAGCTGTGACAAAAAATAAAAATAAAAATAAATAGTCTGCAATACTTCATTTTGATGACATCGAAGTGTTTCATGCATGACCTGTTTTTCATTTTTAAAATATATTTCTGTTGTAATCAGCTTAAGTCTCAAAACAAAATGACTTTGAATAAAAAGTGGAAATAAGTTGTCTTATTTTATTTTTTTTTTCCCAGCAGAAGAAATTCATCAAAATTGTTCTCTTTCTTTTGACATTTCAACAGAGATGAATCTGCCTTTTCCAAACTGGAAGAGATATCTCAACAAGATATTCCTGTCTGGCTCTTGCTGTTACAGAAATAGTGAGTTTCCTGGAATACTGATGCCTGATGATGGCAGTGCAGATGAAAGAAATTTTGGGACAAGTAGGATTCAAAATGTAAAATTGTAAATGGAAGTCTTCAGGAGCCAGGGGTGACAAGGATTTCAGCCTTTCCCAAAGTCTGAGGTCCTGAAGGTCTTAACCAATCCTAAAACTAAGGGATGGGTGTGTTAATGCTGTTGATCAAGCTCTGGGATTCCCAGCTTGCCTGTTCAGGTGCAAGCAGGAAATTTGTCATGAACGGCCCTTGATGTGTTATTTTGGTGTTCCCTCTCAGGATATTAAAGTCCAAACCTAGAAAATTTGAGCAAATGAACAAATTCCTTTTAGCTTCTGAAAAACCTCTGTAATTTCTCTTTGGGTTGGCTGGATTTTGGCCTTGCCTCCACAACAACTGTTTGGCTCAGGCAGCAGCTCCTGAGGAGAAGTGCCAGTATGGGAAAGCAGGAAGGAGCAGTTTGCTAAATCCTGGTGGCTCTGTGAGGAACCATCCTGCTCCTGTGCCTTACCCACCTCCCCAACAGCAGGGGGTAATGGGGATGAAAAAGCAAAATATTAATTCAGTGTTAAGTGGATCATAGAATTTTTTTTTACCTCCAGCTGATTGTATCACCACTTTATTTAAAAAATAAAAAGCACAGCTTGGCTAGGAGCCACTCCAAGGTTCAGAGATAGACAGAGAGATGACTTGATGCCCTGATCTTTGCTCTTCTGACCAGAATTTGTTCCACAATCATGAGGTGTTCATTTAATCCCCCTTGGATATAGGTTCTCCAGAAGTGAAGAGTATTCAAAACACCCCTGGAGTTAACCTGTCCATCCAAATGGTGACCAAAGATTTTATCACTCCTGAACCAGATGGATGTAGAGATTGAACTGATTGTAGGAGCAGACTAATTTCTATATTATCTTCTTCTTCCCAGCTTCAGATATCCCAGGATTGCTGGTGCATCAGCTTTAGATTTTATGAACTTGAGCCTTGGCAAAGTGCACAAATAGGGTGAAAAACTCTTTCCCCAGAGGGCATTTCCTCGAGGTGTTTCATCCTGGCCATGACACGTTCTTGTACCCAGCATCTGCAAGAGGAAGATTTATCCAGAGTTAATACATTCATTTTTAGCTCTGGTTGAGTTGGTGGATAATCTAGGTGAAGTGTTTTTTTTTAAAGGTGGGATGAAAGAACCCCAAAAGGTTTGACAGGGAATTAGCTTCAACTCAAGAGAAGGGCAGTGCTAGGAATAGGATGGAGGATGGTCTCTGGGGGGGTGAGAAAATAGAAAGGAGAGGAAAAAAGCAGATTCTTAAGGGGATGAGGCCTTGGCCTCAGCTATGGAAACAGATAATTTCCCAGTACAGCTAGATAATAGGGATGAGGATTCAGGGAATGTGGCATCAGGGTCCGGTGAGATTCAGCCTGGCAAGCTGACACTACTGAAGAGATCACAAATGCTTTCTCTCGTCTCCTAGCCTTCACCAAAGTTTAAAGTTTACCTGCTAATTCCCTTATCAGAAGTTTGTGCTGAGAACTCTTATCTGGATTTTACAGGCAGCTCCTGGCACCAGACCAAACACTGGAGGAAAGCATTTCATTCTTCTCCAGTTGTTCAATGAAAGCAACATTTTAAGCCAACAATATTATTGTCATTAATGGGATGGGACCGTTAATGATGGGAATGTGTGTGTTTGGCTTCCAAATGAGACTCACCATCTATCCCTGCTCCTGACCTGCTGCAGCTTAGTGGAGCTAATTTGCTTTTTAAAGCTGATCAGAATGAACCTTAATTGAGGCGTTAAACCCAGGTTCAGTTGAGCTTGCTGTGCCCCCAGCCCTGCCACTGCTGGTGGCTGCCCTGGGCTCATGGGGCAGGCCAGAGGAGTGTCCCCAAAACACAGCCAGAGCTCCAGAGTGTCTGAGTTTGGAGGAGTTTTTCCTATCATTTCTCCCAGCTCTCCCTATTTTCCTCTTTCAAATGTAATTAAAAGTAATTCTTTTAACTTTATTTATTTATCAGCTTGCTGCATTTGAACTTGCAGGCGCCTTCATCTCAGCATTCATTTCCCTGCCCTTTAATGTGAACCTGACTCAATTCCCCATCCCCTTCAAAGCTCTTTATTAGTTCTGCAGCATTCCCCCACCCCCAACTCTTTCTCCAATTCCACCTTCCTCTCCATGTGCCCTGCAGACAAACAGCCCAGGGCTCTGGGCCAGCTTGGCTGGAGATGTGCCCTGGGCTGTGAAGGTGGTGGCATCCCCCGAGTCCCTCAGGCTGCAGCTGAGGGAAAAGGCAGCCCTGAAACTGCTCTGCTGTTGCTGATGAAATCACCCCTGCACCTCATGGTGGAGGAGCCCTCCTTTCCCTGGCTGGAGGTGCTGCCTCTCACAGGTTTTGGGGGCAGCTTTGGGGGTCCCTGTTCCCCTCCTGTCAGCCGCAGTGTGCCTGACTCCAAAATGAGTTAGCTCGTTGGCCTTTGCTCCCTCTTTGCCAGCAACCCCTCAGTGCCAGAAGCCACAAAGAGCAGGGGATCCAGGGGAGGCTCAGCAGAGGAGCCAAACACAGGGAATGATTCAAAACAATGCCCAACAAGTCCTTGATCTCCAACTTCCTTCACATGGAAGTCTGATGTTGATTTTCCCCTCTGGCTGAGGAAACTGAGGCTTGGAGCCAGGAGATGCTCTGCTCTCTGTTGCAGGGACTCCAACCCAGGCTTCTTTTCTTTTAAAAATGTCTAATACTTTTTAAAATACTTTAACAGCCTCCCCCAGCAGGAGCTGAGGTCCAGCTGCAGAGAACCAAGGGCTTTTTCCTCCAAGGTCCCAGGCTCTGGCCCTGCTTGGCTCTGCCCAGGCACAGAGTCGAAGCTGCCTGCAGAGAAAACAAACAACCTGCTCTGGATTTGTCTTGCTGGGAGTTGAGTTGCTTCACTGCCTTGTCACCGAGATGTGGTGATTAAAGACATCAACTGTGGAGCTTGGGGCACAGTGAGGGGACTCAGACACTTTGTAAACTGTCACCTCACACCGCCAGGGTGAGGCTTGTGCAGAGGAGAGCTGTGATAAGGAAGCTGTGTGATGGGACATCAGTGCCTGAGGCACTGCGAAAGAGTCCATGGACCTCTTAGTACTGATGAAAATGAGTCTTTTACTTTCTTCTATTTTATTGATTTGATTACTTTACTTTATTTTGGTTTATTTTATTATTTTTTTTCTCCCCACCAAGCCTCTTTTCATCCCCTTATCTTCTCGGGTAGTTAGTAGATTAATGCATGTCTCAGGAAGATAAATGCACTTTCAGATCTTCAAAAGGCAAGGCAGCCTCTGAAACCAGTGTTTACAACCTCCTTGGCTGGTGCCAAGGCAGGCAGCATGACATGACCTTCAGTTCAGTTTCCAAGGTCGAACTGAAATGCAGATCCTGGTCCTGTAGAATTTGGGTTTACCTTTATTCCCTGCCAGGGCAAACTCCCTCCCTCTGCCTACTCTCTGTCCCCAGGCACTGAATGAGAGTTTGGGGATGGAGGAGAAAAGAGAGAGGGAAGGTAGTCAGGGAGAGGGAGCAAGGCAATCCTCCCCAGGATTCAGCACTATGCAGATATTGAGACTTTATTAGTCCTAAATCTTGGAACAGGACACAGCAGCTGGAGATGTCCAGCTGCACAGGGCAGCTCACTGCTCTTCTCCACCACATCACACCAGTGCTTGCCCTCCTCCAAGGTCCAAAGTCCAACACAGGTCTGTCTTGGCCATCCCTGAACGTCCCATTACACAGGATAGTCACCCTGATCCTGACTCCAGCCATGCTTTAACTCTGTAGCCAAGCCACACACAAAGCCCTGAATTTTATATTTCAGTGCAGAGGTGGCTTTGAAACATCCATTTTTCACTCCAGCTCTATCCTCCACCCTCAGGAGGGAGAGTCTGGCAGCCCTGGCTGTGGTTTGCCTCACAGCACAGGGAGCAGGAGCAGGGCTGGGCATGGCAGGTCCTGCAGGCTCAGAGGAGCAGGGCTGATGTGTACAGAGCTTAAGTGGTGGCTCCAAGGTGGGAGAACATGTGATGGCATTTGAGCTGTTCTCAGGCATTTCCAGGCTCATCCCAGTGAATTAGGGGACCAGTGAAGTCATTAAACCCTAATCAAAAGCAGCTAATCAGGAATCAGTGGGAGATATTCCAATTAATTGCAGCTGGAGCAGTGGAGCCAAGCTGGGAAAGGGGGTGGCCCTAAGGAAAGGACAGCAGGGTCCTGTGCCAACTTGAATGGTGTGTCTCAGGGTCTCAAAAGTATTTAGAGGATCTCAGAAGACACTTTGCTGTTGGGGGCTCCCTATGGTTTCCAAGATACACTTTTAAGCAGCTGTGGATATTCTGCTGCCCCATGGGGTCTTACAAGGCTCATCTGCCTGTTGGAGGGGGAGAGCTCTCACTCAGAGCTCTTAGCAGAGATCCATTCCCCCACATCTCTTTACAGCTGAGACTCTCCAAGTGCTTTACAGATTTCATAGGTAAATATCAGCATCCTGACCTTACAGGAAACTGAGTGATGTGCAAGAAGTGCTCTGACAGCCCAGACTTTGCTCAGGCTTTGCCTGCAGCCCGGTGAAGGTTTCACTGCAGTAAAAACAGAGGTTCAGGAGCTGGTGCAAGACAGCCTCAGCTGTGTCAGGATGCCCTGCAAGGGAAGACACTCTCAGCTGACATTTTCCTCTTCTGCTAACTCACATCCAGAGCTGAGATGAGAAGCAGGCTCTCTGCTGGGTCACTGAGAGTCAATAACTTCCCACAACCCCAAGGCACTGCTGTTCTGATGGGACCAATAATGGGTGCAGTGTTTGCATTGCATATTCTCAGTTCAGCCAGGGTCATGCTTTCCTACCATATTCTCTAGACCTCAAGTCATCCCCCTCACCATCCCTGAAGTCAGCAAAGCATTGTGTCTCATGAAAGCAGACAGTGTGTGCTGTGGAGAACCAGGGCTTTGAAGATGGTGGACCCCTGGGCATCCCTGTGCCATTGAGTCACTGGAGCATAACTCTACTTTGTGCTCCTTTCTGTTTGATGATAAAAACCCTCAAGGACACAATTGACATCTCTCACCCTTAAAGGCATCTGGAGAAGAGCAGAGGTATTCTGCTGCTTTTGGAAATTCCCTTGCTTCCCACTCCAGAGAAACATCTTCCTTCATATATCTTATTGAATCTATAAAATGCCTTCCTGTTCTTTAGCCCCTGCTCAACTCATCAACGTGCCTGTTCCACTACTGCATTCAGGCTGCTCTGTAAAAAAAATAAAGTTCATTGTGCCAGATCAGGCTCAGCTGTAAACCCCTGCCAGACTGGAGTCCACACCAATTGAATTCCATCATGGCTCTTCTTGGGAGGGTTTGCTATCTGCCTTTTGAATTTGCCAGGGATGAGATGCAACTTCACCTAAGTAACTAAAATGGAAAGGTGCACAACACTGTTGTAGAACCTTAGCTGAGAGGTTTGGATCTGCAGGAGAAGGAGCACTTCTCTCTCCAAAGAGCCACTGCTTTGTCACAGATGAGATGGCCACAATACACAGAATATCACCAAAGAATAACAGAAAGCTTCAACCCATACAGAGCAACACCCTACCTCTTCAGAAGGCTTCAAGTGTCCATCCTTTTGGTTCTTTAGCCCAGCCTTTTATACCCCTCATGTTCATGCATTGCACCTGTGTGTCTTCTCTACCTTTTTGTGATTTGTCAGCACAGCTGGGCACTCCATCTCTCATTACTTTCAATATTATTCACCTGTCCTGCACAGCTGTGCCCACTGGGGATGAGGCTGGGCCAGCCTGACTCCCAATGACCACAAACTGTGTGCCTACACTGCTCAGAAATGAAGGTGACTGCAATCAGCAAGCCTGAGTTCAGGTTTGCAGGTATGATCCAAGGATTTCAGCCCCAAAAGACAAGTTTCCTGGAAAGCCACCTCCTCAGACAGCAGAGTGGCAGCAAATTCTGACAGAACCTCTAACATCTGCAATCTGCTCTTGGGTGTCTTGTAGGGGTGTGTGTGTGTGTGTGTGTCTAACATCTGCAGTCTGCTCTTGGGTGTCTTGTAGGGGGTGTGTGTGTGTGTGTTTGTCCATTGAGGTTTTCCCTCTGGCTTGAGATAAAGATTTCAAGGCCAGCTCATGATCTAAAAAATCCCTCCATTATTGCGTAGCCCCACACTGGTCTCACTGAGGAAGGTGCTGGATCAGGGATTAGGGATCTCTGAGGGTTTCTGGTACTCATTGTGTGACCAGAGCACTTTGCTGTGGAGCTCCTGCTTGAGAGACCTCTTGACTGTGATGCCTTTAGGGACTATCTAAAAACAGAGACCAGAGAAAATTAAGGCAATAAAAAGTAGTTATATTTATTGAAGGCCCTTCAGGTACATTTTGGGCAGACAAAGCCCCCAGGGGCTACACCCAAAATGGATGATGGGTCACAGTTTTTCACATTTTTATAACTTTGGTCCATTTGCATATTGGGGGTTATCTGCCAATTACAGCTTCAGGTAATGAAGTCATTTACCCCAAGTTTGCTCCCCCCAACTCACTTTTGTTTCCATCTCTGGGGCCTGGGGCAGTGAGGTGTCCTTGATTGCCAGGCCTGGAGAAGAATTGCTGTGTCTGCCCAAAATGGGAAAGCAGCAGCTCACACTGTGTGTGGAGTGTGGAGTTATCCACTAAAGAATTGCAGAATTACAAATATATGAAAAGTAGATAAACTAAAATCCTAAGGCATCACCATCCTTGTGATAACACCTGGACAACTTCAAACCAGAAGAATTCTACACACATTGCAGGGATGGCAAATCATCCTCTGGCTGCTGGAAACCAACCTTTGGGGAAGGGAAGACATGTCCAAGTCAGAAAGAAAAGCTGCATTCCCCTCAAGGTTTTGTTTCCCACCTACACCTACACTCTGTGCGTGTGCTACTTTCCTCCTCCTTTCTGTGGCTGTGCTGAGCTATTGATTCCTGCCTTGCTCACTCTGGATTTTGGGAAGGGGGAGGGACGTCCCCAGGGTAGGTCAGGATAAATCAGCACTCCATCTCTGCCTTGGATTCTGCGTCCCTTACTCGAGGTCTCCATTGCATCCTTGTTCCTGTCGCAATTTTTCTGCCAAATGCCATTTTTACCCTCCCCACGCGTCCCAGGGGAGCTCTTATTTATGGCCAGTGCAACAAAACTGAGCGACACCAGCTGTTTCCCAGCCTGCAGGAGCACATCCATCACGGGGGGCTTTGGAGAAAGCCTTTTGTTTAATTATGGGATCACTCCTTTTCTCTCTGCAGTCCCTTGCCCCTCCTGGCCTCCCCTTGCATCACTCCAGTGATGAGGCCAGGAGGTATTTCATTCTCTGCTGGCAACTCCAATGATTTCTGGATGTTCTCAGTTCACCTTCCTGCTGGGGCAAACCCTTTTTCATTGCTCAGAACACTTAACACCTGTGAGGAGAGGGTAAAGGGTCCTCCTCTGCACAGGCAGTTTGGGAACAATAAATATCATCCTACAAATATTTTTGCAGAAGGACACATAGTGGCCCTGATTTCTGTCTTCTTCCCTCATATGTAGCCAGGGTTTTCTTTTGATAAAAAGGAAAACAAAAATCCTGAAGGTTTTACTGAAGGAGCATGAGAGCAATTTTCATCCAATCCTTCCCTATTTATTCAGTTTCTGATATGGAAGATGCCTTAAATGGTTTGGGGTTTTTTTTTTGTTTGTTTGTTTGGTTTTTTTTTTTTTTTTTTTTTTGGTTTTGTTTTGTTTTGTGTTGGTTTTTGTTGTTTTTTTTTTTCACAGAGCCCACTATCTGGAAATGCATCTTGAAGTAGATTGAATTTCATCCTCTGTGGCTCAGACTCTGAAAAGTCACCCACCAGTGACAACATGCAGGTAAAACGCCTTTTGGCCAAGTGCCTGCACAGGGGTGAATTCAACACCTCCCACTCCCTGGCAGAACTTGTTTATTAGGAGACTTGTTTATTCTGAGAGTTATGAGGAGGAGGAGGAACAGAATTTTCTTGTCTGCGCCTCTCAGAGCTAGAGAAATGGATGGTGCTGGGTGGAACATTTGGTTCCTCTGAGGCGCTGACATTGCCTTGGTGGTGATATGAGGCAACAGGGGTGGAAATGCACTTCTCCAGGAGAGGGAAAAGCTTGTGAGCTCAGACTTGACAATAATTCACCTGGCTGTGCGTCTGGCCCTGAGCCCCAGGATCCCTTCCCAGCTCTGCTTTGCATTTTGCAAATTGTTTCAAGAAATGCCCGGTTTTCATGGGCCTGTCGCGGGGTGATGGATGGCTGGGGACGCCCAGCGAGGATATCTGTCTCCACCAGGGCTCTGTGAGTCAGCTACCCCATGTCTAGCTGCTACTTTTCTGCCTTAAAAGCCTCAATATTCTCCACTCAGCTCACCTTCCTGCTCTTTGCTGGTCTCCAGATCCATTAGTCTGTCTGGGCTGGTACCCATTAAACTGCTGAACATGGGCGACTCCCAGCAATCTTATCAGAGCTGCTGCTATTAAAGGCAGAAATAGTAAACTGAGTCACCAGCGCAGGCAGTCTGGCACTTGGATGTAGACAGAAGTTTTGTCAAGGCTTGTTCTTGTTTGTGGAGAGCCACAGAAGCTGCTGTGGACAATATTGGATTGCTGTGCCAGTGGTGATTAATACATAGTTGGCTAATTGAAAACAGCAGGGCCCTGGATCCAAAAGTTGAGTTTTGCAATGTTTCTGGCACCAGTGGCCTCTGTGCCACCTCCCAAATGCAGAGAGGCTTCTGTGGGGGGAATGTTGCTGCCTTACACCCCCAAGGGAGGAAACTGAGGCACAGGGGCTCAAACTGTGATGCCAGGTTGCTCAGGCAGTGCCTAGGACAGGTAGATCTGCAATGTGCCAGGAGGCTCATCCCTGACTGAGACACCTTTTAACCTGCCTTGTGTGATTTTTTCCTTTTGCAAGGATCTCTAGAGCGTTTTTTTCTGCTGCTGATAGTACTGAAAAAAAAACCCTAAAGCCGAAAAAACCTTTGAACCACTTGTTTGTTAGTGCTCTGGCTGGGATGTGTTGCTGTGTTTTAGGGTTGGTTTGGGATGCAGGTGCCCACAGCCAGGTGCTGGCTGGCCCTGGAGCTGTCCTCCTTTGCCCATCAGGTCTTGTCATGTGTAAATGAGGCTGCAGGCAGGGGTGAGGACACCACCGGGTTCCATGTGCCTTAAAAAAGCCCTGCTGAGCCAGCCATGATTAGAAGCATCCTTGTTCAGCTCAGCACAAGCAGATCCCAGGGATATTTCCCAGGCTGAGGGCAGTAATTTGATAGTTATGGGGTCTGATGGGAAGGCAGGGTGGAATCTTCCTTTTATTCTGAATTTTCAATCATGTTCATTTAAGGCATAGCTAGATGGTTTCAGCTCTGAACCTTCACCCTTATTCCTGTTTGCATGCAGATTTATCTTAGATTAGATCCCACCTTTTCTTGAATATATTTCTGTGCTTACTTGTTTGCATCATCTGGTAAATTCCTTGAAGTGGAGCTCTTCAAGAAGGAATGTCTTTTCCTTCACACTGTGTAAAAGAGAGAATCTCAGTTGATGTCTCTGAAAGCAAGAAAAGCAGTTTTACAAATCCCAACTCTACCTCTGAGTTATGTGTAAGAGTTTGCCTGGATTGCCATCCTCGAAAGCAGCTCTTCTACCCCTGGGAAAAAAAATTGCTTTGTCAGTTTAATTTGCTCTCAGTTCAGCCAAGCCATGGAAAACTGGCCAAGAGTTTTATTGGCACATCTGAGTCATAAAAAAATGAAATCATTAAAAAAAAGCTATTCACCCTTTTAAGTGATACAGCTCATGCTGGCCAAACATTTACATGTCCACTTGGCCTTTATATGAGAAGCTTTAAACCTGCAATAATGGAGTGTTGAGATGAAGATATGGGACCATAGGTGTTCCCCTGGCTTCAAGAGCTCCCAGGTGAGAATTTGCTCGCTGGTGACACCCCATCCATCAGCAGTGCCGAGGTTTTGTCACAGTTCCCAGGAGGAAATTGTCACATAAATCAGAAAAGGTGGGGCCAGTCAAGATGTGGGACCTGTCAGTATTTCTTGTAAATCGAGGAGCTACCCACTGGGAAATGCTGGGGTTTGTGCCCTTGTGTTAATTCAAAGAGAAAATAAATTAATTTATTTTCAGTTAATTCCCACTTCGGATGGGAAGGAATGACTGGAAACCCTGCTCCCCCTCACCCCCTCCCCATGGCACATGATTTAGTAATTTTGGCATGTGCACGTGATTTAGTTATTTCACACTTGGCCTCTGGGAATTATTGGTACAAATGCCTTTGCACTGGGTGGAAATACATAATTATTGGTGCCTGAAGACGAGTTTTTCTGCCCTCCCAGATGGTGTGGGAGGGATCCTGCTGGCTGGGCTGGCTCCTTGCACAGCACAAGCCACAGCCCTGGGACACTCTTGACTGTGATGGAAGCTCATTGCTTGGGTGTTTGTTTGTTTGTTTTATTTTTGTTTTGTTTTGGTTTTTTAAGGGGATATTTTTTAAGCACAGGGCTCTTTTGGTATTCAATATTTTTCTCAAATCCCTACAAAGGGAATGCTTTCAGCTGATGGGCTGCTCAAAGCCTCACGTCCAGCCAGAAGAACAGGTTTGAAAGATTTGCTGAGGGCTGTGGAATCAGGTGTGCCCAGAGAACCTGGGACTGGATTTTCACCATTAAAGCCAGTTTTCAGATGTGACCAGTCTGAATCCAGCATGAAAATTAGTTCTGAGTTTAGAAGTCCTAATGAAAGCTGGAAACCTGCCTAAAAGGGCTGCTGTGTGGTGAGTGGTCCCAGACTTTTAATTGGTGTTCATGCGAGACCTTTTCACTCTTTGGGGAGTTTGCTTTGAATGCGGATGAGATGTGGAAATTTGGAACTTTTGTGTGGAACAGAAGTTGTCACATTTTTCAGATTCAGAACAGCCAAGAGTTTCATCCAGCCCATTTGTAATCCCTTCATTTAGATGGAATGAAACGTTTCGTCCTGATAAGGTCAAAGCATGAAAATATGAATATATTAAAATACCTGTCAAAATGAAGGTAATCAAAATGAGAACTGGAGCAAACACTGTTGAAATAATTCACTCTTTTTTTCCCCCCCACACTATAAATTTCAGTGCTGTGGACATATCCTTATGAAATGTTTTCATGGGAAAACTCTATTTTTCCAGTAGATAGCTACCCTGACCAATGTAATAAGATTTTGATCAGCTCTTGGAAAAATACAGGTTTTGTGAGAGCGATGCCTGAGGTTCCTCAGTGCTGTCATCAATCACATCCTGCCTCCAGGCTGGCTGCCACAGGAAGCTCTGGCACTGCTGCTGTGACCTCTGTCACTCAGAGGTGCCTGGTGACCCAAAGCTTGGGGTGTGTGGGAGGGGCTGCGCAGAGGCTGCTTGGAATCAGTGAATCCTAGAATGGTTTGGGTTGGAAGGGATCTTAAAAATCATCCTGTTACATGAGCAGGGACACCTCCCACTGTCCCAGGCTGCTCCCAGCCCTGTCCAGCCTGGCCTTGGGCACTGCCAGGGATCCAGGGGCAGCCACAGCTGCTCTGGGCACCCTGTGCCAGGGCCTCACCAGCCTCATTGTAAAATACTTCCTTCTATCTGATCCAAATGGACACTTTTTCAGTTCAAACCACCACCCTTTGTCCTACCATAACAGTCTCTGCTAAAAAATTTTGTCCCCAACTTTTTCATAAGCCCCATTTACATACTGGAAGGTGCTAGAAGGTCTCCCTGGAGCTTTCTCCAGGCTGAACAATCCCAGCTCTCTCAACCTTTCCTCACATCAGAGCTGCTCCATCCCTCTGATCATTGCTCCAACAGGTTGATATCCCTCCCGTGCTGGGGATCCCAAATGATGCTCTAGGTGGGATTTCCCCAAAGCACCATAGAGATAATGAGATTTAATCCATAATTCTCTGGCATCTCCATAAAGAACTTCTGGGCTCATCAGACACCATCTCTGAGGCTGCACGTGCTGTCCTGTCCCCTGTAGGACAGTCGTTCAAGAGGAGGGAATGCAATTGCACATGCACACCTGAAAATTGATCCAGGCTATAATAGTCTACTATAAAATACAGTATTTTAATTGTGGCTCTCTCCTCCTCATTCCATGGCAATCAATTCTTCTCCATCGAGGCCGTCTCTTCTCCTTTTCTGTCTCCACTTTGTCCCTCTTGGTCTGAATCCAAACTCAATGCATTTCCTAGCAAAACATGAACACTCTGTTCCCTTCCAGGGGTGCTCCCTGGCTGCCCTTTCCCAGGCACCAGCAGCATTTCCAGAGTGGAGGGGGATCTATAAAACACGACTCGTAAAGAGAAAGAGCTGGCATTTGACTCCTGAAGGGAAAGAGATGGTGAAGAGCTGAGAAAAAGATGGATGCCCCCTCCCTGAAATATAAAGAAATATGTGCAGAAAATGAAAGAGATTTAAAGCAGCTATCAATCGGTCGCTGTTCCAGCTTTAAGAGCTGTTGAAACAACATAATAAAAGGCAATAAACAAGAGATTTATGACCTACCTGCTGGAAATTGCTCTCTGCATCTCTGGTGTGGGGTGAGCACAGCGTGCCGGGCTGGGGGGAATCGGTGCCTGGCGAGCGCACGTGTCCCTAATTTGGGGCCCTGCACGTGGCCACAGCTCTTCCCTCCATTTCCCTCTCCCTCTCCATCCCCTCCCCTGTCCCTCTGAGCCCTCGTATTTATGGCTTTGGCATTTGGTGTGTTAAAGACTCGGTTTTGTTCAGTTTGAGCAGTAAACCCAAGACGATTTGCTGCGATCGATGGCAGCAGGCTGGAATTTTAAGGGCCAGGTATTTTACCATGGGGGCTGGACCCTCGAGCTAAATCTTGAAGGCAGGGAAGGTGAAAACACACAGTGCTGCCTAGGGCAGCATCGGGAAAGGCTTGTAAACTGCTGGTACGTATTTAAATTCCAGGAAAATCATCGGGGAGGGGGGAATAAATCTACAAAAAACAAAACCTAAGTGAGAAGAACGTGAGTGGCTAAACATGGAGATTTCTAATGTCTTCTTCAAGGTTGAAACTGTCCTTTTAAAGAAAATACAACTTTCACTCCTGCCCCAAGCCACAGAGGGCTGAAACTGCAGACATTTGCAGAAAACTGTGGTGAGGCAGGATCTGGGCTGTGCAGTTTAAGGACCATGGACACAGCACAACCGCACCTCAAAGTCTGGGGAGACAACACAGCTGGAAAATGGGATGGGGACTGGACATTTACCTTCAAAACCCACTTGCAGGGAAAAGTGGTTCCACATTTCCCAGCTCTGGGTGTTGCTCTGCTCCTTTCCAAGCCACAAAGCCTTCCCTTGTAAATCGTTTTTCTCTCTTTCCTCCTCAGACAGGGTTTTCCCTCCCGCCTGTCACTCCGGCTTTCCGGCCAGGAGTTCCAGGATTTTGTTTCACAAAGCACAGTCCCTGAGCGGTGACATGAGGAGCTCTGGCATATCTGATGCTGTTTGTTCTTTGGGAGGGAGGTGGGGGGAGAGTGAGCCGGCTGAGAAGGGTAAATCAATCCACTTTCTGGAAGGAGGGATGCAGAATGGCACCGTGTTGTAATCCAGAGGAGCCGGGGAGTGCTGGGGAGACAGATCTGGGACAGGGAGAGGAGGGGCTGCCCTAATCCTCTGCCCCTCCGAAATCCCCAGCATGGAACAAAGCCCTTGTTAGCAAATAAGGACGGGGGAGTGGTAGCAATAAGCTAAATAAATGCCCTTAAATTCAGCTGTAATGAAAATCTGGGAGCCAGCACTGGAGTCTTTTCATAAACGCTGGGGAACAAGATTGTTCTAATTATAAAAGCCCAATCAGGGGGACCAGCAGGCATGAAACTATGGATTAATTCAGCTGCTTGAATGCCAGTGTGTGGCAGAGAGGCAGCAACAACCTCCTCCCTCCTCCCACCCTCCCTCCCCTACCCTGGAAGAGTTTGAAGGCTCTTTATTTGGCTTTGCTCTGGAAAGCTCTCCTGACAACAAAACGGGAAAGGGCACAAAAACCAAGAGAAGAAATGGCTTTGGTCCCAAGGCTTTCCCCCATGTGCTCAGAAACCTCTTCTTGGTGTTTCAGACTGTGAGGATGTGCAGGAGCTTGTCTGTCCTCTGTTTTCTCCCATGTCTGTCCATCTCAGCAGGGTCATGGACTATTCTCATCCATTCCCATCCCTTTTGCCCCCTTCTCCCTCAAATTAGTTCCTGTCTCCATAAAGGCAGAGAAAAAGAAAAAGGAAAAGAAAAAGAAAAAGAAAAAGAAAAAGAAAAAGAAAAAGAAGAAAAAGAAAAGCTAATTTTTTTGGGGGCTGCAGGTTTGAAAACTGTCAGGAAAGGATTTGGACTCCTTGAAAGGAAGAAAACAACAATTTCCCTTCATTTCAAATTCAAGGGTCATGTGCTCCCAAAGCCGTGTCTCCAGTGGAAAATATTTATGATCGATTAAATCACAACCCATGGTTTCTCTCAAACAGTTGTAGTTTCAGAGTTGGCTTTCTAAAACTTCTCTTGGAGACCCCAAAGGTTATAAAGTTTCTACTACACAAGAACCACAGAGAAATGGCCCAGTGTGAGTGCAAGGAAAATCCCCCTTTTCTTCCCTAACCACATGAAAAGATCTGCAGAGCTGGAAAAGATCTTGGAAAAGATGTTTTGGAAATTTGAGTGGGAGGCTATTCCACACCTGTGGATGCTTGGAGAAAGCCTTGTTGATGGTGGAGGAAAGGAATCCTCAAACAGAGGAGATTCCCACCCCAGGTCATGATTTCCACTTCCTCCTCTGCTGCTGCCTCTGGGGATTTCCCTCATTTCAATTTTTCACGACATACACAACAAATAAAAATAAACCAAACCCCTACTCCTGTCCCAGCCACTTCTCCTGCTCCAGCTGCAGCAGCCCAGTTTTGAGGCAAGAAGCACAGAATTAATGGGAATTCTGTAGATTTACAAACAAGCACTCAGAGAGGAGACTGTGCCTATTTATCTCCTAATACAGTGGTTTAAAAAAAGTCCTTCTTTAATTGCATTTGGGATCTATTCTAACGATTTGCCCAGGAGAGTATTAAGATGTCAAGGCTTTTTCATTAGTAATATATCCCCAAACAAAATCTTTGTTAAGATAGGTTAAGGCAGTAAATAGACCATTAATTTACAGAACATAATTAGTACCTTGCAGTTATTCATGGCAATAGTTGGATTTCTTTTGTTGTTATTCAATGGCAAGATTTAAAACAAATATAGCAGCATCAGGTCAAAAAACAGAGGCAGAAAGCATCAAAGGTATTGATTAAAGTTTCAACAATAACCTTAACTCTGCAGCAGTACCCAAAACAACATCATTTACACCTCCCAAATACATTCTCCCAGTGGTAAATAATGAACACAGAAAACAGCAGCAAGTTTTGAGCAAATATCAATACAGAGCTGTAAAATAACTCATTTTAAGGGCTAGGCACTATAGCCCACATCTAAAATTGGAAACAATATTGAGGCTCTTCTTTTCATAAGAGATTGTTGGTAATATTAGTGTGTCCAATGAAAATATTTGTTATTATTTATTTAATTAGCTCTATTATCTTTGCAACTGTGGCATCATTTTGATTAGAGAAATTGAAATAATTTATTTGTAGGGTCCTTTACAGTCTCAGAATTTAAAACAAATAGAATTGTTTTTTCTAAAATTGTTCGTAATTGTAGATTATTAAAATGAGAAAATTGTCAGTTTACTTCAGACTGACTGAAAAACCAATTTTATGAAGATTTTGATATCTTCTTATTAACAAGTTTGATTTCACATGATCCAGAAATCAAGTCTGAGCCAATGTTAATGTTTTATATGTATTACTGCAACTTGCAAAGCAGAATGGAATTTTTGGGGGTCAGGAGCTGTTTTCACAGGACAGTAAGGCCATAAATCATGGTCGGTGCTCAACAGGTAAAATATCAAAGTGTGGTAGGCAGCACTTAGTGCAGCACTTAGAAATAATAATGAATTATCAAACTGAAAAAAAAGAGAAAGATTTTATGTGCTGGACCAAGTAGTTCAAAGCTCAGCTGCATCATGAGATGAAGGAACTATTGCTACCCTGACTAGGCCCCTTGGCAGCAGCAGAAATCAAAATGGAACAAATAAAATTTCACTGAAAATAAATAAATAAATAAATAAATAAATAAATAAATTTTAATTTCTTAAATTAACTTCCATTACTTGTTCGTTACTCCTAATAATGGTGAGGTGACATTTCCCACAGATGGGTAGAAAATAGTGTTTCCTGTATGGGAATCTTGCCAATACTATTTTAAATACAAAAATTAGAACTTTTTCAAATTAAAAAAAAAAAAAGCCTGCCAGAAGAACTCCTAGAAAAAAAAAAGTGGTCTTGCAGAATGAAATATTCAAAGATATCATTAATTAATATTAATAACAGGGATATTATCAATTGCTAATAAAGAATAATAACTATTATAAAATAATATTAATAATAGGGATTAATACATCCCTATTATTTGATTTGCTGGAATTGCTCTTCTAATGACATTTAAAAGGGGTCCAAATTTAATTTTCTCTCCTTACAGCTGGGAACTGCCCATTTCTGAAGGAGAGACCAAAGCAAGTCACTGGGATTGGGGAAACTGAGGCACTGAGCAGTTTGGGATTGAAAACTGCAGGGCGAGGCAGCAGTGTCACAGCTGGGCATTCCCAGGCCAGCTCCCTGGTGGCACCAGGAGTGACATTCCCAGTGGCACCCTTTCAGTGCCGGGACCTGCTCGGAGAGCCCCTGGCAGCGCTGGAGATGCTGGGACACAAATCCCGGCAGTGCCCCGCCTTTGTTACCCCTGGTGCAGCGCCGGTGACAGCAGGACAGATTCCTGCTGGGACAGGGCACAGCCTGACCCTGCAGATGGTGATGGCTCCGTCTGGCAGAGCTCTGCTGCAGGCTGGAGAATTTTAATAAGGACAGGAAAAAAAAAATAACAGGAGACAGGGAGAAAGGGAGACGTCGCAAAGAACCTGACCTTATTTCCTCGGAGTGTGTGACTAAATCACACAGCTAAAAATAGGTAAGTGATTTGCTTTGATGCTGGAGGATTTTGCTGATACCACTTTTGTTACACGTATAAGTATAGAGATTTAATATAACATTTCCCTTACTGCGGTCTCTTCTATTAAGACAGTGCTGAAGTCTCCAGAGCTGCTGTCTCTGCCTGCTCTTTTAAGCTGTGAGCTACAGCAGAAACTTCTTGCCTCTGAAAC
This sequence comes from Pyrgilauda ruficollis, assembly GCF_017590135.1. Classification (NCBI taxonomy): domain Eukaryota; kingdom Metazoa; phylum Chordata; class Aves; order Passeriformes; family Passeridae; genus Pyrgilauda; species Pyrgilauda ruficollis. Next base: position 3,784,079 of record NW_024524822.1, read on the forward strand.
TAATATGCTACTGGCCTCTGGGAAAGTGCAGAAATTTCTGCCAGGAGGGATATTTAGTGTCAAGCTTTGTCCACTGCTGCTTCTCTGAGACAGCCACTCCAACCCCAGTGGGAGCTCCCCTGCTTATTTGTTATGAGTGACTTCTTCGGAAAGTTTTAGTCCCAATCTCCCCAGTCTCTATAATGGGGAGAATAAAAATCCACCTCTGGAGGGTCTCCAGCAAATTGGCCAGGTGGGGCCATGGGGATGGCTGTGAGGGGTAGGGGTGAGACCTGTGAGCTCTCACAGCTGATGGAGAGGACACCAGAGACTGCTGGGGAGCACAGAGGTCAGTCCTGGGGCCAGCATTGTTTCACAGAGCAGGAGGATGGCACAGAGAGCACCTCTGGGGATGCAGGAGATGAGAAACTGTGAGGAGTGTTTGGTGGACTGGAGGGTTGTGGCACCATTCTGAGGGACCTGGAGGAATGGGCCAGCAGGAATCCCAGAAATTAAACAGGAGAGGAATAAACCTTTCCCGGGGGGGAATCACCCCAGGCAGCAGCACACACAGAGAAGGTCATGAGTGTCCTGCTGGGCACCAGGCTGAACATGAGCAACCCGTGTGCCCCTGTGGCAAAGCCAGACAACCTGGGGACCTGGGGCACAGCGGGCAGAGGGAGGGCTCCTGCTGCTCCCCCCAGCTCTCCCCATACCAAAGCTTTTCTCCTTTTCTGACTGAGCTGAGTGTTGTCTCTGCTCAGCGTCTGAGGCTTGAAGGGTACAAATGGAGAGAATTATTCAACACTAAACAATTATTCTATTGCATAAAGCTCTCAGTATTTGGTGCTGAGGAGCCTGTGCTGAATGCAAACCTCCAGACAGAACTGTCAGGGAGCAGGGGAGAAGAGATGGGGCTTTATGTGCATTCAGAGCAGAGCATCTCACCAGGGCCTGCCTTTTTCCTTTTTCCTTTTCTCGGTGCTTTCCCTCCACTTTTCCTCTTCTTTGGTAAACTCTGCTAGCACACAAAGGTACCAGACCCTCCACCTTCTGCATGAACTCTGAGGCTGAGCTGTAGGTGGGGAAACTGAGGAAATGACCACACTCTGAGGATTTCTGAGGTTCCAGGCACTCTTTGCCCCTCCTGGCCATCTGGGAAAGTCCAAGAGGATGCTGCTGCTCTCCCACATCTAATTCCATGCCTCAGGGAGGGAGCGACATGTGCTCTGTGCTCCTCGCAGAGGGCTCTGTAAATAAAGGCTCCAGCTGGGGGCTGCCAAGAGCTGGCACGGCAGGGACTGCCACTCTGTCAACATAACCCCGCTCCTGACAGGCCCTGCTCTGTTGAAACAATTCCTTGCCATGGACTGAGTTTATCTCTAAGTGCCTGGATTTACACCGGAGATGCAAACAGCCTGGTAAATCTGCCAGCGAGGCACGGGGGTGGCATTTATCTGAGTGTCCCCGTGTGCAGCTGGGGATTCTCTGCACTGCTCAGCCTGGACGTGACTCTCTGCCCGTGCAGCAGGCAGCTCTGTGGCTCAGGGGGACTCTTAGCAGCCATAAAATGTGCAATTAACCCCCCCTTCCTACTCCAAACTGCCTCATCAGGCTCCCAGGCCGGGCGAACGCTGCAGCTGGGAAGAGATGAGCGTGCTGTGTTCAGCCTCCAGCTGCCAGGCAGCTACCCAGTGTTTAAAAATCAGAGCTCTTCCCTCCTCCCTGCACCCAGCCCGTGCCCTCTGGCCACCATGTGCTCTCAGAAAAGCCACCTGCTGCATCTCCTCCCTAGCCATCACCTCTCTGTACCCATTTTGGGGGAACAGAGCCTCTTGTTACAGTCCTGGTGCTGAGCAGATACAAAAGCACTAAATTAATTTTCATAGAGCCTTTCGGTCAAGCAGCTGAAAGCCTTTTAGAGACTTTAATTGAGCTTTGGAGTTAATGAAGCCTCACTAACATGCCTACTGGATAAAGAAGTGTTTATGATCCTGTTTTGCAGAGGTTGAGCAGGAAGCTGGGCAGGTTGGTGTATGGGTTGGGTTAAGGTTGTTTTCCCCTTCAAAACTAATCATGAAGCATAGAATGGCTTGATATATCAAAAGAAACACCTCCAGCACATTGTTCTGGAGACAGTGGGATTTTTTTTTCCTCCCTGTTCCCTAAGGAAATTGTCAGCAAACTTTGGGACTGAAATCACTTTTTTCATGCAAACTAAGTTAACTCTTCTAACTCCCTTGACAGCAGCAGCCCCCAAGAGCAAAGGCCTTCTGTGTTCAGAGGTCCCAGGCTCTCAGAGCTGTCCATGCTGCATCAAACAGGAGAACTAAATAATTTCCAGACACCATGCACTGAAACGGTCCACACATTCCAGGTGTTTCCTTCTCCAGCATTGCCAGAGTGCCCAGGATTTCTGTGTGGACTTGAAGACCTGACCCTGCAAAGTGCCTCCCACTGATGGTGGTGAAAACCCCTCATTCCCTGACCATTCCCATGTAATTTCTTGGTACCTGTGGTCAGGACTCTGCTGTGGCTGCCCAGCACAGGCCCTGGCCTGATGCAAATTCTTTGTTTTCCTGCTCTCTGCCAGCCCTGGAGAGCACATCCTCCCTGAACACCACTCCTGCGCCATGCTGACCTCAAACCACTCCATTCAGTGCCTTCCAGAGGGACCCTTGGTGGCTGTGAAACTTATTCCAAACTTGCCCTCTCTGTGCGTTTAACTGTGGCCACTGCAGCTGTGACCGGGCTGAGCACTCCCTGTGCCCTGCCTGGCTCTTGCCTCCAGCCTGACCATCCCTGGGACTTTGTAAAAACCAATTCCCTTTGGCACCCTGCAGCCCTGCTGCCCACATCTGGGACTTTGCTAAAGCCAATTCTCTTTGGCACCCTGCAGCCCTGCTGCCCACATCTGCTGTGCACGGGGCCACGGGGGCTCAGGCTGCCTGGCATTTCCCAAGTGGGAACCTGTGGTGTCCTATATATCAATAAAATGGATAAAGTGGGGAACACACGTATCCTGCTTCTCTGCTTTTCCCTTGTCAGGCTCCCTGTGTCTCGTTTTCAGCGTGGGCACAAGCAGAGGACAGCCGTGGGATGCTGTGGGCTGGGTCAAGCAGTAAAGTTTAGAGAATTGTGTGAGCCACACTGGCCTAGAAAATACACAGAAATCACAGGGAAAGACACCTCCATGAAAAAAAATCATTGTTTTTCCAGGTGAAGTAAAACATCTGCATGGACACCATTCCTCTGGTCCTCCTTGCAGGGCCCCCCAGCTCCACAGACAGGGCTGGGACCACCCCACAAAAAGCAGTGGCATTGTCACTGTGTGGGGACACAGGGTTGGCAGAGAGACAGAGAGGGAGTGAGTGCTGAACAAACACTCACACCTCAGGGAAGGCTCAACACCTGTTGCCTTTTGGGACACATTAAATTAGGAACAGCCCTCCCTCCTGTATCCATCTGCTCTTCCTGTAGTAGAGTTCCTTGAGGATTTAAAAGAAATCCTTCAGATCCATTAAAAAAATTATTAAAAAATTACACACACACACATACACACACACACACATATATATATATATATATATAGGTATGCACATATTTATATATATGTGTGTCTATATACATAGATAGATAGATATAAAAATTATGTATATGTATATTAATTCGTGCTTTCTGGTTGTCCCAGTAGCAGACTGGCTGCATCCCACCCCTACAGCTTCACAATCCCCTCCCGGCACTGCCTGAAATCGGGCTCGAGGAGGGGCTTGGGCGTTTCCTGGCCGGACTTTGGTGGCCTTGGGAGCAGTGCTCCGGCGAGCCCCGTGCGCGGCAGGTGGCGTCGCAGCTCCACGGGAGACGGGCGGCTCAGGGATGCGGGGATGGGGCTCAGGATGCGGGGATGCGGCTCAGAGATGCGGGGATGGGGCTCAGGGATACGGGGATGCGGGGATGCAGCTCAGGGATGCAAGGATGTGTCTCAGGGATGAGGGAATGCGAGGATGTGGTTCAGGGGCTCAGAGATGAGGGGATAGGGCTCAGGGATGCGGGGATGTGGCTCAGGGATGTGGCGATGTGGCTCAGGGATGCGGGGAGGTGGTTCAGGGATATGGTTCAGGGGCTCAGGTATGCGGGGATGGGGCTCAGGGATGCAGATGTGGCTCAGGGATGCGGGAATGAGGCTTGGCAATGTGCAGAGGCGCTCGCAGGGCGGGAGGAGGGGAACGGGCTCGGTCTCTGCCAGCACCGCAGTTCCTTGTGCTTGCCCGAGTTTGCCCCCACGGCAGCGCTGGGGTTTGTCAGCCTCCTCCCCTCTGTGGCCGTGCTGGTTGTTGGTGTGCGTGGGCTGTTCATCCCAGACAAAGCTGTTTGGGGTTATTTCGGCCAAATTGTAGAATCACGGCACAGTTTGGGTGGGAAGGGACATTGAAGGTGATCCAAACCCAACAGCCTTGGCAAGGACACCTTCCACCAGACCAGGTTGCTCCAGCTGGTCCTGAGCACTCCCAGGGATGGGGCAGCCACAGCTGCTCTGGGCACCCTGTGCCAGGGCCTCAGCAGCCTCAGCATACAGAATTTCTCCCTGAGTCAATCTAATCCTGACCTCTGTCAATTTAAATCCACTCCCCCTTGTCCTATCCCTACATGCCTTGAAAATCTGTCTGTACTCAGGGAAATCATCACTCCTGCCTTGAGCAAGCGTCCCACTTCTAAAATATGGAAACGTCCTAAAAGGAGTGTGGAATTCTCTGAGAGTGTCACCCATCTCACACAGACACACAGCCCTGCTCCCACTGTCTGTGTTTCCATCCTGACTCTGCAGGATTTGCAGGCAGAGAGCCTGGAACACCCAAACCATGCTGTGCCTTCATCTTTCCTTTAATTTTATTTATTTTTCTTCTGCTTTTAAACACTGTTCAATTTTCAACTTCAGAAAAGCTGTGGGGACATTGCCAGAACCACTGCAGTAGGAATTGCACTAAAACTAAATATAGAAATGAAATTTTGGATGAAATACAGGCTTGGGTGCATTTTGGCAGGAGTCTCAGTGTTTTCCTCACAGTGCTGGCTCTGTGTGGAGTAGAAGATTCCCAGGAATAGAAGTGGATGGCACTTGGGGCTGCTGTTTTGAAATGTGGAGGGAAAGTTTGCATCAGCATGAGAGGAGTTAGGGAGTAGAATAGAACTGAACACAGATTTTATGTCCTGTGAAATTCCCAGGGTTTATTTAATTTCTAAGTAGAATAAAACTTTTTTTTTAATTTCTTTTTTTTTTTTTTTTTGGTCTCTCTGTAAGAACAGAATAATCTGGAGACAAATACTTGTATTTAGAACAATTAGCATCAGTGTTGAACTGTTTTGGCTTTTGGTAGTTGATAGCTCATTCTGACACTTCCATCTTGGCTTGTGATAAGGTGGCAGGGGTCCAAAAAAAGCCAAAATAAATGGCAAAGTAGAACTGTATCAAAACAATGAAATAGAAGTGAAATTGTCTTGTTCCTGCAAGCCACTTTGCATTCATGGAATGGCATCTACTGCCTGAAAAAACCTTCAGTGGGACAACTTTTGACCCAGCTCTGTTTAGATTTTCATTTGCTATGGCAAGAGCAGAGGCATATGCAATTTTCAGGTCCAGGTGAATTGTAATTTATAATATGGCTTTTAAATGAAGCAATACATAAATATTTGAGTATAAATATGTGTGTATTTATAGATTAATTTTTAATTTAATCTTTTTTTCAGCTGCTGAATTATGATTTAACAGGTGTAATGTCTATGGGGTATCCTGCAGTTATTCCATGGGTTCATTGCCTTCAGCCCTTCCCAAGGAGCAGGGCTTTGAGGAGGATGCTGCTGAAGGAGTTGTGAGGCACAGATGCTGCTGGTGAGAGATATGAAGGACCTTGCAAATCAACCAAATGATGACCTGTCTCCTGCAAGTTTAATTTTATTAAGGAAATTTCTCATGCTTGAGCACAGCCCAGGCATGGCTCATAACCATTTCCTGCAGGGTGGAAAGGCCCAGGGGAAGGTGGCTGCCTGTGGTGGGCTCCTCTCCTAAAGCTTCCAGCTCTGTCACCCATCTCACTGTGCCCTTCCCATGACACCCCAAAATCAGAGAGGTACACACACACATTGGGGTGTGCTGATGGAGTGAGATCCATGGGGGCTGTGAGCAAATTTAGGTGTGAAAAAGAGAATTTATCTCCATGGTGCTACTTGTGCAGTTCTTGTAGGGTGTGGCTGAGCACATCCCTGTCACCTGGGATGGGAGAACACTGTTCCCTGTGATGCAGGTTTCATCAATGGGTTTGTGTTTATTTTTTGATTTACCTGTTTTACGCTCCAACCCCTGGCCGGGTGTGTGGAGCTGCCTGCGAGGGAGCTTCAGCAAGTGTTGGTGATTGCAGGGGGTGTCCCCACAGACACCCCAGGCTGTGTGGGCAGGAGAGCTCCCTTTCTCACTAAATGCTCTGCTTTCCACCTTAGGGCTGCTGATTCCCAGGGAGCTGTTCCCTGGGGACCTCAGTGCCACCACCAGCAGCAGCCCCAGGACTGCACGGGGACCTCCCAGGGCACTCCCTCCTCTCTCCTCATTCCCTGCTCCCTCCCACACTTCTCCAGCTCACAAACACTGTGACCCAGCTGAACTCACCTGGGCTTTGATAATGAGAAGCCTGGAACCCAGCACTGTGGCATTCACATCCCCTGAACACAATTCCTTGGCCCAGGGTTTTTCTCCTGGGAAGCTGAAAGGCAGCAAGAAACCTCAGAGAAAAGGAAAACAATTCTTATCTCATTTACTTCTCCTGTGTTGTGCTCATGTGGAATGTGTTTGCAGATTGTTTACCCACAGCTGATTGTTTCATTGGGTTCTGCTGTGAGTTGTTTTCACTCTTTGGCCAATCAGGGTCAAGCTGTGTCAGGACTCTGGAGAGAGTCACCAGTTTTCATTATTAACTTCTTAGCCTTCTGTAAGTATCCTTTCTGTATTCTTTAGTATAGTATAGTATTTTTTTAATATAATATAGTATAATAAAGTAATAAATTAGCCTTATGATAAGATGGAGTCCTCCTCATCATTCCTTTCTTCATCAGTGGCCTGCATTTACTGCACAGCACCTCGCCTGAGCTCCCCATGAGCGGGGAAACTGAACTCCAACTAAAACTAAAAGATTCATTTTGTGGGGAGCTGGAAATGAGGAGGCAGGATGGGGAGGGAGGAGGTGAAATCTGGGCTGAGAAGGGAGGTTGGGGTTTGCTGAGCTCCTGTGGTGACTCAGCCTGCTGATAACTTTTTGGCTTGCGTGCCTTGGTTTCATAGTGCTGTGCTTTTCCTCAACTCCTTCACAGCCAACAAGACCTGTGAAATTTGAGGTTTCTGCTGAGGTTTTAGGCTTCCTGTGAATTAATTGAGCACTTGTGAAATAAGCTACTGGCTTGTAAGTGTATTTTCAGCTTCACCAGGATAAGGAACACGGGGCCTGATTAGGAGGAATGGCTGAGAGAGGCTCAGTGTTTCTGTTGTGAAATGCAGGCTCTGGGGTCCAAAGCTTGGAGGGACTCTGCCTGACTATTGGAAAAGAATTCTCATATTTTTGGTCAAATTTCTGTTAAGGAAGAAAGAGAGTGGGAGCAGAATATCTGAGAAGCACCAGAGAACCTGCCTTGAATTCTTGGTCTTAATTAGAAGAAGAGGGGAAATAAATCTGAATCATTCCCAACTCAGTTATTCCTCTTTATCCCCAGCACATGGATCAGTAGCATGGACAACTCTCCCTTAAGTGTTACAAGAAAATTAAAAAGGTCTCATTATACTCCACCATAGAAGTAAATAAATAATAATATTATTATTATTAATATCATTACTTCTTTCATCTCTCACAAGAGAAACAATTCACTTGCAACTATAACCAAAGCTTGTTTTGCTGGAGGAGAATTGGGAATCTCAGGGTCATCCCAGCCTCTGCTTGTGGTGCTTTGCTGCTCCTCTGAGCCCCCCGTGGTCTCTGCTCAGTGCCAGGTCCTCGGTCTCAGCCTGTGCTGGAGCTGCTCACACATTCCCTTTGTTTCCCTGGGAGGTGGAAACGGCCCCTAACTGTCCTTGACCTACTCCAGAGAGGGGTTATAAAGTATAATTAATTTCACTTTCAGAAGAGCTTTGAGTTCCCAAGAAGAAAAATGCTGGAAAAGTGCAAATCATGATTAATCATCATTATTATTCCTCTAAATTCCCACTTCAGCTTGGTTGGAAAACAGGGTATTTAGGAGGTAGAAAGGATAGAGTGGCCTGACTGTGCCCTTGGCCCGTGGGGCTGCAGTCTGTGGAGTTAGACCCGATTAACATCAGTGCAGGTGGGAAGAGAATCAGAGCCCACAGTCCCCTCTGCACTAATGGTTAGCACTAAATTGCTGCCAGTCTCTCCCTGAAGCCTCCAGGAGACACTTCAGTACTGGCTGTTCCTCTCCTTCTCCCTTGTGGAGGGGTTGGAAGGTTTAATTCAATCAGATTCCTAAATGGAAAATAACAGTGCGATGAAAAAACCTGCCACGGATGTCTGTGAAAAGGATTTTGTCTTCGGTGAGTTTTGATCTGGATCCTGAAAGAGCAAGACAAAACCCTGTGATTGACATCCTTGTTCTGCAAAAGGTGCCTTGGAGGAAGCTTTCAGAGCCAGAGGTTTCCTTTGCTGGAGGGGGTGTGGAGAAAGTCCAAGTTTCACAGCTTTTTGTTGGTTTTTTTTGGCTTTTTTTTTTTTTTGGGTTTTTTTTTTTTTTTTTTTCCTATTTGCAATGTAAAGATGTGAGATCTTCTGAAGTTTTATTTTTCTGGAGACAGCAGCTCACCTCAGCAGAAAAAAACCGAGGATTTACAAATCACTGCTGGTGTCCCTCCTGACCACTGACTCCCCTGGAATGATGCTCTCACCCCAGCGAGGCCTCTCCCCTGAGAGACCCCAAAGTCCCAAACCCCTCTCGGCCCTTCTGAGCCTGAAAAATGATGGCAAGGAGGGTCCAAGGGATCCTGCCAAGGTTTGCCAGGAATCCATCCTGCCTGCCTCCTGGGATCCTTTTGCAGATACTAGAGATTTTTATTTTTATTCCCCTGCTAGGCTGAAATCAGGGTGTTTTTTTTTTTTTTTTTTACTTTTGCTGTAAATCAGAGATGTTTTCTTTCAGTGATTTCCTGAAATGCTTCCTGAAATGCTACTTCCCTGCTGGGTGTGTGGCACTAGGCTCAGGCTGGCTGGGTGCTGGGTTTAACAGTGGTGCACTGTGAAAAACACCCTCATTTTTCACCTTTAGATGGGTTTGTTCGGCCCCATTCTCTGGGACATCCACAGAAATCCCACAACCTTCCCTCTCCCTCGCCACCACGCCCTGAGGAGGGAGGAGAGGGATCTTTGCCAGAGCTCTCTCTGTCCATCCATCACCAGGAAAGTGCTGTGACAAACAGCCGGATCCGCCCTGGTGCCAGCCAACCATAAATTGATTTGCTTGTTAATGCAGCTTCTCCCAGTTTGTGTTTTCCCTAACGAGGAGCATCCAAATGCCAACCTGTCCTCAGGGGTACATCAGCCCCCTGAACTGAGGGCAGTAATGAGATTAGAGGCCGTGCTGCACACAAGTGCCTCCTGTGCTCCCTCAGTCACTTGCACTTATTTTTTTATTATCTGGGTGTTTTTTTCCCACTGATGTATTTTTTTCCCTTCCTCTCAATTGATCTCTCCCTCAGTTCTCAGTGAAACAAATGTGATCTCACACACACACACAGACACACACACGGTGTCACCTCCCCTGTCCCTGTTTGTCACATCTCCCCTGATTCTTCCCCACACTGCCCAGCCAGACAGCACTGAGGGCACAGGGATGGCTCCACACAGATCATGCTCCCCAAGGAAAATCTCTGACCCTCTCCTGGTGAACCCTTTCTGTATGAATGGGAAATATGATGAAGAGCTGCTTGAAATGGAGGAAATGCAAACGTGGTGGCTGGGAGGAGGGCAGGTTTGTGGCTGGGTGGAGAGGCAGGGAGAGTCACAGAAGCACAGAATGGTTTGGGTTGGAAGGGACCTTACAGATTATTCTGTGCCACTCCCCTGCCATGGCAGGGACACCTCCCACTGTCCCAGGCTGCTCCAGCCCTGTCCAGCCTGCCCTTGGGCACTGCCAGGGATGCAGGGGCAGCCCCAGCTGCTCTGGGCACCCTGTGCCAGGGCCTCACACCCTCCCAGGGAACAATTCCTGCCCAATATCCCATCCATCCCTGCCCTCTGTCCTTTTGAAGCTGTTCCCCTTTGTCCTGTCACTCCAGGCCCACGTAAAAGAAGAGAAGAGGACATCCCACCCCGCTGGACACAGCCTGTGGGGATTGAGGACTGGGAGCACTGGGAAGAGGACTTCTGGAGGGAGAGGTATGACCATGGTAAAGCAGGGGAACAAAAACCAGACTGAAACAAAGACAGGAGAGGAAGCCTCAGCGCTGGGCAGACACCTTCTTTGGATGCAGAGAGGTTTGGGGTCAGAGCCAGGGGCACAGGGTGTTCAGGGAGCAGTGACAGCCCCGTCCTGCTTGGCAGCAGGGGACAGAAATGCTCTGGTGGTCAGAAGGACCCAGCCTCGAGGAATAAAACTCCCTCTACTGCCCCCAAAAAACCTGAACCAACAGAACTGCTCAGCTCCTGCCATCCAAGGATGAGGAAGAGAGTTTGTTTCCCATCACACTTCACTTTTGGGTTTGATTTCCAGCTCCTTTTTATTAACCTGTGGTCACCTGCTGTAGCAGTGAGCTGTGTGTGATTAATGGCCCTGGAGATGTTCTTGGGTTTGAAAAGCTGCTTGTTTGGGATTTGCAGTGTAGATTGCTGGATTTATTTTTTTATTTATTTATTTGCATCTTGGCAGCCAGTTCACACCACATCTGCCTCACTTTGGAAAGGCTGGAGGTGGAGGGGAGTGACAAGGACCAGGATTCCTGTACTGAGGGAAAGAGCTTGCAACTATCTGTACCTCAATCTTTGCAATGTTTGCTTTTCTTAAACTTCAAAGCCACCTTGGATATGTCTGTGGGACTGACTCACTGAGCAAATAGCAAACCCAGACCCTTTGGAGAAATTCTCTTTCTGGGAACACACAGACTCCCCTGAACATGTGACTCAGAGGGGCAATAGCAGAAAGTGGCAAAAAAGTTATTAAACTTCTAGTCAAGTAGAAACAGGAAAACTTTCATTCTCTAAGAATTTATTTTCCTGACTTTTTAATAAAATTTTTGACCTTCCAGGATGAAGTTTCTTTTCTCTCTAGAATTCTAAAAATAACTTGACATTTTTCATGGAAGAAAATGTCTTCCATCCAGATTGCATTTGGTCTTATACCCGCAAAGAGCACTCATACCACTAATTCTTTGCATTTCTACGCATGAAATTCACCCATGAAATGAGGGAATTATGAAATTAACTGTCTTGAGAACTCAGCTTGACTTGGCTCAGTCTAATAAGATGGTAGGCACCTATAGATATATATATTTTAAAACTATCTGTGTGGTGCAGCTGGGCTCAAACTTGGAGAGCCCTTATGTTGCATCTCTGACTTCTCCAACTCCTCCCTGAGCAGCAGGTCTGATGAAAGAGGAAATGTATTACAAAAAGTCCCTTTTCTAACCCCAGATCTCTGGCTTGGAAAAGCAGCAGGAAGCTGCTTCCCCCAGCACTCCTCACTGACTGAGATCTCAAGGTGTTGGTGTTTGGTCCCTGGGCAATGCTGGGAGTTACAGCCCCTCCCCATGAAATACCCACTGGAACTGCAGCTGCTGCTGCACTGGGATTTCTGGGCCGTTTTTCAGGCTCTGCCAGTGATGTGCATCCTCCTGGACCAGCCTTTGGAATGTCCTCCAGCCTTTGTTTCCTCTTGCTGCTCCCTGTCTGTGTGAGCTGCAATCCCCCTGGACAGATGTGCTCTCTGCCCAACACCTGGAAAATTCCTAATTTAATTCCTAATTTTACCCTCCAGGAAACCTTTTTTCCCTCTTTTCTACATCTCCAAAGACCCTGACACCACCGGAGTGCCCCACTCCATCCTGCCTTCCTTAAACACTGTCTGTGCCTCTTGTCCCCCTCACCATCCCCTGCCCCATCCCTTCCTAGGTCTGACAACTCTAAAGACAAAATATATGAAGAGATGACATTAAAATAACCTTGGCAATGGGGGTCCTGCAAGTTCATTGGTGATTTTAGCTCCCACCATGGCCTCAGGAGCATCATCTGCCTTTCTTCCAGCTTGTAACTGGGTATGGAATCATAATGGTCTGCACTGGGGTTTGGAGAGAGGAGGAAAAGGAAAACAGATGCTACAACTAAGCTGGGATTTCCCTGAGTAAATAAATTATAAAATTACATTAAAGCACCATTTGAGTTGCATATAAAAGCTAGAAAATGAATGTCTCTTCCATAATTGCTGCAAAGGGCCCCAAACTGCCATTTCTATTTGCAGTTTCATATTTCAATAAACTTTTTTATTTCTATTTGAGTGAATGTTCCTGTTCATGGATATTCTGAGGGATTCAGAGCACTGTCCAAAACTAATGCCAGTTTTCACTGGGGTAAAGCCACATTCCCCCTCAGCCTGTGCTGATATTCCCCCCTCCATGCCCATGGAAAAGCAGCGAGAGGACTATGACAAACATCTCCAGAGAGAATTGCTTTAGCTCAGACACAAAACCAACTTTCTGAGAGGTTTTAAGAAAACAAGTGAGCAAGCAAATAAATTCCCTTTTGCCTTTGCAGACACCCCCTTTTTGCCCTTTCTTTTCTCAGCTCACTGTTTCTGTGGTTGTCCTAATTGGATCTACAGGGCTCCCCATGTTCCCTCAGAGCCCCAGTGCTGCTACAGACTTATAAAAACTCTTACCTTAGGGTACAACCTGAGTTGTACTTTTCTTCTTCTTTTCTAGTAGAAATCATGTCATTTGTGGATGGAACCTTTCCTTCGGTGTTTAAATTGAACCCGGCTTGTGCAACATGCTTAACTAAATTAGGGAATGGAGGAAATCACTTGCTCACCTTGTCCTTAAAGCTCAAAGCCAGGAAATGAGAAGGCTACACTGCTCTTTTATTTTTTTTTTTTTCCTTATCCAGGACTGAAATAAGAACTTGTTCCTTCAGGTTTTTCAGAGGGAAAGAGTTTGGTCTAGCAAGAAATCAGCTCAGTCAGGGGTATGAAAGAGACCCAGTTTATGTTCCTGCTGTGAATCATGCAATGGATATCACCTGGCTTCCCTTATCCTGAAAGGTTTCTGCTCCTTCTGAGTTTTGAGCAGCAATTCCCCTTTGAGAACATTTACTCTTGAACCTGACACACATCAGCAGAGAAATTTCAGTTTCATACATCTCTCAATAAATAGAACTAATTACAGGCTGACCTATTTGATGATTGAGGCTGTGCCATGAAATGTTGGGCACAGGAACTTCACTTTTCCTTTTCCTTCAGACTTGTTACACAAGGATCATCAAATGTACTTCACCTGCAAGAATTTCCCTCTCCCCATGCAAGGATTTCTCTCCCCATGCAAGGATCTCCCTCTCCCCATTGAAGGACCTCTCCTCATGCAAGGATCTCCTTCTCTCCATTCAAGAGCCTCTCCTCATGCAAGAAGTTCCCTCTCCCATGCCTTTGCCCTTTCTTTTCTCAGCTCACTACTTCTGTGGTTGTCCTGCTTGGATTTACAGGACTCCCCTCAGAGCCCCAGTTCTGCTACAGACTTATGAAAACTATTTTGCTGGATTGCCCTGTCCCATGGGAGGCACTTAAGCAGTGAGAGGATAAATTTGGGATTCAATTCCCATCAGGCAATCCAGTATCAGCCTAGTGTTGCTGTGGAGCAGCTCTGGATTGCTCAAACCCCCTTCTCAGGGCTTTGCCCAGCTTTCCTTGTCAATTAATGCAGTGCACTTTGCAGAGACTATCCATGGAGTCTCCACAACCTGATTGCTTCAGGGAATATTCCCTTTGCTGCTTTAGATGGAGGGTTGGCTTGGTGGGTGTTTTTTGGGGGGTTTTTTTGGGTTTTTTTGGTGTTTTTTTTTTTGTTTTTTTGTTGTTTTTTTTTGTTTGTTTGTTTGTTTGTTTTGGGGTTTTTTGTTGTTGTTTGTTTGTTTGTTTGTTTTGGGCATGACCAAGACCTGCTTTTTGGGAATCTGGAGTGCTGCTGGCTCAGGACCACCAGGATGGGTAAATGCTGTGAGGTGGGGCTCCAAGGGGAGCTATCCCTGTATATTGTTTTATTTTTGAAGAGACATCACACAACTGCCTGGTTGTGTCTCCTGCTTTGCTCCCAGCTGGCAGAGGGGAGGCTGAGGCTCTGTGCCTGCTGCCAGGGAGTGCAGGGTGCAGGGGAGTGGGGGCTGCTGGAGCGAGCTGGGTCCATATGTCCGTAGGCATCCTGGAGACTGGTGCAATATGGAGCAGCTCAGGCTTTGATGAATGTTGTCATTAGTGCTCGTGGCACTTACGGGCTCCCATTTATCCTGAGCTACAGTGATTTATGTCCAGAGCACATATCCAGGCACAAAGTACTTTAAAAACTTGTGTGTGTGTGTGGGGGGGCTCTCTAAGAGCTTTAGCCTCTTCCCCTCCTCTCCTTCCCCACAAACTAATCCTGGTCAAAAATATGCCAGGGTGCCACTGTGACAGGGATCCTTCCCTCCTCCCCATGGTTGTCCTCTCTGCCTCCAGCTCCTACCTTGAGAAGACCCCTTATCCCTAAAAGCTTGACTTTGTAAAGTTCCTGATATTTCTCCTTCTCCTCACACAGCCTAGAGTGCATTTCCAAAGCTGCCTGCTCGTGCCAGGGTAGTGATGCAGGGATTGCAGCTGGCTGGTGTGGGAATGAACTTGGAAACCTCACTGACACAGTGTGAGAGTGGAAAATGCAGGAGGGGAAAAGAGGTGGAGGACAGGTTTGGTTGTTTGGTAAAAGCCCCTAGATTTCTGTCCTCCCTAGTCCCAATTAATTTTCAGTTGGGCAAAAGGAAAACTCAAAGCCAAGAACTGCATTATGATACCAGGAAAAGTTGCCTTCCCTGCTTTTGTTAGGTATGAATAACTTTTTAAAGAGTCAAAATGACAAATGCCAGGCATTCAAACCCAAAGTTTTTACTGAACCCAAGCGAGGTTTTTTCCCCCTCTTTCTGTTCCATTTTAAGAAAAATAGACCATTTTTGTCCTGATTTGGATGGGGAAGCTGATCTCAATCTTTTACAGAATGGGAACTCAGCTTTCTGATGAGCTCTGCCTGAGTGTGGACTCCCCAGTCAGCAGTTTAATGCCATTCTATTCATTTACACCCGTGTAAATCAGGAGTAATTGTCCTGAATCAATGTCACCGTGATTGACCAGATTTTCAGAAGAGCTGAGCTCCCAGCTAAGCCCCTGCCATACGTGGCCAGATGTATTTATTTATTTCATTTAAAAAGCTCCGTGGATACCTATCCCCTCTGAAATTGGGCACTGAGTGACAATATTGAATGCTGATTGCAGCTTGTCAGAAAATGAGGGAGGGGAGGAAAAGCAATATTTGCAAAATGCTTTGAAAAAGAGTTGGGTTTTTGGAGTTTTTTTCTTACTTTTTCTTTTCAAAGAGCGTTGTGTTTTTCTCAGTTAACTTCCATCCTCCTCCCCCTTCCAAGGTTTTGTGCGTATTTCCTCCTTTCTATTCCTGAATATCTCTCCCTGCCTCTGCCTGGGAGATGCATCACAGCACAAAATGTGCATGAGACACCCCATGGAGTGAGGGGCTGCCAAAAAAGGACTCCCCAAAGGTGAAGTGCTCCCCAAACCTCTGCTGGGGTAAAAGTTGTCCTCTTTGGGAGTGAGCCTTCCTCTGTAGCCAAAGGTTCAAGCAGGTGTCAGGGCACATTTTAAAGATTTTGAGTTTGTTTTCCTCAAGGGTAGCCCTGTGCCAGAGGTGAAGGTTGGGGATGGACTTGGAAAGGACAGGGTCCATTTGAGTGACATTTAAACAATTGTCTAATGTAAGGTGTCCCTACTCTTGGCAGAGGGTTGGACTGGATGATCTTGAAGGTCCCAACCCAAACCATGGTGGCACTCTGTGGTTCTGTGTGCTGTGCCCAGATGTGCTGTGGCTGGATTCCTCTCTGCAGCTCTGCCATCATCCCTAAATGCTGCCCTTTGAAGCTTTTTCCAGCAGGAAGATGGGTGCAGTGGGGCAGCCACCAAAGGGAGATTTATATCAAAAAAAGGATATTAAAAAAGGATATATTTTTATATATTTAAAAAAGGGACATTTACACCAAAGGGAGCTGTGTGGGGCTCCAATCCATCCTCCCACACACACTTTAATCTTTGAGGTGGCCTTGCTGCCACCTCCCTTACCCGTGGTGTGGCATTCCCGGGAAACTCGTGTGCACAGAAGGGCTGCTTGCTGCCCTGAGGCTCTGCCCTGGATGAGGAGTTCATTAATTGCCTCTCCTCTCCCCTCCCTGCTGCTCCCCTGCTCTCCCTCTGGCTCTGGCTGGTGGATGGATGGAGAGCACCTCAGGGATCCAGGGAGTGTGGGTGAGGGCACGGGCAGAGGGCCTGGGGGAAGGAGGATGCTCTGTGTGTGTTGAACCACATGTTCTCATTTGGATCCACATGGAATATGAAAGGCAAGCAGAAACCCAATTAGTGACCTCTGAACCAGCCCGTGTTATCTCTGGGAACACGCTGCCATCTGCCAGCTCCTGCACCACCCCACAGCCCCCTCCCTCTGCCCAGCTAAATCCAACAGGTGCTGGAGCTGGTGCCTGGGCTGCAGACACCACACAGGGGCCAAGATTTAATAAAACAAAGCCTAATCACCTCCCACCCCCCAAAACATCCCCCAGCCCGTGGCTGTCTGCAGCCTCCTCTCTTCCCCTCACTCATCACCTTTTGTTTGCTCATCCTGCAGATTGACTGGGCTTGGGAAATTCTGGCTTTGCTGCCCCTGCAAGGGTTGAGAGCATCTCAGAGCACTGATGAGGAGCT
Organism: Pyrgilauda ruficollis; assembly: GCF_017590135.1. Taxonomy (NCBI): domain Eukaryota; kingdom Metazoa; phylum Chordata; class Aves; order Passeriformes; family Passeridae; genus Pyrgilauda; species Pyrgilauda ruficollis. The sequence goes on from NW_024524822.1 coordinate 3,801,086, forward strand.
CTTTTGACTGCTGATAGCTGGGCTGACAGGGCTCAGCTCACACCACAGGCTGCTGTCAGCAGTTTGCTGTCTGCTGTGGTCAGGCTCTTTCCCAGCCAGAAAGAGGGAGATTTCTAGGGAGAATACAGAAAAAAAAATCCAAAAAACCCCCCTAAACCTTGCAGTTCTGGCATCTGATCTGGGCATTGCTGCAATGAAACCCAGAGGTGGGAGACAGGCAGAGCTGGACTCGGAGATGCTGCTGGCATGAACTGGCAAGGGAAGGCTGTTCCCTGGTGCTGACCTTGCTCTCAGGTGGATGCTGTCTCTGGGATCTTTGCAGGGATCTGGGCATAGGTGTCCACATGCAGGTTTGTCCTCGCTGCCATGACACAGCAGAAAGGGAAGCAGATGGCAACAACATGACCTGGGTGCTGGGAATAGATGGAGCTCCCCACCAGCCCCTGGCTGAGCTCTGAGTTTGCCCCCGTGCTCTGAGAGGCTCAGGGCATGGGCAGAGGGACTGGTGGCACCCACAGCTCGTGTGCCACTGGGAGAAGGAAGGAGAAAAACGAAAGGCATGGCTCCCTGCAGCAAGCTGCCTGGTGGGACAGTGAGAGGGACACTTCTCCCAACTTGTCCCTCTCTGCGACTGGCCGAGATTTGGCTGTGCCACTTTTCCCCCCCAGCAGCCTGGATAATTGTGTGTTTACAGCAAAATTGACAGATGGGAGTTTCAGTGTTTCACGGAGGCAGATGGCATCAGAGGAGGGTGGGAAAAGTCTGGCAAGGAAATGCCAAGCGGCTCTCCTCGTGCCAAAGCTGCAGCATATGCCTGCCTTATGCAAAGCAGCCCTGTTTTCCTCCAGAAAAGTTCAGGGAGGTAGAGCTGTGAATCAATAACCTGGGTCTCCTGTCAAATGCTGTACGAGCCCATGGTCTCTGTCTTTCCCAGCTAGAGAGAAGTGTCTGTGAAAATGAGAAGAGGGAAGGAATTTGAAAATTGGCCCCTGGCTCCAGCTGTGTGTGGGCCCAGGTGGAGCTGGAATGAATGGTAGGTTTGGGGTGGTTAATGACTATCCTTGAGCAATTTTTTCCCTCCTCCTACCTTCTCCTCACGACTCCAGCTGTGCAGCAAGGACCTGGATTACCCTGAGGTGTGGGTTTCTCCAGGGCATGAGAAGGGGTGAATAGAAAAGAGAAGAAGCTGTATCTTATCACAGACAGCTTCAGAGCCCTGAGGTTTGAGTGCTGAAAGCAGGGACAAAGCAGGCTGGCTGTGGATGTGCATTGGGGTCACACTCACCCCAATACCTGCTGCCCATGAACATGTCACATTTGTCACTGTAGCTCTACTCAATTCATTCACCTATAGATTTTCACATTTATTCTGCTACTGACCACTTCCCTCACCTCTCCTTGCTCCTGGAAATCTCTGAGTCCTCTGGGACAATTTTCCATTTTATATCATTGCCTAAGCTCATCTGAGAGCTATCACTTCTAGGCCATGGTGGGGGCTAAGCACCAGGCAAAGAACAATTTGTGCAAAGCACCCTTTAAATTCAAATTATTGGGCTTGCCTTGCCACCAAATAGGCTGTAAAGAAACTTAGAAACTTTACTGGGGCACAGACATCAGGATCAGCTTCCCAAAAACGACAAAGGAAGATTTATTTGCAAGGAATGACCAGGACTGTGTTTTAAGCCTCCTCTGAAAGCAGTTTTCTCCACTGAGGCTGCCAACACAGTGTACAGATCGCTGGGAGACTCCAGGTTTTCAGGTTCTTTCCAGGTTTTCAAAATCTTCTTCAGAGCCCCCAGTATTTAGTTGTCAACAAGAAGGCTGGAAAGTGAGGAGGACAGCAGATTTGTGAGAAGGAATAGTGGATTTGGGAATTATCATTCTGCTCAAACACAAGATAAATCACTGGAGGAGGTGGCTATTTCTCTATTAGGGACAAACCACAGTCCCCAGCAGTGGTGGCTGTGTGCAGGGGGAATTCTGGGGGGCAACGCAGTGTCAGGGCTCACAGCCCGATCCTGCATCATACAGAGGAAGAAGCACAATGTGCTGGGCCCCCTCAGCTCCCACAAAATCCAAGGCAGGGATGGTGTCTCTGCATCCCACTGAAGTTTTTCAATCCCATCACCAACATCACCAGTTTAAGCTCACTGCTGAATCTTTCAATGGGGATTTGAAGGAAATCTGTTGCAGAAAAAAAATTGAGCTGAATTCAGTGATAGCTGCCAAGGAAGAGGAGCCTGTAGTCAGGGGAATTAAGAAGTTGTCTCCCCTTGGGGCTGTTCCCTTTGCTAGGCTGAAGGCCTAGAGTTTATTACCCTCCCTGCTGAGTTCCTGCATCCCATCAAGATGGCATGGATTTGAAAGAAAAACAACCTGAACATGCCCCTTTCCCTTCCAGGAATAATTAACTGCAGCAAATGAGTGGCCAGAGCTGGGGCATCCCGTTCAGTGAGGCTCTGAGAGCCCATTTCTCACAGACCTGGGCCAGATTCTGTAACACAGAGGGAACAGAATTCCTGGGTCACCCCACAGCACTGGAAGCTCAGCAAAGCTCTGGAGCAGGGAGGGAGCAGGGAGGATAATGATGCTGCAGCTTTGCTCTTCCTTTCTTTCCCACTCACCCATTTTTATTTTTATTCCGAGGAGTTCACGTGAGGATCCTTGTCCTCGGGCAGGTGGGCGGTTGGCATGAGTGTTCTTGGAGGCTGAAAACATCCAGGTTTTTATATCTGTGTATATCTACATATGTATAGGAAAGCAAACTCTTTACCACTACTCCTCAAAGAGTGGTACCAACTTACAGCAGAAAAACACAACCTCCAGTACAAAGCATAGTTACAGCAGCAGATTTTGGAACATAAAATCCCAGATTGTGTGAACTGGTAAGAAAGTGAAGTAAGGCAATCCCTTGGGAGCAGCCAAGTGTCCCTGTCCTTTCCTGACTGGGGAGGCAGCTTTGCAAAGCAATGACAGGCTGAGCCTTTTCCAAGCCTCTGGATGTAATGATGGGATTTTAACCAGGTAAGAGCATTAAGTGCTCTACAGAGGAAAGCAAAGTCCAGCTCATTCCTGCAGAGCCCCCTTTGGTGCAGGATGGGATGGAAGGGAGATCCAACACCACAGAGAGCCCAGGGAACAGGGGATGATATACCAAATATCCCATTAAGGCTTTCCATAGACAATCCTGTCACAGAACATGGCACAGTTGAGATGGCCACAACACACAGAGTACCACCATACAGTATCAGAAATCTTCAACCCATACAAAGCAACATCAAAGGGCTGCAAGTATCCACCCTTCTGGTTCTTCAGCCCAGCCTTTTATACCTGTCATGTTCAAGCACTGCACCTGTGTGCCCTCTGTGCCTTTGGTGGTTGCTCAGCACACCTGGGCACTCCATGGCTCGTTGCTGTCAGTGCTGCTCACCTGCTGCTCACAGCTGTGCCATGGGGATGAGGCTGGGCCATCCCCACCCCAATCACCACAAACTGTGCCTACACAATCCCACACGAAGGGATGAGGTCCCTCTGAGGGACAGCGGCCCTGCAGCTTTACCACTGCCCTGTTCCTGCGGCACAGAGAATTCTCTGAGGCATTGCAGCTGCCCTCAGGCACTGGTCACAGCTTCTGAGGCTCGAGGCTGTTTCACAGGGCAGAGGAGCTGTGTTTGCTCTGCCCAGAACCAGCTGGGCCCTAAAGAACAAGGGAAGAGCAGGCAGGGCATGGAGGAGAGCAGGACACTCCTTAGGTCCTGCTTGACTTCCAAAGCCAGAGTCACCCGTGATGGAGCTGCTGCAGTCAGTGCTCAAGAACACTGATGGATGTTCCTTTGTGGTCAGGACAGAAATATCCCCCAGGCCAGACCTCCCTGGATGCTTTTGTCATTTGTTTACAGCAGCTCCACCGTGGCCTTGTGCTGGGCCACCTGGGAAGGGTGACCAGAGCCAGAGATTCTTGTTCACATTCCTGAGCAGGACAGCAGCAATCCTGGCTTTGCTGGGGCTGTCATGTGTGTCCCTCACTGGAGCAGCACAGGTGGCAGGCACAAGAGGCCCTGGTGCTGTGGGGACCAGGACATGTCCCATGTGCCTCAGCTCCTGGCTCCCAAGCCCTGGTTCTGCACAGCCCCAGCCGTGGATCTGTCAGCCTGATCTGCTGCTGTCCCTTCTGCTCTCTGGCCTTTCATCTCTGCCTTTTTCCCCACTCCCTTTATTCTCCTCTTATTGTCCTTATCTGGTCCCTATTACCTGCCTTTATCTGCAAAAGCATCTAATCTGTGACAGCACCTGGGTTTGGACACATCAGCTCTAGTTTTTGTATTTTTAATATTTTTTTTTTTTTGTGTGTGTGTGTGTGAGACTTTAAAGTGCCTGTTGGCTCTTGGCATCCCTCCTGTTCCTTTGGTAACTTTGCAGGGATGATTTCTCTGCTCCTTTCTTGCAGGATGATGGCCCTGGGTGGGGAATGAAGGACCTGGATTATGGATTAGTCACTCTCCCTGTCTGTCTGAATAAATGTCATCTCCTGAGTGTGGACACAGTACCCACTGGGTTCAGAGCCTAGCTAAGCACATTCCTTGTGAAGAAGGAGGTGGAGAGGAACAGGGAGTGGATCTTTCCCTGTGCTGTCTGAAACCAGGATGCCCTCCCTGTGACCTTGGAGAAGGCACTGGCATTTCTCCCTCAGGCTGTCAGTGCTTTGGGAACAGGAGCAGTCTCTCATTACGTGGTACAAATAAATATATCATTTAGCACAGTGGTGGGTGTCTTTCCTGCTATTATAGTAACAACCTGGCTGCTCCCCTCCCATCTCCTGAGAAGGGAGAAGTGCTTCTCTGTCTCTGGGTATGAATAGCAGGATGGGGTTTGCTGCTGGATTTTGAGCTTTGGATTTGAGAAATCAGGCTTTTCATTTCGTCTTCAAAAATGGATTTGGTACAGGTTCCTGTGGCTGGCTAAGCCCAGGGAGTGGTGGTTGATCTGTAGCTGTCAGGTAAGAGCAGCAAACACCCTCATGTTCACCCTGGCTCAGACTTTCTGCCTTGTTAGCCAAGACATCAGTGAGGTGTGAGCCAGGAGGAAGTGACCTCCTGCTGCTGCCACCACGGGTGTGTCCTCCCACCAGAATGTTCCTCAGTTTCCCTGTGTGTAAAATGGCAATATTGATCTGGTATCAAAGTAGCTCTTAAACTGCCCCTGCACCTTCAGAGCTGCACCACAGGACCCAAACCACTTCCCCTCCCTGTTTCTGATCCCCTGGGAATGCAGCACGGTGAGAATGGGACAGGAAGGTGCTGGATCCCCTGCTCAGGGCTGCAGCTGCTGCCAGGAAGCCAAGCAGGAGTAAATCTGCCACTGGCAGAGGTGAAGGGAGCATGAGAGAAGGACACGATTGTTTCTTCCCCAGAGAGGGGGAAGAAAGGGAAGAGATGGAAAATTCACTTAGTGACTTCCGACAGCTGGAGGAGCAGTTCTGTGTGGAGTACGGCATGGGAGCTGTAAGGAGGAGACCAAAAGGAGCTGAAATCTGTGGGGTGACTGAGTCTGTGAGCTGGCTGACAAGGAAACCTTTCCCTGGACCAAAAGGAGCTGCTCTGGCAAGGCAGAAATGCTGCCCTGATGCACACAGGACCAAGAGGTGCCAGGAGTGCTGGAAACACTGGGATGCAGGAAGGGAGAGCAAAGCAGGCAAGAGGGAGAAATACGTGAGCTGAGGAGGTGGGCAGGCAGACCCTGCTGTGGGGGAAGGTTAAATTCATATTGATCTGTACAAGGAAAACATATTCTCACTGCTTCTCATCCTCCTTTCAGATGATCCTGCATCAAATAAAAAAAGGGCCGTTTTCCAAGCCTGGCTTTGGAGATCTTTTCAATGATATAGCAGACAAACAGCTGCTTGCTGACAGTGAAGGTGCCAAAGTGATTTTTTGATGATACAAGCTGGGCTGGGAGGGAGGAGGGACAGGAGAGGTTGCTGAACGTGATGGAATGAGGAGGAAGGTGACAGGCAGGGCTGGGACAAGGACACTGGGATGATGGGAGACAGCTCAGTACAAGGTGGGGGGATGTGTGGTGGGGAAGGGAATGCCCAGTGCCAGGAACTGGATCTGGATTCCTCTCTCAGGAAATCCCAGCAGTGCTCTGAGCTCTGTCCCCAGAGAAAACAGGGTCTTTGCTCAGCTCTGCTCCAGGCCAGGGTCCTGGGCAGAGCACAACTATCTTCATTTCAGGAACAGACACAAAGCAGATCACAAACATTCTGCCACTTGCAGCTTGGGAGGGTTTTTTTCCTTGCCTAACACACACGTGTTGATGTAGGATAAATGAGGTGGACGGGGAGCTGAGTCCCCATCCCATGGCCACAGGTCAAGGTGTGTTTCCTCTCCACAGCATGGCTGCTTCCCAACTCTGGTGGAACTTGTGAGAACTTTAGGGGCAGAGGAGAGGCTTCCTGGTGTCCTGGAGCCCAGCACAAACCCTACATGTCCCATATTCCTTGGGGCAGCTCTCTCCCACATCCCTGGCCTCAGTGCTCCCAGCTGTTTGATGGAGCTGAGTGCTTCCCTGCACACAGCCCTGAGACATTCCCATGAAAGGCTGTGTCTAACTGTGAAGTATTATTATTGCACACCTTTTGGAAAGTGCCTTGAGACGTCTTGGAATGATAAGGTGCTATAAGGCGGGGAAGTTGTGCAGAGATAAATTCACTGTGAAATGTGTTTTGCTAGAGACATTTATGTAGCATATCATCTTATCAAGGAACTTTGCCCAAGAAACAAATTCTCATGCCTGTATAAAGAGACTATAATTGAACTGTTGACTCACAGTTATGGGAAAAGACAGAGTGGGGGAAAATTTCCAGGGCCTCTAGGACCCCAAGGAGGAATATAATTAAGTAAGACATAATTGGAAACCTAAAGCAAGCCCATTGACTGTGAGTGAGTGCTGAAACAGCAAGGCAGGAGAGCTGGGTGGAGGCTGAATTTGCAAAGCAGATGGCTGAGGATTTGTAGGTCACCAGCTCTTGGATCTGCTGGGCCAGGATGGGTCAGGGTACCATATGGATGAAGGGCAAAAAAGACAACACATCCGAGCAAGCCCCGCTCCTGCTTCCCCAGAAAGGCTCTGCTTGCTCAGGAACACCACAGACACTCACACCATTTTTTTTTTCACAAATTCTCGAGAAGACATTGAGTCCCAGGCTTCTTCACTGACACCAGGGCCAGCACAGGCTTCAGTTATTTGAGATCACGCAGCCAAGAAGGAAACATGGGGAGGTTTCAATGCTAAATGGACTTGAACTCTGCCCTTGCCCTGCTTTAGGTTAGCCCAGGCTTAGTTCTGCCAGCTTCTGCAACAGATCTGTTTTATAAACTGATTTTCCTCCTTGATGACAGTTTCTATGAACTTTAATTTATTTTTTTTCTCTCTCTGCCATTGGGAATGTATGTAAGAAACACTCAGGAGGCAGGAGAGAACACCATCCCTGTATCTGTAACCCCCAGTTTATGGCACACTGGTTAGCACATAGATTTAGGGTGGGAAGTGCCACACTGAGGACTCTGTGTGGATTACTTAAACTGGGTTTGCTCTTGTTGAATCCTCAGATTATCCAGAGCATCAGCAAACCCTCATGACTGTTGTGGCTCTACCCTAAACCAGAAGAGGGGGCAGAGGAGATCCAAGTCTCTGCTCAGAAGTTGTGCTCCTCATCTCACGTTGCTGCAGCTGATCTCTATTTTCCTTAAACTCTACAGACAGTGTCTTCAGAACTTAATTTGATTTTGATTGATTTTTTGAAACTTGAAACACTTGTAAACTAATTTTCAGTGTATTACTCTTGTCAACTCTTAAAGATTTTGTCAGTAAGAATTTGCTGAACAGACACAGTAATTTTGTTTCTCATTTTGGCAGATCACCCCTAAAGAGGAAAGTGGGGAGGAGGGGGTGTTATTATAGCTGCAGCTATTAGAATATACCTTCCAATTACTCTGCTCCTATTTATGGGACATTTCAGAGCCATTTCTGAGAGCAGCCTCAAGGAGCTCAAGGTGTACACGTGTGTGCAACTGCGTAAAACCTCCCCATTTGCTTTTTCACCCACTCCTGGCGTGACTTTTAGCTCTGAGGGTGGTGCCTTAGGATTTTAGCTTTTATATTTTTCATATATTTGTAATCCTGAAATTCATATATATATATATATATATATATACACACACATACACAATTCTATATAACTCTTAAGTCCATATACAATGTTATCTGCTGCTTTCCCATTTTGGGCAGACACAACAATTCCTCTCCAGGCCTGGCAATCAAGGACACCTCACTGCCTCAGGCCCCAGAGATGGAAACAAAAGTGAGTTTGGGGGAGCAAACTTGGGGTAAATGACTTCATTAGCTGAAGCTGTAATTGGCAGATTAACCCCCAGTGAGCAAATGGACCAAAGTTATAAAAATGTGAAAACCTGTGACCCATCGTCCATTTGCACGAGGGCTGAGGGGAAGAGCTGCTGACACTGACACAACACACGGCCTGGGCACTGCTCCAAGTGGCATCCTTGCTTCTCCCAGCCAAGGGGGAAATGCTCCCAAGTGCTCCCAAGATTTCTTCCTCAGTGTGTGAAAAAGAAGTTGGGTGCAGTGTTTTTTGGGATGGGGATGTTAAAAGCCCATCCTGAGCAGCTGGAGAGGAGTAGCATTAGGAATATAAACCAACATATCCATGCTGGCTGGGATATTAAAATGGACTGAGGAAGCAGTGGCTGTGTTGCTGCGGTCTCTGCTTTATTTCTCTTAATCAAGTGGCTTTTCAGGGAAGTTTATTCCTCCTGGATGTCTCAGTGCAACCTTTGGATCATGTACCCTGTTGCTTTTTGAGATGGGGAGTTTAACTCTTGACCTATTGTCACTTTGTGCTTTCCAGATTGCCCTCACCAGCAGAGTGTCTGGGGGAGAGATTTGTAGACAAAAAATGGACAAAATTCCCCCAAGCTTTAAGCTCAGCTGTGTGGGTTTTGGATTGTCAATGGCGTGTTCATCCCACCTTACTCCCTCTGCCCTTCCTTGATTTGCTTTATTCCCTCTCAGGGAAAGGCTTTTCAACTCCAACACTCAGAGTATGCTGATTGCAAACTGGAATCTGGAAAATTGCAGTGACCTTTTCCTAGGGAAAAGAAAAAAAATTAAAAAATCAAGGGAAATAAAAAGGGGTTTTTTTTGTTTTATTTTTCTTTTCTGAAACAGCAAATGGGATGGGGATGAGACACAGCAAGGGGCTTCCTGCCATCTGGACTGGAAGATCTGCTCAGCACTGCTCTCTTCATTCTTCCATCACTTGCATCTCTCATCAATTATCATCACAGAGCTGGTCGATATTGAAATGAAACTGCCAGGGATTGATGGCAGAGTCACTGAAGTGTCCTGCACAAATGACATTTTCCTCATTTTGGGGCCAGGGAGGATGAACCAGGGTGGGGAGATGCTGGAAGGGATGGAGGCTGGGAAGACACGCATGGTAAGGCACTTGCCCTCTGAGAAAACCTGACAAAATGTCCAAACTTAATGCTCTGCCCCGTGGATCACTAATGTATTTCTGGGGACAGCTTTTGCTGCTAATGGAGTATTTCTCAGAGCACTTTTCGAGCCCTCTAGTGGGACTTGCTGCTTTCTGTGCTTCTTGAAAGCTGTCACAGGCAGGCAGAGCAGGTAAATCTCTGTAGATAAGTTGGGGCTCTTGAGTTGAGTTAGTAAACACAAGTCTTTAAGGTGCATCTGTGCCCATTTAGGTTCATTACATTTATATTGCACAAAGGGTGAAGACACCCTGTTGTATTTGCAGGGAATGCCCCGATGAAGGCAGGAATGATGAATCTGACTCCATGTTCTCAGAAGGCTAACTTATTACTTTATGATACTATATTATATTAAAAAATATACTACACTAAACTATACTAAAGAATACAGAAAGGATATTACTCAATGCTAAAAAGGTAATAATGAAAACTCGAGAATTCTGTAAGTATCCTTTTGTATTCTTTAGTATAGTTTAGTATAGTATTCTTTAATATACCATAGTATTATAAAGTAATAAATTAGCCTTCTGAGAACATGGAGTCAGATTCATCATTCCTTCCTTTGTCGGGGCATTCCCTGCAAATACAATACCTGTGTCTGACACACACCCACCTTTGCCACACCATATTTGTGACTCAAATATCTGTTACAATATTAGCTTCTCTCCTACTGATCATTGCCAGGAGCTGTTGGAAGTGGAAGGAAGGGATTTTGTCTCAAGCACAGGGATATTTTCATCCCTGGCATGGCTGTGCTGAGCTCACCGGAGCTGGAGCTGCTCTGAGCTTGGCCTGGCGTGTGCTGCTTTGAAGGGGCCGGTTCTTGCCTGGCCACCCTCCTGCCTGCTCATCCTGTGTCCCCAGCGAGGGCTCCTCCAGCATATGCTGCTCCTCAGCGTGGTGCTTGCACAATGTAATTATCTGGAGCTGTTTCCTCCAGTGCTCACCCTCCCATTGTTCTGTTTTATTTGGCTTCCAAGGCCCTACTTCCTCTCTCTTTTGGTCTGGGTTGTTTTCTCTTCCAGAGAAATTGGTATATGTAGTGATCTGATCCCATCCCTAGGCTGCATTTGAAGGATATTGTCTATTTTCAGAATTCTCAGCTGTGTTTATGCTCCAGGCTCCAAACCTCTTTCTCCCACTGAAAAGAGGGAGCAAATCCTCCCTTTGCCTCCTGCCCTGCAGAGGCACTGGCTCAGGGATGTATTGTTTGAAATCACCATTAACCTCCCCAAAATGTGGGTCACTTTCTATTGCAATGACAGATCTTTCTCTCCATCTTTTCTCCACCCTTCTCTATTGGCTACAAAGACACCAATGCACAAGTCCTTGAGAATGTGCCCAACTTGCTGCTGGGCAAAAAAGTTCCCCAGAGAGGAAAGGTGCTTTGTGGGCCACAGAAAACAAAACCAGGAAATCTCCAGGTGTGATTCCACTGTGATTCCCAGGGTGAGAGAAATTGTTTAAGGGCACCAGACACTGGGTTTTTCAGGGATTAGGGTCTATGGATAAAGCTCTGCTGTTAGATAATCAGAAGCTCCTGCACATGAAGCCAGTTTCTGGTACACATAGGTGGAAAGTTTAGTTGCAATTCTGCCTCCTTGGAGAAACCTGCTCTGTCCCTGCCTGTGCAGAGGGTCAGGGATTAGGGGCCCATTGTGATCAGCTACTCCCTTTTATCCAAAGGCATTTAAAGGTGGTCCCGATGGATCTGAGCGGGCCTTGTTCCATGGCTGACTGGTTATTTGTAGATTTGGGACATTGCTGTGGTTTTCCACCAGACCCCCTTTTGCATCAGTCTCCAGAGAAGGGTGTGAATCACTCAGGAAAAGGCCAGAGCAAGATGACCCCTGCCCACTCCTTGTTGATTTGGGGTTAAACCAACCTAAAGTCACCTGCACTGGTGGATTTGGGATCAGAGAGGTCATCAGTAACCTGTGGCCCTGCCAAATGACCCTCCCTCCTGGGATACCTGCTGGCCCTGTGTTCACTCTCAGCCCAGGTCCCAGAGCTCCCTGAGGATGCCGGGCAGCCACTGCAGCACACAGAGAGAATCCCAGCCCCTCACATTAATTCTCTCTCACATCTTCAGAGGAGTATGACAGCAGCAAACCCTCCAAGTGAATCCTAGCCCTATATTAATTCGCTCCTAGGTCCAGCTCTCTGATCTGCTGTCATCTGGAAGTGATACTAATGCCAGGTTTCCATAGCCAGCCTCCCGCTGCGCCTCCCGCTGCAGTCAGCGTCATGCTGGGAGAGATCAGCTCCGCTTGAGAAGGGTAAACCAAGTGCTTGATTTCAAACAGCATCAAGTAAGGCAAGAGAGAATCTGGAGAGGGGGAGAGGGAGGGAGTGAAGGGATGAAGGCTGGGAACATGTTCTTTTGAAAGGGGTGAGTGGTGATGAGTGCAGATGGGCTTCTTCCTCTCTCTGATCTCTGTCCATCTCTGCTGCCCACACCCCAGGTTTCTTCCTCCAGTTGTCCCAGTCCTCTCTTGCAAGACCAATTTCATTGCCCCACTTAAACCTAACGAGGCTCTTTTCACCGCAGAGAAAGTCTGAACTCCCCAAGGAGCAGGACTGTCCCAGCTCTGAGGAATAAGCATGAGGCTGCTGGCTGCAAATCTTCCCTTGCTATCAGCTGCCAAGCCCGTTAAGTGCTCAACTGCCCCGAGCACTGCTGGGGAGATGTAAGGTCCAGTTCACCATCAAAGTAACAGGCACTGGACAGGTTGGGCTGGGCTGTCCAGCTATCTCACCAGCTGACAGCTTTTGACAGCCAAACCCTCTTCCTCTTCTTCATGTACTGCCCAACCTGGTGAGGGGAAGGTGAACGCTGATTTAATTTGACACTTCAAGAAAAGAATAAAGATACCTCAATATAGACATTGCCTTTCCTCCAGAATGTTCTCTGAATATTTTACTGGCCAGCAATTCTGCAATATTTTTGTGAAGGTCAGTAAATGTTACTTAAGAAAGCCAAAGAAAAAAAATTTGTAACAAGCAACAGTCACTCCTAAAAGGAGCAGGAAAGAACTTTCAACAGATCCAAAGTGATTTGTAGTAATGCCTACTTTGGTATATGTTTTCTGATTGGTTTTTTTCCCCAGATGTTTTATTTACTCAGCTTCTGAGATACTTTCAGAAACCTAATTCCCAGAGATTTTTTTTTTTTCCACAGAAATTTTAGAGAAGGGGTCTTGGATTGGAAATCTTAGGATGATGTCCTCCAAACCTCTTGTCCTCGCTGCCAGTGCTGGCTGCACGCATCCAACACACCCCACAGCAAAGGCAAAGCACAGAGCCAGGAGCAGAACTTGTGGTCCCAAAGGCTCTGTCAAGCAGAGACTGGAGGTGTGTGCCAGGTGGACCTGGCGTGTCCCCCTGCCCTCACTCTGTCCTGGAGCCCCAGCCATGGCTGAGTGGGGACAGGGGCTCAGTGCCTGCTCTGGGGCTCAGAGCGAGCTGCCAGAGGAAGGGTGGGTGCGTGGGGACTGTGGTGAAGTCTCCAGCTCCTCATGGAAGTTGTCACAGCACATGGATGCTTTACATTGCTCCATCTTTCAGGGAAAACTGTGAACCAGCAGGGCAGGGGCAATAAAAACCAGTGGGGAGATAATATCTCACATCTCCAGAGCTGCTCCTGATGTCTGCCTTGTTTGAGATCCAAGTTGCTGAAGGATTCAGGGGCTGAGTGTGACAGCATCCCTGCTGCTGGGGGGATGCCCCCAGCCCTGCCCAGGGCAGCCTGTGCCAGGGGAGGGGGCTGGCCCTGCTCAGCTCCGTGTTTATGGCAGCGTGGCTCTCTCCACTGGCTGCTGCCTTATGCTCTGCCACTTCATTTGATGTTCCTTTTTCTAAATGGAAGGAAATCAGTACTTACCAAGTGCTGGCCCAGAATTTATTTGACTTTAATTTCCCTTTATGACCCCGTCTGCTAATCTCTATTGCACAGATAAAGAGAGGTAACCCAGGCATCATTACCCGTGATGTGGAGAATTTTCTGCAGTTCAATTATAATCTCTTTTTTTTCCCCTTGAGCAATAAAATCTCTCTGTCTCTCTCTCCCCCTTTCTTTTCCTTTAAACTTGTTCTCATAACTCTTCCTCTCCCGCTCTCAAGATGAGGTTAGGTACTTTTGTGATGTCTTCTTGGCCGGGTGTTTGTGGCAGTCAGAGTAGTTTTCAGCTGGAGCAGAAGGCTGAGAGACGTGCCCGTGTTGTTTAATGCCTGCCTGGGAGATGCAGGAGGCACAGGTGAGGCACGAGGAGGGGATGGAATAGATTAGCACATGGGAAGGGCTCTGAGTTCTGCACAGACAGCTCCTTATGGATTGTTTTCAGCCTCCCTCTCCAGAAATGCCAGCATGATGGGTGGCAAAGATGCTGCTGAGCTGCTGGTTTAATTTGCCTTTTAGAGGCGTTTTAGGGAAGGCATCTGGTTCCAATCGTGCTGCCCCTTTGAAAGGCCGTTCTCATTTGTCTGCAACTTCTCTGAAAGGTGAGTAATTCTCAATGTATTTTTCTTGGGCACCTCACCCTGGCAAGGAGATCTTTCATGTGTGCTTGTGACCTTTAGGACAGCAGAGCCATCAATACATCTTCAATACAGTGTATGTATTGTCCTTGTCATGTGGTAATTTTTTACAAGCTTTGATTTCAAAGTTTGGGCCCCAGGAAAAAAGATTTTATGTATTTATTTTCTATTTCTCTAAACTTTTTTTTTAATTAAGAAGTCTCTTTTTTTTTTTTTTTACATTTTTTAACATTTTATAGTTTAATTTGACTTAAATTTAAACCATACAGAGCAGATGAACAAAAAGAAGCAGGAAGACACCTAAGTAATGGTGAAGCTGGCCTTGAAAAGGACATCAAAATGACATAGCTCTGACTTGTGTATTTTGTTGATAATAGTAGTCACTATTTATAATAGTGACAATAATACTAGACATATTATTAATAAAATAAATTATTAAAATTAATAAAAAACTCCAGTTGGAGATGCCAACTGGACCTCCTCAGTGTTCAGTCTTCTGTTTTGATAATGAAAGATAACCTGTTCATTAACAAAGATTGGCTGCACCTGAATTCAATTAGAAAACTAACAGCTGATGGGCTCTGGGGCTAAAGCCCTCCCCAGATTCAGGTGAAGCCTGTCAGAAGTCAATCTGAATGTCTCAGTTGCACGAATCCAAAGCCAGTGTACCTACAGGACTCCAGATTTGTGGAAATGCAGTCTCAATCCAAAAGGTCCTCCTGCATATGCAGGAAGACAGATGGTGGTGGAGCTTGCTGCCTTCTGGCAGGATGAAATGATTTATTCCTAAACCATCTCTAATGGAAAAACATCCGAGGGCAGCCTGAAACGCGGGCACTCTGTGAGGGAGGGACCACTTGTAGAGACCAGGCTGGCTATGGCTGGAAATTAAATGCATCTATCCTTTACAAAGCAGCAAGTTTTTAGCATAGACAGCACAAGACACCCACGTCCTGGTTCCTAACCTCAGGCATTTCATCCAATTTCATTGTCAGATTAACTTCCTTGCCATAGGAGTGGCCCAGAGCATTTATTTCTTCAGTGCTACGGTGAGATTTTTTCTCAGCACCAGCAGCAAAACAATGACTTGCTGTGTATTCTCAGGGTATTTTAATGATCCTATCTCCATATCTGTTTAAATTTACAGTACAGCAGAGCTCTGACTGGCATATGGTTGTCAGCCAAGAGAAAACTGTGCGTCTAGGAAGCAGATCAATGTTGACATTGTGAAGGTACCTCTGGAAAGAATTAATCAAGTCTGATCTTTGCATACCCTCTCAGTATGGATTTTCATTAGACGTGGTGCTGTCTCCACACAGAGTCCAAGGTGCTCTCCTCAAGGTCAGCCACTGAAGGGGATGAAGGCTGGAGAGTCTGTGGGTCCTGGGGGCACAGCATGATGTCCTCCAAACCTCTTGTCCTCGCTGCCAGTGCTGGCTGCACGCATCCAACACACCCCACAGCAAAGGCAAAGCACAGAGCCAGGAGCAGAACTTGTGTTCCCAAAGGCTCTGTCAAGCAGAGACTGGAGGTGTGTGCCAGGTGGACCTGGCGTGTCCCCCTGCCCTCACTCTGTCCTGGAGCCCCAGCCATGGCTGAGTGGGGACAGGGCTCAGTGCCTGCTCTGGGGCTCAGAGCAAGCTGAGAGAAGGAGCTGGGACATCAGGGCAAGGCACTGAGCCTGGATGTAGAAGTTTAAAATAGGCTAAAAGCATGTGGGAAATGGCTGTGTGGTGGGAGAAGGGTTGAAATTTCCTGGAATCATAGAAGGGACACACAGGGATCACCCAGCCCAGCCCCTGTCCCTGCCCAGACCAATCCCACCAAGCCCTTTTTTCTCTTTTTGATTCCATGCAAGCTGCTTCTACCCTCCTATCCTGTCCACTCCCTCTCCTCTTCCTCTCCTTTTCTTTCTTTTTTTCACTCTTCCCCTATTCTCCTTTTCCTTTTCCTTCCTCACTGACTGTGTGTTTGTCTTTGGTTTCTCAAGGACCACACTTTCACTCATAATTTCACTCAAAAGACTAATATTATTCTGCTCCAGTAGGATGCTGGATCCTATTTAACTTTCAGACCTTGTCTTAAGCTGCCACATTTTCATGAATATACTGGCTCCATCTGAATGCTCACGAATAAGGGATAACATGACTGTGCATAGCAGATGAGTCAGAAACCTGGAGCTTTTGCCTAGGATAATTTTTTTTTGTTATTATTTTTGCACCCTGCCAGCTGTTGATCTTGCTAATGTGCCGCTTAGCAGCCAAGTTTTGTTCCCTCTTAGTTAATGAACTATGGCAAGAAATCACTGGCCAGTGGCTGGTTTTAAAGTTAATAGTGAATGGTCCATGAAGCAGAAATGCCCCAGACCAGTGGATCTGGAGACCAAGCAGTGCTGTTGTCAAAGATGATGAAGAGAAGAAGGTAGAACAGTCTTGTATCACCCTTGGTATAACTACACTTCTTGGACAGCTGCTGAGGTTAAATCTTAGGAGTTATTTCTTTGGGATGGACAAGGATTTGGGGTGTGGTAAAATATGCCACTCTTGACCCAAAAAACCTTGTGTCTCACTAGAGATCCCCTGCTTCACATGACAGAGCACAGCCATACATGCTCTCCACACCCTTGTGTAGACAACCATCAGCTACAGAGTTTGGTGAACACGGCCTCAAGTCCAGAAAAGCTGTGTAAATTTTGGAAATCACCTTAATTACGAATATCTTGGTGAATGGGCAGTGCGAGTCCTGCAAATGTGCCCCTCATGGGGCTGAGGGATAATCACCCTGAGCCCACACCGTCAGCTGCATGTGGAGAAGGGATGGCTGGGTCTGTGCTGGGCAGAGTCCTTTCCTCTGGAAGGGAGCTGGGCTGTGCTGCAGCCGCTGTTCCCTGCCAGCAGCCAGCCTCATTCACATTCCAGAGCTGAAACCCAGCCTGCCGCCAGCTCACCCCTCTTGCAGGGGCTGCAGGAAGAGCTGTGGTTCCCTGAAGCCCCTTCTCAAACACGCTGGCCCTCTGCTCTGTGGAGCCAGCTCTCTCTCCTCTGCCTCTTGCTTCTTCTTTTGTTGGCACTGGGATTTCTTGTGGACCCTCTGCTCCCCCTTCCAAGCACCTCATGGTTATTAAAATGCAGCTCAGGATAGTTCACTTTGCCTGGTACATTATCATTCCTCGTTAGAGACCCCTCCAGGGCCTGTGATATGCCTGCACCGACTTTATAATTACAAAGTCAATTTCTAAACAGACATTTGCAAATAAGTCAATTTAAATACCGAGATTTGCAAACAATAATTAAGCAGTAGCTTCTTTTTTAATATCTATATATATAATTAATGCCCATGGGCTTTCCATTTTACCTTGCCACTGTGTAGCTTGCAATTGTTTGTTGAGCTAAACCATTCTCAGGAAGCAAATCAAATCAAATCACTGATGGGTTTTAAAGCTGTTTAAGAAAATACCCTGCCTCGTTTCATCCCAAATCCATTTGCCCTCTCCCATACAGTCCCCAGTCCACCTCACAGCTGTAGGCAAACAGCAGCAGGTGCCTCACATGAGCTGGGGAGGTTTCCCCTTCAGTATAAGGGTGGTGACCTGGTCTGCCCAAAAATACTGAAAAACACAACAATCTGGGGAAGACAGAGTGGATAAAGCCGAGCAATAAAAGACTCAGTGAGTACAAGGGCAAATGCAAATAAATAAAAAATACAATAAAATACTCAGTGAGTACAAATGCACAAAGGACAAATGCACTCTGGAGGAGACCAACATGCCTATTTCAGGTTTCGTCCAAGTGTTGAGAGGAGCAAATGGGTTTCATCCCAAAATGGGAGGAATGTCTCTCCTTTTCTTTGAGGCAGGACCTCATGTTATCCCCTGCCATCGCACCATGGCCTCTGTCCATCATCCCAGCTCTCCTTACCCTCCTTGTCTCCTTACAGACAGAAGAAGGTCCAGCAGGACACCCCTGCCCCACCAGTCTGGTTCACCAAAGCAATAACACTGTCATGGAATCCAGACTTTGGGATCATGGGAAGATGAGGCATGAATAGCTGACCCTGGACACAGAGGGCTAAAACAGAGTCTTGTTAGGAGGTTCCTCTTCTAAGCCTCTCCTACCACCTGATCCATGTTGCCTTCAGCCTTGTTTTGCCACAGATTGTTTCTCATACTCTGGCTTTCCTGCTTTCCTCCAGTCCCTGCAACAGGACATTTTTTTGTGGACTTGTATAAGCTGGAGCCATGAGGAGAGACCACAGCCTGATGGTTTCCTGTCCTGTGCTCTCTGGGCTGTCCCAGCGGGTTGTGCATGTGTGGTCAGGACACTGAGCCTGGTGAAGAATGAACCTCCACAAGGCCTTGACTGGAGAACTGCAAGGAAAGGCTGAGTGCAAACTCTTTGCATGTGCCTCATGGTGCATTAAAGATGGATTGTTTCCTGGTTTCTGCTTCTGCTCAGTAATTTCAAAGGGCTTACTCATTATTTTTGTGTTGGTTCCACATTTTCAAGTGTGCTCGTATCTTAGCTCATCAAACTTTAGCCAGCTGGGGCCAAAAATATCCCAGGCATAATCAGTTTGTTCATGCAAGCCCAAAACCTTCATTTCTCAATTCAAATAGTCATCCACCGTCAGCGTATTTGAAGGGAATGTGGTCCTCAGGATCATTTTGGGTGACATTGCTGGGAGCAGTCTTTCTTGCACCCCAGCACTTAGCATCCAATTGCTATAAATATGAGCAACAGTTATCCATCCCTTCTTTTTGCTTTTTATGGATGTTCAAGGACAATAACTTAAAGCTCTTGCTGCTACTCAGCACAAAAACAAATAACAGAACCACTCTGGCTGTGATGCATTTCTACAGCATAACTTAGACATGCCACAGTTATATGAAGTTATAAATACCTATCACTTGACAATGCCAGTGTTTTTCAGCAGGGGAAGGAGGATGAAAAAAAAAAACCAGGAAAAGAGCCCAAACCTTGAGCTGTGGTTGCTATAGCAATTAACAATGCGTCCTCCAGGAGCCAGGGATGCTGATGCAGCTAAAACAAATGTTTGTGTTTGACCATGGCGGGGACGGTGACGGATTAGGGAGTGCTGGCCTTGAGCCTTGGTGTAATCCAATTCTAAATAAACTATAAATCTAAGTGCAGACTGGCAAGCTCGAGGGAATACAATTATGAGCAGGGTAGTTTTGGTTTCTGTGAGGGGCAGGGGTGAGGAGGGACAAATAGTGGGATGGGTGTTAGATCCTGATGGAGAGGTTTGTGATTGGAAGTTTTTCACCAAAGGACACAACCAGCCTAAAGCCATCACCTCTCACTGGTCCCCAGTGGGATTCCCTCCTGTAGGAGCCTCTAAGCATCATGGAGCTCTTCATTTCAGGGCTGAACCACAGAACCAGAATGGTTTGAGTTGTAAGGGACCTTAAAACTCATCTTGCTCCAGCCCCCTGCCATGGCAGGGACACCTTCCACTGTCCCAGGTTGCTCCAAGCCCTGTCCAACCTGGCCTTGGACACTGCCAGGGTTTGGAGCCTTAAAGCCAGAGGAAGATGTGTTAAAGGAGTTCATTGATTCCTTCCCATCACTGCAGGTGGCCTGGGGAATCCATCCCTTCCAGCTGAGCCCAGACTATGCTGCTACCAGAGGTTTGTGAGTCCTTTGAGTCCAGGTTGTGGTGAGATAATGCCAACAACCCCATGGCAGCCCTTGGTGTCAGGCAGTGCAGGGTGGGACTGCACACCTGGGGTTCCTTCTGGGAGAAGGAGAAACCCTGTGGAAGGTAACAGTGATCTGGTGTTTCTGGCCTCTCTGACACACGGATTCAGCCTTGATATGGCATGAAAAATGAAAATGAGGACAGCTCAGTCAACAGCATGTCTCAGAAATTAATGAGCCCCTTTGCCTCCAACACCTGATAATTACATCTTTCAATTAAATGAACTCTCTCCCTGTCCAAGTTCTTATAAATTAACTCAAAGTGATGCATCTTTGTGGGATGCCAAATCTTCCTTCTGCCAAAATCTGTGCAAGCTCCCAGGCCCTCGCAGTGTTGGAGAGTCTTAGACAGAGATATCACAGGAGGGTGCAGTCCTGGTGTCACAGCAGCCCAGCTCTGGGTCACTGTCACCTCTGAGACCAGGGCCCTGAGCTCTGCACCTCATCTCTCTGTGAAATGAGGGACAACAAAAGACCCTGGATGATCCCAGACAATCAGCTGCCACTGTGGGAATGCCATGTGCAGGGGTGTTTCTCAAGTCCTGCCCATTGCTTGGACTTCTCCCTGCAAAGTCTGGAACTCCTTTGACTCAGGTCACAGCTTTCATGTGACTGCTTAGAGATGAGAGCCTTAGCGAGATGGTGGAGTGATGGATTCTGCTTTCTGGGGGGATCCACACCAGTATGGACAGCTGGTTACAGGAAAGGCACTTGCTGTGGCAAGGTGTCAGGGCACCTGCTACTGTGCAGAGGCCAGTTCCCATATTTCCCACTGAGTTTGGGTACAGAGGTGCACTCAGATGTGTGTTCAATTTCTTGATGAGCTCACATGAGGCAGACAGGACTGGTAAACTGCTGTCTCCTCCTGCACTCAAACATACCATGATGCTTTGAAGGCTCCCAGTTCTACCCCATTTCATCTTTTTCAGCTTGAAGAAAACCCAGACATGAAACAGAGTCTCCTGGTCTAATCCAGTTTGGTGCCCACATAGACCTTCCCAGCTGGAGAAGGCAGGCTGAGTGTGGGGAGAGGGGCTGCAGGTGGAGATCCCACCTCAGCAGGGTGAATGTGACAAAACCAAGCAACTGCTTCATTCTCTTTCTAGTCTCCCCTTCCCTTAAGTAATCAAGTGCCAGCAGTGCAGGCTAAAGCTGGGTCTTTATAAGCTTGCAATAAATCCACCCAGCTTTTCTAAAGCACAGCAGGCAGCTGATGCAATCACATAATTCAGCCCAAGTCATGGGACAATGGCTGGGAAGGTTGAGGATGGATTTTCCTCTGAAACCCACACGGACTCATATTCCCACTTGCGCACTCTCATGCCATCCCAATTAAGGCAATTAGCAGTGACCAAGGGCAACTGCAAAGCTCCAATTAAAGCAGCACAAAGGCTAACATGATCTACAGTGTCATGGAGAAGGTTTGGAACATGCTTCCCCCTACAGCCACTTCCTGGCAGATTAAAGGGTTTCTGCACTCTCTGTTGTCCCCTCCCAGACCTCCTGCCATCTCCTTCACTAAGCCCAAACTTTCATCTCCAGTCTCTGTATCTCCCCATTAATTTGCCCCCTGTCAGGGGTCTCAGGGGAAGATTGTGGGTTTTCTCCTATCATTCTGTCCCATTTCATCTGTAGCCTGCAGCAACTGTACCCTATTCCCCTTCACCCCTTAGGGATGGCCAGAATGTGATTTAGGCTTCAGTGACCTTTTCCTAGCTGGGAATGGTGCTAGGCTGTGTTTTTGCTTTTGCACTGGCAGGCTGTGAGAGGAAGGAAAAGAAACAAGAGCACTGCACACAAGCAAGGGCTGAGAGTGGCACAGACTGGGCTTCAAACAGTCTGGGGACATGAGCACACATGGGTGTCCCAGCTGCTGGTTCAGATCCAGCAGAGATGGTAAGAGGTGACAGTGGTCAGGGGACAGGTGACAGTGGTCAGGCCCTGGCATCTCCCAGCAGCCTGAGCTGAATGTTCAGGTCAGATCCTGAGACAGGTTCCCCTCGGTTCCTGGCGGAACTCTACTTACTGGCAAAAGCCACGAGCACACTTAGTGCTAATTGGTGTCCTCGTTAGCAGTTACTGCTGCAGAGTCACTGGTGGAATAGCCCCAACCAGTGAACGCTTTTCCTTAAAGGTGAGGGCTCCAATTAAGTGTTGACAGGCAGTTGGGGTAAGATGTTTGCTATCCTGCCTGGAGGAGATGTAGGAACTTCAGTGCTCAGAAACCTTCAACATATTCCCTTAAAAAAAACATCCTTTGGTTTGGGTTTGGTTGTGGGGGAGGAAAACAAATGGTGTATTTGATACTGAAAAAAATCTTTTTGTGGTTCTTTCACCTTTTGGCTGTGCTTAGCTTTTTCTTTCTGTTTTAGGTTTCCTTGTGTGTTAGCACTGAGGATAAAACCCATGAAATCCCTTTCTTAATGTTTTTGCTTTGTCCTGAGTAACACAGACAAAGGGGCTGTCATGAGTTGCTAGAATGGAAATTAATTTTAAAAGCATCATCATTTATCATTTTTATAGGAAAAAACTGAGAAACCAGTGAGATTCTAGCAATTGTGGCAGAAATTTCCTGTGCAAGAATAATCAAAAGTTGTTTGCAAAAGGGTAATGACACGCAAGCACTCAAAAGAAATTCCAGGCAAAAAACCCAAGGCCCTGAAGCTTTGGTTGAGGTTGAACATTTGCCTCTCTCAGTCTGGACCACCCAAAGTCAGGCCCTGGCAGAGTGATGGTTATTTGTAGGCAGCTGAGAGGGACAGGTGTGTTTAGAAGGCAGCTCTGGATCAACACCTGGTGTCTGAGCCAGATGGGATGCATGGCTCCTCCCACGAGGCTGGAAGGAGCTCCTACAGAAAAGCTTTGATTTTCAGCAGCATCAATAACAGCAGTAATAATATTTCTGGCAAATGCAGCTTCCCATGGCTGAAATGGGGATCAAAGCAGGGGCAACGCAGGCCATGGACTCACGGAACCCTTTGGGTTGGGGGCTCCAGCTGGGGATGGCTCAAACAAGACCAAAGCCCCACAAACACTCCTGCTCTGGCTGTAGGGACCAGGAGCAGCCTGTGGGTCACTCATTTGTGCTAAGTGGCCACCTGGAGAGGTGGTGCTGTGAGCTGGGGGTGTTTTAGCTCTGACTGGGCAGGAGCCTTGTTTCACACCTCTGATCCAGGCTGCCACTCCAGAGGAGCTCATTAAATCCAGCACAACAGAGCTGCTGCTTCCTTTACTTGCTTACTTTTTCCCCCCTTCATGGAATGAACTAAAGGCCTCGCATTCCTCATCCCTTCTTTCTATTAGAATTTTATCTCTTTCCAGTCTTCCCTCTCCTCTCACTCTCCTGCTTCCCTCACTTGCTCCCTCCAGGAAGTCAGCTAATTATTTCCTGAATGCCCCCAGTGTTATTTTGCCTTGAGAACCTCTCCTGCTGGGACTTCTCACACACTTATGATTCTCTATGTGACAAAAGGTTTCTCAGTTTAGCTTTGAATGGGTGTTTATTTTCTACATTTAGTCCTTTTGCCTCATCATCTGCACTTGGGCTGAGAATAGAAGCTTCACTTGACATTATCTAAACCATTATCAATTAAATCCCTTCTTAACTGCCCTTTTTTCCCCCCCTAAGCTGCATAAGTTTGAGGTTTTTGCTCTTCTTTTTCCCTCCTGAACACCTTGCACTCGTAGATAAAGCCCTTTGCCCTTCTACTCTAACTTTCCAAACACAACACACTTTTATTTTGCTGCTGGTTTTTTTTTGTTGTTGTTGTTGTTTCATGTCAGTGCAGTGAGCAGACAGGAACTCGGGATTGCAGTTTATTTCACATTGGAAAGTCAGTGTTCCTTCTTTGAACTGGTGCAGACATCAGACAATGTGCCCTATGCCACGGGGGATCTCCAGCTGGGGATGGAGAATGTGCTGCTGCTGAGTCAGGTGAGGGCTCCCATGGCTTGAAGTGACCGTGGCCACCGAGCTGGAGCAGTTCTGAAGACAGGCTGATGGATGGTAACTCATGGGTTTACCCAAATATTTCCAGACTTTCTTCCACATATTCCCAGTGGCTACATCCAGAGGGGGTGTGAAGACAACAAAGAAAAGCAGAGATGTCTCAGAATCACAGGATGGGTCAGGTTGGAAGGCACCACAGTAGGGTCATCTGGCCCAAACTCACTGCTCCAGCAGGCTCATCCCAGAGCACTCAACTGTGCTACACAGTTCTGGGGTAGCTGCAGTGGGGGAGACTCCAAATAACACCCTCTCTGGGCAACCTGCTCAGTTTTAACTGCACAGGGAAGTCATTCCTCATGTTCAGGTGGAATAAAATAACATCCCAGCTTCCAGAGAAAGCATACAGCTCACAGGAAATAGCTACTGCCAGAGCTAATTATGAAATGGGGGTGATTAAGGCCAAAGGCAAGATGTCTCTGAGGGGAAAATGTTGGGGGTGAAACAGTGACACAAATATATGGATTTAATAATTCTTATGCAATTATTTATGTTCTTTTTTTGACTTACTTAATCCCCCACCCCCCTGAACAAAACCCATGCAGAATTACAGCCCTGAGAGTAGAAGACATACAGGTCACATCCTTCTGACCCACACGTCCTTGTCACAACTGGAGACATGCAAAGCTTAAAACAAGCTACAGACACTTAACCTAATCAGAATAATTCTGCAATGGTTCATAAAGCATCAAACAAACACAGAGAGTTTTAAAGGTACCAGAAATGTATGATTTGGCACTTTTTTTTAAAATCTGAGCCACCTCCAGCTTTGCAGATCCAAAGGGCTGGAGAAAACACAGGTAAGCAGGTGAACTCCAAACCTGCAGCTCTCTGGGAGTTTGTCTTCAGGAAATGGCACAAGCAAAAGCATTAATTGTTTGCTGTTTCAACTCTTTTCTTTGTTGGATCAGCTGTTAATTCAAGGCCTGTGGCCATGTCATAACTGCTTTTATTGAGCTGTTTCAAACCCAAGTCCCAGCGAACCTGTTTGTCATTCAGGCAATGAAGGAGACTGCTCCCAGCTCTGCAGAGGCTGCTCAGCCAGCTCAGAGCACCCTGAAATCTATCAGTGCTAATTAGGGCTCACTTAAATGCTCCCAGGCTGCCCTTGCTGGTTTGAAATGCAGAGTGGCATGTGAAAGCCCTTCTGCTTGGCTCCTGACAGGAGCAAAAGCAAACATCAGGCCCTGCTGTGACCTCCATTTACGAGACTCATTTACTGCACTGAAGGCATCAACTTCTGGGAAATCAAATGGACAAATTAGTTTTGAACCCCTACTGGTTAAGATGGACTTCTCACTGGGACAGTGCTCCTGCCTGTCTGGCTAAATATTTCCTTAATCCTCGTGTCTGTGGAGTTTCCTCAGGGAGGTTGGGTGGATGAGTTTGCTGTCAGGAGGAGGTCTGGGAGCAGGGAGGTGGCAGCTTTCCAAGTGCCCCTGGTCCCTAACACTGGGTGGGTACCAGCTGTCATAGAACTAAAACCCCATGGCTGTTTTTAATGAGCATTAATCATTTTATTTAAGAAAAGGCAGAATCCTGTGCCCTGACCCGGTGTTGCACTGCCTTTTGCACGATGACAGGAGATCTCCATGCAGTGATGCTTTAAGTGATGTGCCCCGTGTCTCATCCCGTGATTCATGTTCATCTCCACAAACTCAGATTTATCTTCGGGGAGTGAAGGGGATTCTAACTAATCCCTGTTCTCAGCTCTGTTAGACTCCAAGACCATCTGTCTGTTCTCAGTAAGTCTACCCAAATCCCCTGTTCAGTGGGCACCAAGCCACCTGAGGATCCCTTCCTTCCGAGGTTCAGCCCAGCCATGGCTGCTCCCCATGTGGACTAGCTGTTGGAAAGTGTGTGAAGAAAACTGGGAGCCCTAAAAAACAAAAATATCCTCCCCAGGAATAACAACCCATTTAATTTGTCACCCACGGAATCCTTCAGTCCTTGTGGCAGAAATGTTTCCTGTTCCATGTCTGCCCCACTGCAGACTGTGTTCATTTTCCTGAATTTCTCTCTTAATCTCCCTGAGACTCCAGTGCCTATCTTGTTATGAGATATTTATATTTTCCATTCCTCTGGCATATGGTTCTGGGAGCCTTCTCCTGTCTTTTGAGGGGAATCTGAATTTATTGAAAATTTCTACTGTTCGTTTGTGTCTGGATTCCATCATCAGGGCTGGAAAAAAGAGGTGCATGCTCTGGGACCTCTCTGCTGCCTCTTGGGGACCCACAGTTCTCTTGGGGGACAGCAGTGAGGACTCTGAACCATTTAGTGGCACAAACCACTCAGCACTGCAGGATTCTCTGGAACAGCTCTTCCAGTGAATCCCCATCCTCAGGGACAGAAAGAATTTTCCTTCCCAGACTGCACAGTCCACAGCCAATAGTGTAGCTAACTCATCTGAGGAATGCTCTCAAACCTTAGTGACCTTTAGGATTCCGGAGTCAAAGGAATCTCCTCCATGCAGCACAGTGCTCTCCACAGGTGAGCAAGAGCCCTTGGTGGACCTTTCCTTCTTGATTTGCTGGCTGGGGATGCTCTGAGGAGGAAAAGGGTTTGCACTAACAGGAGCCTCACAGCCACACCACATATGGGTCCTGTCAGTCTGCTCCAGATGGGTGATGTGGAGAAGACAAGGTCAAACTGAGCCCAGACCCCTCTCAGGAGCACTCTGAAGTCCTGTGTGTCAGCTGTTGGCAGAAGCCACCTGGAGCATGGCAATGTGCTTTCTAAGGTTGTGCACAGGATGGAGAGAGATCAGGTTTTGGAGAACACTATTGCCACTGAGAATCACAGCAAGAAAGTGGATGAGATGAATTGACTTCATACCTGTGAATAACATCTCTATAAATATTGCCAGATGTTTTCCATGAGCCCTGCTGACATGGCAGTGAGGTTAGGGGAACCAGCTCCCCCCATCACTTCTGCTCCCAGCCTAAGCCCAGAGGCCAAACCAAACTTTGGGACCCCCTGTGCTCTTCCAGCCCCCCTCCAATTGCACAGGAAGGATCTCTGGGGTTGCTCCTTGTGGGAGGATCCACAGCCCCAAAGAACACAGTCTGTGTGTGCACACAGTGAATTATGACACAGACCCCAAAGTGCTCTCACGAGCTCTCCTCTCCTACATGGAGACCTGGTCTGAGCCAGGATGGAGCATGAGGGAAGCAGATGGCAGCCTGGCAGAGTGATTAAAGCCCTAGATATCTGTTTTAATAAATTGCCCACCCAGCAGATCAAACATTGCAATAGTCAGTGCTGGTCTGTGCCGTCAGCAAGCACAGCCTTATTTACAGCTCTGGGCAAATGCCATGCTCCTCCCTGTGCTGCACATTGTCAGGACAGGCTGCATTGCAAGTTGGGGTGGAGAAGAGACCTGTGGATTTTGTCTATTACCCCAAATAGGTGTCACTGGGTACCACAGCTGAGGTAAAGCACCTTGCAGTAGGATTCAGTGAAGGAAATAGGCAAAGACTGAGCTTCTGACTCATGAAGATAAATGTGTGTCCTGTGCAGATTTAGACCAGAAGACAAGTGCAATTTCTATGTGCTTTGTGATAGCTCCTGCTCCTCTCTTCCCTTTCACCCCATCTCAATATCCCCCAACAGCCCTTTCTGTGCAAGGCAGTGCAAAATCCAAGCCTTTCTGCGGTGTTCCACTTCTCTCTCACTCCTTTCCTCTTTACTGGGATATTGGCAGAGGAGCTGGTTTGGATTTGCTCTGTTAGCAGGACTCCTGTCTGTGTATCTGAAGCAGTTTAGCAGGCTCAACAAGCCCAAGAGGAGCTGTGTGAGTGCTGAAGCCAAGCCCTGCTTCATTCATCACGTATGGAACACGGTGCTTTTCTGCCTCACTTTTACTGCTCTTGAGACTTCCCAGGTGCAGGCCTGGAAATCATCTTCTCCCAGTCCTTTACCAGAAGAGGAACTAGTCAGAGAGGGGCTGGTAGAGCAGGACACGCTCCCATGCAGAAAAGGGGCACTTTTTCCTGAACACAGTCCTGGTGTTTGTGGGATAAGGAATCCTGAAGACACAAGAACAACTGAGTCCTGGTTTCTCAGACACTGACTGGCTTTGTTTTCTAATAAAATAGAAATTCCAGCTGGAGCTTTTGGGGCTTTTAATACAGTGCTGCTGATGAGGAGTCTCTGAGCCAGGCATGACATAGGAGCAATGGCTTTGAAGGTATTGCTGAGCCTGAAATCCAGGGAGAAGCCTCTCCTTAGGGCATCTTGCTGGCAGATCTCAGTGTCGAAAAGCAGAAGCCTCTGTGACTGGAGAGAAAAGCAGAGCCAGGATTATCATCCAGTATTTCCTAGAGGGAAATATGTGCTGTGCTGGGTGAGGTTCATAGAAAAGGAATTTAGCCTGTCCAGAGTGCCTCGGATTTACAGCCCATGCAGAGAGATGAGCACATCAATCCAGGTCCCATTCACCTGCACTGCCTGGGAGGGGTTGCTGAGCACTTTGGGGTTTCTGGCTGACCCCAGACACATCAGAGATGCAGCACCTCTTCCACTGAGAAGAATATTAGAGAATGGGCCATGCAGCCAGAGCCTTCCCTGAGGATTATTTTTAGAACAGATCAACCTTTCCAACTAAATGCTTGTCAAATCCTATGCCTTTCTTCAAAAACTCCAGGTGCAAACAAAACACTGGGAATTTTTTTGGCTGGGAGCAAGCACAGAAGGCTTAGATGGTTGTTTTGAGGCCAGCTGTGATTTCTTTTCCCCATTCATTCATAACTGCTGCAAACAGTGAGAACCATTGGAGAATACAGGAGCAACCAATGCTTGGGTCTCTGCCCTGCACCTCAGCTCTGTGTCCAGGGAGATCTTGGGAAATTTTCCAAGCCATGGTTATTTATATTCCTCACCTCTGGTCCTGAACTTTTTTCTGTGTGTTGGTAATAATATCCCAGTACTAAACTGTACTTTCTGTGGGCATCATTTGCATGGCTGAACAGCTGTGAGCCTCTCTCCACCGCCTGCCTGCCATATTGCATAGATAATAACAGCTAATCCATATTAATTATAAATACACAAATCGGCTCCTAAATAAGGCAAACTTTTGTGAGCGATTCAAACCAGTGGGTGCCACGAAATGTTAGTGTTACTCCTGACACCTCATCCTCTGGCTGTCATGTCATGAATAAAGAAGAGCCCCCAGCACAAGTTAAGGATGGCATCTGAGCTTTAATAGCCTGCAGCCACTGCCATCAGCCCTGCGGCGCTGATTTCATCACATCTCTCCAGCTAAACTGCGCTGGGTCAGTAACAAACCTCTGCGGAGAGAGCCGCAGAAGTGGGTCCGCAATTGTTATTCGCTACCTGGCGCTTGTCGGCGGCGGATCTACGCTGGACTAACCCCACCTTGTGGTGCTGGTGGGCTCTGGCTGACCTGGCTGGGCAGAAAACACTCATTTCCATCCTCTTTGGATTTGAAGCCTCCTAAGGCTTTGCCTGCTGGAGGTGGAAGTCTAAAATAAGCCCTTGCAGTTGGCTCACTTTGCTCTGCTGGCTTTCTCAGATCTCCCAGAGAAAGCCTGTGGATGCCTCAGCATCTATAATCCAGGCTGAAAATTCCTGATATTAAACACAAAACCCACTCTCTACAATGTGTTGTCCAGTCATTCTCTTTACCTCCTTATTGAGGAATTTGGTGTCACTCCTATTGTTTTCCATTTTGGCTCTTTAATGTCTCCTCTCCAGCCTGCCCTTCACAATTTCAGATGGGCAAGTTTTTTCTTTCCTCCACTCTGTGCTGTGGAATTTCCTCATGGAAAGGGTGGTCAGGTCTTGGAAGGTGCTGCCCAGAGAATTTCCATCCCTAAAAATGTCCCAGGAAGGCCTGGACATGGCACTCAGTGCTCTGGGCTGGTGACAAGGTGAGGCTCAGTCACAGACTGGACCTGATGACCTTGGAGGCATTTTCCAGCCTTCAATAATTCTATGATTCTATGATAATACAGCTGTCAAAAAGATCCCATGTTTCTTTCTCACATTTCTTTCTTTTTTTGCATTTCTGTGTAATGGTTGAAAACTTCCTAGGGCAGTTTTGGATGGTGTATGAACAGGACAACATCTGAAAAGCAAAAACAACATAAATGGCAAAACTCTCAGCTATTTTTCTTCAGAATTATACTGTCCTGCTTCCCCTCCAGGCACATTAGTAAAAATGCCAATGAGCTCTTACCTGCAGGCAAACCAGGATCTTTGTAAACTGTCCAGCACAAATGGGGCTTTGATTGGAAAAATAACTTCATCACAATGTTACTCAAGCTGGGGATAGCAATTTTTGTTTTCATGATGGCTAAAAATGACCATGCTTGCCCTTCCCCCTGCAAATTATGATGTCTTTTTCTTAACAGCATTGATTTCCTTTAACATTTCAACCAAAAGAAAGAAGTAGGAAGAGTAATTTCTGGAGAGTCAAGCCACTGAAGGAGTCTAATTGTTTGCAATACAGATGATCACAGGACTCAGGGAACATTCTTAGAGATTTCACTTCATTATAGACACCCTTTCTTACAGATTTCAAGAGGCAGATTTTCAAGTAAAAAGAAACTTAGAAAATGTTGAAGATCCAGGAAGTTTAGCCAAGTTTTGTACCAAAGAACCCCAAACCTGTGGTTGCTCTGTACATACAATATTAGCAGTATATTGCAACCTTAGCCTGTTTTCTCCTCTCTAACAAGTTTTATGGGTTTTTTTTTTTGTTGTTTGTTTTCCTTCTGCATGATTATTATTTGGACTGAAATATTGTTTTTATGGAAAATAACCCCAAAAAAGTCACGAGGACAGGGATAGTAATTGCAGGTTGTTTCAGACCCTGGTGCAGACTGTGGCTAAGTCGAATTATAAACCTGTCTCACAAAAATTTGATTAATAGATACCAAAGAGATTTGGTTAATAGATTCTGATTTTTCCCTCACCCCCTCCCACATGTTCAAGGCACAAGGCAGAGAATTCTTTATCATTTGGGAATGATATATTACAGGGGGAGGTGGTGCCAATGCCTCCAAGGCTCCATCCTGAAATCAGATCCATGCATGTGGCTGCTCTTTGCCTCTCCTTCCCTTCCTCTCACACCAAAAGTTCTACAGGAAATCTTGGCAGATCCTTCCCATTGCTCCTGGGCAGGAAAATCCCTTTCCCTGTGAGGCTGGGTGAGGGATTTGGAGGGGAGCACAGCAGTGATGCTGCACACTGTGCTGGAGCAGGTCTGCAGGAAAGCGGTGGGGCAAGGGCACATTAATTACATCAGAGGGAAACCTAGAGCTGGAGCTTTGAAAATGAGATCAGGAGGATTACTAGGAAAATAATCAGCAGGAAGCAATCTTACCTTGGAAAAAAAAAAAAGATCAGGAGAACACAGGGAGGAATATTCCTGTGCTGGTTCCTAACTTGCAATAATGAACTGCAGACATATTTCATAAAACCTCTTCAGAGTGTCCTTGTTTCTTTCAGAGGTGTGCATTAATAAAGTGGGAAAAAAAAAAAAAAAAGGATGGTGTTACAGTGTGTTTAGTGCTGTTTTTCTCTTTAAAAAGGAGTTTGACTCCTGTCTGCCTTGTCTGGGAGCCAGTAGAGGGAGACAAGCCTCTGAGCTTAATCCAGTCCTCTTTTCTCCTCTCCAACAACTTCTCCCGTTCTTTTTAATATTTTTTTAATTTTTTTTCCTTCTGCATTATTATTATTATTATTTGGACTGAGATACTGTTTTATGAAAAATAGCTCGAAATGACCCTCACCTTGTAGTTACAGAGAGGATTAGATTAAAAATGCCTCAGGGAGATTTGGGTGGGCGAACATGTGGCACCAATCCTCCTGTGGCAATAACACAAGGAGCAGATTGGCCCAGGCAGGGGCTGGGAATGCTGCAGAGTGTGTGCTTTTCTGGGTGGGAAAGCCTTGAATCCGTGCTTGGGTAGAGGCTCATCCCAATCCCTGCTTTCATAGCAGAAGTGCAGGCATCAAGTTTCTCAGGATCTGGTGTAAAATTACAGATTGGATCCATAAAACACCCCTTCTTCCTGGCTCACAGCAGCTGTAGCACAGTCAGAGCAAGAACGGGGTGCTGGGGAAATTGCCAGGAGCTGCTGGCACTGTGTACAGTAACAATTGTGATGGGATGGGACGGCATGGGATGGGATGGGATGTTCTGGCCCAGTTTTAGCCCAAAGCTATGTAAACTTTTTTCTTTTTCAAACTTTTTTCTGTGCTCCTGAAGAAACGGAGGGTGGTTGTGTGGGAGATGTGCACAGCAGTGTTGCACAGGTGTCCTCTGCAAGGACAGGCAGTGCCAAAAGCCCCAGTTCCCATGCAGGCAGGCTGGAATTGGCACTTGCAGAGAGCAGGTGCCTGCAGCGTGGTGGAGGGGTGCAGAGACAGATATTTACTGCTCTTTGTCCCCCAAAAACCCTCTCTGAGTGTTAGTCAGTGTGGCCACAAGCAGCTGCAAGTGGGATATCTGAATATCCACATCATCCTCCTGCATCAGCAGGTGCAACTCTTTAGGAGTGGGTGGTGGTGGCATCTGTGTGTGTCTCTGTATGTCCCTGCTGTCTCTGTCTGTCCCTCTGTGTGTCCCAGGGATGTCTGTGTCACTCTGTGTGTCTCTGGTGTCTCTGTGTGTCCCTGTGTGTCCGTCTGTCCCTCTGTGTGTCTCTGTCTCTCCATACCCCTGTGTGTGTCCCTGTGTGTCTCTGGTGTCTCCGTCTTCCCTGTGTGTCTGTCTGTCCCTCTGTGTGTCTCTGTCTGTCTCTCCATGCCCCTGTGTGTGTCCCTGTGTGTCTCTGGTGTCTCTGTCTGTCTCTCCATGCCCCTGTGTGTGTCCCTGTGTGTCTCTGGTGTCTCTGTCTATCTCTGCATGTCCCAGTGTGTCACATGAAGCCCCTTTGAAGCCTTTGTTCATTTGTGTGATCTGGGGAGCAGCAGTTTTCAGACTGGGCACCTCATGTGGATTTTGACTATGCTGCCTCTGAGTGCTGAGCAGAAATCTGAGCAGATAAGGCTGGGGAGCAGCTGGGAGCCCAACACAGCCAGGGACAACAAAGGATGAAAAGGACCAAGCAAACGAAACAAGCTTTTAGAAGTCCTTGCAGAAGCAGCCCTTCACTATATTTAGTGAGCCTCACAACTCCATCAGAACAAAACTGGCGTCACTGGAGGGAAAAGAGGAGAAGTTGCCCTGAATGAAAATAATTCCAGAGATCAGCACAGAGCAGGAGTGAGTGGGAATGCTGGATGGAGAGGACAGCACTTTAAAGGGCCTCTGTGCCTGCCACCCACTAGAATCAGCCCATTTCCTCACCTTGGCTCTGTCGGTGGAGCCTGGGGAGCACTGGGCACGCTGGGCTGGCAGTGCCAGGGCAGCTGGACAGGGCCAGGCCCACCCAGATGCTGCCACAGGGGACAGACTGCAGGGCCAGAAGCTCCTGCAGTCCCAAGAGGTTTTCCATTTTGTAGCTTTGGTCTCTGAGCATGCTGCCCTCAGCCTCCCTAGTTCTGCAGAGGGAGTAAGAGGAGAAGCCTGGAAGATCCTGCCAGGAGCCTACCTCAGCTGTAGGCAGGAGGATAAAATCCAGCCTTGGTTTGGCTGCCTCTGAGGGTGCAAATTTGCTGAAATGAACCTGGACAAATGCCTGCTTCATCTTTATCTGCTCCTCAGGGGTGTTTGCATGGCAGCCCGAGGGCTTCTGCTCCCTTCAAACATTGTATTATCAATTACCCTAATTAGAGCTTGGCACCTGCCTGACACCAAGTAATTTTCATTAATTTTTAACCTTTTTCATGCCAGAGAAGCCAATACTCAAAGAAGCTTTCTCCTAAAGCACAGTAAAACAGGAGAAAAAATCAAAAAGCAAGGCAAAAGCAAGCAAGGTAAATGGCAGTTTGATTGATGGCTGGCTGAAGAGGCTGAAGGTTGTTCTGCACAGCGAGGACCTGTGTTTGCATGGCTGCTGTTAAGTACAAGGGAGGTGGTCAGAGCCTCACCTTGTGCTTTTAATCACTCCTGTGCCTCGGTGCCACACAGGGCCTTGGCAGCCACATCTCCTTCCCTCACTGGGCATCTCCCTGCCTTCATGTCACTGTGAGAATGAGAGAGAAGACAGGCGGGTAACAATGAGCTTGAATTTTTTTCTCCAGAAGCATGCAGACAGCCAGCTTCTATCATGGAAGTGTTGGTGCGGTTTTAAAACAAAAAGGGGCAGCAACATTGTGAAAAGAAGCTCATTTTGGGATAGTTGATTATGACAGCAAGCCAAATTTATCCATGATAATTTCAGGATGTGCTATTGTGCTATCACCCCCTCTCATTGATGGGTTTATCTGTCCAAGCCCACCATTATTGTATTTGTGGGGTGCCCCAATGAAGGCAGGAATGATGAATCTGACTCCATGTCTTCAGAAGGCTAATTTATTATTTTATGATACTGTATTACATGACTGGGAGGGATTATCATCCTCCTGCAGATGGGGAGGGAAGGGGCCACCCCACAATGCAGCCACAGCCAGGCAGGAAGGGAACACCGGGAGCCCTGACTCCACAGCACGGATCTCTCAGTGCTCTCCAGGTCAAGGATCACCTATTCCAAGCACAACAGTCATGCTGCCCCTCCTCAGCTGCAAACAGCAGTAAAAATGTACCTGAGATCAGCTTGTACCCATGCACAGGGAGGAGGTATTTGTGTTTGGGAGGGTGTTTGTGTGTGTGTGAGTTTGGAGAGGCTGGTGAAGATTACCTTGCAGTATTAGGCTATTTTCCCTGCTCTAGGTTGTAATCAGATTTTCCACACTTTTGCAGGCCCCTGACTGTTTATGGTGACCCTCCTGGGGGTTCTGACTGAGCAAACCAAGGCAGGCCATGCTGGGAAGCTCTGTGTGCCTGTTCCTAAAGCCCATGGATGGATGGGCTGCTTCAGAGCAGAAATCAGGAGCTTTGAACACTTCCTTGAGGTGTTTGATGCCTCTGATGTGCTGGCCATGTAGGCTGCAGAGCAAAGGCTAAACTGAATTCCCTGATTCCATCTTGGGAATCTCCTTATATTTTCCATGCTACTGTCGTGTTGGGTGTGTGCTGCAGCCCTGGAAAGACACACAGACCTCTGAAAATGTCTGTTGAGGAAGAGGTTTTCCACAGAAGCTATAAAACATTCATGACACCTCCATTGTGCTGTAAATCCTTAGCAGGAGTTGATAACAGTGCATGAATTTTTAATGTAACATTTATAAATGGTTATTAAAACTATCCTTAAAGTAAAGTGTCAGTTTATTTTTAATTAACTGTTGGCTATTTAAGCTCCTGATGGCCCCAGGGCAGATCAACAATCTAACAAGTTAATATTCCAGATTAACCCTGCAGTTGCTGCCTCTTTGCATGAGGAGAAGATGAATTCACAGGATCAACAACAAGTGGTTATTTCTCACTCACTGAAGAGAAATATCATCATTTCCTGGAATAGCCTTCCTTGGTGCTCAGTTTAAGAAGTTTTAGAAGCTCTGGAGGGATTTATTTCCTGAATATTGAACAGATACAGACAGATAGCAGAGCTGGGTGATTCTTCTTGGGAAAAAAAAAAAAAAAAAAGAAGAAAAAAAAGAAGACCATTTACCTGGTACTGGTGAGAAGAAATTTCCATTGAAATCGATGAGTTTGGATCAAACATTTCCAATTGCATCAATTGCAATTTCGGGCCCCCAACATACAAAGAGCAGCAGCATTGTGTGATTTCTGAATTTAGGCTTGGTTGCAAATGTTGCAATTGACTGAGAAATTAAAAGTTTGGCAGCATGAAGCCTGTGCCTGTTTATTTAGCAAAGTATTTTGGTAAATTTTCTTATCAATGACCAGTGTGGGAAGTATGAGGAGGAAACTAGTATTGACTATTAATTATTTTCTATAACATATATATATTTTAACTCACCATTTTTAAGGTGTCAAATTTAATTATTCTCCAGCATGCAACCTGCATTTTTCATTTGTCATTGTAATTGAAATAGTCATAGGGGTGACAGATTTTACAGATATTTTCTTTTTCTGTAATTGTTTCTATTGGCCGTGAGAAGCCCCTGTGGTTATCCTTTGAAAATGAAGGTCAAGCCAAAACATCCCCACAAAGCAGTTTGGTTTCCGTGTTACTGACATCCTAAAAAGGGTCAGTTCATAACATTCTGCCACTTAAATGATAATTATTAGCCCAAGTCTGCCAGAGTCTTGTCTGCTGACAACAAGAGCTGGCACCGGAGGAGTTTGGGTTATCATTGTGCTCCAGAGTGGTGAAATCCTGGGACATTTTTTTGCTTCTTTTTTTTTTTTTTTTTTTTTTTTTACCAGTTTCTTTTAAACCGGCAGTTATACCCAGGGCTCTTTGTGCCGTTCTGGAGATGGGAACCCACTGAGCTGAACTTTGCATTGCTGTGTCCCCTGAGCCAGCAGAGAAAGGTCAGAGATTCCAGACAGTGCCACAGAGCTTGTTTCACTCTGATTTATCAGGAGCTGCACCTGGGTGACACCAGCGGTAGGTCCCAAAAGCTGAACAGCCTGGATATTTTCCTGAGTGCAGTGAAACTGGGCTCTCCCTTCATCCCCAGTTCACTTTTGCTGCCTCAAGGAGCACAGGCTGGGAGAGATGCCATCACCACCTCTCCAGCCTGTGCCCCTTCCTGTCTGTTGAGTCTCTCGAGACAAGCTGAGTCTCTCTGGGCAAATAAGAATTATTTAAACTTATATTGATTTCCAGATTGGTTTTTTCCCCCCTCCTTTTCCAGGTGATCAGCCTGTGCGTTGGGAAAATATGAAATCCAGGTCTTTGGAGCATGCAAAGCAACAGGAGCGCCACAAGCAGCAACATCCGTCGGTAAATGCCGCTCAACGCAGCAGAGCTTCCTGGAGATTAAAGGAATCTTGGAAATGTCACTGCCCCGACCAAATGAGATAATTTGTATCTTCTGTCACTGGAATCAAACCCTCTTTTTTTCCTTTTTCTTTTTTTCCCATAATTAACTTGCAACTGTGGAAAGGTGGGAGTGAGGCTGGGGGTGGGGAAGGGAATTTCATGGCTAATCCAGCTGCACTATGGAAATGATGGTTGGGTAATTGTGCTCTCTAAATGAACTTGACTCGATGGTTGGTGTCAGGTTTTGTTAAGTGCCCTGGGCCAATGGAGACTAATTAGGAATGCATTAAATATTAAAGCTCTCTGACATTGGGGCATTGATGGTGACAGAAGAAAAGAAATCCCATAACCTAATCTGCACCCAACAGGAGTAATTTATGTTCCCTTCTTTTAGCAAAGAAAAATCCAATTATTTGGCCTGCTGGAAAAATATATTTAAAAGAAAAGTTAATTTAGAACAGGGAAAAATATATATTAAAAATAATACAGGTGCTGTCAACACAGTCTATGAGTGTCACTTCCCCTGCAGTTTTTGTCTTGTTAACAGGAAAAATATTTCCCTTTGGTGATGCTGTTAACTGGTTTTGCCATCCCAGCAGTGGAAGGTAGGAGTGCAATATTGTGTTTTTTCCTTCTTCTGTGGTCAGGTCAGCTGGATGTAAGAAGGGATGGTCATCAGGGATGTTCGTGGCCATGCAGGGAGGGTGGGCAGTGATGGTGGCTGTGCCCTGGGGCTTTGGGGCACTCCCATGGGGAAGGGGAGCAGTGTAGAGTGAGGGCTGCAGTACAGATGAGTTAATGTAGGGCACCTCTGGGGTGCAAAGCTCTCAGAAATTCCAGCAATTAAGCTCTGTTCCCTTGTCTCTACCAGGAGCCAGCCCTCACAGCTCCACCTCCATCTCCACACTTCTCTCTACCTACCAGTTTCCAGGGCAATTTTGTCTGACCTTTAGTTAAATGTCCTGCTCTCCCAGGCAGCTCATTTCTGCTGGTCTGTCTACTTATGCAATCTAATCAAATCCAGAATGGAATATAATCAGCCTTATCCTGTAAGAGCAACTTGCACAAACACCCGGCTCCGTCTGCTGCCCTGTCTGTGCCTCTGCTGAGCTCATCTGTCCCTCTCAGCCTTTCACTGCAGAGAGAGCTCTGGACAGATTGGGAAGAAATTGCTGGTGGGATATCCTTTAGCCTGTTCTGGAGAGATTTTGAAGAAATTGCTGGTGGGATATCCAAACCCCCAGGTTCTGTGAGGGCTGGAAAGAGAAAGGTGCCCACAGGTGAGCAAATAGATCCTGCAGCACCCAGGGATGCCTGTGGCACCTGTCCACACAAACACACCTGGTGCCTTTCTCCATCCTCTTGTCCTCTTTTCTCCCCCATTTCCAACAAGACAAAAAAAGGCCTGTTCATGTAGGGAATTATGGAAGACCATTTTCTAAAGGAACTTGGTTGCCACGGGTTACCAGATGCTTATCTGCCACCGGTGTGCTCTTGCTAACTGCAGCCCTTGCAGGGAGAGGCTAAAGAGGGAAAGCCGGGATAGATGGGAACATCAGAGCGCTCCAGGGACTAGCAGGGAGTGTGTTCTCCTTTGGAGAAAAACCAGCTTTTTCTTTTTTTCCTTCTGGAAAAACCAGCTTTTCCAGGGCCTGCAGTTTCTTGTGCCATTGGCTCCAGGGTCCCTGAGCAGCTGGGGTTTGCAGCAGTGAATAGAAAGTTGGTTCGGAACTTCCTTTGCAGTGGGAGCAGGGGAGGGTAGGCTGAAGATGAGAAGAGGGAGTATCTGAAGTGCCCAGAGAAAGGCTGTGGGGTTTTTTCATTTGAATAGTTGGATTAGTCTGAAATGGTCAGGGAATGTGGGAAGAAAGATCCTGCTGTACACAGCAATGCTGCTCTGTGTCTGTGCTGCACTTTGCATTCATGTGATGCTCCCAAGCAGGACTGGTGCAGAGAGAAGAAAGTTCACCCAGGAGTTTTCTGGGGAGAATATTCCTGTTTATCACGGGCAGAGCACTAAAGGAACCCACTCTGGGGGAGGAGGCAGAGAGGACTTGGACAGCAGGGGGCCCTGTGATAGACAAATAGATAAACAGTCAGTGCTCCCGTTCATTTGAGCATCTCCCGGTGTCCTCATCTGTGCAGCCCCATCCCTCAGGGGGCCCCTAATGCTGGGCTGTCCCCCTTCCCCCAGTCCTTGAGCTGATCAGCATTACAGAGCTATCCCTAATCCCCATTTCCCCTCATTCCCGCTACAAACCTATTCCTTTGACCCATATCTTCAATCCTGTGGGTCCCCTAAATCCTTTTTTCTCCATGGTCTATCCCAACCCTGGGAACTTCTGAGCCCCTTTGGTCTTGCAGCCCTTGGTTCCTGCTGCAATCTCAGCCTCTCCATCAGCACAGAGAGAACACTTTGCTACTACAATAATGAGCAAGAAAGAAGCTAAAAACAATACTTTACATTTCAAATAACTCCTGACACATCCCTTGTCTTTCCCTAACGGAATGACAAGTGACTTTATCCTGAAAGAGAAGGCAGCCTCCTGGAGCTGTCTACATTGTCAGAGAAAATAATTTGTAAATTCTCTGACTCCCTCTGTCACTGTTCGACTTTTCCATGCTTTTCATTTCTCCCTCCCTCTAAAGTCCCTTTATGTGCTATTTCCCAAAGTGCTGCACTTTGAATGTTTTCAGCCAAAAGCAAACTCCCTCTCATCCAAAGGTAGGAAGAAAAAAAATCCCTTCCCAAAATGAATTAACAATGCTGCTGCCTCTCTCTCTGGTCCCTGCATCTGCTTTGTGTATAAGACGTGAACTTTAAAAATAACCAGGTCTTTATGACTTATTTAAAAAAAAAAAAAAAAGAATGCTAATGAGGGAGAAAGACACACAGAAACCCCGAAAGGAGGATTTGTTCAGGGCAAGAATAACTAAAATATTTACTAATGAGAGGGAGAAGAGAAAGTAATTTAAAAGATTTAAAATAGTTTTGTGTGGCTTTTTTTTTATTCATGCTTCCTTTCATTTTCATTACATACTTCAATATTTGCCTACTTTTCCAGCAAAAGATTTACCTCAAGTGCGTACAAATTATCTGGCATTTGGTTAAGGACAATATGTCTAATTATGTCTCTAAAGACCTGAAATATTTTTAACTTAAGCTAAAAGTCAAACCAAAAAAAAAAAAAAAAGAGTAAAATTAATAATCCTTTTAAAATTCATTCCCATGATCGTAGCTGTACAGAACACCTCAATGCCAAAGATTAAACCAAGGGAAATATGAGAGCAGGGAGGAAAAAGAGAGAGAAAATAGAATTTCCCACATTATGCCCTGATTTAACCTCCTCTGGAGATTTGGGAAACCTTGTGTTAAATGGTCTGGTTTTGAGTGATGTTTTTGGGTGATGTCTGTCCCACACCTTCTGACTCCTGCTCTGCCAGGGAGCCTGCACCTGCCTGGGGAGCCAAACCCTCCGAGCTCTGCACTGCTAATGAGGTTCAAACTGTTGTGATAAATATCTATTTAGTAAATATAAATATAGTAAATAAATATTCCCTGTATCTCCTCATCCCTGCTTCTCCTCAACATGAGTAACTAATGAAACTCAATTGAGCATATTAATTATTTTCCCCAGGGGGTGAGGAGAAGGAAGGATGAGCAGCACCATCTCCAGAGGGCTGCCTGTGCTCCAGCAATTCATCTGTGGTTTGGAGGGCAGAGTGACCCATCCTCAGGAAGACACAGAGATTGCAGGTGTGCTAATTTCCTGAAGAAGAAAGGCACTGCCAAATAAAGAACAGATGGATCCAGTCACTAGTTATTTATTTCTATAATTAGTTGCAAGCTGTGGTCTCGGAACTTTAAGAAACTGGATTTCTGTGAAACTCCTTCCTGCACTGGCAGGGTGGAAGCTGGGCTGGGCTCTGGCAAAGGCAGTTTGCAGGCTGTACCAGCTGGGCACACACTGCCTTGGGCTCCTGAAGGCATGATCCAAATCTTTTCTCTGGCTGCTGTAGCCCATAAGAACACCAAGGACAGGTTGGTCTTGT
The DNA here is from genome assembly GCF_017590135.1 of Pyrgilauda ruficollis. Classification (NCBI taxonomy): domain Eukaryota; kingdom Metazoa; phylum Chordata; class Aves; order Passeriformes; family Passeridae; genus Pyrgilauda; species Pyrgilauda ruficollis. Next base: position 3,841,881 of record NW_024524822.1, read on the forward strand.
AACGCAGAGGGGCATTTAAATCTGACTTAAACTCAGATCCACTTTCATCTTATGATGCTTCTCCCCCATCAACCTAATTGTCCTCAGTTATAACCCCAGCTTTCTCTTCTCTTCTCTTCTCTTCTCTTCTCTTCTCTTCTCTTCTCTTCTCTTCTCTCTCTTCTCTCTCTTCTCTTCCCTCTCACCAGGGTGACACTCAAAGTCCTTTTAAGTAGTCAGGAGTAGTAAGGACTCACTCTGGAGTCAGATTTTGGTGCAGGCTGTGCTCAGGCTCAGCTCTGATAACCTGGTGTGTGTTGTTACAGTCCCTCTTATCTCTCCTCCCAGAGCCTGGCCTTGCCAACCCCAGCCATATCCGTAAGCCAATCTGTTCTCAAAGGTGGGATCAACAGATCAGGGAGGAATATTTTATTTCCTTCTGGAAGCATCAGGTAGGAAAGGCATTTGCCAGCTCATCTAGGCATGTCTACTCTGGTTTTATTTTTTTTTTTTTTTTAGATGAAAGCTGCTAAGCTGGAATTGTTAGAAAATGCAGGTCTGCAAGTCAGTGAGTGAGTAAATAATTTGCTGGGTCTGTTATAAATGTGCCAAAAGCATCTCATGATAATACTTTTTAATGACACAGGAGAGTCAATAAATAGCAAAAGAAAAGGCTTATGGGAGAGATTTATCTATGCAAAATTTTTGTGCTTTTGACTTTAAAAAGATGTGTTGTTTATTTTTGTTTGAATGGCTTCACACAAACAAATATTAGAATAGAATTAGTTTCTCAGCTATTTAACAGTAATATCAAAACAACCCCAAACCCTAGACAAACCCAGAAACTCTCCAGCTTAAACCTGAAGAAAATTATCTGCCTCTATGGGAAAGAAACTAATGAAATCCAATCAAATCTCAGCTGGAAGAACAAAGAATGGTGGCTTTGGGCATAAATCAGACGTGGAATTAATTTTGTTCTTTATTACATGCCTTAAAAATAAAAAGAGGGCACCCTCCCCCTGGGAGTGCTGAGCAGATTGAAATGATGTCCAGAGCCTGCCAGCTCCAGAGTTCAGGCAAACAAAACCAGTTCAAAATCAATATGAATCCTACTGGTGATAAAAATCCCCCAAAAGCACAGAGGGCACAGAATGTTTCTCATGTATCAGTTTCCAGGGTGGGAAGAGGGATATGTGGGATACAGGAGGGACCAGGTGAGGATGATTCAGGGTTTCCCTGGGGTCAGGAGGTGCATTTTGCCAGGCACATCTTAAAAACGCAGCTGTCCCCCAGGAGTCACTGGAGTGGGCTAGGCTTTTATCCCAGCACCACAGACATGTGATGGAAATGCCAAAACCTCCGTGAAGATGGAGCTGGAACCTGGGCACAGCTGAAGTTTCACGCTGCTCTTCTCTAGGCAGGACTGTCCTTGTGATGCTTCTGTTCTCAGACTAAACAGTGATGATCCCTGCTTTGCACCTGCCCAAAATTCCTCCTAAATTCATTATTGGGAGCCCACTGTGATCAACATGTGGGAAAAGAGTCTTACTGCAATTCTTCTTTTTGCTGGGTCTTCATTTTCTGTCATCACAAAAAGCAGCACAGAGCTCCATTTGGAATTTCTAGCCCAGGTTCTTTTTTTCCTAGCTTGCAATAAAAATTTTAATTAGACATTTATTATAGATGAGGAAATCCTAAAAAAAAAAGCTGCAAAGTGAAAAAGCACTGAAATGTTAATATTTCCATTGCAACTACTTCCACTTTTGAAAAATTAAAGGGAAAAAACCCAAAAAACAAACCTCAACAAACCAAACACCACCAAAATAAATTAAATATTTTGGTTTGATTTCCTGAATGTCCCTGAAATGTTTCAGTACAGTTCAGTATTAAACATCTCTTTGTCCTTGCTGGAGCTGTAGAATCCCAGCTTGCTGCAAAAATAGAATTCCAAAGAATATCCAAAAAATATCCTGGAGTGCTGCAATGAGCCTGATACACTGTGAATTACAAGCACAAGAGGAATTCCTCTCCAGAGATCTTAGCTGGAGAAGAAGTGTCCAGCTCCCAATTTTTTATGAGGCACTGTTTAGTGTGTCATAACTAAAATACATTCATTGTTTTGTTTGACTGCTTTCAAGCAAAGCATTTAGAAGATTGAAACATTCAAGCCATGATTCTATTTTTAATCAGTCTTTTTTTTCTGGCTGAAAGTTTATTCTGCATGTTGATTTCTCCAAATAAACAAACCAACTCCAGCAAATGTAAATTTTTCCTTTGAGGAACTGCATTTCCCATTGTGTATTTCCAATCCATCCCAATGGAAAGTGCCTGAATAATTCAATAATACATAAAGAAGGTAAAGAGATGGAAGTGAAGCCTGAATGCTATTTGGCCAAAGCCCAGAATTAGGCTAGGAGGAGAAAGATGAGCGTGGAGTGATGTAAACCCCCTTAAGTGAGGCCTAATGATTCACAAATGCCATGAAATGCATAGGTGGAGTCATTTGTATCCCATGCGCAGGCAGCGAGGGATTTGAAAAGTGCAGCAAAAGAATTATTGGCCTAATCAGAAAAAAAGCCAAACTCAGCTCTGTTTTATTTCACATGGCTCTGGTGGAACGTGGCAGGAGCTGGGTGTCACCCTGGGGTGACCCTGACTGCTCCCAGGAGCTGTGGGGCTGGAGGCTGCTGGCTGTCCTCCTGGGCAGGAGGGGATTTAAAGGTAAAATCACTTCTGAGTGATTTTACCAAAGCTGTCATCAACTTTGGGGGTTTAACTGTGGGTTAGGGCAGGAAGAAGTTTTGCTCCTGGGAAAAACTTCTGTACCATGATCCTACTGGGATGCAGAGACAAGAGGGACAGGGACAAGGGACAATGCACAGGCACTGCTTGATTTCCTTCCTTCCTTCCTTCCTTCCTTCCTTCCTTCCTTCCTTCCTTCCTTCCTTCCTTCCTTCCTTCCTTCCTTCCTTCCTTCCTTCCTTCCTTCCTTCCTTCCTTCCTTCCTTCCTTCCTTCCCTCCTTCCCTCCTTCCTTCCTTCCCTCCCTCCCTGGAATTCTCTCCACTTTTCATTCTAAATTAATTTTCTGAGACAAGGAGAAGATGTTGCCTTAGCTTTGTCCTTGGGAGTCGCAGATCTTGATTGAAGGAATAATTTTACACCTAAATGTGCAGGTTTTGGCCAGTTTTTGACAGGTGTGCACTTCCCATGGCCCCCAGTCAATCTCTCCCCCTCTCTGCTTTGCCCTCTGACTGTGCCCTGCTAAATATCTCTGTGCTTGTGCCTCCCCAGGAGGTCAGAGCTGCTCTGTAACCACCTCACCTGTCAGCAGCCAGCTCTCCCAGCTCTGCAGTGCGTCAGAAAGTCACAAAATCCTGAGCAGGTAGAGGAGAACTTGGGGAAATTTCTTAAAATCTGCCCCAGGAGAGACACAGCAAGAACAGAGCAGTAGTCACTGAGCGCTCCTGGACATCTTCTCCTGCCAATGTTGCCAAGAGCAGGCTCTGAAAATGCCACTGCCATGGGGGTCTCTCTGAGCCTCACCCCAAAAAATCCTCCACAACACAAAGAGAAAGCTGGAAAAGGAAACTGCTGTGATTTCTTCACTTGTAAGCAAGGCACAGGTGCATAAAGATGTTATTTACTGGGAATAAAACCTCACCCGTGACTAATTCTTGAGGAGGTGAGAGGGACCATGGGCAGAAGTGGCTCACAGGGAAAATCTCGTGGGAGTAAATGTAAAGGACAAGACCAATGTGTCACCATTATCATATAACTGCCATGAAGTGGAACCATCCAAATTACTTCAGGCAAAACCTGGAGATGTGACATCAGCTTTGTCACCTGCTTAATCTGAGACAGAGCAGGTGGAGGTGAGACCAAGGTCATCATTTATCTTAACAAGGGAACTCTGAGCTGAGCTGCACAAACACATAACCCCCCCTCTGTCTCTCTGGCAGCTCTTGAGAGGCAGCTCTGCCAGCACTGAAGCTCATGTGTCAGTGGAGGAACACTGTTATCTTCTTATCAGGAGATGACAACCACAAATACCTCGGCCTGAAAGACTGCTCTGCTATCACCAGGGGCGAGCATCAACCTGCTTCACAAATAATCTAATTTAGGTGGATAACAGAGGACTTGAATGTGGGAGGTGGAATTCAGAGCCCTGTGAATGGGACAGGAATTTCTCACATGAATGCAGACCCGGTGCAGTGAAAACACACAAACTTTTTTTCTCTGTTTGTGATTGAGGCAGGGAAGGAATAGGTCATCAAGCTGGTTCATATGCAAGAGATACATTAATCATTAATGGGGTATTAGTATTTAAAGTCCCCAGATCTCCCTCTAACATGCAAAATAATCCCTCCTGCCATGGATGGTTTGTTTCAACGAGTAATCCACTCATCCTGTGCTATAATCACAACAGGCACAACTTCCATAGGGACTTTTCAGTGTCAGCAGACTTTGGACTGTGATGTCTTTGAGACAGAGAATTTCTTTTTGCTGTGTTTGTGTATCTCCAGGTAAGCTGGGGAGGGGCAGCTTTTAGAAATCCCATGCACTGAGTAACTGCAGTTAGTCACTCCTCCATCCTCCTCTCTCCCTGGAGCATTCCATGTCCTTGTGTCTCTCCCAGACACATTTAAAAGAACAATTTTTCTTGTGACAAGTAAAGCAAGAAGTGTGAGCTGGTGTCTGACAGGTTCAGGGAGAAGCTCACAATGAGGCAATTAGACATGGAAAGTGCTGATTAGAAGCACCATCACCCATAGCAAGGAAAGAAAAAAAAATCCCAAGTAGCAGGAGGAAAAGGGAAGCGGGGAAGAAAAAAAAAAAAAAAAAAGAGAAAATGAAGCATTTGATAAAACAGGGTGGTATAAAAAGTTTGTGACTGACGAGGTCTGATACCAGGCTCTAGGATTTCTCCAACCTGGGCTTGGTTACCCCTGGAGACAGGAGGCTGCCCTTGATGGGATAAAAGGTTTAACAGCTTTTCATTGCTATGTTGGGGTTGCCAGTCATCAGCTCCCCTGAGAGCTCCCCTCTAGCCCAGCCCAGAGGTATTCCTGCAGCATCCCTCCCCCTGGCAGAGCAGTGACTCTGCTGCTCCCCAATGGTCCCAGCCAGCCCAGGGTCCTGCTGGAGTCACACAGGAGGTGTTCTTTGGAGGATCATGGAAAGTCAAGGAGGTAAAACACTTCATGCAAACCCACTCTGTGTCTCTTTGACTGCCATGGGTTGGGCAAAGGGAACTGTGACTGTCCTGTCACCGTGGCTGTGCTGCAAGAGGTCATCAAAGGGTAGAGAAGAGCCCTGGGAAGGGGCAGAGGGCTGGGGAGTGCAGCCAGGGTGGCTCCAGACGTCCTGATTTCAAGGAGGGTCTTTTAAAAGGGTTTTTGCACATCCTGTAATCCCCCCTGAGGAGGCAGGGAGGGAGGGGAGGAAATAAAACAGCCCAGAGCTTCACTGAACCATTCGTTTTTGAAACAGGTATTCCCCATTTTGGTGTCTCTGGTGATTTTTAGCAAACAGCTGCAGCATGAGCCTGGTGTAACCATCTAGGGAAGGTAGAACAGACTGCAGAGCATCCAGATCAGATATATGTGCAGCTGGATCTGCCTCGTAGAGTGGTGACAACAAGCAGTAAAATATGAACACCATCGCAGTAATAATATCATTCTAAAATGCATTCATCTCCAGAGCTGTCACTGCACTGGAGGGCCTGGCTCCAGCAGATTCCAGCCCAGCCTGGCTCCAGGGGCAGGGATCCTCTGATCTCCAGCTCCAGGAGCTGGCTGCACAGGGGTCTTGGTGACTCATGATGGGCCACGAGACAAAAGGCACCTGCTCTGTGTGAACTGTATGTAAAATAAATGAAGCAATATTGCATCGTCCAGGACCTGAGGGAGCCCTAAAGAAACGTGGAGAAGAACTATTTACAAGGGATGCAGTGACAGTACAGGGGAAATGGCTTCAAACTGACAGAGTGGGCTTGGATTGGGTATTGGGAAGAAATCCTTCCCTGTGAGGGTGGGCAGGCCCTGGCACAGGGTGCCCAGAGCAGCTGGGGCTGCCCCTGGATCCCTGGCAGTGCCCAAGGCCAGGCTGGACAGGGCTGGGAGCAGCCTGGGACAGTGGGATGTGTCCCATGGCAGGGGTGGGATGGGATGGGCTCTGAGGTCCCTTCCAACCCTTCTGTGATTCCACGATCTAACTTGTTATTCATTACCCAATTTTGATCCTTTTGCCATGCAATATTCCCAACCCTTGCCGGCTACTTGGGAAGAGGCCTTTGGAGCTTGACCATTCAGGTGCTCATGGTAAGCCAGGGCTGGGAACAGCAGCACACAACAGCCATTCAAGGACCCAGTAAGAAACTGCTCTGCCTCTTATGGAATTTAGGTGAACGGACTGTAATTACCCAAATATTTATGGGTTCTCTTTATTGTATGAGTCACTGAGGGCTTGTGAGGGGGCAGACAATTTCCATTTTGTTTAGGGCAGAAATATCCCTGGAGACCAAGCTGATCTATGGATCTGCCATATCAAACCCTCCTAGGAAAGGAAAAAAAAAAAAAAAAAGATAATGCATTTATTAGTCAGCTCACATTGGACTGCTGTGTGTAGAAAAGGAGAGAACTGAACTGAAAAATGCTTTTAAAACCACAATTCCATAAGCATCTGTCTCATTTCAAGTACGGCTGGGGCCTTTCTGTCTCCTGAAAGGAAGGGAGAGGGTGAATTCAAATGATCTGTAGCTCTGAAGTGCTGAAGGGGAAAAAAAGTAATTTCCAAATAGAACTGCATCCCTGCAGACAGTGACCAGGCACAGATAACCTCCTCCAGGGAGCCACACTTCCCCCAGAGTCCCTCCCCAAATGACTCGCTCTGCACTCCCTTTGCTCTCCCTGAGGCTGAGATCAGAGCTGTAGGAACTGACCAGAAAAGAAACAACAATTCTTGGCCATCAGACAAGTGGAGAAAGAGAGGGAAATAAGAAGGTGGGTGAGTGATATTTGTCCCCATCCATGTCCTGTTTGTTGCATTTTAGCCACCAGTCACCTTCCCCATGAGTGCTGAGGTTTCTGCAGGACACCCTGACCCACAGAGCACATGAGGGGAGCTGTGCTGGAGCCCAGCATCAGCAGGGTGTGAAGGAGTCATGGCACAGGCAGTGGAAATGCTCCTTGCCATGCTGGAACCTGTGCAAGGCTGTGCTTTGGGCAGGGGCCATGGCTGTTCCCATCCCACAGCTCCTGTCTGTGCATCTGTGAAAAGGAAGGGACTGAGGGCAAAGAGGAGCCACAGAGGATGCAGGAGCAGAAGCTGCCCTGAGAATTCCTCCTTGTCCTTTGGATCAGCACAGCATCTCAGAGTCCTCGTCCCCAGTGGGGCTCTCCAGCAGCAGCCAGAGAGGAGCAGTGCCTGCCCTGAGCTGCTGCCAGGGATGGTGGAGGGCAGTCCTGTTCCACACAAAGGCTCTGCTGGGGTTGTCCCTGGCCAGGGAGTAGAAGCCCAGCCTTGGGTGAGGCCACAGCTCAGGTCAGGCTCCTTCTGCCACGGAGCATCCCCAGGCCAAGGCTGTCACCCCTCAGCTCTGCTGTCCCCAGCCTGGGTGGCCCTGCGAGGTCAGGGGAGGAGGAGGAGCAGGCAGGGCACACCACGGTGCCAGCAGGACCTGCGTGGGCGAGGCACAGCGAGTCTGGTGCTGTTGAATCTGAGGATCAACATGAGAAGGAAATGGAGAATAAAGAGCAGTAAATGAGCTGGATTAGAGGAGCTGTTTTACATAGTCCTTCATTTAATCCTTCACTTTCCTTTCATTGTTTAATTGGTTTAGCTCTTGTACTTTTAATGCTGCAGGCAGAGAGAGCCAACCTCCTCTTTCCTTCTCTTTTCCTGCCTTTGCTTTCCTCTCTTTACATCTCACTATCTAATCCCATTTCTCTCTTTCTCCCTCCATTTCTGTCTCTATCCCTTGTTCTCATTCCTCCAGCTTCTTTCTCTCTCTCTTCAGGCCCCATATTACTCAAGCAGCTTTTGTTCGTGCTGTCAACTGCATCAGCCTGTAAGTGAAATTGTACTGTAAGTGAAGTTAAAAGTATTTCTATGGTGGGATATTTAATCATTTGAATCCTTGATAGGAGCAGCTCTTTTTATTTTCACTAGCTATAAATCCAGGCCCTATCTAATCTCTGATCTCGACGAGGAGAGAATTAACCAACGGAGTGTGTGACTAGAAAGGAGAAGGCTGGAGAGAAGGGACCACTTTATCTGAGTGTGGAGTGGAGCAGCATAGGAATAAGGCAAGGAGCCATTCCCAGCTCCCTGCCATTCTTTTCACTGCCTTTCCCTGACTTTACCTTCATTCCCCTCCCCAGACACTCCAGCATATTGAAAATGCCATTTTCCATTTGCAGCTTTCTTTCCTCCCTTCAGTGAGTCACTCAGCCCATGGTGGTGGGGAGGAGTTGTGTCTCTGACTGCAGAGCCCTGGATTTTAGTCCATCTCCAGCTTGCTCTGCTCTGGATTGGAATGGCTCCAGGTGTAGATGGCACCTGTGGGATCAACCCCACCTCGAGGGGACCTGTGCCAAATTTGGGATATGGAGGTGACCCTTCCTCTGCTCTGCCCCAGGAGCTGCCTGTGCAAATGGATTATTCACCTTTTCCTCTTCACCAGGCTCTGCTTAGAGCAGGTAAGAACCTCCCGTGCTGTCACTCTCCAAAGCACAGGGCCAAGGGCCTTTCTTCAGACACATCCCCAGGGCTCCTCTGTGCAGTGAAGCCACCCATCCTGCTGCTCTACGTTAAATCTTTTTATGTAAAGCTCTGGATGAAGGTCATCTATCAACATCTTCTTTAGCCCTTTGTTTCCCCTCCAGGTGTGTGGGGTGAGCCCTACAGCTCATTCCCTTTTCCATAATTCTGTTGCTGGTACACAGCACATCTCCATCAGCTAAGGAGAAGAACGGGGAGATGATCAGAAATATTCTGACTGATAAGCATTCTGCTGAGATGTGGTAATTGCAATGGAGCCCCTGACAGAATGATCTCTGGAAACATTCCTGCTGCTTTACAGGCATATGAGTTACAAGGAAAAAGGAAATGTCCACAACTGTTGGAATCTGCTAGGAGAGAGGGAAAGGTGGCAGGAATCAGTGGCAGGACTGCTTCCAGATCTTCTGGAAGAACTCCATATTTCTGTCTCCTTAGGGCTGAGATTGGACCACCAAGGGAAGGCAGCAGCCATGTACATCAAGGCAGGCATGAAACATGGAATCCCAGAATCCCACAATGGTTTGGGTTGGAAGGGTCCTTAAAAATCATCTTGTTCCACCCCCTTCCATGGACAGGGACACCTCCCACTGTCCCAGGCTGCTCCGAGCCCTGTCCAGCCTGGCCTTGGGCACTGCCAGGGATCCAGAGGCAGCCACAGCTGCTCTGGGAACAGTGGGAAAAGGTGTGGGAATCCTGGGTGGGGTTTTCATACATTGCCTAAGCCTTGCCAACAATTTCAGCTCTCTTAAACCCCCAGTCCAAGAGCTCTAAGCAGAGAGCTGCAGTCTGACTGCACTCCATTAGGGCATCAATATTTACCTTGAGAATTTGTCTGAAGGATGAGAAGTGCTACAGGTGCTCAACATCTTGGCTGCATTTCCTTGCAGGAACAATCCAGGCTACCCTTTCTCCTCCTCCCTCTCACTTGCAATTCTCCAGCACTTCTCTTTTATGTCTGTGGCCTGCTTGTTTGCAAAGTCACCACAGGAATTATGGCTTGCCAAGGAAATGCAGGAACTCTGATGACGCCAGGGTGAGGCTCCCCCCTCCTCCTCACTTTCTGGAGGTGCTGGGAGCCATGGCTGGTGCTGGGCAGTGCTCTGCAGAAGTGGACAATCAGTCACTGTCACTGGGAGGAGAGGAAGCAGGGGGGATGCCGAGTTTGCCCAGAGTCCTGGTTACACAGTGAGATTCACACAGCTGTGCTGCTCCCAGTGTAAGCACGGACAGCCCCATTCATCACCGGCCTCCCTTCCTCAGCACACGTCCAGGGGAGAGGGATGATTTAGTGCCTGCAGCTGGAACAAGCACTAAGTTTCTCTAAAACAGCAACATTTAAGAATTGGGGATGTTTTGCATGTGTGTTTGGTGGTTCTGGGTGGAAGGGAGGAGACAATGCCAGGAGCTGGGAGCTGCAGAAGAGGGGAGGCCTTGCAGGGAATAAAAAGATTTCTGCTCCTCTCACATCTTCCACTCACAGGGATCTGCATAACACTGGCCCTAAGGATCTTCAGTTGTGGAGCAGGGTCACCCCAGCATGCTTGAAATCTATGGGAGAGGGGTCTCAGGAAAAAGAATAAATGAAGGGGACTGAGGAACAGGAGCCAGCATGGATGGAATTGATCAGCAGGCATGGAAGGATGCACTGAGGCTGAGGAGTGAGGGGCAAGGATCCCAGGAAATGAGCAGTGCTGGGCACCTCCCCAGGGACCCATCCCTGCCCCCAGTTTCCCTCTGTCAGTGGTTTCCTCAGTCTTCCCTGCCAAAGGGGCTCCTTCTCCTCACAGCAGAGATGTCAGAATCCCGAAGGATGGGAATGTGGAACTTGGATTACTGGGGGTGGGGGGTGTTTGCTGCAGAGGTGCTGGGAGCTGGAGAGCTGGACAAAGCTGCAGAGGGGGCAGGGAGGGTGCAGACTTTCTCCTGAGTGACAGAGAAGGGTCCCCTGAGGATCTGAGTGAGGGAGGAAGGTTGGGCACCAAGACACAGGGAATACTGAGGACCTGAAATGAATAAAAATTGAGGAAGACTTTTCTCCATCACTGAGCTGCTCCTGATCCTTGTCATCCCCCCAGGAGTGAATCTACTCTCCTTTGGTGGCTGCAGCCTCCCAGCAGAAAGCAAAGGAAGGAAATGGAGAGAGGGCAGCCCTTATCTTTCCATCCAGCAGCAGATTTACTCCTGCCATGCCAGGTCACTGTGCCGAGGCTGGCTGTCCCTGCCCATGCCTGGCTGTCACTTGTGTCCATCTTGCAGGCACGTTTCCATCCTGTGTGTGGTTTGCTCAGCCTGTGCTAATTATGCCCTTGACATATGCAGCAGAAGTGCCTGTGTCTATAACAGCACGGAGGTGAGGGAGGTTAATTAACTCGGAGGAAGGAAGCTGAGTGTCCCCACATCACACCCCCTTCCATATGCATTAGTTTTGAAGCCTGAAGACACTGTTTAACCAAACACAGCCCACGACTCGCTAACTTTCCTGATTCTTGCCTTCCTTCCCTGTAGCACTAATGTTGCCTGGGATGGATGGCTCCCCAGCTGATGCAAAGCCTCACAGAAACAATGGCCTTGCCAGAGAAGATCGTGCCTCATTCACAGGTGGATTTCCCAGAGAGTGCAGGCAGGATGCTGCTGTGGATGAGGCACTGGCACACTTCCCTGCCTGCTCTGGCTGCAGTGATCCTCACTGCACCCGCTGCAAAGGGATTTGCTGTAGGAGATGCACAACAACACCCCCAGCCTGGGGGTGTCTCCTCCTGGGGCTCCCAGACCATGTCAGCATCCTCTGCTGCTGCCAACCACAGGCACAAACCTCCCAGATTTTCCTTGCCTTGCTGGGCAGGAGCAGGACCTGCATGTCATGCAGCTGCAGCACAGAGCAGCTGCCCTGCCCCTTCCCCAGTTCAGGGAAGCCTCTTTGGAGCTGGGCTTGGGGCAAGGGTGTTTTCACTACTCTAAATATGCTTCACTAAGGGGATTCCTGCAGTCAGATAACACCAGAGAGGTACCAAAAATCCTGTAGGATGATCACACGCATAAATACAACATGCGTGTGCCTGGGTCAGGCAGCACATGTGTTTCTTGGAGATTAAATCTGAGAGGATGAGTGGCAGCTGCTTGGCCCCTGACTTTTTCTTCTGTTAACACACAGCCTTGAAGGACTCGCTGTCCTCCTTCTTCCTCACCCCTGTGCACAGCCCTCCCCCTGCACACTTTATCTCTCAGGGCTGTAAATCCTTTGCAGCGAGGCTGCTGCCTCTCTGTTTGCACAGCACCTTTTGCAGTGGGGCTTTCAGGTGCTGCTGGAATACAAACAGCAATACAGCTTTAATTATAAACCCTGGGAGGAGATGGACAGCACAAGCCACAGGTTTGTGTCTCAATCAGGAGACTCCACAGGGGCCACTTTGTCAGTGCAGCCCCATTTTTGTATCCATTGGGCAGCTGCTAAGAGAGGCCAGTTATGCTTCTTTCTTTCCACTCTCAATAATTACAGGTCTCACAGGAAAAGTGGCCTTGGAGTAGAAATTTTAGAAAGGTTTTAAAAGATTTTATTAGAAAGGATTTGGTTCCTGTGCAATTATTAGTTTAACATGGCACTTTGCTCACCCCCTGCACTAGAAATGTTATTGATCACACTGCATTTATAGAGAGAGCAAGAGGCTGGCTCTGTGTTTCTCTGTAATAGGTACACTGGCATATATTTATATTTAAACACTTTGAAGGTCCTCAATATGTGCACAGCTGTAGATATGAACTCACACACAGAGCCCATGATGGAAAAGGCTGACAGGTCTGGGATGTATGGGTTTGTCTGTCCTGTTGGAGTGTGTCCATCTCATTCACTGATGCCAACTGGGGGACATGGTCTGGGGGTTTGGGGAGCAGACACCCAACAGGCCCTGCTCACACAGCAGGGAACAGCTGCTCAGTGTCCTGCTCACAGTTTTGGTCATCTCTGCCTGGAAAGACTGGAGTGACAAGTCCAGGGTTAGGTCTGGAATCCTACACAGGGAAAGGCTCAAGTTTGTGCCAGATGATGAGTTATTACCCCCAAAACAGAGAGAGCAGAGCTGTAAGGATCCAGAGTGCTTGAAATCTTGCAGTGACAAGTGCCACGTGCAACAATTATTGTTACTCCGTGCATTAGCAAATTTTGCTGCTGCTCATGATCTTCATTTTCATCAGGGAGGATTCTGGAGCAAGTGTTTGCTTCAAGCCAGCAGGATCTTGAAAATTACTTTAAACACCTGAGCCTTCTCAAAACCCATCCTTGCCCCAGCTGTAAACCTGGCTTTGATTTCCTGGCCAGAGCCTGATCCAGTGAGTGCCTGGTGCTCCCAGCACTGTGTCTTTCCCCTCTGGATGGCAGCCTGGTACCAGCAGCCCATCTCAAAGGCTGCTCCAGGCACCTGCATGGTAGAAACAGGAAGGAAAAGGCAACTTAGGATAAAATTCTCAGCTGCTGGCTGATGCCAAACCAGGTCCTTTTGCAAAACAGCCCAACTGGTCCAGGCAGAATATATGAGCACTGTCCCTTGTCATATGAAACCTGGAGTAATGCAGAGAGGGAAGGAGCAAATCCTGTCAAACCTGTTGTTCCCTGGGCACCCCTGGGATGTGCTGGTGCAGAGTGGGGGAGGCAAGGCAGCAGCACCCTCCTCTCCCCAGGTTAATCTCCCTTTCCACATTGCCCAAAAGTTATCCCACTCTCAGCTCAGGGAGGTTTAAATTTGCACCTCCCCAGCCCTGCTGCTGTCCAAAGGCTGGACTAAGGAATCCGAAATACAGAGTGATCTCAGCAAATGCAGAGACAATCAGAGCAGAGAACAACAAACTGAAGTTGCTGGTGTCCTGATGCACAGCCACATTGTTAAGATATGTTTAACATAGAGGTTTGCTGCCTTCAGCTTCAGCGTGTACTGATACGATTGCCTGGATTCAGAGGCTTCCCCAGGCAAGGGTCACAAAATCAGAGACAGCTCCTGCCTCTCACTCTGTTTGTAGCTTGGAGGTTTCATGGTATTCACATGGCTCACAAGGTCTTTGGGTGCCCATCACCTCTCAATAACCTCCATGCCTTTCCACAGAGAACGAGTTTGGTGTGAAACAACTGGAGATGAGCAGAGGAAAGGTATTTTCATTCCCATTTTCACCAATGTGAGGTTCCCCTTGGATGGCTCTGGGGCTCTGATTTACCCTGTGGGAGGTCGGTCAGTTTGTACACACAGGCTTCATTTTTTTTTTTTTTTTTTTTAGCAGTGCAGGAGACATTTCAAATTTGTGCTGTTGCTGGGCTCAAACCTGCAGCTCAGCTTGGCTGAGGCTGGAGGCAGCACTTTGCCCAGCCAATCCATTTCTCTCCCTTTGCATGGCAGTGGGGATTTTTCTTTGCACCCGTGTGCCTTTCCCTCCCGGCGCTCACACACCTCTCCTGCAGCAAATGACTCAGTGTGTTTACAGAGAAGGAGAGTTAATAGAAACCAGGCAGAATTCAAGCCTCTCTGGGGCTGCTTTACACACTGACAAAATCATTCTTTCCTCCTACGTTAAATATTCATGACACTCAGATTTTTAGATACAAAGGTACATTTTGTTACTAAATGTGTTGATCCAGAATAGGCTCCTCAGCACAGGGAGTTTTCCACCCATTTCCAGAGGGGTAAAAAATAAAACCAAACAAGCAGGGAATGTGCCCCGAAAGCAATGCAGTCTGACTTCATTTCCATCATGTCTCTTTTGGGTGTTGTTTTGATTCAGGAGCAATTTTGCCAAGATATTTATGGCCTGAACTGCTATTTGTACAATGTTGTGCTTTCGTGTACACGTGTGTGTCTCTTGTACAAATAACACATCAACAGCTCCATGCTTTCCACCCTGTGCTTAAGCCCATGAAACAAGATGCTTTAACAAAAGCCCCATATATTACTGCCATTCTGAATATTTGTAATTTTGAGACAATATTTACATAGCCTGCTCAGACTAAGCTCCTGGGCCTGCTGACAGATCACAGGCAGCTGAAAGCACTGTGTGCTGCAGTTTAGTGCTAAGCAGGGAAAAAAAAAAAAAAACAAAAAATACAAGCAAAATAAAAAAGAGCAGACTTATGTATTAACAGACACATAAAGCAAACAGCAGAGAGAAAATCAGGTAGAAAATCAAATTGTACACAGCAGTGCTGGAAGGGAAATTTTTTAGTAGAGTTTCCAGAGAAGTGTCTGGAAGTGGGGCATCATCTGTGCCTACCTCTCCACCTTTTTACTGCAAGCTGAAAGCAAGGTTTTCCCAAAAACTCAACTCCAGATTTGAGGTAAGATAAATTTTCCCCATGAAAATATCAATAAAGGTAAAAAACCCCAAACAGCCAAAAAAAAAAAAAACAACAAAGCAGAAATTTGGTTCTCTGTTATTTTCTGTTGAATTTGTTCTTGTTTACAAGCACAGCAATGTTACAAGTTCACTTTGGTTTCATTCTGTGGAATTGATCTTTGAGTACACAGGGAACAAATTGAGATACTGCAAAAACCTGGAAAAATGATGTCCATAGTTCCCTTTTTCTTTTTAAAGGAGAAAGCTGGGTGGGGATGCAGCTGTGGCTTGGGGAAGCTGGCAGTGGTGTGTGCCACGTGCCAGATCCTGTCCCCAAACCTGAGGAGCTGCTTCCTGTCCTGGAATGGCAATGCCAGGATCCACCTTGTCCTCTCTTCTTCCTGAGATATTAAAATAACCCTCACTAATTGCCCTTTCCCTTGGGTATGTTCAGCATCTGATTAGTGAACCATTCATGCAAGGAGTTGGACCAGAGGTGCCTGTCAGCCACCCAGAGCTCTCCACTAAATAACTCTTGCTGTTTCGTGGGATTTGTCCCCTCCTTTTGTGACAATTTATCGTTTTGTGGCCTTATTTTGGTGGTGTCTGGCACACACAGAGTGCACAGTTTATAGAGCCAGGATTTAGGGTGTGACTTTGGGAAAGAGAAATGATGAGTGAATGGATGTCAGCCTGAACACCTCCAGAGCCAGCATAACCAGAAACTGGGACTGAGCAAAACATTTAAACAGGGCTGGGGGCAGAGTCTCAAATTCCTGCTGTCCATTGGGGAAGATCCACCAAGATGCAGTGCCAGATCAGCTGGGTGTGAAAGGTCCTCATGGTCCACACCACAGAAACCACAATCAAATCAGCACTAATTGGAAATTGCAGCTGGGAGACCAAAGACTGAATGGGCCATGAAGACTGGACTCCACATTCTCCTCAGGGTTCTCAAATCAGCACTAAAATCACTTGCATTAAAAAAAAGAATAACTATTATTTTGCAAGTTCTTGTATATTTTAAAATGTGTGCTTCAGTCACACCACACTGCCATGCAGGAACAGTGTTTCATCAATATTATGCATTTGCGGAGTGGTGGAAAGCCCTGGTTTGAAGTCTTGTAGCAGATGCTAAACAAAGTCAGGATTTCTTTTAAAATCACCTCACAGCCCACAGGCACTGCTGCTTGTGCCTTACACTAACAATGGGTGTTTTATGGCTTCCATCAAATGTGGTTTAAAAGAGAATATCCCCACCAGGTGAAGCTACAAAAAGAGCTCCCCAGTAGCTGTCTGGCCTTCTCTTCATAGTCCCCAGGCTTACACAAGGAGGGTATGACCCCTGTGAAAGAAAACAAAAGACTTTTGCAGACACAGGGGTTTGATTTGAGCTGAATTCTTGCTCAATGGAGTCCTTGTTTTTGGCTGTAAACCATCTCCCTGTGTTTGAGACACACCTTTCAGGAGCCTTTGGGTCTCAGTGTGGTTTCCATCTCCACACACCCTTGTTGAAAGCCTCACTGAGCATTTCTTTTCAGTGGGCTGCCATTGCTGGCAAAAAAGTCGAATCTTATTTCGACTTCGATTTCCTCTGGCTTTCTCCTCCAACCGTGCCTTCTCTGTGTGCCTCTTGCTGG
This sequence comes from Pyrgilauda ruficollis, assembly GCF_017590135.1. Taxonomy (NCBI): domain Eukaryota; kingdom Metazoa; phylum Chordata; class Aves; order Passeriformes; family Passeridae; genus Pyrgilauda; species Pyrgilauda ruficollis. Next base: position 3,858,592 of record NW_024524822.1, read on the forward strand.
GTGTCTGCCAGTCTGTGTTTGTCCCTGTGACTGTGCTCCCATACCAAAATCTACAGTGTCCCTTCCTTCACATTTCAGATCTGCCCTGCAGGAGGCTGTATCCCCTCTAACATGCACAGCTTCCATGGCCCACATCCCAGATTATGCTGTCAACCCTCTCCCTAACGCCAGCTCATCTCAAATCTTGGGAGAGCTTTCCAGTCTTGTTTCCTCTCTTCCTTGCAGTGATAAATGCTGGTTTTGCAGTAGCACCACACTCATGCTTCTTCTGAATACTCTACTGGCATTCCTTTGTCCTGGGAACTGCCTGATATACCAGAGCTGCTGAGCTGCAAGTTACTCCCATGAACATCATTGATGGGTCCATTTCCAGAGGGAAAAGCCGTGGATCTGTCCTAACCTGCAGAGAGAGCCATGAAACTGGCTCCTGGATGAGGGAGCTTCCACTGTAGGTGGGAGCAGAGACAAAATGAGCTCATTACTGCTTTCACCCAGTGCCAGGCATTAAAAGAATTTAACTGGTTTAGTGCAATTGGCCTATTTTCGTTATGTATTTGGGCTTCATGATGGACGAGTCGTTAAAAAATAAATACAGAAGTAATGATGGTAGCAATCACAGAAAGCAATTCTCAGATATAATAAAGAGTCTCCTGGATGTGTACAGCCTGTGCTCCACTATTGATTTCTTCCTTTCTTTATTGCACTTCACTCCTCTCTGTTCACCCAAGCCCCAGCCCTCGTGCTGCACAGCCTGCCAGCCAACCACAGCCATGAATTATTAACACGAAGGAGACCTTTAATTGGATGAGCTGCAATTAATAATTCATTGGAGGTGCTTGCAGAGAGAGGGAGGGAGGGAGGGAGAGCGAGCAGGCGAGGTGCCGATGCTGAGAATGGGGCCCACACTGTGGGAGCAAGTGGGAAGTTGGGATGCTCCAGCTGGAGCCCTGGAGGGTTGCTGTGTGTCTGGCTGCAGGAGCAGTGAGGCACAGCGAGCAGAGAGCTGCCCAGAGAGTGAGAGATGCGTTTGGAAGTGTGACCTCCCCCTCGCAGACGGCGCTCCCAGCACGCCGGATCCATGGCACCGTGCCTGGAGCTGGCAACACGAGGAGCACACAGCGGGGCACAGAGCTCAGCTGTGAGCCCATCTCACACCTGTGCCTCCAGTGCTCGCTGCAGCAGCCCCAGAATCCCATCCCAGTCCTGAATTCTCTCCCTGCAGATGACCCAGAGGCAGAGTGGGGTGGGTACATGGGAGTGAAGCCGCTCTGCTCATTGTACCAACAGTCCCTCTGCTTCCAGGCTCCAAAACCAAATTAATATCCTCAGCCACACACAGCTTTGCTGGTTTCCAGCTGACAAGCAAGGCCACAGATCATTAATGTTAATTAATATTTACATTACAGTTGTGCCTGGAGGGCTCCATTCAGGTCTCTGTGGTGTGGTGCATCCTACAAACATATTGAGGATAGGGTCCCTCTTGTGCTGCTCAGTCCACAGACACATCCAGAGACACGTTCCTCTGCCTGGAAACAGCCTTCCCCTTTTGCTTTTCATAACCTGTGTTTTTTACAGCTTCAGTAAAAGAGCCTGGATGGCTATTAAAGAAAAAATGAAGAAAAGAAAATAGGAAAAACAAAGCAAGATTTAGTGCTTGTAGAAGTGGTAGGAACAACAATTTCATACAAATTCCTTTGCTGAGCCTCGAACGTGTGGATAAGAGGCAAAACAATCCTGGCATGCAAAGACCACTATTTGAGACTTGGACAAGATACTGGGTCATTCAGCCTGACTCCTTCCTCAGCATCCCTCACCAAATTTCAGTGATTGCTCCTGTTCTGAGCCAAGGAGCAGAAGGTGTGTGACTGAAACCTGGATTCCAGAAGCTCATCCCATGCCTTCATGATTTCCCTCTGTCAGAAGAGTGACAAATCTGCTTCCCCATTTGTGGAGAGTGAGACTCCCTGCCTTTGGGACTCATTACCAGGCTGGGCAGGGACACACGGACTCACAGATCCAGGGATGTCTGAACTTGGAAGTGACTTACAACACACACAGGAATTGATCCCAGTTTCCCCATGTTGCTGAAGTCATGGGGATAAACACAATCAGCAGTGACCATTCCACTTCCAGCAGCTCTGCTGAGTGCACGAAGCTGTGCTTTTCCTCTCAGAAAAAAAAAAAAAAAAAAAAAAAAAGAAAATTGGGTTTTTGGCCAGCAGCTCTGCTGAGTGCACGAAAGCTGTTTTTTTCCCCCCAAAAAAAAAAAAAAAAAAAAAAAAAAAAGGCAAATCTGGTTTATGGTGTCAATTCTCTCTCCAGGAATCAACCTGGGACTTCTTTCCTCAGCCTTGGCCAATCACTAGTGCTTGGTCCAATTGTGCATCTTCTCCACACTCTCCTGTGTCTTTAATTAACCTATATTGTACCTCCAAGCTCAGGCTTGAAGCCAGAGTAATAAATGATTTGCATAGTCTTGTGAGTACAGATATGCTCTAAATCTCAAACCTTCCACTCCTGGCTCCTTCTGAAATCGAGGCAAGCATGGCAACATCTGTATTCCAGCTGAGCTGCTCCATTAGCAAGTTGGGAAGGTGGGGCCAGGCTTTCACCTCTTCCATCTGCTGTGGGGATGTAACGAGGCTTTGATTCACTGAGGGGCTCATTCTTCAATGAAAAATACCTGGGAGTTCGCGCATCTGCCAGGAGCCTGTAAGATAAACAGGGACTTAAATCCTCTCCTGAACCCAAATGTAAACAAATCCATGACCCTGCCAGGCTCTGTGGATCAAGCCTGGCACAGAGTTCTTATCTGTCCCAAAGGGGCTAAGTAATACCACAGATTTTAGTTTGTAAGCTAGCCCCGAGGGCAGACCAGCCTGGATTCTGTGAATATGAGCATGAGAAAAACCTTGCTCTTCATTGCCTCTGATTTTCTTATTCCTTCAAGAATCAAAGATATTTTCATTTTAATTCTTTTAGAATTACTGACCATGCAGCTGAACAATTTAGTCAGAAGAGACCCACAATCTATAAAATTTCCCAGTTCCATGATTTTTTGAATATTTAATACAACAAACTCTACTGTGTAGAAACCTGAAGCCTGGATGAAGAGGTTGAGAAAGGAATTTGAGACTGATTTTATTTTCATTTTATGGTGCTGTTTGGTTTTTTTTATTAAATTATTGAAATAATTTAATCTCCTCATGTCTCGGTTTCCCCAGATATCCAAGTGCCATCAGAAAGTCAGGACCCATCCTTGGAGTGGGAGTTTGAGTCTTAATGAAGAGGTTCCAGGCAGTGCAAATGAGAGCTGCTGCACGGCCACTCGGAGCATTAATGTTATTATAGGAGTTCCATGGGGACCCATCCAGGATGGAGAATCATCTTAAAGGGAGATGTGGAGTCTCTCTGCTTCTGCGGGTTAACAGCTGACCTTTTAATGCTCCATCTGTACAGTCTGATCCAGTGCAAATGTTTTGATCATTTAATATGGTAAACATATAAAGAATTTGGGAGAAAATTATATTCTTTTAGCTGCAACTCAATGTTTATTTGCTCTGTTTGGCTAACTCCTTCCTTTTTGTGGTAAGCAAGCTCAGGCTATGCAAGGCTGGGTTAAGGATTCCCCTGAGCTGCAAGTGTGGCCACACAAACCCTTTTTCCAGTGTAAAAACTAATTAAAAAATCCTTGCCTCTGGCTGCCCTTGTGTTGCAGCTTTTCACCCCCTCACCTGTGCCTGTGTCAGGGGGTTGTGCTGCAAACCATATCACAGAAATGATCCGTGGTTAAAACCCACCAACACCTGCCCCTCACATCCTGCTCAGTCATTTCAGGAGAGGGATCCCCTTAAAAATGCCACTGCCAAAGCAGAGCAGGGATTTGAACCCCAGCACCCCCTGCACTGGCCTGGAGTCCTGCTCACCTCTTGTTCTGCTCCTGGTGGGGAAATCTGCTCAGACAAAGCAGATCTTGGTGTGTTTGTGTGCAGGAAAGGAGCACATCTCCTTTTACAGTTACAGGCAGCTCATGGAAAAAGATAATCCTGGGGGCATCTGCAAAGGAGCAGCAAGAGGTGAGTGCCCCAGGAATGCCTCTGCCCTAGGGGGTGATTTGTTACCTGTTACACAGGCTGCTTCCATTTTCCCCATCCCTATAAAATGTTCATGTTACTCAATAGCTGATGGCTATGAGGGAGATAAAAGCTGGAGTGTTCCTCTGGGTAACAGCAAACAGGACCTGTTCCTGATACCCAGAGAAAAGAGCTGTCCTGAGCAGGTCCTGCAGGGCTGATCCTGGGCAGAGCATGGCATTGCCTAAGGAAGGGGAGCTGCAGCAGCTCCAGGCTCTAGGACAGATCTCATCAGTCATGTTCAGCTTGTGGATGGGATTCCTGGTGCCATCCAAAGAAGATCTGGCAAATTGTCCTTGAGACATATCTGTCATCCCTGAACTGCAAGTTCAAGGGGACAGAGCTGCAGCACAGCCTTGCACAAGATCACATTTTTGGTAAACAGACCAAACTCTATGCTCAGGCTGCTCTTGAATTACATCAGTTCTTGCAGCAGATGATTGTAGGAACCTTCTGGGTTTTCCTCTGCTGGGGCACCAGTCCCTGGAGCCAGATGCTGTTGAGGTGGATTGATGGATGATCACCTCCTCCTCAAAGCTGCTCTTTGTCTTACACAAATACTTGAGATGAATAAACCATTGCCAAAGAGGGTGGTGCTCACTCCCACAAACCTTCTCTCACTGAAAATGCCCACAGCACCTCCGTGCTCCACTGGGGCAAGAGCTGAGCAGGGCATGAAGAAAGCTGCAGCAATTAGCAGAGAGAGAGGGAAAGAGAGCAAGACATTCCAGAAAGATCCCTTTCCCTCTCAGAAGCTGTAGGCACAGCAGAGAAATGGGACCACGGGAGAGGTGTCCCACCCTCTTGTAAAGCACAGCAGGGAACAGATGACACAGTGGTCCCCTAAGCAGCTTTCACTGAGCTCTGACAAGAGGAACAAATCCTCAAGGAACACCATTTGTGTCAATTCTGGACTAGATGTCCCACTGTCTGAGTCCAGCTCACTTGGTTCTCATCCTGAGAGACCACTTTCAAAGGGAAGTGGTGTAGTCCCAAAACACTCCCTGGAAAAGGGGCATGAATTGCACATACACATGCAAATGAGGAAGAAGTTTCAGCAGCACATCGTAATTCTGAATAGGGAAAAAAAAAAAAAAAAAAAAAAAAAAGACAATTCTTTCTATCCAGTGAGGTTTCTGCAGAAGGAACAGAGTTCATTTCTCTCCAGCTCTGGGGAGTGAAATGTATTCAGCTCACACAGGCCACTTCAGCATCTTTTTTTGTTTTTTATCTTTCCGACGTAGGAGAACAAATTTAACAATGAGATTCCGTTTCTGTTTCCTACATGTGGAATAATTAAATTTGCATCTCACTCTGTAGTTGGATCTGCTGTTTGAAGAGGAATGTATCAATTGGACATGAGCCCAATGTGTTCTGCTCTGCAAATAAGGCAGTTTGCAAAAAAACAAGGCATAATCTCTCACCCAGGCAATAATCACAGGAAAATCATCCCTCACTGACAGTTCTCTTCAGGGCTTGATTCATATTCTTGCTGGAGAAAGAGCAGGAGGGAGGGGGTGTAAGGGGAACAGACTTTTGGCATCTCCTTGTGACAACCTTCATCAGAAGCCAGGTTCTGGTGAGGGCTGGGATGTTGCTGTGCCCTCACCGGTGGCAGAGCTCTCTGATCTTCTGCAGGAGGTTTCACAAGCAGGAATTGTACATCTGCTGACTTCAGACCTTTCCAAAGCCCACTGAAACCACGGGGAACATTCCTGATGGCTTTGATCAGTCTTGTGTGAGGCTGGTGGAGAGTGATTGTCAGTGAAACCTCAGATCTTGTCCTCAGGGCTTTTGTTACCTGGAACAGAGCTGGGTGCTCAGCACTCCACATGACCAATCCTTCAGAAAAATCCATCCCTTCCAGCTCTGGTTGGCTGGATGCAAATCCTTCACTCTCCTGACCATCAAGCCTATTCAGGGATCTTTCAATAAACAACCTCTCCCCATCCCTGCCTTCTGTGCCCACAAACAGTGAAATTCATTTGTTTTCTCCACACTGGCCACTTCCACTTCAGTATTCCCTGCCTGTGACATTTCCTTCAACAATTTTCCAGGGAACTGCTGCCCTTTTTCCTTTTCAATCCCATCCACCATTCTTGTGTCCAGCACAACAGAAAGAAAACGTGCCAGGCAGAAGGAGCAGAAGCCTCAAACTGTTGAAAAATGTTTGGATCTGGCATGGCAGGAAATGAATAGAAGTTTAATTCAATCAATCAGAGAGTCCAACTGCACCTGGCCCACTTAATCTAAAACTCCTCAGATTAAATACCTTGTTCTAAGTGGAAATTAATTGAGTTTGTCGAATGGTTCCTAGTGCATTAAACACACTCTAGGTCAGGAAAACAGTGGAAATAAAACCAATACCATTTTTTTACAGTTGAAAGGCTGTTAGTGGAGCTGGCTGAACCTTTGGGTTTTCCTCTCTCCAATGCTTGTTCCATAGAAGCCTCTTTTTGAAAGGCGTCTCACTGGTTTGATTTGGCTCTCCCAGGGATCTCAAACACCCGCTGTGGGCTCCTGTGCTGGTGACCATGAACTCTGCAGGGGCACAAAGTCAGTGAAAAGATGTTGTTTTTGCTCTCAAGTTGTTATTCTCTGTCATGTGCTTCCTCTCTCTCGTGCTCTTGCACACTTACTCTTCCTTCTCCCACCCTCCTCCTTCTTCCCCCCTTTTCCTTTCCATACCTGAGCTGAATCTAATGAAGATGCATAAAAAATGTTTCCATTCTGTGAAATGCAATCCATCAACACGCACTTCATACATATTGTGCAGAAATGAATCCATTTCAGCCAGGAAGGCTGATAAATCAATTTAAGTGGAAGACTTTTGACAGTTTAATTCAAATTAAGTCCACTTTGTTCAATTAGAAGGTAGCTGGAGGGGTGGTGGCAGGAAACAAACAGGATTGCTAGAACAAAAACTGCATTTTTTTCCCAGGCTGAAGACACCTGTGGATCATTTTTCTTAGAGAAGGGACACAACGATACCAATTAACACACAATCAACAAACAGCAAATTACTTGCTTTTAAAAGCAAATACATATTTTGCACAGCATTCCTGCCTCCCTTTTAGTCAGCTGCAACAGCTCTGGGAATATTTTAAGGTGAAGGTTGAGGAGGAAGAAGAAGAGGTGGCCAAGGTCTTTCTGCATTCAGGGCTGATGCTTGCTGCAGCACCCTTGGAGTCCTGCTGTGGGTGTGGAGCACCCTGGAACAACCCCAGGGCTCTGGGAAAGCCCCACTGCCAGCATCAGAGCCCACATTCCCAGGGTCACAGCATGTCACATTCATATTTCCTGAAAAATCCCTTCACCCAGGACTTTTCTCCTGGGAAGCTGAGAAGCCTCAGAGAAAAGGAAAACAATTCTTATCTCATTTGCTTCTCCTGTGTTGTGCTCATGTGGAATGTGTTTGCAGATTGTTTACCCACAGGTGATTGTTTCATTGGGCTCTGCTGTGAGTTGTTTTCACTCTTTGGCCAGTCAGGGCCAAGCTGTGTCAGGACTCTGGAGAGAGTCACGAGGTTTTATTATTATATTTTTTAGCATTCTGTCTGTATCCTTTCTGTATTCTTTAGTATAGTTTAGTATAGTATTCTATAATATAATATAGTATTATAAAGTAATAAATTAACCTTCTGAGAACATGGAGTCAGATTCATCATTCCTGCCTTCATCAGGGCACCCTGCAAATACAATAAGACCCCACATCCCCAGTGCCAGAGCACAAATTCCCATGGGTCAGACCCCACATCCCCAGTGCCAAACCCCACACCTCCAGTGTCAGATTACACATTCCCAGTGCCAGACCCCACATTCCCATGGGACAGACCTCACCCAGCTTTGGTTTGGCTCTCAGGCAGAGCTGGCACAGACAGCTGGGAGTGCCAAGTTGGTTGCCCACACGTTTCCACCTTTGCAGTGTTGCAGACACTGTGGAAGCACAGTTTGTTTGGATTTTCTGGCTGTTCTGTGGCATTTTTCCTGCAAAACACCAACTTCCTCCATGCTCACAGAGATGATTGCTGACAGCTCAGATCTAGGAGCTGAGGCTGCTGAAATGTGGACATCCAGCTAATGGGATTAAATTCAGCCCAGGTAGTTTCTCTGTTCTGTGAAATTTGGTGAATCAATTCAGAATTCCCAGTGATCTGGGTTAAGAGAGATGTCGACTCCCAGATGTTTTAACACCTGAGAAAGCTGTGTTTTAGTGATTATTGAGCAATACATTTAAAAAGTGAATGACAGACCTGGAAAGCAGCATCTGCTTTTTCACTTTCTAACATATTTTCTCAGCCAAACTGAGGTTTTCAAGTTCACAGTGCAAAATGTAACTGAATTTCATCCAAGTCTGCAGACTCACTAATGCTTTCTACATTCACACTGGCAAAGAACTCCCAATTCTTTTTTTTTTTTTCCCCCAACAGTTTTGCAAAACTGAGTCCTTGTCCCTGACAGATGGAAAAACAAAGACTTTTGCAATTAGCAAGATAATGTAATTCATAGGATTTGGGTGAGGTTTTTCCTCTCCTTTCTTAGTCATAACAGGGGAGAAATTTTTTTTTTTTATTTTCCTTATGACAGAGGTTTTAAAAAAATTGGAATTCTTTGAGCAGGTTGAAGAAGTAGAGCTCAGACAGAACAGCCAGTACAGGGCAAAAATGACCAGACTGTTTTACTGAGCAATTGAGTGGATGTGTCAGCTACAACAGATATGGTGGAAATTTCCTTTCTGTTACCTCTGACTGGTACCTGACAAATCCAGGCCTCAAAAAAGCAAAGGTTTGTTTTTTTGAGTTTTTTTTTTTTTTTTTTTTTTTTTAATTTAGGCTTGTATAAGAACAACAGAAGGTATTTGTGGAGGTAAATATCGTAGCTCAAAATCACTACCACAGCAAGATGTTTTCCCTGGGCAGTGTCTGCCTGGTGAAACTCAGGAGTCTAACGAAGCCCAGCGGTGCCTCCAAGTGCTGGATGGCAATTTTCTAAAATCTGCTTCTGCCAGCTGCCAGGGGAACAAGAGCAGGAGAAAAGAGGATGTCCAAAATATTTGTGATTCAGCATTTTCCCCACTTATTTCCCCTCACACCACCAAATTAGGTTGTTTGCAAAATAGATCTTGTTTTCACTGGAAATATTTTTCTTTTTCTTGTCTATATGTGTGTGGGGAGGGGAAATCAGTTATCAAAGCATGGTAATTTAAACCATTTCACAGAAAGGAAAATGACTAAACAAGTGAATTCTTGGTAAATAACTGCTTTAAGACAAGAAAATGTATTTTCAGATGGAAAATTGGCTTGGTGGAGGGTGGTCAGGAAGGATGGCTGAGAGAGTGGATAAAAGCAACTTGAAAAAGAACAGAGAGACTTCTGGCAGAGGGGCAAAGCCTTTATTTCACTGAACATTTATTTTTCATGCCCTTTCAGCCCTGCTCTGGCAGGCCAGGGTGGCTGGGGAGCTGCTGAGATCCTGCTGGAGTGGTTCCACACCAGAGGGCTCCACGTCGAGGCCCCTTGGAGAGGAGCCAGCCTGGAGGCTCCAGCTTCGTTCCCAAAGCTCTGCAGCAGGTCCCCAGCCTGGGTTTGCTGCTCTTTCAAATGGATTTATAGCCCTGTAAATGGTGAATCACTGCGTACAACAAAGAGCAGGAGAGATTTGAGTGGTATCCAATTTAATAATTACTTGAGTAACTCAATCATTTTCAGATATGTGGTTTCAGTGTCTGCAGACCTTGAAGACCTGCTTGGAGCATTTGACAGGCAAGACAGCATTTTTACTGCTCTGTTACCAAGCCAGCTCTTCACAGACCTTGCACATACCTCACCCACATCTCAAAACCTCAGGAAGATTGTGGAGGGTTTGTCTGAGCCTCGACTTGGAGAAGGATGTGCAGAGGACTTGTACCTGCACTTCCCCCTCTTTTAGGGCTGCTCCTTGAGCCAATTATGAAAAACTTCTGCCTCTGTGCTGATAAATGATTAATTGAAACACTCCAGTTGGAGATGTTTAAAACCAAGCAGCCCAGCTCCCAGAACTCTTGAGGTCTGCAGTGTGTCTTGATGGGCACTGAAAACAGGCCCCCTCTAGTTTGTGTTCCTATATTAGGTTTTAACAAGGCTGAGCTGAGGTGCTCAAGGGTTATTTTGCCCCATCTCCAAGATGAAAAACAGTCAGATCCCAGTGGAGCACCCTCACTGCTGCAGGTGGGTCCTCAACTCTGCAGCACAGCTGAATTCAGGCTGAGCAAGTGAAGGAGAAGATGAGACCACAAACACAGCTTTTTCTGAAGTCTTCCTGCCTGAGAATAAAATAGAGAAATGTGAGAATTCTGTAAATCAAATTGTTTCCATGACACCAAGGGAGAAGCATCCTACTGGTGACTCTGGGCTTTAGGGAACACAGCTGTCACATCTCCACCCTAAGGACAGCAAAGGCTGCTGAGGATCACTGTGAAACCCAGCTCTGCTCTCAGTGCCTGGGACAAGTGACAGCTCCCACGTGAGCCAGCCCCACCACCTGTGTGACAGCACCCTCACACCTGCACCACGACGTGCAAATTCCAGTTTCTCATCACAGGACTGCCCCAGTTTGCTCAGTTTTGAAATTCATCACGCAAGATATTAGCTTTAGGATGAGGCTGGGGACTTGGTTGCTCTCAGCCATTTGCAGCCTGCCCAGGAGCATTGCCTGACAAGGGTAATTTCCACTTTGAAGGCTCACGTTGGTGGTGCAGAATTCACACCTGCACTGGGGACTCTGCAGCTGAATGATTGTTGTTTAAATACTCATTTTTTCCCTTAATAAGCTGACAGAGGTTAAAAGTGAGTCACTGGAAATGAATGGGCCTCCATTATTTTCTTGCAGTGAGTTAACCACAAATTTTGGTGGGATAAATATTGATTTCCAGTGGCCTAAAATACCCTGAGTCCCTGGGATGATTTGACACATTTCTGAGACTCAAGGAAGCAATTATCACCCTTCCCTAAATTTAGCCTTAGGTATCAAACCCTCCTGTTCCAAGTGCTTCCTCCTGCAGGAAGAGAATGCTGCCTGTGTCTCTTCAACTCAACACAATAATTTTTTTAAGTTCATACATTATTACTCTATATTATATAGTGCACATCAATATTTTAGGTTAATAAATTTCAAAGGAGCATTTTTTTTCTTTTGAAAAATGTTGTTTTCAGTATTTATCCATGTGGTCTGTTGCATTTCAGAGTGTGATAAATGACCAAGTGGTTTTTATCTGTGCACAGATCTTTTTGTTGGGAGAGTGAACTGTGTGATAGTAGGGTCTGGTATCTCTTGCGAATGCAATCAGAGAATGCTGGTTTATATCCTTGTGTTAAATCTATGCTCTTTAATAGCCATAAATTAAAAAAAAATAAAATCAAAAGAAAAATAACCGCAGCCTACTATGAGTACATGATTTGTTTAACTAACATCAGGAAGATTTATTTTTTTTAGCACAAAGACTTGGATTCTCTGTTAGATCTGGGAAAAGCACAAACATAACTTAAAACATTTGAGTTATCACATTGCAAGGCATTGGAAAAACTCACAAAGTCCTTCCTCTATGAACTCTTATGAAACCCAAGGACATTGGGAGCTGTCCTTTTCTTTTTGCACAATCACACAGAATTCAGATTATGTGCCCAGAAGGAGGGGATTAGCACACTAGTGGTGGTGTTAGCACCAAAAGAGAATTTTGGATGGTCAGAGCTTGTGCAGGTGTTAGTTAATAGTGGCTGAGAGGGTGTTTTGGCTCAGGGGGGACTTTCTTGCTCTCTGCAGCTCCCTGACAGGAGGTTGTGGCAAGGTGGGCTCAGGCTCTTCTCCCAGGTAAAAGCTACAGGATGAGAGGAAATGGCCCCAGTTGCACCAGGGGAGGTTTAGACCGGATATTAGGGAAAATCTCTTCACAGAAGTGGTGGTCAGGCACTGGAAGAGGCTGCCCAGGGCAGCAGAGCAGCCCCCATCCCTGGAGGGATTTAAAGACCTGTGGGTATGGCACCTGGGACGTGGGGTAGTGCTGAACACTGAGTTGGGCTCCCTGGTCACAGAGGGCTTTTCCAACCTTTATCATTCCATAACTGGTGTATCTGTGGAGTTTTGGGGTAGTTGTGGGTGGAGTCCAAGGGCTCAGGACCATTTTTGGATGCTCTGCCCAGTGAAAAAATTTTGAAGTCAGCTTTGCATCCCGTTGGGAATTGATTGGTTTGCAGAGAGACACCACCTGAGCATGCAGGATAACTCAAGGTGGGCACGAGGGTTATCAGTGCTTGCACTGAGCTGTTTCACCTTGTCAAATACACATTTGACACCTGCAGGGCAAGCCTTGGTGGGAGGTGGTGATGGTGGAGGTGGGGAGAGGGCTTTCCACAGGGAATATTTTTCACAGTGTAAGGACTTTGGAGAAAATTAATGTGAAACATTAAAAATGTTCCTTTTTAAAAGGGAATCCATTTTTTAGGCACAATGAGACACTTCAGGTGGTGTGGCAGTGGTGAGTAATGCACACTGGAGTTATTTAACTTCATCTCATGCCTCACTATTCCCCAGGGGCACCCATTAATCAGCGTTACCAGGCAGTTTGTCATGTCCTTTTGCTTAAATAATATCCATACCAAACTACAAGTAATGCGTGCACCTGGAAATCAGCAGGGGATCTGCCTGTGTCAGGACAGGAGGATCTGTTCTGGAGGACACAGCAAAGCTGAAGGACTCCAATTGTGGCCTTTGAATGGTCCTGTAGGAGACTGTTTGAGTTAGAATGTGTGTCACAGTGGGAAAATGCAGCAGCCAGCACTGCTGAACCAGGAGCAGACTGGCAAATAAAGCTAGCAATTAGTTCACAGAAAGATGTGGCCACAGAACCACATCACCTTTGGGTACCATTTCTGCATTTCTCTGCCACATGAGGAGGGATTTCACGTGTATTTTGGTGTGTAATAACAGTTCATGGGGGACAAGGGTGATATGTTCTCACTTCCTGCTAAAATTGGGCAAAATCTGCCAGGAGGACACTGCTTGGGCAGATCATTCGTGGTGGCTCCTGGTTCTCGTGGCTCAGACCCACCTGCAAGGTGCTGAGGGACACTCCAGTGAGAGAGGGTTTGGGAGGGGGATGTGTGCCTGCCTGCTGAATCCTGGAGCAAAAACCTTTCCCTGGAGGGATTTAAAAGATGTGTGGATGTAGTGCTTTCAGACAGGGCTTGGCAGTGCTGGGTTAACAGATCCAATGGTCTTGAAGGTCTTTGGCAACCTAAACTATTCCATGAGTCTCCAGAAACTGAAAAGGCCTCTCTGATTTTATGAATGAACTCATACACTACCAGAACTAACACATTTTACCCCCATTCTGCTAATAGAGATTGGCTACCATCACCCCCTAAGGATGGCATGAGGAGTTTCTGAGCCTGAGGATCAGAGGGGGAATCTCTCCTCTCTGTACACAACCCCACAGCCTGGCTGCTCCACAGAGCCCAGCTTTTCAAAGCAAAGCCTGGCAGATCTTTACCCAGCTTCCTCTCTTGTTTGTCAGGTACGTGTTTAAACTGGATACCTGAAGGTTAAATCACTGCAAGCTCTCATCAAACCAGTAAATCACCTAATTCCCCACCTCCCCCAGCCAAATGTTTTCTCTGACTTGTTAAGCAAAATACAGACAGCATGGCCTGCCATTCCTGCAGAACTCACAGCCTTCCAACACCTGAAATTACTGGCAGATCTGTCAAAAATGACCTTCTTTCAACAACATCTCTCTCTTTTTTTATTCCCCCCACCTCCAGGTAGAAGGTGGGGGAGGTATGAAAACTGTAAAGATCAAGCCACAGCTGCATGTGGTACCTAATTAAACAAGTGTAAGAAAGCAGAGAAAGGTCAGGTTGTCAAAAATCATTGCTGTATCTTTACTGGATTGTATTTAGAGACTGATAGCAGCAAAGAAAATAACTCAATAAAGAGAGTGAGACTGGAATAACAAACTGACTCCAGGGACAAGCAGGTTTTGCAATGCAAAAGGCTAAAGCTGCAAGATTTATGTATATATATACATATATGTGTATATGTGTGAATATACACACCTAGAGACACGAATCAAAGGGAAACAAGTGCTGGGAATGAAAGGGAAAGTGTTTGCAAAGAGTAAACAGAAGACAACGTGGAGAAGGAGGTGGGACAATAGAAGTTCAAACAGGAAATGCGGCAAGAATTAGAGGCTGAAAATACCCAAGCAAAAGCAGGGAATTTAGGAAGGAATTCTTCCCTGTGAAGGTGGCAGGCCCTGGCACAGGGTGCCCAGAGCAGCTGTGGCTGCCCCTGGATCCCTGGCAGTGCCCAAGGCCAGGCTGGACAGGGCTGGGAGCAGCCTGGGACAGTGGGAAGTGTCCCTGGGAGGGGATGAGCTTTAAGGTCCTTCCAACCCAAACTGGTCAGTGATTCTACAATAACTCTGTGATAAAAGGAGAATAAAATAAGCAAATAAATTAATGAGTGGATAGGAAGGGGGGAAATGTAAGAAAACAGAAAATACAGTCAGATTCAGAGGAAGAGGCTGACTTTATGAGGGCAGAGAGGGAATTCAGACCAGGAGTGTCAGTGCTCCAAGGACTGGCTGTGCTTTGAGAGTACTGGGGAAATTTTGGGGTCACCCACCCATGCAGACAGACCTCTTCCACCAGTTTTCCCTTTCCTTCCGTCTTCCCGCTGTCCTTTTCTTACCCAGCCACCCAGGCTGAGCTGTGCTGGTGTGGGTGGATCCTGGTGGATGCTGTGCCTCAGTGACCATCTGGCACGTGGTCAGCAGTGCCACGATCTGGGCACTGCTCAGGGAGGAGACTCTTAGGAAGGAAAAAGGGAGAAAGGGAAGAAAATGGTCTCCATGTGGAGGAGGAAAACAAAGCAAACCAAATCTCCTTCTCTGTTACTTGGTGATTTCATAGGAGCTTGAACAAGGTAGGGAGATCAGGGAGGTTTGAGTGCTCTCTGTTATTAAACATCTCTTCATTTGTTCTGTCTGGGCTGGGATGGTCTCCAAACATTTGCTCCTGCTGGTTATATCTGCCTTCCTCTGACACCATTAAATGTTTTATAAAGCCTGCTCTGCCAGTATCTGTAGGCTTGAAGAAGCTGCACAGGGTTTAAGGGGAGGAGAAGGAGATTTTTTTTCCTCTTTGACAGAAGAGAATTTTTCCTCTTCTATTCCCCCACAAACAACTTGGAAAAGACACACATGGTGCATTGCATTTAACAAACTGACAATGCATTTAAACAGTGTACCACTGCAAGTATAATTGCAATTTGTTGTAATTTCTTCTCCAAATTCCACCCTGACACAGTTGATTTATTTTGCAAATCAGTGCATCTGGAGCGTGTGCCGTGTCACATTATGGGCCTTTGATACAGAACCTTTGTTTTATAACAGGGAAAATAATTAGCTTTCGGACAAGCTTGAGCTGTGATGTCAGAAGCTATCCATGGCTGCTGAAAGAAGTTATTAGTGTTGAGCTGATGAAGGTTCCCTGGCAAAGCTCTGCCTCTTTACTAATTTGTCTCTCTGGGATTTTAGCAAAATTTTAAAATAAAAAAAAAAAAGGTACGTGTAAAAAAATGCATTTATTTACGTATTAAAACATCTATATTTGTATGGCATAAATGCCAGTAACATTGCTGCTGCTGCTGCTGCTGCTGAGATCTAACAACAGATGAGAAATAACCAAAACAAAAGGCATTGCTTCATTCCAGCAGCAACAACACTCTCCTCTGAGCAGGGAAACATTTGGGCATTTTTTTTAATTAACTTTTTTCTCCCTCTTCCTGCCCTGCTCCTCGAAATTCACAGCATTCATTGGCAAGTCTGGTAATTATCAATCATTAACGGTGTCAGCTTTCCTCCAAGTGCCATCAGCAGAGCCCTCTCCCAATGTCAGACGTGCCAGGGGGCAGATCCTTCCCTTGCTGTCCCTGCAGTCATTTCTCCCAGGCTGGAGCTGTTTCTCTGCTCCAAAATAAAAAAAACACTCCTGGGGAGAAGCTGCCCCTGGAACAGAGAGTCCCCAGCATGGTTGTACTGCATGTGGGTAAATATTATGGAAGATGTGCAGTGGGATGAATTAGAAATGTCTGCCTGATCTATGGAGGGTTTGATTTGACCCAGGAGGAATGAATGAACACGGATCACTCCGAGCCTGGAATGTCCGAGGCGTAATCTAATTTCTCAATGTAGTCAACCAGCTGAAATGTGCAAAATATGGACTCTGCTGGGAATCTGGCTGAGCTGTGTCTGATTAGCATGTGCAACTGTTCACTGGCAGGTTTTTGTGAGCATTTAGTCTCTGCTTTAAACAGAATCATCACCAGCTGGTTATTTTTTACTGTTATTAGGTTAGAAAATAGCACTGAGGTATACAACAGTAATCACAAAGCTATGATGCCAGGGAAAAAATAATCACGTTAAATTGACCTTCATGAATAAAGAGTGAGGTTCCATTTCGCCTCATTTCTGTTCATTTTAAAACCAGCATTAGCTTTTCTGGCACATAGTTTTTCATTGTTTGCTGAGCATGGCTAGATTAGAATGATTCACTGTCTTTAATATTAGTGATTATAGTCCATTTCAATTACACAATGTGTTGTAGTTTGTTGTATTACTCTCCTGCCATCTCTCTGTTGACTTCCTCTGAGGGAAGCAAAAGAAGAGAAGGAAATAGATGCTGAAAGTGGGAGCTGGGGAATTGACCCGCCTTTTCCTAAATGGAAATCTCAGTGGATAAGCAGCAAGGTCTGTAATGTTTAAATATGGAGTTTCAAGCCCAGATGAAGTTACACCTTCCAACCCCTAACTTTAGAGTCTGCTTGATGGCCATTGATCCACCTGTTCCATGGATTTAAATAGAGAAAAATTATCAAGGCAAGGAATGCTGCATGCTCTGAGCCTAGTGCTGGGATTAGGGCAGGATTTAGGAGATTTATAAAAGTGACAGATTAAGGGTTTTTTGGACAATGCTCCCAGAGACAGGATGGGGTCATTGGGGTGTCCTGGGAAGGGCCAGGACTTGGGCTCCATGATCCTGGTGGGCTCCACAATCCTTGTGGGTTCCTTCCAAGCCAGGATATTCTATTCTATTCTATTCTATTCTATTCTATTCTATTCTATTCTATTCTATTCTATTCTATTCTATTAATGTGTCATACAAGGATGAAAGATAAATTGGGCTTTCTGTGGTGCCCAGCTGCACTGAGGGAGGGTCCCCCAAGCTGCTCAGTGAGCCACCAGTGACCATGAACTGTTCCAGCTCACTCTGCCTGCCTAATCCTGGTGGCCAGACTCAGAGTTTCCTGAGTTTTTGCCAACTAGAGTTGGAATGCAGAGAGAATACAACATGGGCTTTCAAAAACTGCTTTAACCTGAGTTTCACCACAGACATTCCAGAAATACAGAAGTGAACAGTGGGTTTGGCAGAGTCACTGTTCAAGTGTTTCAATAGAGAGAGATGGTGCAATAGGGTGAGAGAGCTGCTGGAGAAGCTGCAAGAACTCAGAAGAGAAAGGTGAGTAACTGACCTGTATTTTCTGGTGTTCCCCCAGGCACTAAGAGTCACCAGTCATGTAAACCCTGAAGCATGAGATGTAGATCAAATTCAGAACCTCTTTCATTAAAAAGATCAAATTACTTTAAACTAATTCACCATCCTTTATCTATAGAGGTATGTCCAATCAAAGTCAGTAGTGGGTCCTCCATCAGATTAAATCACCAAGGTTCCACTGAAAATAGTAATCACAAAAAAAAAGGGATAAGAGTTTTCTTCTCCCTTTTCCAGGGTGGAATATGTTGCATTTAAAACACCATTACAGGGCACTTGTTACTCATTCAAGCATGAGAATGTGAGTGACAGGGGAAAACATGCCCTCTTCATATTGCATCCTTCTTTTCACCTTTTGGTTTGGTTGCGCTCTCTCACTTGCCAAGGAAATTGCATGTGTGTGGAAGAAAGGAGGAAGGAATTTGACACATTTAATGGACATTTATAAGGGCTGCAAAGCATTTATTACAGAGGCAAATGAATTAACTAATTATAGGTGACCATTAAATTGTGGCTGCACTCAGAGAAGAAATCCTGTAAAATTAACTCAGTTTTATTCCACTGATCTGCTCTCTTGACCAAACCATGTTCCCAACCCTGTTGATGTAAATCCAGAGTAATTACTCTGACTTGGTGAAATTAGTCTCCTTGTTCTTTGGGGTAATCAAGAGCCCAATCTGGCTACTTCCACATGTTCCCATCCCAAATGCTCACTTCCCCAGGGAAAACAAGTGTTGTTCTCTTAATGCCACACAGCCAATGAAGCTGTGGGCAAGGAGCTGGAGATAGCCCGTCTTTCTAATCAGCAATAAAGTTATCAATTATGTTCTTGCTGTAAAAGCTTAATTACTGAGAATTATGAAAGAGGCAGGAGAGCCCCAATCCAATGAGCACATTCCAGATGGAGAATGCTGCACTGGACCTAAGGGGGAAAATAATGATGGTTTAGTTTGGAAATTGCATCCAAAGACTACTGGGTAGGAAGAGCTCATGGCATCAGGTGTCTTTGGTGTCTTTGCTCAGTTATCACAGCTCTTTACTGCAAGTGGTGATACATTATTCAGGCTGGAGCTCTAAACCAGCTACAGATTAGAAAGTGGAAACTGAAGATGCTTGGGATTTTAGGAAGTTTTGGATTTGGAACTTTTACAAGAAATGCAGTGAATTTCTCTGTTACTGAAACCAAAGAACAAGCTCCAGCTGTAGTAAGTCCACAAACCTTTGATGCAGAGGAGTTGTAGTAGGAACCACAGACTGCTGCTTTGCTCTCATGGGTTGCAGGTGATATAAAAATCTCTTGCTGAATAAGAATTACACAGTATGGTGGCTGGAAACAAAGCAAGGGGGTTGGCACAGAGGGGAGAGATCCTCTCATAGAAGTATTGTCTCTTTGGAGCTTTGCTCCTGTTTGGAACAAGCCTGGCAAGGCCTTGCCCACACAGGGAGTCTCAGGCAGAGCCCTCAGGATGTGAGTGTAGTTATAGCACTCCTTCTCTACTAAATACATAACCAAATGAGGTGATAAAAATCACAATAAAAGCACATTCTAAAAACAGCCTCCTAAAAATAACAAAATCTGGAAAGAACAACATGGCCAAAACACAAAGAGGAAGAGCATGGTTTTATCTGAGACAGAGGATGTGAACAGCAGGGAGGAGGAGAGAGAGAGTGTGAAATTATGAATGGGAATTAATAAATGTTGGTTTCACATGAGTTCTTCAGTTCAACAGGAGAAAAAAACAAACCTATAGTTCTGAGCAGGAACACTTTGTTACGTCCCATGCAAAGCCCATGGAACACTGCAGTGGGAATGATGCAAATGCTATTGATGGAAAGCCTTGGGAATGATTAGAAAAAGGAAAGGGGCCTCTGAAGTCAGCAGATCTCAGGCTTGGAGAGGAATATGTGCCTGCCATAGCACCATGGCGTTGCTTCCTTTGGAGCAGGGCTGTCCATCCAGAAACAGAACTAAAGAGGGGATCAGTGAGGGGAGGGAAATACCCACCAGCTCTGATGGAAATCTATTTTTATCTCGTGAGAAATATCTTAATTTTCACTTATATTCCGTGCCTGTAGCTAAGGGCCATTAAAACTAATAAAAGTAAATCATTTGTGACAGATCTTAAAAAACAGTTTCTGCAGTGCAGCACACTCTCAAATGCTCATTAGAAATAGTGGTTTTCTTTTCGGAAGAATGCTTGCTGAATGTTTAAAACATGTTGCCTCCAACTTTTGACAACCAGCACAGGCTATGAGAAGCTTTGAAGAAAATGTTTGACATAAAAAAGATGGTCTGATGCTATATCAAATAAGATTGGGGAAGAAGCATCAAAGCAGAAACATTAGGATGAAATGCAGTTGGAGGAAAGAAAATCAACATACTCGTTTCTGATTTTACATTTTCTGGCATCACTATAAACAACTGATTTACATTTTCTGAGGACAGTACAATCAATTCTTAACAAATTATCATTGAATGGAGTATCCTCCCCAAAATCCTTTCTAGTAACATAGGCCAAGGCCAGGAAAAAAATCTTGGTGACACAGTGATGATTCTCAGGAAGAAAAATAATTTTCTCTGATAATAGGAAGACACCTGTTGTCCTTCTCCAGCCTCCATCTTTAATGAAAACCAAGGATATCCCTGTATAACACATTCTCATGGTCCATTCTGAGCAAAATCCCTGCTGGAAGCCAACAAGATTGAAAAACCCCACCACAGTGTAAAATAGCAAGCATATCAAGCATCTTAGCTTAACTCCTTAGAGGGTTAGTGAAAGAAATGTTTCATTTGTTTTACATGGTATTTTTGTTAAATACACTTCCAAGTCTCTTGTACATTGATCTAACCTGAGCAGTGTGATCTTAACCTCCAGAAGAGGGCTGAGCCACTGCCAATAAACACTGGATTTCCTGCAATACCCCTCAATCACCTCAGCAAGGCTTCAGCTGCCAGTGCTGCTAAAAGGACAGTTGGAATAAAAAGCACGGAAACCTTCAGACAGGAAGGTGCAAAGCCAGAATTCAGAGACACAATGTCCAGGCAGGTGTTTTCTGCAGAGGTGCTCCTCAGATCCTCATTCCTGACTCTGATTTGCTGAGATATGGCAACATTTGGGAATGGCTCAGGAGAATTCACAGTGTCAAGCTGTGCCAAGGGAAATATAGGTTGGATATTAGGAAAAAGTTTTTCACAGAAAAGTGATAAAGTTCTGGAATGGCTGCCCAGGGAGGTGCTGGAGTCACCATCCCTGGGTGTGTTTAACAAAGCCTGGATGTGGCACTGGGTGCCAGGGTTTAGTTGAGGTGTTGGAGCTGGGTTGGACTCAATGATCTTTAAGGTCTCTCCCAACCTGGTGATCCTGTGAATTCTGTGAATTCCAGAATGGTTTTGTTTAGCCACTGTAGTAATGTTTTAAAGGAGGGGTTTGAGCTGATTCCTGAAGTTGGGATTGTGAGAAATGGGCAGTAGGGTTTTCAATGCCAAAGTTACAGAGCATAGAAGAATAGTTCTGTATAGATGCAGGGAAGAAGATTCCACACACCAGCCTGGTCAAACACCAGCTTTGCAGCCCTGTGCAGTTGCAAACCAAGCCATTTACTTTGCACATTAAGTTCCAGGTATTCCATTCCAATTATACTCTGCACAGACCCCACTAAAGCAGCCAAGCATCTTAGAAGTCCTGCAATTTACATTTCCCATCCATATTTTATTCCTCTCTTCCGTTTGCCCGCAGTCCCTCTCCATCGCTCGATCAGTTTTCATGGTCATTCAAGTCATAGGGGTGATTTGTTCAGGTAAAATGGAAAATTGAAATGGAACGGGTGCTGGATACAACCTCATCCACTTTTTCTATTTTGTCAAAGTGCTGTGGCTGCTCATTTTTTCATGGCCATGAGTTGAAATAAATTAAACTTCCCAGAGGCAAAACTTCTCTAAGATCAAATTGGAATATATTGATTAGGCTCTTTGAGGGCTGATGGATTGGACTCTTATGCTTTATAAACACATTTACCAACACGCTCTCAGAAAGAGTTGCTTAGCACTCGGCAAACTGATCGTGTTTATTTAAAACTGTGACAGTGGCCTACACCTGTAGCCCTCATTCTGGCCCATAAAGTCTCACTCACTGATTGATGGAGACAAGTTGAGCTGTCTGGCTGCCTGACTCCCAGGACTGGTCCCAAAGGTTGCCTGGCTGATGGAGTCCAGAATAATGCATCACTGTCAGGAAAACAACTTAGCATGTCATTGAGAAGATCTGATCAGCACAAGCCAGGAGGGAGGATGAAAGCAGTAAACTGGAAGAATTTTTGAGTGCTGATGATGGCAAAGGGGACAGGGAGTCCCAGAGCAAGAGAGTTTTGAAAGAGCATGTGTACTAATAGCTTTAGATGCATGACACAGGAGATGAATGAATGCAGTTACTGGCCAAAATGTCCAGATACAAGAGTCCCAGGAAACAAAGCTTGGATGTAATTCACTCATATGAATAGCTGGGAATAAAATCACGGACTTCACACAATTAGAGAGAAAGGTAGAACTGAGAGTTACATCCCATCAACCAGCTCCAGCTCAGGAGCGATGCACGGTCCTGAACGACCCCAGCCTGCCTTGCATTTTCCAGCCTCAGTCTGCAGCCATGAGTTAGGAATTGTTGTCAGAATGAGAAATCTAAGGGAAACATAAGGTGAGGTTGGCGACGAAGGACAAAGATATGGAGGTAAGAACTGTGAACTGGAACTTCACCAGATGGAGATAAGGATTTGTGGAGATCATGTCAGGAAATCTAATAGTCCAAGGAGAAAAATTACTTTTCTAATTTCTTATGAGAAAAAAAAAATAAAAAACCAAAACCAAACAAACCAACATTTTAACATAAAGGATATGATCTATTGCTGTATCAAAAAGCAGCAGCAAGAAGAAACAAAGCAGAAGCCTTTAAATGAAAGAAGGCATCTTGCTCCCATCACTCTCTCAAGGTATCTGTAGCGTTTCCAGCCTCGGTTGCTAGTCAGCATCAAAAGTGTGGGTGGCACTTGAGTGCTTTTCTCCCAGTCTCTCATGGAATCTGCGTGGATTAGACCATGTGGGATGCCAACCTGCTCAGGCACATCTCAGTGACATCTAACAGGCTGTTTTATGCCACAGCCCAGAGCAGCGTGGGAGAGAGCGTTAAAGGAACATAAGTCAAAGAGCAGAATTTTGCCTTCAGGTTTCTGCCTGAAACAAACAACTTGACAGGGGGTGTGCCTTCCAAGAGGGAATAGGCAGCCACTCCAGGGAGACAGTGACGTATCTCATTTCCCCCAGTTCACCTGGTGCTACCAGCAGGATTTATGGCTTGCTTTGGAATACTTGGGCTGCAGCCAGTGTGCAGAGACACTGCACTGGATATTAGGAGACATTTCTTCACTGTGAGGGTGCTGAGGCACAGAGAAGTTGTGGATGCCCTATTCCTGGAAGTGTTCAAGGCCAGGCTGGATGGAACACTGAGCAACCTGCTCTAGTGGAAGGTGTCCCTGCCCATGGCAGGGGGCTGGAACAAGGTGATTTTTAAATTCTCTTCCAACCCAAACCACTGCATGATTCTGTGGTAAGTGCACATGGAACAAGTCCCTGAGGGAATCAAGGTACAAGAAGTCAGTGTGGGAGAGTTTCAGCAGGTCAGCATCTCCCACACAGCCTAACAAAGTGTTCTTTGCTGTGTTATGATCTGAAGTGCTTCATTTCAGCCCAGCTTAGAATGACTCAAAGCCATACATTTTTCACCAACTGGCTTTATAGACTGTCTCCCTAAATCATACATTTTGCTGTTTAAAATTTGCACCATCTTCCTTTGAGATTATTCCCCAGGCTAACAGCTTTGGAGACAACTTCCCAGCCTAACAGACTTTGGTCTTTTATTCCCATTAGTTGGCCTAAATTTTCCCTTCACTTAATTCAAGCCAATTATTTCCAGTGATACCCACTGGAGCACCCTTAACATTTTCTTTTTTGCTTTATGGTATTTTAGCTCTTCAAAGGCTTGCAGACATTTGTCCTAATGGAGAGTGGATAGAGAGTTATCTGACATGTCGGGGAGGAGAGGTTGCTCTGTTCCGATTCCATTACAGCAGGAAACATGCTGGATATCAAAGGGAAATTTATGTAATGTATTCCTACATTGTTCACAATACAGCATCATGTTTTATGCAAGCAAAAGGAGCGTGAGGAGAGAGGGGAAGAAAACTCTGTTCAACTGGCAGTGAAATGACAATAAAACAACAAATGGAGAAGCAGCAGGAGTTAACTACAGCTTTTATGGTCAGGTCCCTCAGTCACCATCATGAGTGAAAGGCATGGGGACATCTGAGGGTGGTGAGGACCAAGAGAGGGATGCTGGGAGGGAGCGAAGGCTCTGCAGTGGATCTGGGGGTTGGTTACACACCATTCAGAGCTGTGCCACCACCTGGCCCCATACAGGCACAGGGACAGATGACAGAAAGATCCCTGGCATGACAGAGCTGGCTCAGCCCAGCTCCCATCATCATACAGGAATAACCTGGGCGAGGTTTGGCATGGGCCAGAGGGGGTGGAGCAGTGCATACAAATGCTGGGCCACATGTGGCGTTTGGTCCTGATATTTCCAATCACAGACATGAACTGGAAGCAGAGTAACAGTGGGAACTGCACACACTTTATCCTCCAGCCTGTACTTGCCACCTTGTCCCAGCTCTCCTCTTACCCTGCCCAAGAATAATTTTGTCAGCAGAAAGAGAAAATTTGGATATTTTCCTCTGAAATTTAGAGTCCCAGACAGCCACCTCCATGTCCAATGGAGGTAGAAGTGTTTCCTCTCCAGGAAAGTGACACAGTTTTGAGGGAGCCTGGTGTTCTGATTGCATCATTGATTTTCAGGTGAATTCTGATACCAGTGGTAGCAAGGTAACAGGATGAAGCAACAGATGTGAAGATACTGAGTACAGTAGGATGAAAATGTGATAGGAAAAGTCAGAGGGAGAAGCTTGATTTTTCTCTTTTGGGTCACCAGATCAGTTCATTACATTTCCAGTCCTCTAGTAGAACAAGATGTTAGTACCCTCTGCTAAAAAGCTGTTAATATGATGGCCTAAATACTAATATTCACCTAAATCAAACCTTTGTGATAAAGTTTTTCCTTGATGCAAGAGTTTAAACGATTAACAAAAACCTCACAGGGTGAGGAGGTGACTCAATTTAGGGAACCTGCCATGAAATATAATTCCTTTTCTTATTTTTTTTGTTGTTCAAAGAAACACACACGCACACACACATATATAAATAAGTGAACAGACTTTCAGAGACAAAAGAACATTTCCATTTTGCAGCAATGATCACAATGTAAAAAGGCTGCATCGCTATGGAAACGGCCCTAAGCCTCATCATATCTAATGGTGATTTTCTATAGAAGTCCTTGAAACATCTTTTGTTTCTTGCTTTGAAGTCAAAGGAAATGGTTGAGTGCCAAGAAGAGGGCTATCAGCTCCAGATCTCCAATCAGGGGCCCGGGCTCAGCTCTGCAGGCTCGCTTACGATAATTGCCACACACAAGTTAGCAAGGGGAGAAAACAGGACCAAATATACACATGGATATCTAAGCACAGGTGGTTCAGGGAGAAAAAAATTCCTCAACAAGTGGCAAACACACCATTTCCATTCCTCAGGCAGGATCCTCAGCAGAGGGCTGTTTTACCAACACTCAGAGCAGCTGGGCAGGGAGCTGGTCCTGCCGTTCCTGCCGAGCTCGCTTTTCCCTCATGGCAGGGACACGTTGCTGTGGCAGCAGCTTTGGTGTGCCTGATTTAGGAATTAATGACCTAATTAGGAGCTCTGGAGAGGGGGAAAGGGAGGAGGGAGGGAAGAAGGACTTTGCCACTGCTAAGGGGGTTTCTCTCTGTTTGAGGGACTCTCTGAGGGTTCTGAGCAAAGGGTTCCCAGCTCGTTTCAGCAGCTGATGGGGTTTGCAACTGCACCAGCAGGGAAAGCAGGAAATGCTCCTAGAAATGTGGGCATCATACTGACCGCCCCAAGACTTGGTAATGTCCCAGGTGCCTTTTTGTCATGGATGACAGTGCCAGAGTGGGGGAAGAAGAGCCAAGACCAGCAGGACAACAAGGACAGGAGACAGTGTCTGGATCTTTTCAACACTGGTGGCCTGAGGCAAGGAGTCTCAGTCTTGGAAAAAATAAGAGTAACAAATATGAGGCTGAAAAGGGGAACAGTGATTCCAGGATATTGCTTGTTCTGAGGAACAAAGACAAAATAACAGTCAACCCTACCTCATTCCCATGGTTTGGTCTATCTGACCCTTTTCTTCTCTGTTCCCTTCTTCTGGTGTATTTTCTTGCAGAAATTAATTTTCCTTCAGACATTCAAGTGCAAAGGATCCTGACCTGAGACATTGTCACTAATAACTGCTCCTAAACCAGCCATCAGGAAAATGAGAGGGCTGTTTTCCTTTATTTGCTTTCTCCTCCCTTTTTAAAGAAGTTTATTCTCTTAAAAAAAAAAAAAAAAAGATAATATTCTCTATATTCATATGAAAACCTGTAAGGTCAACCTGAAATCCAAATACTCAATGTCCCTCTGTTGCTTAGAAAAGTGCAAAAGAACTTCATCCATTAGATAAATTCCAGTTGCCATCTCTTGGCTCAGATCCATGAAGGCTTTGTCATCCAAAAACAAGGGCTTAAGTCTAGAACCACACTGTGGTGGCAACTTTACACAGAAATAACAATAATAATAATAATAATAATAAATAGTAATGAAGACAGATGGCAAGGTGCAAGCAGCAGAGATGCTCCAGACAGTTACCAGGTTGCTTTTCTTTCAAGAAAGGAACAGATGCAAGATGCACCCACATGAAAGTGTTCCCTGATACCATCACTGTGCCTCAGTTGAACATGAACATTCCTCACCTGCGACTCGGGGTGCAGGGAATGGGCTTCTGCCTCACATCCATCCTGGTGATACCATCTCCCATGTGCTCTTCTGAAGCCTTCAAACGCTTGGCAGGCAGTCCCAGCCCTTTCACTTCACAGGGAAGCCAGACTGTTTGCCAAGAAAAGGATTCAGAACTGGATAAACATTAAACAAATGCTTCAGGAGGATTTGTTTGTGATACACCTTTAGATTTTGCATTTGAACTTTTTGTGGAGGATTAAACTTTTGATGTGCCAGCCCCTTCTTCTCCCTCACCCTCCTCCTCCTCCTCTCCCAGTATCTCAGGCAATGGTTGTGAGGCAGGAAGACAGGGAACTTAGAGGCAATTTCATCCCTCAAGGACTTCCCTTGGAGCAGGTTTGTTGTCAGGGGTAGTTGGGTCACCTTTATTGCCCTCAGCAGGAGGGCAGCACTACCCCCAGTCCTCCAGGAACAGCCCAGACCTGCAGTTTGACCTTGTCATAGGAGGGGATTGAAGGGTTAAAAGAAAGCTTAGCCTTCCCCTGACACATGGGCAAGGCTGAAGCATCCCCTTGATCTTTTTCCAGACATTTCTATGTGCAAACTGGATATTATCAGAACCACTTTTCATTCATGCTTTGCCTTATAACAGTGCTATGGCATAGAAGCAGATTCAGGGCTGAGGTGCATTCTTTGAAATGTAGCATTAATCATCTGTGTCCCAGTCTTCCCATTTCTCTGTTTCTTCACCTCAGCACCAAATTTCACCCATTTGGATTGAAGGAAAGAGTAAGCAAACATATATTCCCAGCTGTTGTGTGACAAAGCAGCAGCTGGATAGAGGAGGGATAGGAAAAGATTTGGTTGCTGAGAGAGAGGAGTAATTGCTGCTCTTGCCAGGCATCAGAGACTCCCCACTGGCTGTCATACCCAAGATGCAAGTCCAGAGGAAGACCAGCTTTTTAAATCCTGATTATTTGCTTGCCAAGATTTTCCTGGTTTCTAACTCAGGCCCTGAATTTCTGACATGGAGGTGGTTTCTCTTGGCTGTGGAGGATATTCTGGGACCTCTTACAAGTCGTATCCAAAATAGCAGAGCTGCCTGTGGGGCTGTTTGCTATTCACATCACATTTGCAGAAGGCCCAGGCAGCAGTAGGGGAAAGATGGGAATGAATAGAGAGGATGGGAAAAGAGGGAAAATAGAAGCACTAATGTGTTTTCAGCTGGTGGGACTTTTTTTTGTAGATGTTCTGTTCTCTCTCACCTTGATGCCTCATTTCACCTGCTCGCTGCCACAGGCGATTGGGCAGCGTGGTTGTGCTCCACGGGAAACAATGAACAAGAAATTACAATAACAAAGTGCGTCAGCAGCTCCCAAGCTCTGATCAGCTGTAGGATCTTTGGCAGCTGTGAGCTCCCATTTACACAGGGGGAAGGAGCTGCTGTACAAAAACGCTCCTCTCACTGTCCTTGGCCAGTGAAAGAGTTGGAAACCAGTGACAGCCAGGCTTGTTCACCTTGGGATGTGCCCTACCTGGCTCCGTTTTTGAAGCTGTCTGTGTTCCCTGGCTGAGCAGGAAGCTGGAGGATTGTTCAGAGTGTGTGTTGGGGTTTGAGCAATTGGGGAATTGTGGCATCTGGAGTGCGTGTGGTGAGCCTGGAGCTCACTCACCTGCAAGACAGCAGAGTCCTGACGTCCCCATCTCTGTGGAATAGAAGCCACCACCCTTGTGCAGGCAGAGCTCCAACCTCAACAAAGCACTAGGAGACTCAGTGCTGAGAGAGGGTGGAGCAGTGTGAGCCCAGGGAGTGATCAGATTCTATTTACACCCTCCACACCTGGCTCTTTCACCTGGAGGGATTTTCTGTTCTGGGAAAGGGCAGGTGAATAAGCTGGGATCTATCCCAGCTTTCATTTTCTTCCTTGTCACTACAGTGATAAATATTTTCTGCATCAGCCATCCTAAGCTTCAAAAGTGATGGAGGAGCGGTGCCTCCCTGCATGGGAAGGCAGATTTTTGTTCCACCATTTCCTCCTACCCTCCCCTCACAGCACTGTCAGCTGAGGCACATCCCTTCCACCTCTGCTTTCATTTCCTGCCACAGCCCCCTCCTCTGGGTAGTCATTAGGGCAAGGGACAGGTCACTTTGGTGGCCATGGATTTCTGGTTAGGGTGAAGCCAGGCTTACCAGATCAGCTAGATTCTGAGACATCTGACTGGCTTTTTTTCCACTGTCTAGAAATCCTTGGTCTTTCCAAAAGTGGATTGACTTCCAGGCAGCAAACACATCATGACCCCAAGAGGTAACTAGGTGCTGTTGGCCAACAGAGCATCCCTGGCTGCTGTTCAGATGGAGCCAGACATGTTCAGACATTTAATTCTCCTGGCACCAATTCCTTCCCTGGACTGCAGCTAGGAGGACATGCTAGCTTGTAATTTTCCTGTCTCAAGAAGAAAAATGGAAATAAAATCCAAGAGGGATCAATGCAAGCACAGGGGTCAATGTTCCTGTAAATTCATATCACCTCCCAGAGGAGTTTGGAGCCTGCCCATTCCCATGGCACCAAGGGAATTGGAACCTGACACTCAATTCTGATGGTACAAGTGACAGCAGGACCACCTCTAATCATCAGCTCATTTGAAGCTCTTTTTAGGGATGGATTGGAAGAAGGATCCCTGTAATGAACAGGAAGCTGAGTCTCACTGGGGCACAGTGACATGGTGTCATGCAGAGGACACATTTCAGACACATTGGTTTTGATCTCTCTAGGAAGTTTGTAAAATCAAACCCACAGGAGCCATGATTCATCTGCAACGGTAAAATGAACACCTCTGTCGCCTAACAGAAAATGTGAGCTAGCTCCCGTTGGGAATATTTCTATTGCTTTTGATGGGGTTCAGAGCCAGTTTCATTTAACCTTGTATTAATTTAGAAATGGGGCTCTTTGGTCCCAGTTCTGATGCTCTTCCTCAGACAAGTCTCCCATTCAGGTTATTGTGTCTTTTTGTCATTCCAAAGGCAATGGACAAACAGGTATAAAATAAGAAAAACATCTTGACACCCTGATCTGGAGGGAGAAAAGGTTCTGGATTTATCTATTTTCTTGGCATCCAAACCTGGTCTAGGGCTCACTTGGGTCAATAGAAAATTTCCTGTTTATTCCAGTGGGCTCTGAGTGAAGCTCTAAGGATGAATTTAATCATATTTGACATTAGCTATCTAAAACCTGGTCAGCTCAAAGCCAGGCTGAGCAGCTGGACTCCTGTAAAAGCAGCTGCAAGGACAGGCACTTCTGGGACAATCCTTCTGATCCATCTTAAACACTACCATCGAGTGGGATGAAACACAGCCCTCTCCACTTGCTACAGACAGTGTGGAACTGACTCAGAATAAGTCTCTAACTTTTATAAGGATTAAATCTGATGAGATCAATACCACCTAAATTGTTCCACGTGGCCCTTGACAGCGCAGCAGAAAGCCCCGTCGACATCCAAAGAGATCTTTGACAGGAGAAGAACTAATAAATGCAGAATTCGATCCTTTATTATTTCTTTTTCTGTAGAAAGAGCGTTGCTATTCCTGCAGCTCCAACCAGAGCCTGGGTTTAATAAGACATGCTAATGTGTGTGGCTTCTGGGAGCTCTGCACTGAACCCATGTTGATAACAGGCTTAGCCTCAGAATTGATAAATCACAAGGGGGAGAAGAGATATGAAAATTCTTTTCAGCCCTTGCAAATGAAAAGAAGATGTGATTGTAGAATATGTTTGGGATGTATGAGTGAGGTTCCTATAATCAATCATCCTAAATAAACCATTTTACTTAGCATCTGTTTGAAGGCAGACAATCAGGCTAGGAATAGGTTTTCTCCATGTAAAAATGCTTACAAAGTCTTATATCTGAATTTCTCTATCTTCCTCTTTATATGAGCCCTCATTTTATAGCATGTGAGTCTCTGGCAGTCTTCAGAGAGGTTTTAGGCATTCTATCCAAACCAGAAAGTAATGCTCCTTGCATTTTACCCACAGTGCAAGCAGGCTTGTTCAGAAGCAAACAAGACACGTATGGCAGAACAATACAAATAAAATCCAGTACTCTCCCAGCCCAACTGGCATAAGTCACAGGAGCAGCTTTCCTGTATTGGCTCCCTGGATGGCTTTTCTTATCCTCATAAACTGCAATAAGTATCCTACTTTAGGATGTTTTTTGAAAGGAAATTCCTCAGTTTTGTAAATTTCTACTGCTGTAGAGGGATTATTGGTGTTTTATTTTGAGTTAATATCACGAAATTATTGGTCAAGTAAAACAACTCCAAAACCTTACCAAATCCAATAACATTTCTTCTATAGTCCCAGTGTCACAGGGTGGGAACAGGCTGCTGGAGTTTGTTCTGTCCCTTTCCTTTGGGACAAGTCACGATTGTGTCACTCCTGATGTCTGACAAACCCACTCACAGCTGTCCTACAAGGCACATCCCACACTCCACCCCAGACAGCTCATTCCAGCCTCCCAGTCCTTCCTATGAGAAATAAAAGAATTCCCTTATGGGAATGTTAGGGCTTCAGGCAGACCATAAGACTTTTTTCCCCATATCCATTGGTCTAACTGTGATTTCAGCTTATTTCAGCTTCCAACTGGATACCCAGGTATAAATGATACACAAATAATCAGAATCAGCACCAGGACTCCTGGGATGGGAAGAACTGCCTTCATGTTTCATGCAGATCTGAGCCTGATACATTTCTCCCTTATTCCTCTGCCCAACTTTCCTCCTTTCTTCTTTTCTCCCCTTTTTTCTCCTCCTCTTGTTCATTACTAGTGCAAGAACTTACTTCTAATATGTATAATATAAGAAATATGTAGGTGTACATTGCTGATAATTCCTGCCATGCACAGCAATGCCCTAAAGACTCACCATTATTTAGTTCCAGGGAGTCTTTGTTCACCTGCAGGAATTTTCCTGGAAAGCTCTCATGGTAATTTTGTAGAGTACCCATATTTTTCCTCATAGTTTTCTGGCAAATGTCATCCTTTATTTGTTTCTCCATCCTGGGCAGGCTCTGTCAGAGCCTGGGTAGCTCAGCCTTGCAAAGGGCTGATGTGGGGTCACCCTGAGCACTTTGCACTCTGCCAGAAGCTTCCCACCACGTGAGGCACTTGATGCCACGATGAGTTTTTGCCTTTTCTTTTTATATCTCTTATGTATTCTCAGTACCCTTAGCATGTATACTTGTAATTCTATAAGTCTAATAGCTTAACATAGTCCTGGTATTCTTTGAAGCCAGAAGACCAGACACTCTAAAAAATCTCAGAGTTGGAAGCTGCAAAGCCCTACACTATCTTGAGAAACCAAGGTCCTCTATAAAACACATCCTGTAAACTAACAATTAACCCATCTAGGGGGAATACTTTGGGATAGGGCTGTGGCAGCAGCTCTCTGGGCACAGTAGAGCAGGCACAGAGTTTCCCAGGATTTTCCTGGGAAGCTGTGAGAAAGCTCAGTGAAAGAATTAAAACAATTATTATCTTTACTTGCTGCACCTGTTGTGGTGCACATGTGGAATGTGTTATGGAGATTGTTTGTCAAAGGGTAGTTTGTTAATTAGACACTGGTGATGGTATTTTGATTGATTGACCAATTAGGTCAAAGTTGTATCAGATTGTCTGGAAGGGTTACAGGTTTCTTATTAAGATAGTATAATGCAGTATAGTGGAATAAAGCAATGGTTCAGCCTTCTGCAATCATGGAGTCAGTGTTAATTATTACCCAGCTGGGGGCCTGCTACCACATAGGGGGATGTCCTGCTGTTCATTCAAGCCTCTCATTGGGACATCTTTGTTAGATATGATAATTTGCAAGGTCTATAAAACTGTATATGCAATCTATCATGTGTGCATTTTGGTGTGGTCCACCTCGACTAATTGTTGCAGTAAAAAGATCATAATTAAATACCAAGGTAAAAACCCTTTACCCCTTAACCATGTCTGGCTCTTAATTTTGAGACCAAGAGAAAAGCATTGTCACTATTTGGTAAGAAATGACACAGACACAACAGAAGGTTGATTGGCATAGAGCACCATTTACTCCAGACTGCTCTTTTACACACTGTTCCCATCCAGGTGGACTTGGTTGGTCATTTAGTTAATACATTTCACCTGATAGGCTAGTTAACAAGATGCCCTTTTATACACAATCTTTGAGAATAACAAGAAAACAGATATCAGGAAAAGCAACACCTGCAGGTTGTTTTTTAATAATAAGCTATCATTGTTTATGTCCAGCTCCCTAATGTCTCCCAGGGCAGGAAAAGCAACACCTGCAGGTGTTAAGCTATCATTGTTTATGTCCAGCTCCCTAACGTCTCCCAGGCTGATCCTGGGAAAACTTATCTAGTTTTGTCACTCTTTGCCCAGGCTGTCACATCCACAAGGAATCACACTGCCATGTGATTTCAGTTGTGCTGATGCTCCCCCAAATTTTGGAGCTGTGTTTGTGCACATCTCGTTTGGTTCAAGTTCGTCCTCTGGCCTGGCTGTAACCTCACACCCGATAACCCGACAGTTCACAGCCCCCCCCGGGCTGGTTTATTTGTTGTGTTTGCTCACATCCTGCACAATTCCCTGCACAGCAGGAGTGTGAAGATATCGGGGCAGCTGCTCTTGTTGACAGACACCCAGCTCTGACTCTGCTCAGCTCAGCTCAGAGCCTTCCCAGCAGAGGAAAGGAGCAGCCAGGAGCTGCCAGGAAGCTCCACAAGATGCTGCTGCTGAGTCCAAGTTTCTCCCACAGGCAGCTTTGAAGGTGACTTTTTGCTTCTCGTGTTCCACTCGATATCTCCCCTTTCCCCATCTCCGTGATGGTGTTGTGCCACACCGAGATGCCCCTGCCCTCACCCTTGCCCTGCTCACAGCCAGCACATCCCCAACAGCTGCTTTGCAAGTACAAGCATTTGACATTTTCTCTTTGCAAAGCATGTGTAAAACCAGCCCTGTGAATTACACAAAACAGGCCAGAATCTGATCACAAAACCTGATTAAAGGAGCTGCATGAAAGAGCAGCATATATTGTATGCAAACAGGAAAAGCAGCTTCCCATTCAGCCTTCATGCTCAAGACAGATTATTGTCTGACATCTCTGCAGCCTCCTCCTTTCTTTTGTGCAATGAAAAGGCCAATATAAACACATTCTGGAAATATTTATTATTTTTTCAAGGGAATCAAAGTTTTCTTAGGCTTTAACTCCAACCAGAAGTGCCTCCGAATTGGTAGTGAACAGAAGAGTATCATCAATGAAACAGAAAAGAGGTAAATTTAAAACTTTTATGATTTGCATTTATACAAAAGCACATGGAACTGAGTGCTAAAGATGTGAGTGAGTAAGATTCAGATAAGAAATGGAGATTTGTGAGAACAGAAGCTCTTCAGCAGCCAACCCTCCCCACAATGTTCAAAGAGATTCATTCAAGGGCATAAAGCAGCTCCTCACTATGAGGGAGCTGTGAGCCTCCCTCCCCTGTGGTGCCTTATTCCAGAATCACCACTGAGGCTTTGCAGCCCTGCTCCTGCTGGTGAGGTCCTTCCCTGGGACCAGGAGCTCCTGCTGTGGGGTCCAGAGAGAGGACACTGCAGTGCTGTGGCATCAGCAGGGCTTTCCTTTGCCACATATCTCCCTGTGCCTCTTCCTCCCCAGCCCCAAGAGCTCGGAATGCAGAGTCACCCCAGCACAAATCCCACTGTGCGAGCTCCAGAGTGCATGGATGCTCTGACACAGAACACAGATTTCTTTGTTGGCAGCTCCTGGCATCTTTCTTTTTCCCCATGGAGCAAAGCTGACACTTTCCCTGGGTGGGATCATGAAAAATCACCCCTTTGCCGAACAGGGGTCACCCCTGTGGTGAGTGGCAGGCTCAGCATCTTCCCCATGCTCAGTCTCACTGGTGCTGCACAGACAGAGCTGAAAAGCACCGCAGGGAGCCCAGCACTGCACACTTCACTCAGCAAAGCTGCTGCATGGAGGCAGTTCCTCCCCACAGCTTCAAACCAGGCCCAGGTTTACTTTACATCTTCTTCTCCTTCACTCCCAAGACTGTGGTTGCTTGAGCAGAGAGATTTTTCTCACTGCCCTCCCTCTGAGACAAGGGGATGCTGAGATCCCCCAGATTGCTTCTTTTTTTGCTGTCCCTGTCCCCCTGTGGGAGCTGCTGGGGGCAGCTCTGGGGATGGGGTGCCATTATATCAGATGGGATAAGACACAGGCAGTTCAGGAGTGGCAAAAGTTAGGAAAATATGGGCTCCGTTCCTTCCATTATGTTGTACAGTTGGTGCAAATGTTTTTTGGACTTGGCTGTAAGCCTGGACATTGGTTTTAAGGGGTTGCTGAGCATTCACTGGCATCTTCTACGAGGGGTAAAGCTTTAGTGCAGTCCCCATCTGGGAATGATTTTCACTGTTGCTATATAATAACTAAATCTACCTGCTGTATTTGCAAGGCACCTAGCACCCCAGGATCTGAGTGCTGCTACTGAATTACCCACCATACACAGGAAAAATGAGTGCTGGATCCCCACGAACAGCCTGTGACAAGTACTGAGCTCTTCCAGGCTTTATTTCACCATGCACGTCACTGGTGAGCACGAAAAGCTGGAATAAAGCATGAGGGGAGAGGAAGGCAGGGCCTTGATGGAAAAGCTGATGGAGTGGGAGGCAGCTTGGTCCCAGTTCCCAGGAGCTCCTCCACCAGCCCCAACCTGGCTCCCCCACCCTCTCCAGCACCCTGGCTGGTGGCTGCACACCCAAGCCACTGCATTCAGTGGGTTTTTTGGGGGGGGGGGATAGAAAAGATCCCGTTGTTTAAAGTCACTTCTTTCTCAAAAATGCAAATCTCAAGGTTATATTTGTTTAGCAGCCTTGTTCTGCAAGTTGTGTGACAGCAGGAAGAGTTTGGCTGTGTGTGAAACCATCAGCAGCACTACCTGAGCTTGGACCCAGCCCATTTTTCCAAGTACTAAGATAAGAAAGAGGTTGAAAATAAAAGAACTGATTCCCCAAAGTAAAGGCAAATCCATCTCCTGGGGAGGAAAACTGAGCCTCAGAGACAGTCTCCAGAGCTTCTTCATAAGCCCTAGTCCCACTGGAGTGTGAGTGCAGCAGATTCCCTCAGGCACAAGGTTTCAGCCAAAGTGGGGTTTTCTTTTTGACTTAAATAATCTTGGCTGACAGATGCAAGTTTTTTCAAGAAGTCATTTCCAGGTGACTAAGCTCAGTCCTGGGTCTGCTTCTAAGTTTTGCTTCGACACTCCTTACAGGCACAGGATAATGGAAAGAATCTTGACTGGGTCTCAGAATCCCCACGCATTTGGTCACAGTTTCTGGGACTAGGTCAAATCTGTAGCCTGTCAAAAGGAAGATGAAGAAATTGGTGCACAAGGGAGCTGTGCAGCTGCAGCCAGGCCAGATTCAATGCCCCTCCCAGGCAATGTGCCTTGCTTATGTTCAGTGGCCATTTGTGAGGGGTTTCTGGACACCACCCACAGCTGGAATGATGAGAAATCCCAGATTTTGATAGAAGTGTGCAGGGGTTTTGTGGGCAAAGGAGCTATGTCGTAGTTAAAGCAACAGGCCACTGGCCTGCTCAGAATACCCAGCAGAACAAAGAAGGGCAGCTTGATTTTTATATCTTACATAAATAAACCTTTCTGATCCTTCAGGCAGAGCCTGCAATTCTGCAATGTATCCTTGTGAGCTGTTGTTTTACTGTAAATATCCTTTGCTATATTAAATCATACATCACTTCCCAGTGCAGCTAATTTTCCATTCACACTGATGCTCGTGGGCAATATCCTCATGCCCTGATGTCCCATAAAGCACCCAAGCAGCATCCCTCAGTCACGTCTCATTTGCATACTCCCAGAAGCTCTGGGTGAGCATCTCAGCCAAAGGAAGGAAAATAAAATATTTACTTTTTGTTTCCACATGCCAGTAGTGAAAAGATATTGATGTGGTGAGGATGGGACATTAAAATCAAAATTATGTTGGGAATAAAAAGCAAGGCATAAATTAGCACTGTTTGCCTCATCTCTGTTTTAAGAGAGTTTGCATTACCCTGGTGCCATATAACATGCCAGGGATGTTTGGGGAAATCTGCAGCACTGTATTTCAAGAAAGCTTTGGAGCCAAGATGACATTACTAAAGGCCACAGCAAAATTAATAAATGGCCACCAAAAAGTCTTTGTCAAGGGCTGGCTGTGGAGGTGCCATGTGAGAAAGTGGAGAGGAGAGCAGAGCAGATCCTGACAGTCTGTCAAGACAAAAGGAAGAAGATCAGCAAGAGGGGAAATGCTTTTTATGTTTCTCTGCTGGTGCCATCCTTCAGCTGCTCATTTTCTCCTTTCTCACTCTCTATCTTGGCATTGTTTCCAGGGAATTTCTGCCACCATCTTGCAAACCTCGCACTTGGCTTGACACAAAGGTTTTGGGTTGTCTGCATCCACCCTAAATTGTGAGCTGGAGGGGATCATCATCCTTGGTTAATCAGTCAGTGCAGTTGAACACTTCATAGCCCAGAAGGTGACTCTCACATCAGAGGAGTTCATGGCACTGGCTGCCAGCTGTGCTTCTTCAACCTTGGTCCAAATCAGCTGCCACTGAAGGCATCGTCCTTCCTGAACTCCCACAAAAATTGAGACAAAAAGGTGAAAGAAATCTGTTGTGTCATCAAATCCAGTTCTTTGTCTTCTCAGGCAGTCACACAGAGAACCCTGAAATCTGAGACACACTAAACACCAACTTACAGAGATTCCTGTCCCCTTTCCCTTATTCCAAGAGTTACTCCCCTCCTTCTCATAATACTCCTTCTCATAATACTCCTTTTCATAATACTTCTCTTAGTGTTTGG
Organism: Pyrgilauda ruficollis; assembly: GCF_017590135.1. Taxonomy (NCBI): domain Eukaryota; kingdom Metazoa; phylum Chordata; class Aves; order Passeriformes; family Passeridae; genus Pyrgilauda; species Pyrgilauda ruficollis. The sequence goes on from NW_024524822.1 coordinate 3,896,135, forward strand.
TCTACCTGTGACATTTTATATCCAGGAACTACTGTGCTATTAATGCTGCTTAACCTAAACAGCTTTTCACTCTCCTCTATTTTTATGCCTTTCCCATTTTACTCTGAGGATGCAATCGTATTTGCTTTCTGGTTCACTGAGTTCCCTCCATCCTTAATCCCTAGGAGGAAATATAACCGGCATAACTGGAAAATATTTATTAAAAAAAAAAACCAAACAAAAAACCAAAAAAACCAAAACCATACATATCTCCATAGGGAGAAATGAAAAGTCTCCATTTCATAGCTCTCCTTGCAAGATAATGGAGGATAAAGATGTTTGCTGGAAGCCCACATTTCCTGCAAGAACTGACTCTCCTGCTCTTGTACAGACAATACAGTAAAAAAAGTCCTTGGCCAAACATCGGCCCACAATGGCAAGGAGAGGGAGAAAATCTGGAAAAAACCCACCCAACAATTCATGAAGCATAAGATGGCATGGAAACACTGGTGCTCAGTGTGACAGATGGAGGGAGCAGCCCTGATCAGAGGCTCACTCCTGCAGCTGGGCTCTCTGAAGCTGGAGGGGGGCTGAGGAAGTTAATGGACCTGCTCGCACATGTAAAGACTCCTGGATGAAACCATCAATTTTCTGTAGGTCACTGGGACCAGACACGGCTTCAGAAGCAATGAGAGAGCAGAGAAGTAGAGCTATTAGCACAAACCTGTCACTTTTTTTATTAAATCAGAACTCATGCCAGAGGGCTGAAAAGTAGCCAGAGTTGTATCCATCTTTAAATAAAGGTGGAAAAGGGGGTGAAGGAATTACAGGCTGGCAAACCTTTCTTCAGTTGAAGAAAAGATAAGAGGAAAATCATTGAAGACAGAATTACAATGGCCCCAAATGCTTGGGACAAACCAGCATGGAGGCTGCCACAGTAAATCATGATGATAATTTTAATGCATTTCAAAATGTTAGCAAAAATAATGGATATCTCTGGACATGCGGAGGTGAATTATTTAGGTATTCAAAAGATTTTTTTGAGACGAGCCCTCACAAGGAGCTAATAAGGAAAACTTAGTGGGTTACCTTGATTGAGATGAGAGGTAAAAGTTCTTTCATGGTTTGAAAACAAACTATGACATAAAAATCAAAAAGCTGTAATAAAAAGTCCAATTCTCAGCATGGAAAGAGGTTAATAGTGGCAGGTGCTCCAGGGACTGCTCCCAGGACAAGCATTGTTAAAGAGATATTTCAAGAGCCTGAGGATGTGGCAGAAGAAGGGCATCATTTCTTCAAAGAACAAAATTTCCTCTCTCCCCCATCTTCTTTTTAGATCACTCAGGTCTGGGGAAGATGGCAATAAATTAATTTAAGAGAGACCTCAGAGAAGGATGCAAGTGGGCAAAAAAACCTCCTGCTAAGGATTGCATACACAACAAGAGGCTTTGGGAAGAGCAATTGGAATTGTTCACATCCAAATGAATTGTATCCTCTCTGAGATGAAAGAAGATGTTGGCTGCTGTGGGGAGTCCAGCAAAAGCTACATGTTCAATGCAGTGATCTTCAAAGGGCTGGATGAAATGTAAAGCTGTTTGGAGAGATATTGTATTTCCTCCCTTGTTTTCTAACAGCAGCTGCATGTTTTTGCCCTGGGAAACATCATCACATGGGAGCAGCAGCGTAAGGAAAGCATTGTAGAAATAGAGAAGGGCCAAAGGAGGTAAGGGAAAGAAAGGATTTCTGCAGATATGGGGGGAGGTTTAGTCATCTATAGGAAAAATGTCAACACCAGCGTGTCACGCTCTTGCGGGGGCATCCAGATGGTGAAAGTACAAAAGAAAGAAAAGGTAAAGAATTGAAAAGTGCTCTTGTTGGTTTTGTTTGGGTTTTTTTTTTTTTTTGGTTGTTGTTTGTTGGTTTGGTTTTTATTATTTTTATTTTGTTTATGTGAAAACAAATAGGCTGAAATCCCAGAGAAGTCAGCTGAACTGTGTGTGAGTGAGCACCTGGGTTCAACAGCTCAAGAATAAAGATATTCAGGTCAATCAACTGCTCTGTTTGTCCTTTTCAACATTAAATGGAGAAAAGGTCACTTGAGAAAATTAAGTAGAAAACAGAGTAAATAAAAGAAAACAATTTTCCTTTTTAAACATAACTAACCTGTGCCATTTCCAGCTGCTTGTTAGCTTGGAGGCAAAGAACAACAAGAGTTTCCTGAATTTCTCTGAGGAAGAAAGTATGGGCAGCAATGACAACCTGAAACCTCAGAACAATGGGCACACAAAGTCACTTCTCATTTTATTACTTCTGGACCCACAGCATGGAAATGGGACAATGCTTTCCTTGGAGGGGACATATCCAGGTCTGAAGACTTGGGATAGCAGGGAAACTGGGAAGGAAATTGCCCAGGTGATTCAAAGAGATGAAGTACCCTAAGCTGTACTTCTAAACAGAGCCAAAATTGACCTGTAGTTCATGCAGGGGGCAGAGACCCATATAACCCAAATAACCCTTATAGCCTCTATAACCCTTATAACACAACCTGTGTAACCCACACAACCCAAATAATCCATATAACCCATAAAACCCCTTTAGCCCATATAACCCATGTAACCCAAATAACCCTGCAATCTATATAACCCTTATAATACAAATAACCCATATAACCCAAATAACCCAAATAACCCATATAGCGTCTATAACCCTTATAACACAAATAACCCCAATAATCCATATAACCCCTGTAACTTCTATACCCCATTAAATCCAAATAACCCCTGTAGTCTATATAACCCTTATAACACAAATAACCCAAATAATCCATATAACCCCTATAACCTCTATGGCCCATATAACCCCCATAACTTCTGTAGTCTACATAACCCTTATAACAAAAATAACTCATATAACTGAAATAATCCATATAACCCATACACCCAAATTACCTCTATAGCCTATATAATCCATAAATCCCATATAAATCCTATAACCCAAATAACTTCCCCACCTTCTGGCTCTGGTCCAAAAGTCCCCTGTGTGCTCCAGAACACCACTTTAACAGGAGATGTTGTCCTGAGGGATTTGTATCCATGAAGGAGCATTGGTGATGTGAACTTTTAGAATTAACTTACCAACCATGAGATTTAAGGTCTTTTAAAGCCTATCAGAGACCCCGGTTTTCCAGGTGCCCAACAGAGTTAGAATTCAGGTCTGAGATGTGGTGTTGCACAGCTCTTCTCCATGGGCTTCCCAATTCCACCACCTCCCTTGTCCCTCCTCCTCCTCCAGACTTTTAATCTGACATGGGAAAAGTCTTTAAAACTCCTTTGAGCAAGGACAGTCAGCAACAACCAGAGAGTGACTCTTACTTGCCTTTCTGACACTAATAGGGGAAGAATTCTTGCATAGTTGCAGCCTGGATTACAGAGATTTTCTCTTTCTCCAGCTTCTTCCACAAAAATCCCCAAGCCTTCCAGAAATATTAAAGGTTGGATTCTTAGCCCCTTGCTCCTGATGAGTAATTCTTTGCTCAATGTGAATGCACTCAAGTCGATGGGATTGCTCATGGAAGAAACGCTCCTGACTGTAAGTGCAGATATCCCAATACAATTTATTAATTTCGCTTTACGGTGCATTTGCGAGGCTTAACAGATGGGAATATTGACATTAGAAGTTCATGTGATTGGCTCAAGGTCAGAAAGTGACAGGGCTGGGAACTTGGCCAAAGCCTTGATTTTCTTTTCTCTCGTTTCAGTCGTGAGATTTAAAAATATAGAAACCAGCAGCACCAGCAAGTCTGGAACTCTTCAGTTTGCAGAAAGGAACTGCCAGATTGAAGGAACAGCCCCACGTGTGGCAGGCATGGCTATCAGGCTGAGCATGGGGAGGATGTGGAGCGAAGTTAAATATATTGAGGAGCTGGGGAGAGAGAGCAAAGTCAAGGGCTGATTTTTTTTCCTTATTTCACCCCCAACACTTGAAAAAAGCCTGAGAATGTGCTTGGGATGATTCTCAGGGTACTGAGTTCTTCTGTTTCCTTGCTTAAAAACTTTATTTTAGAACAAACATTTTTTAAAGCCTCTAAAGGGATGGAAGAACCTCTTTGCTCCTATCAGAAGACTTCACACTATCATGTTTGACCCTTCTAGGCTGAAAAGAAACTCCCTAAAGGGACAAATCCATATTGGACTCTGGGCAATCACCCTATTGTGGGGGTCTGCACAAGCCTAAGACTTCCCTAGGATCCCACAAAGGCTTTCTGTGATATCTTTTGGTTCAAGAGGGCACCACTTTCTCATGTTCACTCCTCCCTCATCTCCCACCTTTCCCTCTCCATTTCTCTCTTCTAACAGGATAAAAACCAAACCTCTCAAAGAGCACTTTTCCCCTACCCCTCAAAGGCTTTCTCACACCTGCCTTGATACTCCAGCCACCACTTCCATCCTGCAACATCTCCATCTTAAATGGTTTGGGAACTCTGTAGCACCTGCTCAAACACCTGCTCTGGGGGGGTGAGTACAGATAATTAGCACCATTTTTCTAATGACCAATTTGTAGCTGATGAGGCAAAGCAAACAGAGTAAGGATGGTGTCCACGAGCCCTCACTTGGAGCCATGGCTGCAGGAACTGCCCCAGACAAGCCATCCATTCATCTCCAACTCACCAGGCTCCTGCTAAAACCTTCATCTTGCCCGTGTGAGACCTGGAAGGTCCCTGCTTCCATCATGTGCCAGGCTTTCCTCTTGTCTCCAGTGGCACAAGGGCCAGGTTGTCATTTCACCGAGCAGCAGGGAACAGAAGGACCCAAATGTAGCTGAGACGAATCCTCAATCTGGCATTAATCACCTGCTTGGAGCTGGCGGCAGGCAGTGACATTTTCTCAGTGGCACACAACCAGACATCTGCTGAACGAGCCAGCATCTCAATCCAAGGGGAGGTGGATGCCTTTTTGTCTCTTCCCTGTAGGAAAAGAAAGGTCATGGCAGTCCCAGGGAAGCAGGGAAGGAAAGGTTATCCGTGGAGTCAGGGTCCCTTGTCAGCCAGGGGTCAGTTGGTGGGGAGCCCAGTACCTCCATGAACAGCACTCAGCACACGTGGGGGTGAATCAGTGTCACCTCAGAAGTTGTAAGGAGAATTAGATTTAAGTAGAGAAGTTAAGGAATGTGAATGGCTCTCCAAAGGAAGCAAATGTGGGAATTCACTCAGACCAGGATCATGGAGACCACAAGACTGCTCATGAAACTTCAGCTGCATCACGGCTGTGAAGGAAATTCACCCAGAGAAGGAAACTCCATCCTGTGCTTCTGGTGATGGTTTCTGAAATGACCTCTCTGCTGCACTGTCAGATGCAAAATATGAATCCAATTGAACTATGGATCTGAGCCAGCACAGCAATTCACCTGTTTCTGAGGCTGCCCTGCAATACACATTTCTCTGAAATATAACACGGATCAAAAATAAAATAAGAATAGGCAGACAGATTTTCTATTGGAAAATGCTGATTTATTGGAACCAAGATGTTTAATAGGGATACATTGATTTCTTAAAAAAATTTGAGGACTTTCATTAAAAGTTACAAAATGCAAGGTGGGACAAAGCAAGAAGCCAAATTTAACTCCTTAGTGTCATTTAAGCTGAGTCTGAAGAATAACATCTAAATAAGGGTTTTGAAGGGGGTTGGAAAAATTCTGATTTTTCATTTCCCAATCCAGATCACTGCATCTCACTTGCATATTGGCAAATTTGTGATCACATCACATTTAACACTTCTATAGTATCTTCAGCTGAAAAGACATAGAAGGCTTCAACTTATGGAGGATACAAAGATGATGGAGGGACTGGAACATCTCTTGTGAGGAAAGGCTGAAGGAGCTGGGAAGAGACAGATGAGGGGACCTCATTAATGTGTATAAATACTTAAAGTGGGTGCCAAAAGCATGGCCAAGGCTCTGCTCCATGGGTCCCAGCCATGGCACAAGTGCAATGGGCAGGAACTGATGTCCAGGAAGTTCCACCTGAACATGAGGAAGAACTTCTTCCCTGTGCAGTGCCTGAAGTCTGGACAGATTGTCCAGAGAGGCTGGGGAATGCCCCTCACTGGCGAGATTCCAGAACCCTCTGGACACACTCCTGTGCCATGTGCACTGGGATGGCTCTTCAGGAGCAGAGAGGTGGGACCAGATGACCCACTCTGGTCCCTTCCAACCCAACCCAACCCATCTGAGATTCTTACCCGTAGGGAAAAAACAACAAAAGAGCACTACAACTGTTATAAATCCTGTTTGCCAGAGCTGGTTGAAAGGCCCCTGTTGCTTTGAGGGTGCTGGTGCTGTGCAGGTTCCTTACAACAAGAATGGGGGTGGCATGTGGTGACACAAAGTCTTTCCATCCTTGGGATTTGCCCAAAATCAGTATGGAGTGTCAACCAACCTGGCACCCCTTGCTAAAGAAGACTGTTTCATGTCAGCTCCTGTTTTTATATCATCCAGTCTTCATTTTGATTTTCAAGGGACGTTCCTGTTGATTATTTTTTTTTTAATCACAGATACATATCATGCCAAACGTCAGCCCTAGCCAAAGAAAACCTTTTTCCTGGCAGGGTTTGTGGATTTTTATCACTCTTGCTCTGTTGATCAGATTAGATAGGATGGGGCCAAGATTTCTCTTGGCTCTGGTACTTTCACATCATTCAGTGCACCGCTGGGAAGGAAGCACGAGGGACAGGATGCAGAGCGTGCCAGAGGAAAGCTGCCACCTCCAGGATGGCTTGAGAGGGTTTTAATGAAAATCAGCACAGTCCCACAAGCTGGGTGCAACACTGACAACTCTAGAGAAGATTCTCTGTTTACAGCATTCCTCCCTTCCCTCAGGAGCTGGATAAAATGTATAATATGGACAAGGAAGCAGAAAAGCCTTTCTTTATGAGCAGCCATCTTCAAGGAGCAGCAGAGGGATGATGATCCAGTAGCTGGGAGCAACACTTTGTTGGGCAGCTGGGCACAAAAGAGTGACAAATGTCACTATGCATTTTAATTACATGAGGAATTTGGGGACTTGGAAGGTTAAAACTTGGCTGGTACAAATTAAAATTTGGCTGCTACTACAGCATTGTCAGAGTCTGTTCTAGGGAGCAGTGGAAGCATTTCCTTGGTAGTTGCAGTTGGTCAAGACTTTGATGTTCTCTGTAATTTCAAAAAAGGTAAAATGGAGAGTCAGGCATCATTTAAAGCAAGATGAACCACAAACACATGAGAATGAGACCTCATATTCCCATCCATGAACAACATATGAATAAGTAAGTGTGTGTATATGTAACTTACTTTATATATAGTTATATGTATAAATATATATATACATATCAGAATCAGAGAGGTGAAAACCTTGGATAGATTTCAGACTCCTGGCTGCTTTCCAACAACACTTGAGAAATACAGTACTAAATTTACATTGGTTTCAGTAATGCAAGACTAGAATTTGCCCCTGGAGATCCCATCTGCTCCTCACTTACATGAATCCCCCAAACTGGAGAACAGCAGGGCAGACATCCTATTAAATCACTGGTTTTATCACACCCATTCAGTTTTTCCCCTGGATCAGATGATCTGCCAGGACAGAATGCTGCATCATTTGCTTCATCAAAATGTACAACGTGGTGTGCAGTAGTCCAGGCAGCAGTGAGGTGTAGGCACAATGGCTGGTTCCTGAAGGATGCAGCCCCTGTGAAGCTTTAACTGCTGAGTTCCTGGGAGCTGACACACGCTGGGGTCTCTCCCTGATATCCAGGCATTAGCAAATTAACTGTTCAGACTAGTTGGGGATAGGGGAGGGAGTAGCTCAGAAGTCTTCTTGAATGTTAGTGAAGGGAGAATAAACTCGTGAAAAAGAAGTGAGTCAGGGATAAGACATGGCCAGGCTTCCACAGAAATGGGAAAATCAGAGCAGACCAAGGTGGATACCTTCCAGGATCTGAAGGGATGGAGAGGGACTTTCTACAATGGCATGGAGTGACAAGGCAAGGACAAGGGGGGATGGCTTTCAGCTGAAGAAGGGTAGGTTTATGTTGAATATGGGGAAGAAATTCCTCCCTGTGAGGGTGGGCAGGCCCTGGCACAGGGTGCTCAGAGCAGCTGTGGCTGCCCCTGGATCCCTGACAGTGCCCAAGGCCAGGTTGGATGGGGCTTGGAGCTGGGATAGCGGGAGGTGTCCCTGCCCATGGCAGGAGGTGGGATGGGATGAGCTTTAAGGTCCTTTCCAATCCAAATGATTCAATGACTCAGTGATCAATATGAGGCTTAGGTGACAGGAGCTCATTCAGGGGCCACACTGTTTCTTATAGACTCTGCCTAAATAATTACTCATTTTATCCTTGACTATTACAAGGGATCCTGCAACATTTTCCAAACACTTCATTTAAACTATTAAAATACTGTGTACTTGGCACTGTGCTCAGCCAAGAGCAAAGCAGAAAGAACCCAAGAATGAAAAACCATTGTCTCTGCATGTCCTGGCGAGGACACCACAGCAGGGCAGGGATGCACGGGCTGGTGGAGACGGAAAACACTGAGCCTTACAGCGAGGGTGGAAAGAAACGGAGAATCCTTTAAAACTGCCCCGTAGGGCCGATTTCCACGGCGCAGAAGGCGGAGGAAGGCGGGAGGACGGGCGATGCCGTCCCTGGGCTCACGGGGGCAGGTGCGATCCGCGGCTGCCGCTCCGCACGGGCACGGCTCCGGCCGCGCTGCTCCGCGGCTCCCCCAGCACGGAAAGGGCTTTCAGCCTCTAGGCAAGGCTGTACCGGAGGGCGAAAGGCCGCAGGGTTCTTTTTATGGATGCCCATATTCGTAAAATTTAGCCAGCATCACAGCCCCGCCCTCCCGTAGCTCCGCGTGGCTCTCGAGCAGCTGCCCAGCGAGTGTTAAATTTTCTTCCAGCATCTCCTTGAGAGTTTGATTCCTCAGTTCAGCTGAGGATCCTCAGTTCAGCTGAGGACCCAGCCTGGAGGAAGTGGAGGAGACCAGGTCCATGGCAGCCATGGCTGACACCCCACAGGTGCCCTGAGGTCATATCACCTTTGGCGTTCTCCCGGCAAAATCCATAGCATTGCCTGAAATAATCCAAAGGCAAAATAATTGGAAATAAAACATGTGAAGAGTTCAGAGTGTCTCCGCCTAAGCCCAGCTCTGTTTCCTGTCCTACCACACGTTGATGTCTGACCTTGACCAAGTTGGTTACCTTCTTCTTGTCTTCAATAAAATCTGCCTCGTAAAATCTGGATAATAGCATTAATCTTATCTACATCAGATGAAGGTTTTGATGCTTAATCAATAAAGATTTGTAAAAAGCTCTGACATCCTCTTAAAAAAATGTCCACAAAAGGTTTCAGCATAAGCCAAGACTAATGAGTGAGTGAGAGGAGGCACAAGATGCCCCATTGCCACGTTGGTGCTGGCAGGGCTGGGTGTTGAAGCACATCAGGGAAAGGCAGCCTTGGCCATGCCATAGGAAAAGAGAGAAATTTTGAGCTCCAAAGGGCTCAGCTGGAAGTGGAAGCCAAGCTCAAAGTGCCAGCCTTGCAGCAAGCATGGGCTTCTACTTTTGACAGGGTTTGGATCAGCTGCTTTTAATTTCTGACACACCAAAGACTATTTCTTTCCAAATTCACATTTCTCCTCACCTTTCCTTTCCTTTGCCCCCTCAGGCTCTGGCAGTTTGCTGTAGAGTCAAGTGAATTATTTTTTTGGCAGCAGGCAGCATAAGAGTACCCCCAAAGCTTAATGCAGTGCTGGGTGATCACCAGAATATAACTTTATAAGAATATATAAACATTGTGTTTACCCAGGCACATTTGGAGAGCTATCCCTAATTTTTTACCTTTGAAAATAACAAGAAACTGAAGAAAAGGAAAGACTTTCAGATCTCAAATCCAAGCAAAAAAAAGTCTGCAGAGCAGAGAAAAGGTCTATTCTTATCGTGTCTCTTGTCTGAGCAGAATTAGGAGATCTCAAGGCAGATACCAACCTGCTGAGAGCAATTTCAGCTCAGTCTGAGATGCTCTGCTGAATTTATACTATAGAGAGTTTCTGATTAAAGCTATCTGAATTAAACCTCTTATTCCAAACCTTCCTTTGAGATGCCCATGTCTCCTGTACCTGGGTGCCACCCCTGGAATGGCAGCGGTCAGTGGTCTGTTGCCAGCCTTGGATGTCCATCAGTCAGGTCCCTCAGCTCCAGAACAATTTCCCTCTGCAATATTTCACTCCAGTATTTTCTTGGAGGTGTAGGAACCAGGCAGGTGATGTCCTGTTCCTCAAACAAATGAGTCCTGGGTCTGCATAACCTTCCTGCCAGCAGCCAGGGGAGCTCTGCATGCTCTAATTCCCAAAGATGAGCTGGGGATTCACATGTTACTTACTGAGGTATTACATGGAATTTTAATAGGCCTTTAACAGGACTCCTGTGAGTTCCACAGCTGATCCAAACAAGATCTCTGCTCCAAGGCCTAATCCCCTCATAGCCTAAAAGGATCTCCTTCAGAGAAATGGTTTTGTCTTCAGGCAGTGCTGCTGAGAAAGAAGAAGAAAGGGGTGGACAGAAAGAAGCAAAAGAGAGGCAAGTTTAAAGAAAAAAGTTATCTGAAAAGGAAAAAGTGATGTTAATGCAGGTAGAAAATGCTAGAAAGAATTTTTTAAAAAGAAGTGTACAGCGCTTTTTTTTTAATCTCACTAGTTAGCACTTTATGTCAAAATCCCCTCATCTTAACAATCACTAGAACTGAGTGAATAATTTAAAAGGAATAATTTATTCAAAGAACATGGCATACTGATGCATATCCACATATTGTCTGAAGAGATCACAAAGTTCTCCAAATTTCATATGTTACTCAGATCTATTTGCCAGTTTCTGCAGCTGACAACTCTTTGCTTCCAGATACTTTGTGACTTTACCCATGAAAGGAAATAATTTATTCTAAGCACAGATTCCTTTTGTTTGTATACAAACCCTCCAAAATCAATCATTATTTCAGTAACCACTCAAGTTATGCTGCTGTACAGTCAGGAGTGTCTCATAAGGACTCTACTGCTTTTCTTCTCCTCAGAGGTTAAGTGTCTGAATTTTGTGTGACTACATGGATGCACTTACTTGCCCATACAAAACTGAACACAGCAACTGCATTTCTTACTCACAGAGTTCTCAAATCCAGCCAAGAATTCAGACAAAATCTTGTTGTGATGTTTAAAGGTGGCACAAACGTCAGTGTGCTTTAGGAGGTGGGCAGGCAGCAGAGATCTGTGCTCATGCTCCTTCTTTCTTTGTGGTTCTAACCCAACCTGTTGGAGCTGGTGCAGCACCAGAGCAGCTGCTTGGATGAACAGATGTCATTCCCACATTTCCCAGGGCTGAGGAGCTGGGAGCTTTGCTCTGATGATCAGGCCAGTTGTCCAGACATCTTAGGCACAGCAGTGTCTGCACATACTGCAAATGAAGACACTTTAGTAAAGAGTTAGAAGAGCAATAATAGACTTGAACCCACAGGAAAAGTCATGGATCTGAATAAAAATGCACATATGGCAAAGGTCTGGCCTGTAAATGGTGTGCTGCACCACTCACCCCTCACACTCACAGGTTTCATGGCTCTTGCTTTGACTCTGGTGCCACAGAGGAGCATCCCCAGCTGATTCCCTCCCTGAGCCAGCCTTCCTGGAGGTGCAGCTCCAGCACATCAGAGCTGGTGTTTCTGGGGCTTTTAGGACTGGTAAAATGCACAGATGACAACTTGGGATAAAGTTTAAACTCCCTTAGGGATCATTCACACATTAAAATAAAGTGAGACATCTTGGCTTGTTGGATTAACCCACTCACAAATCTGTGGCTGAAGGTTTAGTATGTAGGGAGAAATAACCAAATGGAGTGCATTTGTCCAGAATTCTTTGTACACCAAGAAACCTGCAAATGAACCCACCCCAAATGAAAGCCAAATGGGAATTCAGGTCAAAAATAAGCTGAAAAGTTCCCTGGTGTCAGGAGAGGCACGATTTTTATTTGGCAGGCAGTAGAAGAAAAGAAGGTGAGAGATTTGGGAACTGAGTGAATTGAGCAACAGATGGGCTTTTCATTAAGAGGAGTTCCAAACCTTAATGCAATCAGTCAGGGCCATTTTTTACTGGCTTTGGTGGCCTTTGGAGGAGGCCCAAATTCAGGTACCCCGAGCTGCAGGGGTGAAATCACTCCCTTGATCTGGGGGCTGGATGTTAACAAACACTTCTGCCACACTCAGGGGGCTGACAGGAATTTGGGCATCATTTCTGAGTCGCTTTTTGTTCTGAGACTGGCTTGAGCTTTGAACTCCAGCCTCAGGGCAATGCATAGAGATAATGGATTTCCCTTCATCTGATAGACAGAGGTTGCTGCTCATTTTCTGACTGCTGTGGTATTTGGTTGCTGCAGTGTCCAACCATAATGTTTACAGACTGCAGCTCTATTGTAGATGCCCAAAAAGACTGGAGCTGTTTTGGAGTGTTACTATGATCCGTGGGCTTGATTTTGTTCTGCTGGAACTAAAATCTGTTGTAAAACTAGCCCAGCTTCCTAAATAATCACATCTAAATTTAACTGAATTTATGAAAATACAGAAAAATCTCCATCAATGTCATCTTGTTCCCATTGGCATTTGTGAACAAAAGTGGATTTACACTTTCTGTTTGGAAATTCCGATTTACAGCACAAAACCCCCAAGCTGGAATGAAGATCAGCATTGGTGTGGAATGCAAAGCTTCATCTATCTTGATCATCCATAACCTATGTTCCCACTCAAGCAGGTGTTTTTTGTTCATGGTAGTGGTTAAAAGGCTGAATTTTCAATTTACAATTTCTTTTTTCTTTAGAAGAATTTTCTAGAAATACACAAATTATTTTCTGCTATCCTAATTCAGATGCCTCTTGATATTCTCACTTCTCCACATTCTGATGCCTCAAAGTAAACCTTTGTTAAAATGAGAACAGCAACTCTGGAGGTGATCTTGGCCATTGGAGTGGATGAGGAAGGAAGGGAGCAGAAGAGGGCTGCTGAAAATAGACTGAGATGTCCCTGCTGCTGCAAGAGAACAATGTGCTTTGTCAGAAACATGGAACTGTGTTCTATTTTCATAAGAGCCATGACAATCACAGACACTAGACTTGATTTTTTCTGACTTGCAGGGAGACTGGAAAATAAAGGAAACCCAAAAAACCTTCCTCACCACAACACTGCAGTAATTGCTTGGTGTAAAATAGTGTTTGAAAAGAAAATTAGCAATAGCAGAAGAGAGAGGTGGCCCACAGACCCTCCTGTTCATCAGTTGACTGAAAAGAGAAAAAAAGGAAAAAGAAAACCCTAACAAAAAGCCAATATAACATCCCCAAGCTGCCAACACATTCCACTAAGCATAATTTCTTGCCTGAAGTGAACACAAGATGGATATTCACTGTGTGTCATCACCTTCCCATCAGCCCTTCCTCCGTCTGGCAGAATGTCTCAGGGCCCAGGGACCAGGAGTGACACGTCCCAACAGCTGTTGTATTGATTTTAATTCCAAGTCAAGCTCTCTGTTACATACCTGATCCTACTGTAATATTAATTACAGAGCCTCCCTCGGCTCCAGCCCCACTCTGTCATCCGTTATCAAAATGCAGCCACGCAAGTGGCTGTCACCTGCAATCCATTTTTCATTAACACGAGTGACCAGCCCCGTGTTCAGCAGCTCTGGGTTCTGGATGACATTGGTTAAACGCTGCCTGCTAGATCGTAAATCACTGCAGTGTTAAAAGAATTCCTACTCTGAGCAGCAGGGAGCTAATCTGTGTCTGCAGGTTTTTAATTGAGTAAAACAAACGACGATGAAACCCTCTTTAGGTGCACTCGAGCCCTTTCCTCTGGATTAAAAGGAGCTGAAATTGTTCCCTCTGGGACCACGTGCTGGCTGCTGAGGGAGGGTGAGATCAGCTGAGAAGGGGCACATTGCAATAATCCTCTTTCTGTCCATCACCTCTGCCTGTTCCAAGGAGCAGCAGATAGTTTGGGATGGAGTAGGAACAGAACCAAGAAACTCAACAGACATTTCTGAGGAGACAGTCCCCAGTACTGAGCTCCTTGGATCCTTCTCATGATCTTTCTGAGAGCTCTTCTCCCCACAGCCCTGAGTCCCCCAAGGACATGTGGTCATTATTCATTCTGAAAAGTAAAGCAGTGCACAGTGACTTTAATGTTAGGAACTAAAAACACTGGGCCAGCACCATGGTTCAGAAAATGAAGAATTAAAGGAGTTTTGTAAGTGGCCCAAAACTGGGTGAACAGGACCACCTTTGGTGCCTTTGAGTGGCCACTCTGAGTCCCAGCACACATCTAAAACACCACACATGGACTTCTGCCTGGGCTCAGAAGCTTTCATGGCCTTGCTGAAAAAAAATATTGCTGAAGTAGAATAGGTTGGAGGAGGACAAGGTTTAGATGCAGAGAAATTGGCAGAGCTTGGCTCAAGTAAGGATGTGGATAAAGCCTTTATTTAGGGAAAAAATTACCAACTTGCTCTATCGTGCGCTTTCCAATTGATATTTAGGGCAGGAATTAAAACTGCATTCCTCACCTGTCATCCTGCATTCCCAGAGCCACAGTTTCACTAACAGGGCCCGACAGACCCAGACTCTGAGAGAACAGCAGGAGGTGCTTTCCAAGAAGTTATAACCAATGTAGTTGGAAAACCCCTTTTCCTCCACTCTGGAAGGAGATTCTCAGAGTAATGAACTCGTAGATGAGCCAGGTTTGTTGGATTTTTCTCCAGACATGTTGTCTCTGCACAATATAGAGCAGTAGGTGCTACAATAAATAAATATGTTTGGCTTTCTAAACATCTTTTTGATATTAATGTGGACCAGAATGATGCCATGTGGGGAACCCGGAGTGGGTAAGGTGCAGTTTTAAGACAGGAAATTATGAGAGTAGTTTGTTTTATTTTAAGCCTCAAATTCCATGTTCAGAGATACGTAGCACAGCTCCTTTTTATGATATAATTAATCATCATTGCATTCAATGGAGTGAGAGGATCTAATGGGATATATTGTCCCATTTTAATGATAAGCACGTCAGATAACATAAATAGGTCAATTGACGTAATTGCAGTAAATACAGAAAAAAAAAACCCTCAATATTTCGAGATGAATTATGCCATTTACATAATTATGGCTAAAAATGGCATGTCACCACTCAGAGTGCTTATCCAGCCCTACCCTGTGCCTTCCTCCTTCCCGTTTGGCAGGGGTGCACTGCTAGACCCTGTCATCTGTGACTGGAGGTTTCTCCAGCTTCTGCAGCTCTGTCAGAGCAGTTTAATGTTGCTTGGACAGCAGCACTGGCCTGACTCACTGGTTGCAGGAGAATTGCAGGCTCCCCAGCTGTCCAAGGCATGCAGGAGGCACGAGGGAGGATGGTAATGAGGGAAGGCACAGGGCTCAGCCAGGAACTGCCTCTCCTGGAACAGCAGAGCACTTGTAACATTTTATTTTCCCCAGCCATGTCGCCCAGGCTGATGGGGGATGAAAGAAGGTGATGCCACTGTGGGATTCACTGTCTTCTCTTCACAGGGCAAAGGTTTCAGCAGGAAAAGGCAATGCAGTCAGGCTAAAACAGTAATTTGTTGTAAATTTAAAAATATAAATATTCAAGTGGCTGACCCCAAGGTGCCCAGCAGGAAAGATTTCACTGAGTGTATTTTGTGGACAACATTCAGGCAGCCATTGGCAAACTTGGGGTGCTGCCAGCCTGGTGTCCCCCACAGCCCTATTTGTTCCTTGATGGTTTCAATAATCCTAAGGTTTTTCCCTAAATGATTCTATGATTTGCAGCTGGTTGCAGACATAAGATGTCTCAGAGCTAGCAGGAAAAATTCTGTCCTAGACTTCAGTGTCTCTGCTCAGGTGAAACTGCCTTGCACAGAATAGGAAGAAAAAGGCTGGTGAGTCTCTCTGTGTTGAATTTATTAGGACAAATATTTTATTATGGTAACATTCCCCAAGTTATTCCACTCATCAGTTTAACAGCACCTCCATGCAACACCTCCATTAAACCTGGGTTTGCCTCCTTCTCCTGCCTGGGCCATACAAGGAGGATTTACCCCCGTGGATGTGTCTCAGCTCAAGTACATAGATCCAGAAATCCAGGTTCTGCTCCAATGGGACACTAATGGGGGAAAGGGGAAATGTATCACCTGTGTAAGAATGAGGATAACGTGATCCAGATCTCAGGCTATTTAGAGACTTAGTCATTTGGGGAAAAAATAATAATCTAAATCATGTTTAAAATTTAGGCAGACAGGTTGACACAGGTCTGCTCTTGCAGCACATACAGCTGGAGTCTCCTTGCTGGGGAGGAGAGGGGGGTGAGGGGGCTGGGAGCGATCCCCCCTCCCTGCCTGCAGCTCCTTTTGACTTTCTCCTGCTCTGACAGTCTCTGGGCATGTCCTTGCTCAGTTAGCTGTGCACAGAAAGCCATTTCCATTGCCCCTGTACATTTTACCCAGCCACGTCTGAAAATCAGGAGAGAGAACTCCAGCTGCTGAAGTGCACAATTTGCTTTTAGCTACAGCCCAGTAATTGAAAACTGTCATTCTGCAGGAAAATGGCAACGGGAGCAAGAGCAGGAGCAGGCTGGAGTTTGTCACACTGCATCTGGAGGTTTTGTAACTAGTTTCTGCTGAACTTTTCCCCCTCTGGGCTCTGATAGCTTGGCTGCTATTTACCAGCCCCTAGGAGAATTGCTTTAGTTATTTTGTTATTGAAATACTTTAGAGGTTGTTGTGTTTGTTTACACTTTCTCTTGTTCCAGGGCCAAGGCAGGGGAAGGGGGGGGAGATGGAGCTGGGGTTGAAGACAAGGAATATTGGGCTAGTTCAAGATCCCTGGGAACTATTTACGGGTATGAGGGGGCAGAATAAAGGGGAATGGCTTCACACTGAGGGTAGGTTTAGATTAGATGTTAGATATTTATTAGATATTAGGAAAAAAATGTTCCCTGGGAGGGTGGGCAGGCCCTGGCACAGGGTGCCCAGAGCAGCTGTGGCTGCCCCTGGATCCCTGGCAGTGCCCAAGGCCAGGCTGGACAGGGCTGGGAGCAGCCTGGGACAGTGGAAGGTGTCCCTGCCATGGCAGGGCTGGGATGAGATGAGCTTTGAGGTCCCTTCCAACCCAAACCATTCCAGGATTCCACAATTTGATGATTCATCGTTTGTTTCTAAGTACAAGGACAGAGGGACATTGGAGGGATCAACATCAGCTGGTTAAAACCCAATATAGATGGCATCCACAAATTAAAAGTTCCTAATTCAAAGCTGAGATGGAGCAGAATTATTTTTATTTTTTCAAAAAATAAGCTGGGGGATATGGTTGTTTTGCTTTTTTCTGGAACTTTGTTTCACAGCAAAGTTTAAATTCAATTTATTTTTTTTTTTCAAAGTGAAAAGAATATGGCAAAACTTTAAAACTGGAATAACTTTCCTACCTTTAAAGCTAAGTAGAAACCTTCCTGGAGAGCTGCCAAGCCCTGATGGCAAATGCCAGGTGATGTCTGTTCAATTCCATACAACACTAGTGATAATGTCATTTCTCCACGCTGAAGTGTTAATCATAATTGACATTTGTTACAACTTTTTTTCGATTTTTCATTAAAAAGCAGAAATTTATTGTGTAATCCAGATTTTTATTCAGGCACTTATTTAAAAAGAAAAGAAAATACCAAAGAGGAGTGATGAAAGAGCTACAGATCTAGTAGTTCTTCTCAGCAAGTGACCCAAGACCCTGGCTGGAGGTGACTGCTGGGATGCAATAAAAGAGTTTGGGCTGAGTTTCTCACCTTAAATCCCTTCATGGGGAGGGGGAGGAAGGAGGGAGCTGGAGATGTGTTCCCATTTAGGACACCGGGGTTTGATGCAAGGAAGAAGGTAAACAAGGAACATCAGCCCTATGTACAAAAACTGCTCAAACCATGCAATTTTCAAACCTCGACAGTCAAACTTCTGGCCCTGCAAGGGACCAGGCTGAGTCTGGTTAAAGGTGCTGTGGGCTGTGCAGGGTTGGGAGCCTGTGGCAGCTGTGCAGATTTTGAATTACCAGAAATATCCCTTCTAAGCCAGATGTGTCAAAACCTGAGCTGCTGCACTTCCTTGCATGTTGGTTTTTTTCCTATCCCTCAACAACTGTTTTCTCCTTGCTGTAGTCAAAATAAGCTTCTCAGAGCACACTTGTGGCAGATAGGACTGGGATCAACAGGTTGCCTTCTGAAGTGTCATTCAGTGTGAAGGAGAGATGTGGCTGCTGACGTGTGATAGCTCTTCTCCTCTGATGGGAGGAAAAGGCCTCCCCAGCTTGCTGAGCAAGGATCAGGGAGAAGAGCTTTGCACAGCCTTTGTACAAAGAGCTTTGTACCCCTGTCTCGAGAGCTGAGGGGGCCCTGCTGTCTGCCAAAGTTTTATCATCCCCAATCCCAAATCTTGCTGCCAGGAATAAGGATTACTTTTACTGCTGCATTTCATGTCCCCAGGCAGGTGAAGTTTTTTCCTCTATAAACACCTCCTCTCCTCTCCTCCAAACCTGAAGTGGCTCTTTTGCCCTCCAGTGGGACAGTCAGTGAATTCTGCAATGAGGGGACGTAGACAAGGCAAAGGGAGAGGCTGTGGCAGGAGCCTGGGAGGAACAGAAGGTGATGCACTGTGACAGATGCCCTTTTTGATGCTGTTTGTTAACCTTTTTTGATGCTGTTTCTGAAACACACTGCCACTTCCTTCTGTTCAATTCCCCAACTTGCCTGTGTGCTCCTGACATCTGCAGGGCCTGGGGAAGGGAACTTTTCCAGAGATGGAGAGGAGAGAGAGGCTTCTGATCACCTCTGACCCTCCCATCCCAACAGCTGAGATAATGCAAACTTCCAAAACCCATCCCTATCTTCTCATTGTTACCTTGTGTGGTCTCTAGTGAGATAAATCCCTTCAAAATCTTAGTGCTGTGTGCAGCTCTGGGCTTCTGTCTGTAAAAAGGGCATGGAGGGGCTGGAGCATGTCTAGGAAAGGGAATGGAGCTGAGGAAGGGGCTGGAGCCCCAGGAGAGGCTGAGGGAGCTGGACAGGGGCTCAGTCTGGAGAAAAGGAGGCTCAGGGGGGACCCTGTGGCTCTGCACAGCTCCTGACAGGAGGGGACAGCCGGGGGGGTCGGGCTGCGCTCCCAGGGACCAGGGACATGAGGAGAGGGAATGGCCCCAAGCTGTGCCAGGGCGGGCTCAGGGTGGACATCAGCAGGAATTTCTTCACTTGCAAGGATTGTCAGACATTGGAGGAGGCTGTCCAGGGAGGAGGTGGATTCCCCATCCCTGCAGGTGTCCAAAGAATGCCAATTGCACTCAGTGCTGGGTGACAAGGTAGGGATTGGGCACAGGTTGGAGTCAATGATGTTGGAGGTCTTTTCCAGCCTAAATGATCCTGTGGTTCTGTGAAAATACAGTGCAGAGCTCCCTGACTTGAGAGCATCTCCTAAGGATGCTGGGCTATTTACCTCAGTCTGTCCCTATCTTCTCATTGTTACCTTGTGTGGTCTCTAGTGAGATAAATCCCTTCAAAATCTTAGTGCTGTGTGCAGCTCTGGGCTTCTGTCTGTAAAAAGGGCATGGAGGGGCTGGAGCATGTCTAGGAAAAAAATACAGTGCAGAGCTCCCTGACTTGAGAGCATCTCCTAAGGATGCTGGGCTATTTACCTCAGTCTGTAGCTTCAGGAGAGCTTACACCTTGTGTGTAACCACCTTCCTTCCATCCATGCATCTCCTTGGTCTCTGCTACTTTCACTCTGAGGACGTTCAGTGCCTCTTGCTGTCTCTGAAGACCAGACAACCCCAGCTTCTCTCTGTCCCATCAGGAGAATCCCTGCCAGCTGAAACAGAGATGCTGGGAAAAGCCCAAGCAGCTGCCTCTGTCTGTGCTTTCCTCCTTCTTCCTGCTTGGGGGAATACAGAGGGAAAAAGCCATTGTGGCTGGCACCAAGGCAGATGGCAGCACTAAAACTAAGAGCATTAATTACTACTATTATTTTTAGTGGAAACATATTGGAAGCAGTGTGATTCAGAGCTGTCCAAGCCCCTGCAAGAGGCTGAGCACTCCAAGCTGAGCAGGAGGCAGCTGGCAAGAGCAGGGAGAAGGGGTTGGATGCTCCTCCAAAACTTTGAGACACCAGCATTTATTTAAGGTGCATCCTAAAACAATTTCAAGAAGCAGGTGTGCATTGGATCTGAATTCAGAATTTAATTCCCAGAGTTAGGAATGGAAGCTGGGTGGAATCACACTGATGCTTTCACTGGCACGGCTCTGTGGGCATCAGTGACGCACAGCTTTGCTGCTGGAAGTGGGAGACAAATCAGTCCATGTATTTAAATTTCTAGCATTTTGTTGGCCTCATAAGACATGGAATGAGGTGCTGTGTGAACAAGAAGTGAGCAACAGTCCTGGCTTAAAGAATTTACAAGCAGAAAGACCAAACAATGGTTGGAAAGAAAGGGAATACTTTTAGAGCTTGTGAGCTGGGGATGGTTCAGAGACACTTGTGCAGCTCTTGATCCCAGGAAACTTGGAAATAATTTCAATTTTTGCTCCTAATATACATGGAAGGGTTATAAAGAGGCAAAAGCAGAACTGGTAACTGCAAGAAAACCAACACTTCAGTGATTTAAGCACAAGGTTCACCTTACTGCTAAAGCTTGTGGTCCAGCAAGGTATTTCAGGTAAGATCTAAAGGTGGGGGTGTCTTTCTAGAAAAAAAAAAAAAAAAGAAAGAAAGAAATTAACATGGAGTTATTGTCAAAGTTAAGTGTGCTCTTCATGAGTCTGTTAAACTGAGACCCAGCCTTTTTGTTGGAGTCAAATAAAGGACTGAAAGCAAATACTTGTCAAATATATTATTATGAGAATTATGTGCTCCCTCATTAAATAATTTATTAATGACTCCTGAAGAAAAAAAAAATATCAGATGAGTTATTTAACAGAACCCTACAAATTCAGCATGTAACACATTCATCAGAATCTATTCAAGCAGTTTCAATGCTTGGATAAACCACTATTTTTTAATCTAATTTCCCAGGCAGGAAGACTGCCAAAAAGTGCAAATGATGCTGTAAGAATGAAGGGAAGCTTTTTGTGGCCAAATACCTCAGTGATGTTTACACAGCCACTCAGAATCTCACTCCCTAAAAGTCACATTTCTATGTGTCATTTGGACACAGGATTTACTTTTTTTAATGCTTATTTCAGAGTAGGGGGGAGTTAAGGGTGTATTTGTCCACAGGACTGAACATATCACAGTGGATTCATTACAGAGGGATGGATTGGAGGCAGCAATTCCTCTGTGCTGAGCTATTGAAAGTGAAATGGGATAATTGCCACAGTTACAACGAGACTGATCAAGCTGAGAGAAACAAGTTTCAAATTGTACCAATCAGCCCTAATCCGAAGGAGTTATTAACAGAGCTCTACCCTGGTGAGCCCGCATCTGCTAACTTGAGATAATGATTTGTATAACCCTGTATGAAAGTTCCAATTTATTCTAATTCAATAAGTGAAAGGCAGCGAGCATGGAGGGAGCTGGGGACAAGGATTCAGTGGGAGCCCCTCTGCCACTCTGCTCCTCCCAGGCAGGGCCAGCAGCTCCTGGTGCCATCCTCTGGAGGACAAAAGGAGAAAAAAAAATCCAGCTTGGAGTATTTTTTTTTTAAATATGTGACAGAGAACTGTAAGGTGCTTACAAAGATCAGTGTGATGGTTTAGCCTTCAAACCCCTGGAATAAGACAAGCAGTGAGGATGTGGTACAGGAAGGACAAGGGGAAATTACTTCAGGCTGAAAGGGATATGTTTAGATTGGGTAGTAGGCAGAAATTCTTCTCTGTAAGGTGGTGAGATGCTGGCCAGAGAAGCTGTGGCTGCCTCATCCTTGGAAGTGTCCACAGGTGAGAATTCTCTGCATTTCGGATTCCAACATGCAACCACCAGCCAGGCTCTGAGGGGCGTGCAGGGGGCTGAGCTGGTGGCATCAGGCTCCAAGGGACTGTCCCCCCACCATGCCCTGCTCCAGCTGAGGTTGTGTGTGCTCCCTGCCCAATGTCACCAGTGTTAGACATTCAATCTGTGGCAATAAGGGAGACATGAAACCAGTAACTCTTAAATATTTATCAAGATTATCAGCTCGACCTTTAGTTTTGCTGCTATCTGCACACCAGAGAGGAGCTGTGGGGGCTGGCTGCAAAGAGGGGCTGTGGAAGCAGCTGTGCCATGGCCCAGCTCTTGCTTTTACCTCTTCATCTTCCTCCTCTTCCTCTCACCTTCTTCCTCTGGCTGTGCTGGGAATGAGCCCAAGGCTCTGACAAAAGCCTGGAGTGGCTGCTGTGGTTGGCAGCAGCAAAGCTGTGGGAGATTTCATCTTTACTGTCCAATTTAGCCAATGCACATCACAAGCCATCCAACAAGGCACACTTCCCAGGCTCATTCCATCATAAGGAGGCAGAACAAGAGCTGAGCAGGACTGAGGAAAGATCCACCCCCATCCTGCTGTGTATTCCCCTCCTTTTCTCCTGTTTTCCTCACTGTAGTAAGGGCCCCCTGTGTAAGCACTCTCCTTCTCTACATCCTCACCCCACAAAAACTTCCAAAGTGAGGATGGATGGACTTTTGCACCTCCAGATTCAAGATGAAAATAGAGAGGAGATGATCAGGAGGAGGAAAAAAGAGATTTCAACTGACCCTCGGTTTCTGTTTGACCGTCACAGCTAATTGAATTGCCTTCAGTCAGTGCCAGGATTTGATGGCTGCTGTAAGAATAGGGCTGGCAGAGTAACAGGGGATGACAGCTGCTTTCTGCAGCTGGTTCCAAACCAAGGAGCAGGTCAATGAGCATGGATGAACTGGGGCTTGAAAGCAAAGAAGTACATGTGCACTCTCCTCCCAGCACAGGCTGAGAGATGGGAGGAATTGCCATTTCTCTCTTTTTTCCCAATTCAGCAGAAAATATCTGGACAAATGTCACTGCGTTGTGGAAGCTGTTGAATTTTTGAGCTTTTTTTTTTTTTACCCCTTTTTCCTGTCTATAATTTTCCTAAGCCCATTTTTCTGCCCAGTGACTAGGATGGAATCAGTAATCGAAAAGCAGCACTGCTGAAATCAATTGAAAAAGTCATTAAGCAGCTGTGGTGTAAAAAAATCTCCCCTGCCCTGAACTCTGGAGCTGGTCCCATTCAAGCAGTTCTCCTCCTCAGCTTGGTGCAGATGCCCAGCTGGGACAGCGTGTCCTGCAGATCCACCAGCTGCAGCCAGGAACGGGGGAAGCAGTGGCCTGGTAAATTTAGATTTCTTGAATCTGCCACCAGGCTGACACATTGATGAACAGCCCTGGTTTTAGCCAAGGTTTGGAACACTCGCTGCCCTGCTGTGGTGCTGAACCACAAAACCTGCTGTGACTCAAGCTGAGCCACCTCCCTGTGATGCTGGTGGTGAGCAGCCCTGGGGACATCAAGGTCCCTCCATCCCTCTTCAGCCACTTGATGGTTCTCAGCGCAAATCCCACCTGGATTTATGGCTGGCCCAGCTGCTGTGTCAATAGAAACAGCAGCTGGGGCCACCAGGCTGTCACCGACAGCCAGACCTCGCTCCAGAGGCCACCAAGGTGTGGATGATTCAGTGCCACAGGGCAGAGGTGCCCTGGTGTGGGGTGTGCTCAGCTGATGGAAAAGGAGAGCAGAGCACTGTGGATGTGCTCTGTATGTCGAGAACTCCTCGCTCAGGCATCTCAAAATGAACCTGTGCTGTAAGCTCAGCGAGGAAGTGAAGGAAATAAAGTACACTTAGTGGTTGGCTTTCTGAAAAGTAATAATTATAATAAAAAATGTTGTCCTTGTCCAGCTCTGAACTCTGGCCCTGAATGCTGAAAAGTTGGGCTATTTTTTTAATCTGGCCACAGATATTTTGATATGTTATGTGAGGGCTATAAAACATCTCACTATGACAGGCCGTTCCTCTCTAAGCTGATGCTCAAATACTTTATGGAAAACAAAGGCATAAAACACAGGGAACTGATATCTAAAGAAAGAGAATGACCTAACTTGTCAGTGAAAGTTATCATGGCTTTTTTCAACAATGACTATTTTTTTCAAGCTTTCATTAAAAATGGAACAAGAGCAAACCCACTCTTAAAGGAGACAGCTTCCTTTTTTGCCTTTTTTCTTTTTTTAAAATGGGGTATACCACACATTATTTCTGATGGAGCCAATCTAATTCTCAAATGGAAAAAATTAGCATGACAACAAGTGACTTCTCTATAAATAGAGCAATTATCAGGAGAAAAATAAGGTCAAAATGTATTTACTACTAATTCAAAATCTTAGTGAGCCACTGAACAAGTGATTTGCTATAACATGGAAATGTCCTGGGGGGATGAGTTGAGAAGCAGAGCTGTACATGCGGCTGCCTGCAATTTTATGAAGTGAAAGTATTTGAAAATGCTGTTTTTCAAGGCTGTGGGCACAGGGCCAGCTGTCTTTCTGGCATGTAAATCATATCTATCACTTTAAACTTTACAACCCAAAGGTACCCCTTTCATCAGGGGTAATTAATTAATGAGAGACAGAGATTGGGCAACAGAAGATACTGATATAAACTGAAGAATGTCTCAGTCTCCTGTTTAAGCACTCATTACTTTTATTGTCACAAGAAGTGTAACGGGCTGGCTGAATTTTTGGACAGCACTAACACATCTCTCACTAACAAATTTCCACCTGGTCCAATGGGGTAAAAGGACAAATCCAAGGAGCCACATTTCACTCATACTGTTCATAACCTACTCTCGTATTTATGGGTTCAAGCACTGTGGTTACTCATTCTGTTGGGATTTGTAAATAATGGAGATTGATCCCAATACAGGGCAGATTTCTGTCATGGCACTGGCAAGGGTTAAGCTGTACCTGGGTTTATGTCCATGCACACACAAAAGTTAAGGAGATGAGCAAGAATAGTCTAAAGTCAGCCAGAACACTCACTCTGCTTCCCTCTGAGAGTGAAAAGTGGTTTTACAACAGACACTGAGTTTTTGGAGGTTCCCTGAAATTTTCTAGAGCACATTTGGCAACGAATGATATCTGGGAAAGATTTAAGACATGGATGGTGGGAATAGAATGTTCCCTCTGCTGAATAAGAGGATGAATTGTTCCTTTTTATCCCCGCTGGTAACAGTGGGTTCCTTGTGGTGAGAGAAAACCAGTCCTGAGCATCTCGTGGGCTCAGCAAAGGCACTCCCTTGTCCATAGTGTGTGTATCCATGGCTCCTGTGAATCCCTGGGATCAGAGGGTCCCCAAACCTTCAGCAGCCCTGCTGGGCTGTGAGCAGGGCCTGTCTTTGTGCTCAGGGTGAGGAGGCTGCAGTTCCACCACAGTGTTCACGTGGGGGAGGGAACTTTTCCCTCTCTCTGTCCTCCCTGTCACCGTGCCAGGTCACAGACTGTGCATAGCCCCAGTAATTAAGCCAGATAAATAAAATCACATTGCTCATAATTACCGTGGACAATTTTGTATAATTAGATGTTAAGTGTGGTAGCCACTCTCCTTTATGGCCCTAGATAAGTACCTGCACCTTGACTTAGAAGAAGCCTGGTAGGAAATATAACTGCTTTGTTGCTCTCTGTGTAATTAACTACCATTAAAGCCACTAATTAGATCATAAGTTTTAAATAAGATGCCCTAATAATCTTTGGTACACAGTGAACTGATTTGCCAGGGCAAAGCCTTTCAAAAGTAAAAAAGAAAAATAAATCTTTTGGCAGCTCTCAGGGTTATTTTTCTATGTATCTCAATCTGCATGCTCCAGGTGCAGAAGGTAATTTTGGTGGTTCTTATTGTACTAGAGAACCCAGACTTGGGGAAGAAGGGCAAAGAAGTGAGTGGAAGCCCCAAAACATACAGCAGGTGCATGCAGGGGACATTCTTTTTCCCAGAAAGGAATGAATTTTGTAGTGATGATCATGTTCTTCATCTGTCTATTTTGTTTTTCTTGGTGAGACTGCACTATAGAGGAAATTTGGAGGATCATAGTGAAGTAAAATGTCTCTTAACTCTGATGTGTTTTAGGCACTCTTTGAATTGCCCAGCCAGCAAACTTTCTGATCTGCCTGCCCTAGGAACAGAGACCAGTGTGCACAGCAAAGAGAGTATAATCCAGCAAACACCTGCATCTGAACCCTGATTATATAAAAGTTTTGCCTGGTTGAAGAACAAATATTCTGTGTGGCTTAGCATTCAAAGCTCTCTGACTTTGCATTTCATGAGTTTCTGCTGTTTGAGCAAAGGTGAGGCAAAGCCAAGGCAATTCGTGGGGTGAGGACCTGCACAGAGATTTCCTGGTGTAAATTCCAGCCATACAGACCCACTAAATATTCTTCCTAAGCTTTTCATCCATTCTAATTGGGAGAGAAATGTATTCCAGCCTGGCACTCCACTGTTAGCTCAAGGTTTAAGTTCAATCCCATCTTGGATTTTGAAGAACGACAACTGTGAAAGCCAGAGAAAGCTAAAGCAGGAGGCTGAGAAGGCAAGGGAGGGCAGAACAGAGCAGCAGGAATGAGGGAAGGCTCAGAAAGAGCAACCACATCAAGCCTGCAGCCCATTTGCTGTTTCCCAGGGTCAGGTGAAGCTGGAAAATCCTCAGGGTGGGGCTGAGTCAGGGCAGGGTCGGACTGCTCTGAAAAATTAAAACCCTGTGTGCAGCAGAGTTGGAGAGAAACTGAGATACAGAGAAAACTCTAAATTGTTTCATAATTTTGTGCTTGTAGGACAAACCCTCTTCCTGGCCAGAGGTGAGAAGAAGAGCTGTGTTTGACACCAGCAGTCTCCCCATGGCAGACACAGAGAGCTGCTCAGCCTTTGTCCCAGTCTCTCACAAGTTGGGCTTTTCCAAAATCCTTAAATGAGCCAAAATGCTGCAGACCTCAGACTACTGACCCTTTCCCCAGGCAAGTGCCCTCTCCTACCCCCCCTCAGCGAGTGTCAAATGAGAGGAGCTCCTCTGCTCTCAGAAAATCATGGAAATCACTTTCCCTTCCCATGGCATCCAAGCAGAGCTGAAGTCCATTCTTCACAGAGCCTGTGCTACAGGAGATTTCACTCCTGACACCACCCAAAGTTTCTCTGAATAAGAGAAATATGAGGAAAACTTTTTGATCCCTTTGCAGATATAACTCTGTGAATGCATGAACCTTCAGGTTTTGAAAGAGGCAAACAACTGAAGATAAATCAGTCTTTCTTTTCCTTCCAGGTTTGTCCATGGTGCTGGGCTTGCTTGGACCTAATCTGTTTATACTGAATTAAAAGCAGTATTTCAGCTTTCAGAAAGGTCTGAAGATCCAGGGCCATTTCTGAGAGTCCTGGGTATTATTTGCCTTTGCTTCCTGCAGCTGCCAGACCCTTTTAGGGGTCTGAGCCATGGCTGTAATTTAATGTTTCTTTCCTGTGCACACCTTTGGCTCCCAGGAACACTTTGAAAGGTCAAAGGAAATTTTAGGCAGTCCCTCACCTCTGTTGCTGCACTCAAAAATAAAAATATGTATGGAAATAGAAAAATAGTCCCTAAATAACAATACTTGGTCCCATGCCTCCAAGGACCCAACAGATTATGGCATTTCCTCTGGGGTGGGGAAGCTTCTCCCATCGATCAGCTGTGTACAGATGTCTGAGATGGTGCTGCTCTTTTATTCTTAAGGCAGCTCAAATAAAAATCAAATAAAAATGAATCTTGCCTACTCCACAGTGGAACAATCTTCCTCACTGCTCCTAATTTTGCTTAGAAATCTTTGAGTGTTGGAAAAAAAAAAAAAAAAGAAAAAAGGACTCAAACTCATCTGGCTGTTCTGTTTTTCTTCTCACTTGTCCTTTTCTCCCTCATCCTCCCTCCTACAATTTTGTCCTGCCTAGATCTCTCCTTTACCTGCTGCCTGAGCACAGGGAGAGCAGAACCAAGGAGAAAGTTGTGCATATAGGTAGCAGGAAAAAAAAAAAAAAAATCACTTTTGGTACAACCCGAAGTCTCACGACAAATAATTATTTGCTACACCTTTAATTCCCTAAATTAATCAAGAGAAAAAATAGTCTTGTGTTTTTATCCTCTGGTACTGCCCAGTCAGTCAAGCCCAGCAGCTTCATGTCTTTCATAGAGAGCTAAAATAATGCAAGAGATGATGCTGTGTTTGTGAATAACCAACAGGTGCCTGTGCCAAGCACACAGAGCAGCAACAGCAACTCCAGCCCTTCCTGCAGGACCCTGAATTGCTGCTACGAAAGTTTTTGACACCCTCTCTCCAGGCTGTTGCCTCCTAGAATTTCAATATAAGATTAAATTTGAAAAGTGCAATTAGTTGGCTGAAAAAAAACCCCATTCTCTACAATCAACACCAGGCACTTGGGCCTTTTCTGAACTGCTGCAGCTCCTCTTTATTTGGGGATAGGTTTTAAGACCTTTTGAAAAGATACTTTTCCAATATCCCCATGTGCTAATAATAGGCATCACATTATTAGCAGAGTGTATGGATGGGATATTCAGTGAAAGGAGCTTTTACAGGGATAGAAGTCAGGAAGAAGCCTCGGAAATATTAACTTTTGGAAAACTACCTAATAAAGCATTTTCTTAGAATAGATAGGACAGAGCTTTTCTGGAAACTTGACTTGTAACACAGAAGCTGAACCTCTGTCTTTCTTTTGAATAAAGCTTGATATTTAACAAAAATGTGCCACTTTGCAGAATTCCTGTATGAAACCTACCATTTAAATTTGGCAGTGAATGAAATGAAAATCAGAATTTAAAAAGTCAAGGTGTTGGGGTTTTTTGTCTGGTATTTTTTTTTACCTTTTTTTTTTTTTTTTTTTTTTTTTTTTTCCTTTAGTTTGGGGGCTTTGTTTGTCTGGTTTTGTTTTAAGGGCTTTTTTTTGGAGCGGTGCTGTTTTGGTTTCGTTTTTGGGGGATTTTGTTTTGGGGTTTTTTAGGTATTTGGCTTTCATTTTGAGGTTTTGGGGGAGATTGTCTTGTTGTGTTTCATGGGTGGTTTTGGTGTTTTTTTGGTTTTGTTTGGGTTGTTTTTTGTTTGATTGGTTTTGTTCTGTGGGGGGCTTGATTGTTTCATTTGGTTTGGTATTTTAGGTATTTGTTTTGTTTCTTTGTTTTCTGGAAACCACACAGAACAAAACTGAATTGAAACCAGATTCATCCCTGGCCCAGAGCAGTTCTCCCCCTACATGTCATCCTCAGCAGCCCAACCACACCATCACTTTTTGTCCCCCCTTCCCTTCCTGCCCTACTCACATCAGAGCTGGTTGCACCTTTTGGGGACCAAACTGATCCCTTTGAAGTCTCCTTAAAAGACTCCCCAGAGCTCGAACATGTGGCAGCAGCTTCTGACCACAGAGAGAAACTTTCCCAGGCATTGTCCTGAGGAAGGCTGTGAGAAGATCAGAGAAAAGAATGAGAAACAATTCTTATCTTCACTTGCTGCACCTGTTATTATGAACATGTGGAATGAGTTATGGAGATTTGTTTACCAAAGGATGGTTTCTTAATTAACCAGTAGTGATTCTGTTTTGACTGAAGGACTAATTAGGTCTAGGTGTATCATAACTGTCTATAAAACCAACAGGTTTCTTAATAATAATATATATAATAATAAAGAAATTAATCAACCTTTTGTAAATCATAACATCAATCTAGTTACTGATTAATAATCAATAATTATTAGTCTGGGGGCCCAAAGTGACGACACAAATAGGTGTGGCACCAAGCTCCATTGCCTCCTGCTGTCACCAAGGCAATCACTCAGCGGGAATGAAGGGAGGTGATCCCTGTACCTCTGGTTTATAACTCTTGCAGGAACAGGCAGAGCAATTACACACAGCTCAGCCCGCTGAAAGGCTGGGCACTGAACCCTCTACAAAGCACTGGAGTCTGAATATCCTCCAACAATTCCTCCTGTGCTATTAAACGTCCACTCTGCCCACTGCCCGAGCAAGATAAGGATGTGGATTGCACGGGCAGCCCGCCCTGCTGTGAGACGGGCTGTCAGCTCCACAGAGCTCTGCTCGCTGGAGCAGCCCCAGTAATTATAGAGGAAGGGTAATTGAAATAAGGGGAAAGTAACACTTGAAAAGGAAGCAAATGATTCAGAACATGCAGAGCCATCCACCCACATCAGCAGGGTCGGGAGGTCTATCAAGCTTGGAAGCAGAAATTCTTTTGTCTGGAAGGAAAGAAAAAGAAACCCTAATTGGATGCATTTATAATCTGGAACTTTTTTTTTTTTTTTTTTCTTTAAAGCAACCCCTCTCACTTTGTAAAATGAGAAGCAAGGGATGTAAAGAGCCTCAATGAGCAGTTACAGAAAATGCTGGACAACAAGGAAGGGACCAGGAGAGGGGTCTGGTGCAGACCTCCTCCAAAGGATCTGTCTCTGCCCAGCCCTCCTGCCTTTCAAACAGACACTTAGTCCTACTCTTTTTTCCTCCAACCAAATAAAACTCAAGAAAATATCTTTCCATCTGCCTCCACCATAACAAGCCAGAGCTCCCTCTGAAACCTATTCCTTCAGGATTTGCAGTCCAGGTGTTGCAGCTCCTGTGCCCCAGGTCTGCAGACTAAGCAGGAGCCTCAGAAGCTGTAAATTGATGTTGCTCCACTGATCTCAACAGAGCCAAAGCCATTTGCACTTGCAGATGATCTGGACCACTGTTTTATAGGCCCATTTTCCCCTCTACTGCTTTATAATCACACTCATGCCAGAAGTGTTTTAGACTCCTTGTCTCTCTTGGAAAGATTTCAGAGCACCCTCCATTCATGTGACACTAAAAACAGGGAGAGAAACTGGAAAGGCCCAAGTTAACCAGATGAATTTGACAAAGCCAGAGAGCAGCACAGACCTCCCAGGTCATAACATGGCATGTGCTTCAAAAACACTGGAATATTCTCAAATTTATCTGAAATAATTGGAGCATTATATTTACATTTGCTAGACCTTCAAATACTGCTCCGCTATCAGCTACAAATTGAACCAGAAGAATCAGCTATCAGTCTGATTTACTGCATTTTGAATCCAGTTTTCCCATCCATCCCATCAGAGAACAGAGGGAAGCCTTTCAGAAAGTGAGAGTTCAAATGTTAAAAACTCAGAAATCAAAATCTCTTATGAGACAAATCCAGAACACATAAACTGTGAATTGAAAATCTGCTTCTCCGTGATTTTGACAAACTTAGTTCAGACATTTCCTCCTGAACATGGGTTTCCCAGACAACCTGGGATGGATTAGATCAGTGTCCATGCTTACCTGGACAGGATTATTTCCCTCTTCATGAGACTCCACATTTGGGACAGTTTCCTACCACACAGAAATACAGAACTTGGGAGAAAATTTCCTTCTCAGGTAACACTTGTAAAAAAGCACTGATGTAAGTTTGGGTCAACCAGCTCATTTAGTGCCTTGTGAAGTATTTTATGTACACCAGAAAACTTCTGGCTTTCCAATCATGCCTTTTTCATAGTCTGATAGTTTTTGTTTTTAGAAAGAACAGATATTCTGCTAACATTTTTTCTTTTTCTCACTTCAGCAATTTTAAATACATCTTGTCACAGGCCAAATATTTTTCCCATCATTCCACTTTAATAATTTGACAGATCTGTGGGGAATGTTGCCCTCAAGTTAGATTATTTGTCCCAGGAGTTAGAAATAAAACTAGAAAGTACCTTCAAATTGTGGATTTTTTCTGGCCAATTGTTTTCTGAGCTGGCACCACTTTGCTCATCAGCCCTTTAAATCCAGGAGGGATGGGCAGCAGTGCCTCTAGAGAAGCAGGGAGTAGCAGGTCTTTTTCACTTGGTCTTTTTGTTTTAGTGGTTTTTAGCATTTATTTTCTTTAGGGTTCGATTTTCTATAAGCAATGAATTTTAATACTTTCTTGAAGTTCTTTCTGTATCTTTTAAGGACAGTTAGATTTCCTTTTATTCCGTTTATTTCTCTAATATGAAAATTTATTTTTTCTATCAGGTTTTAGCCTGGAACTAGGAAGTGTTTTATATAGGCTTTGTTTTGTGGAGACCTGAAAAATGCAGGATTTGCTGGAAGAGGGTGCTAGGGAGCAGGGAGCTGGGAAAAGCAGGTCATGGTTGCTCATATTTTGTTCATTTTAGGGGATGTATCAAGATGAGCAGCAAGGTTCGTTAGTGCCTGAACAGGTCACTCCTATTAATGACTGCCAGACCAGGGACTTCCAGTGCACATTCTGAGCCCATCACTAGCCACACTGCTGCTTTCCTGATATTTAGGATACTTTGAGAAGCTGTTACAAATTCTGGGGGTTATTAAGTTGTGGACTACAAGCCCTTCCCAAAGAGCAGCTCCTGCTCAGGAGGCATTCCTTACTCCGCTTCCTGAAGGGAGGGGAGGTGGAGGGTCCCAGGGATGTGCCTCAGGGCTGGGGTTATTCCCCTTCTGGGGCTCTTCAGGGGAGGTCAGGACAGTTCTGAGATGGGTGGCACCAAGAGCTGATGTCTAAGAAAACTCTCTCCAAGCTGCAAATGAAGAGAGGAGGCGGCTGTGGCACAATCCAGCCAAATTATATTGATAATACGTAGTAATTATGTAGCACTTCACACGAGCAGAGCACTTTACAAACATTAACTAATTTACAGCATTTACAGAAAACAGATGTGCTTTTTCTGGGAAAACAGAGGGAAACACTGGCTGTGCTGGCAGAGGGGAGCAGTGGCCAGGCTGAAGGCTCTGGTTTGTGGAGGAGCTGGGTGGTGGTGCAGGGCTCCATGGAGCACCTTTGTGTCTGCCTGGACCTCCTGCTGGACCAGGAAAGGAAAGACATCTTCATTTTCTGTAGTTACTGAGAATGAAGGGTGATTTCATTCTGCTGGGTGATCTTTTAATGACCAAGAAGAACACAGGCTGCAGTTGGAGGCAAGAGAGCTGCTCTGCTGTGGTGACCCTCAGCCTCTGATGACCACGGAGCAAGGCAGCTGAAGGAGCACACCCTGTCCCCTGGGGAGCTACAGACAGGTAGGATTGCTTTGGTGAGCCTAAGGCTGCACTGTGATATTTGAGTCTTGATTTTTGTCTTCATTCTTGGTTTTGTTTAACACCCTGTGTGCACCTGCCCAGCCTTGTGTGCGCAGAACACCAGCAGCTCCTCTGACATGGTGCCTTTTATTAATCCACTGTTAATGCAGCTACCAATGACACCATGCCAGGTGTCCTAGAGAGGCACAATAAGGATGGGACTTTGCCCCTTCACCTTGTGTAGAGTGTTTGGTCACCAAGATGAGAGGCATCTATAGGGAATCATCTTAGAAGGTGCTGGAAGAAAAACCCTACCAGCCATGGGTATGAGTGCACAAATAGCTGAAGTTCCTGTGATAATTTCCTTTTCCTGTTCTTGTGATCAGCCACTGTTTGCTTTGCCTCCTACTTTCTTTGCAGAGTAATTAAAAGAAAGATGTTTACATGGATAAGTGTTTTGCTATCAATGCCATCCATATTAACCTTATAAATTAGCCTTTTATGTGGTACTGTATCAAAGGGCTCTTGAAGTCTGATTGAATTATGCTTTATTTCCTTGCCCAGTCCCTGGTCATTGTCACCTCCTCAAAGAAATTAATCAAGTTTGTTAGGCATGACCTCCCGTTAGTAAATCCAGGACAACTCTCTAAAGTCTGTACTTGCCAAGGGTGCTGTGATGTCCCTGAGCAGGGAACGTGGACTTGTGCACAAATACAGAGATTTTAAAGCTGTGTTTAAGGGGTGGAGGGAGGGGTAAACTTGTGGGACTGGAGGGCAGGATCTGGCTGAAGGATGAGGGGTGTCTTGAGGTAGGAGGGGAATCCTTGTGGCACCATAGGTGTGGGTTAAAAAGCATCAAAGATAATCAAAAAAAGCTGGGATTCTCCATCCTGGTGTTGAACAGGGAGAGCAGAAAGAAAACGGGAGCTGTGATGCTCCAGGGCTGGGAGCATGTGCCATGGAGCACGGGAGGGAGGTGGCAAGCCAGGGGATTTGGTGGGGCTAGGGTGGAAAAGCTGAACCCTGGAGCTGAGACGAGGGAGCTGGAGGAGATGGGCAGTGGAGCAGGGCAGGCTGGAAGGCTCCAGGGGGGCACAGAGCAGGAGAAGGGCTGGGAGTGCCGGGTTGGCAGTGGAGCAGGGCAGGCTGGAAGGCTCCAGGGTGGCACAGAGCAGGAGAAGGGCTGGGAGTGCCGGGGTCGGCAGTGCTGCAGTGCAGAGGAGCTGTGCAGAGCCGGGGGAGGGAATGCAGGGAGGGAGCCTCGTGGAATGATGCAGTGCAGAGCAAGGAAGAGGGAAAGCTGTGCTGCAGATCCTAGAGCTCAGGTAGGATTTGGGGAAAGAGCAAGGACTGGCTGGATGCTGAAAGGCTGGAGCACAGCAGCTCTGGGCATTCTTTTGCCTCTAGCAAGCACAGCAGGAGGGAAACCATGTTTTTTAGGGAGGCTCAAAAATAATTTATTTCCTAAACCAGTCTCTATATTTTGTTTTTAAAAAATAATTGGGTTTTTTCCAAGCCTTTTTTCCTTCCCTGTGAGAGTGAAATTTGATTTGACATGTGACTCTTGTGTCATCAAATGACTCCAGGTTCTGGGGCTTTAGGAGAAAGAAGAATGATGGGATCTGCAGATGTGAGCTTAGGAAGCACAGCCACAGTGACAGCAGGAGCAGAGCTCTGTTCCTTTGATACTTGAATGACTGCTTCCTTTAATTTCAGTTTTCACTTTCATTTTGTGTTTTGCTCAAGAAATGACTCTTTTTTTTTATTTTTTTTTTCCTCTTAAAACTGCTTTCACTCAGTCTTGCATAGGATTCTTCCATCTTAGTGTGGTGTGATAATGGCTTTACTGGACAAAGAAATGTTCAGTGTTGCTACAGAAATACAGGAGATCCTCATCAAGCAGATTTTTCTTTTTCCAATTACTTACGTATTTATCTTGCTTGTGTGTTCTGTTGCTGTTGATGCTTGGGTGTAATTTCAGCAGAACTTGATGTCAACCTACTTGAAGTCAGAGACTCTTTTTTTTTATTTTTTTTTTCCTCTTAAAACTGCTTTCACTCAGTCTTGCATAGGATTCTTCCATCTTAGTGTGGTGTGATAATGGCTTTACTGGACAAAGAAATGTTCAGTGTTGCTACAGAAATACAGGAGATCCTCATCAAGCAGATTTTTTTTTTTTCCAATTACATATTTATCTTGCTTGTGTGTTCTGTTGCTGTTGATGCTTGGGTGTAATTTCAGCAGAACTTGATGTCAACCTACTTGAAGTCAGAAGAATGGGATTTTTTTTTTTACTTGATTTCTGTTTCCTTTCAAATATCTACAAGGTTTTTCTGCTTTAAAGACTACGGGGTTACAAATTCCAGTTTAGAAGAAAGGCTGTACTTGAGGGACAGGAACAGATTTTGAAGCACAAGTGTGTTGCTTCCTCCTGTAGCACTTGTCACAAATCAAAACATTCACTGAACAAAAAATGCTGAGCCTTGGAAGTTACTTAGATTTTAAACTTAGAAGAGAAATGTGTTTAAAAATATCACATGAGATCTGTGTGACGATATCTGGTTGTGTGGTGGGCAAGAGCTCTGCTGAGGATGCAGAAAGACAAGAACTGCTGATGGGGCTGGGACTGTGGGCATCAGTTCCAGGGTGGCACCTAAACACTGAAAGGACTCTTACCTTTCCCACGTGCCCCAATAGATGTCAACCCATCCCAGAAATCTCATCTTGCACCTGAAATGCTCTTCTAAATTCTGCCTGGAAGTGCCTAGCCTCCCTCACTATGTTTCTGGATAGGAAATGGCATTTCTCCTAATTATTTGCGATGTTTTAAAGTTCTAGTTGCTCCTGGCTGAGACAGTTTCACCAGGAATCAGCACAGGAAATCAGCACTATTCAAGCAACACCCTTAGAAGGAAGCCCAGTGCTGCCTGAGAGCAGGTCTGCACAACCAGCTGGGAAAAGTGCTGTTATTTGCTGTCACCTCCCAGAAATTACAGCTGGAGCTGTTATTACTCCCTGGCACAAGTCCCAAATTCAGAGGGACCCCTCCCCTGGAGCCCCAGGGCTCTTCTGCAAGGAATTATCCTGGACTCTTCCAACAGGTTGGAGTGTGGATTGCTGTCATCTCACTCAACCCCTCGTGAAAGGGAGCAGGAAATGCTCAGCTCTTTATCCGGTTGGATCTGGAAAAAAGGCAGGGAGGTTGATCCCTCAGTTGGTTTAAACATTACCCAGGTCTTTCCTCTATTCTGCTGCCTGCTTTCCCTATTCTCTCCTCACCAGGATTAGCAGATAAGAAGATGGAGTGCTCAGTGAAAACTGAGAGGTTTTGTTGGTAGATCTGTTCATCTATCAAAGTCCAGGCTGCAGCCTTTTTTAAATTGACTCTGCTACTTTTCTTCTTTCATAAATTACTCTAAAAAAATAGAGACAAAAGGCTGCCAACTGTGTTAGTTCCCGGAAAAAAAATCCTTCTTCTGTTTAATATACAACTCTTGAGAGACATTTAAAAGTGAGATGCAGCCATGTGTGAATGCCTGCGTATATAGAGTCACATCACACCAAAGAATTTCAGCTGCTCACATGCTGACTTTGCTGCAGATTCCAGAGTTTTTGTTTGTTTTTTTTTCCCCCAAAGATGCTTCTTTCAGTTTGGGCAGGTCTTTGTGGTCAGCCCGTCAGAGACAAGGCTCTTCACTCACCCACACTGACTGCATCATCCAGGGGGATATTGGTACCCAAATCTACCACCTCTTCCCACTTATTTCAGCTTGTTTGGGCACAAGAGGTTTGCAGACGCGTCGTTGCCACATCTGCAGCCTTGTGGTTTGGGAACTTTGCTATAATGACCAAAATTCTGAATTTCTTTTTATATTTATTTATTGCCATTTCCCAGGAGCTTTCCCTAGGTCTTGGGAACTCTGCAGAAGAGGGAGTGTTTCTGCTGGTTCTACCCATGTGCACACATCTTCATTGTCCTGATGCAATGGAAATTTCATTAAACACTCATGGTCATGGCACTGGAAGTGTGGGATTGTTGCTGTACTTCAGGTCCTTTTCCAAGTGTGGTGGCAGGAATTCAGCGGGGAGCTCATAGGGAAAACCCAGAGGCAGCTGTTAGAGCAAGAGCAAAATGGAGGTTCATTGATATAAAAATCTTACACCTTCTGAATGTTTAGGAACCACTCTGACCTCCAAAATATCACCCAAACTGGTAATGCCATGCCACAGATTTGTGTTTTCTTGCTATTTCCTCTTTGTCTTTCCCCACTATTAAGTCACTGCTGCTGTCAAACATCCACAGGGAGATGGGAGCACTGAATAACTCATCTTTCTGCTGGAACAGGTGGTGATTCACATGTTCTTTAAAACTTGAACTCACTATTTCTGTTTTGCCTTTCTCTGTCAGAGAAATTTTTTTTTATACCTGGCATGTTCCTATTAAGAATCTTCATTCACTGTCACGACACCCTCTTAATCTTTTAACACATTAAGTGTCTTTAACTGCTCTGAAAACAGATCTTTAAGTGAGCACTTTGACCTCTCTGTGCCTCCATTTGTGCTGAGCTCTAACATGATGCAGAATGTCAGTGGCAAAGCACCAGGAATCCATGATGTGAGGCTGAGAACCCCCAGTGAGGTGAACAGAAAAAAAACCTAACCCAAAGTATTTTAAATTCTTGATTTCTAATGTCTCATTGATTATATAGGAAATAATAATGAGAGGGAAGCTGAAACAAGAATTTCTGGTGTAAAAAACACCTTAAAAGTATTTGCAGAAACTGGCAGGACTGGTCCTAGGACATGGTTTGGTTGATGCTGAGCTGTGCATGAGAGCAGTGCCTTCAGCTGAGATAAATTAACTTAGAAATTTCTGAAAATCAGAGGGATGGGAGCAGACCCTGAACCAAAACTTTCCAGCTGGAACAGTTGCTTCTAATGGTCACCAGCTTTGTGCCAGCACTTCAACCCCCCCTCTCCCAAGCAGCAGTGAGAGAACGTGTCCAAGTTTGCTTTGTTTGTCACCTGGGGGAGGCACAGCCCTGCTCAGCTCCCCACTGCAGTGGAAAGGAACAATGTTTGGGCTCACACTAGATTTTGTTCTGATTTGAGAGTATAGAGCAAAAGGAATAAAATAGGAAAAAGGACATAAAATATCCAAGGTGTCCAAAGGAGTGGGGAGGGGTCATTACAGAGCAAGAGATGAGAAGAGAAAATTCATTCACCTTTTGCCTTTAAAGAATAAATTAGAGGGTTGAGTGTTTGTTCCCTCAAATTTGCTTCCATTAAACCCCACTGTTTGATGGAACAAGACAGATTTAACCTGCAGCAGACACACAAAGACAGACTGGCATTTGACCTGACTGAAGAGTTGGAACCTGACTCTGAAATCTTGTGGATTCTCCTTGTGAGCTCTCCATAAACAAGCTGAGATTTTCCTCTTCCCAAAGCAGTTTTATCCTTCAGAGCTGCTCTGTGCCCTGGAGGCAGCAGCCCAGGCTCCTGGCTGCCAACCTTCCCTCCGTGCCCACGTCACAAGATTGGTCCCCTCCATCACACGGTGCCACCTCACCCCTGTCCTGCCACCACTGGGGACTGATGTCTGCATGCCATGGATTTTGTCACAAATCTTGATTGTGTTTTATGCTCCAGTGCATCCAGTTTATAAGGGCAAACCCCCCTTCTTTTGGCGCTTTGTACCAGGCAGCCTTCCCTTCCAGAAATGGGTTTTCCAACAGGAACAAACAGATGCAAATCCAAAGTTGTTCTCTGTTACCTGCAGTGCAAGAAGATTTTCTTTTTCTTGCTTTTTGCCCAGTCCAAGGAGACAGATCAACAGAAAATATTTATCAGGCAGTTCTTCAGAATATTTCCTTTCACTAAACACTGAAAAAATTGCAAAGGTGAGTATCAGAGTCGGGAACTCATTTGTGTTACCAATGAGGAAGACTCATCCTTTTTAGCTGTCATGAAGTTTCCAAAGTTGCTTATGTCGGCTTTGGTTTCATTGTCAGACGACTTAGTTCCAGTTGAGCTCTTCCATTTAAGCTGTTAAACAAATGAAAAGTAAAATTGTCACTTTTAAATAGAGTCCGCACATAATCACATTTTGAAATGGTCCTCTGTGGTAGGAGCAGGAGTTGTGTGCATTATGATATTGAATTTTAAATAATATATTACACAAAATAGCTTCCAATTTGATTTGGGAGGGATATATTTTCATGAATTATTGAGTATTTGATTATTGTAGAAAGCCTTTGCTGTTATGCACTGAAACTGTCACTCTCCCAGGCCTATGATAGATGAGTTTGGTTATCAATATTTAAAGTTCCGGTCAGCCCGTGTGCCTGGCTGCTGATACTGGTGACACAGACTAATCAGTAGTAATGTATATGTGCCTCCTGTCTCTTGTTTGCCAGGCAGAGCTGGAGCAAATTGAGTGGAGAAGATTCCCAAGTGATTTGTGGATGGGTTTGTCATTCTGAGCAGAAGCCCCTTTGACACCACTGCATAGAAATGAGGCAGAGAGAAGTTTGCTGGGCTCTGGGAGTGGAGGTGAGCAGAGCCCAGCAGGCAGCAGAGAGGAGCCTTTCTTTTCTGGGGTGATAAGAGCTGAGCAGCATTTACAGATAGGAGTATTTAATGTGAAAAGGAGAAACTGGCAAGCATCAAGGGAGTAAAATTTTACTGTCATCTACCAAAATATTCAGAGTTACTGAATATGAGCCTAAACTTCCTGGAGGGTTGTTAACCCCAGGAACACCTTAGACACTTGTGCAAGTAGGACTGGGACTTTTTAAGGTCTTTGAAAACCTCATGTTTTTCTGTGGGGAAGCAGCCTGCGTGCACAGGACCTTTATTTTTATTGGTGTGTCCATTCAGAGCGTTTTGTCAGGGGGATTGCTGGCACAAATACTCCTGCTGCACTTCTAAAGTATTGTGCAAACCAAATATTCCACAGGAATGAAGAGATTCATCATCTGCTGCTTGAAAAGCAAAGCCTGGTACTGAGTGACCTCCGTCCCTTGCTCTAGATAGTGTGGAGATGACAATGACTCCAAACAGGTTAATTAAATCCAAATTGCCTGGCTCCAGTGGGAATGCTGCAGGAGAAATCTGCACACAGAGGTTTGCAGTATCGGGCTGTGGATGCAGGCAGGAGAGAGCCAAAATAAAAGAAGCACTGTTGCAGCTAATGTGCTGACTTGTACTTGTCTAATTAAGGCTGGATGTGCCAGTGGGTAACAACAAAGCAAATGACAAATATTGTGGTAACTGTCACTCTGTGGAGTCCCTGTAAGAATTGAAGAGCACTGTGGTTTGGCTACCTGCTTTACAAAAGGGGTATTTAGCTTTAATTCAGTGATTTAGCTGAGATCAGAGGCCAGAGGAAAACACAACAGTTTAATTTCTGTAGCTCTCATGTAAGAATGGCTGACAGTTCTGTTTTCAAAAGGGAAGAAAGAAGTAGGAGAAAGGAGAAGTTGCTTCTACACAAGTGTTTAAAAAGTTGAAAAGAGCAATACAGGTTTGTTTCTTAGAGCAGGATGCAAGGCTTATATTATGGGCCAGAGGAAGCCAAAAAAGACCCCTGGCTTGTCCTTGTGTTACTCCTGTATTTAGTAGGTGTATTAATCACAATGAACAGTAAACTGCAGCACACAAACCCACCCATGGCGAGCCCTCGGTGAGAAGCTGTTAAATACAGCCTAATCAGACTGGTCATCACTGCAGCTTGGCAGCCACTGAAAGGCAGCAAAGATGTCACAAACCACATCAAAATCACCACGGCCACTTCAGTTCCCAGGGGCATTTCTGAGCGACCTCCTTCATTCTCCAATTCCATGCAGGGGCAGGAGGCAGAGAAGGTTTCAGAGCAATCTGTGCACTTTCATTTGTGGGTGAGCAGAGAGCTGGGGCAGCAAGGCAGAAGCAGGATGGTCTAGAGGAAAGGGATGGCTCAGGAGGGTAAAGATTAAATTTGTTATGGCCCCATTTCCCCCTTCTTTCTTCTCTTTCTCTTTCAAGAATCTCATCTTCTCTCCTGGAGAGGGAATATCTTTGGGTAGAGCTGTTAAACCTTTATCATTTCTGCTGTCTCTCTCCAGAGATGTTTTCCCTCTCACCACTGATTGCAGTGACATTCACAAAAGTTAAACATGTTTCAGGTTAGGAGATTTAATGAATAAGAAAAACTTGGTGTGGTCAGAGAGAGGATTCTCAGGGCATGCTCTACCACAGATGTTTCTCAATAACTGCACACCTCCCTAGTCCAGATCCTCCCCTTACCTCCCCCTCCTTCCTTCCTACTATTAGATGGATTTATTCCGTGTCTGGGGTCAGTTCTGGCTGTATTTGGTCCATTTGCATAAGGCTGCAGTAAGGCAAGGAGCTGACAGGGAGGTGTTCCTTTCGTTGCTCTTAGTCTCATAATTTAGCTCAGAGCTGTGCTTGGCCTTTGGGGATGGCAGGTTTCCAGCTGATGTGCTGTAATAACATCCACACAGGTTTCATATTTAAAAATTCACAGAGGCTGAATAATTACAGTGTCCTGCCCAGCAGTGTGGCTGGTGACATGTCCTGAAGAGCCTCGCTGACCTGAGATGTTTTAGAGACCAGGGAAGGGCAAAGATGCCATGAGCTTTTGTTTCCTATTAACTTTGTGCATTCAGAAGAGGCCAGGTTGTGCCCCCAGGTGACTAGCAGGGGCACAATAAAATCTAGAATTTCTCAGTTTCCTTGCTCATATCCCTTATCTTCAGGAGAGTTTTAAATAAGACCACCTGCATTTATAACCTGCTGTGGTTCCTGCCTGCCTTCATCAATAATGTATTTCTTACCCGTTCTCCTGACTTCGGGGAAATGTGAGATTTGCCTCTTGAATACTTGAGATTGGACTCATCTCTGGTTCCTAGACAAGTTCTGGAACAGCTTTTATCTTTACTTCGTTACAAAGGTTGTCATTCATGCCTGAGAAATGACAAAGCCATCCCTTTCCCTTCAGCAATGCCTGGCCTCTGCTGTCAGAGCTTGCCCTGAGCAAATCAGCAGCTCCTGGGAGGGGATACTTTTCTCCTATGTTGCTCTAAATATTTTTAAGAAAATTCTTCCTCCCCTGCTGCACTTTCCTGGATGTACTGGGACTACTGGGTTAAAACTTGAAAGTTTCAAGAACATCTGAGGAGAATCTTAGTCCTGAAGTCATGTGCAAGGACAAGTTAGAGCTCCTAGAGCAACTGGGGACCCTCTTAGCTCTCCTCATTATCAACAGCCAGGTTAAAAGGGCATCCCTTGATGTACTTTGGAAGAAGAATTCCTGAAGTCCTGTCAGGAACATAAATCCAGTAAGAATTTGAATCCATACACCTAGTGTCCTGCAAAATGCTGATGCTGCTTTGTCTTGGAGTATGGGAGGACTTGGGCAGTAACTGTGCAAATAATGTTGTCTAGTATTGTTCTAATCGCTCATGTGCACTCAGCTTAGTGCTGTAGCTATAAATATTTCAGCCCTGTTCCTCTTACCTGGGTTCATTAAGCACTTAAAGGCTCATAAGTGAGGCAGCAGCGAGGGAAGCAGACCCCGACCACGCTCTGCAGAGCAGCAGAACTTCTGTGCTGCACCACAGCCCTCATCAAACACCTCCTGGCTGTGGAGATGGCAGTGCCTGAGCAGTGTTTAGGACACCTTAACTCCACTTCTGTGCTTTAATAGATCTTGCTTTAGTGAACAATTTCTTGCTGCATTAAGAGGAATTTTTGCTGTTCCTTTTGTCTTGACTCACCTGATATGGCAGAGCCTTAATCACAGTTTAAACCCAGGCTCTTGGGCTGCCTGGCTGGGTACCCAGCTCTGGCCCACATGATAACTCTAGAGACTGAAACACAGAAGTACCAGTCGTGTTTTAATGCTCAAGGGCCATTTCCTAGCAATTAAGGGTGAGAGCTGAAGGCATGAGGCTTTTCCTCCAGGATATTAACCCCAGCTGCCCTTTGGCTGTTTGGGAAGCAGGTTGCTTCCCACGCACAGCTGCAAAGGACCAGTGTGGCAAAACAATTGCAAGAAATATCTCCTAAAACATGGGGTTTTTTCCCTTCATTTGTGGATGTCTGGAGTGATGCTCCCTTATGCAGGTTGCAGCCTGGGTGTTGTCATGATCCCCTTCTGGTGGAGGAATTTCCTTGGGTGGTCTGGAGGGTGAGGCTGTTGCTGGATGAGTCATTCTGGTTGTGATGGTGGTGGTTGCAATGAAGGAAAAACCTCACTGTGGATAAATCACAGCCATAAATCCTGTCTGTGCTGCAGGGATCACATGAGATCTTCTCCAGGGAAGAGTCTCCTGGGGAACCTCCTCTGAGAGATCAGGAGCAGTCCTGATGTTTTCTCTTTGAGATGGGACAGTCTACTGATGGCAACAAGTGAGGAGAGTTTTATTTGCTGGGAAAGTGCTGACTGGGCCATCAATCAGCCCTCATACAAGCCTGGAGTTATTAATAAAAAACCTGGTAATCTAACACCTGCTTTCAATCTTCCTTTCGGAGGGCATAAAAAGCCACAAGATCAGCCTCAGCAGTTTTGTGCATCTCCTGGACTTGTTAAATCTCTCTCACTTCCTTTAACTCACTTCCTGAAATCTTAAGCATCAATGCTTTATGCTCTGCCTTGTAAATGAAGCCTGTTATTATCATTGAGATAGTGTTTTTATGGCATAAATAATGAGCTGAAACAGGGGAAGAGGCGTTGTGTGGAATTACTGCCTGAACTGAGATGGAAATAATCAATATGTCCTCACTTACAAATCTCATCTGCATGTC
Organism: Pyrgilauda ruficollis; assembly: GCF_017590135.1. Taxonomy (NCBI): domain Eukaryota; kingdom Metazoa; phylum Chordata; class Aves; order Passeriformes; family Passeridae; genus Pyrgilauda; species Pyrgilauda ruficollis. Next base: position 3,940,058 of record NW_024524822.1, read on the forward strand.
GGCTCCATCTCCCTGCCTGTCTCACTCCCAATTCATTGCACAGGAGGCCCCATAAAACATGCTGGTGTCATTGATCTGGTTTATTCATAGCTGGAGATAGAAATGCATCATTCAAAATTAATGGAAGGCCTTCTCCTTACTGCCCCATCCTGATGGGAGGATCCTACACCCCAGCATGGCTGCAGGGTAGAGGTGGGGTTGAAGATTCAGGGCTCATCTCTGCTGCTTGGAGTCTGGGTCACCATGTTTGGTCCTATCACATGTGGAAGAGCAAAAGCAAAGAGGATTTTCTTTAAGTTACTTAATCTTATCCATCACTTCATTTTATTGAGAAGCTTGCAGTGGGACCTGGGTCTGCAGTTTGAGTAGTTTGGTCTGGAAACATTCGAGAATTAACACAGGGCACTACAATAATGGCTTAAATTGGGTATTTGTAGCACCCACAGAGAAAACTGGACTCATGATATATTGAACATACTAAAAAAAACCTCATGGACGTTGTGGTGGCAGAGGAAGTGTTTATCAAATAGCAGGTTTTGGACATGAGCTAGTGGAGAAAAAAAACAGCACTGAAAATATTCCATTGGGATGGAGAAACTCTTGTGTCTCTCCACACTTGCAGGTCCCTCTCTCTGTGACAGAAGGTTCTGGTTCCATTTCTCTAAGAACACCTAATTCTCTTGAAGAAATGTGTCTGATTTGAAGTTCAGCTGGATGAAAATAATTATTTGGGATTTGCCTCTAATGGATTTAGGGATAAGTGTAATTAAAAAGTGAGAACCTGAACTGGTCTTCCATTTCTTCTGCAGTCAAAATGACTGATCCACCTGCAGCACTGCCTCTTGTCTCTATAGGTTCTTTGGCAAAGAAATTGCCAATTATCTGCTGAGGAGAAAATATTCCTTAGAAAGCAGTTTTCTTTTTTTGGGTATCTCATCTGTGACCTAGTTAAAGCCTGCCTATTGATCTTGGAGGTGGAGAGCAAAGAAAATCATCTATTGGATCTTTTGCCTCCGAGGGGAAGGAAATTTGGTTAGTAAGCACAGCTCTGGAAGAGTTTCCACTCTTGTTTGCTTTGTCATCCCTTTTTCTGTCCTCAGCTCTAGTCACTGCAACTGCTGAATCCCAGAGAGTCTTTTTACTCTGATAATCCAATATTTATCCAGAGGAAAACATGGTCTTGCAGTGTATAAGAACTTCAGTCACTATTTTGTCCTTTGCAGCCAGTTTTGAGATGCTGCAAAACCCAAATCTGTCCAGCCATAACAGTTTTACAGATGGAGTAAAGGGAAAAGGAGATCAAGGGAAAACAGCTGAGGAAAAGCCAGTTATCTCTTAATGATAGAGGGGCTGGAAATGGTTCAAGTTGCTCTTCCCTCTGAGAGGGAACAAGACCTGAAAATAGTACAGGGAGCTAAAGACTTGAGTCAGATTTACAGGACTGAGCTGGCTGCCAACAAGCTCTCACAAGCAAAGCCTAATTCCCCTGGCAAACACCACCAGGACCTGGGTTCTTCCCATCCACACCAAAGTCCACCCTGACCTGCCTCACAGAGCTGTTCCCAGGCTCAGATTTCCTGGATCACTGCAGAGAAGCAAGCCAAGCCCTCTGGCATATTGGAAAACCAGCTCTCAGACACAAATAGAGTTCAATAATTGCTCAGCCAATTGTTATTTTCTTTAATTTACTGTGCCCAGTACACATAGAGAGTATTTTAAGAGTTTCTCTCTAAATATCTGGCTTATTAGGAGCCAAAACCTCAGCCTCTACGGTAGATCTTAAGCTGGAATAAAGCATGGGATACAGTTCAGCTGCTTTCATGGAGAGCGTGGCATGAGAAACTGATAAAACACTTTGGTACCCAGACAAGCTCTTGTTTCTTGGATCTCAAAATATTTTCTAGTTTAATCCCATCTCCTTCAAGCTCCACTGACTTTGATTTCTACTGAACTTTAAAATTAAGTGCAAAACTAAGGGTAAGGACCAGCACTGAGAATTTTCCCATCTCCATTGTGTGAGAGCTTGAATACAGCAAGGCAAGAGGAAGATACAGGGGAGAGGGGAAGGAAATAACTGTGAATCACAAAGTTTGTTCTTTCCCTGTTTTTGTTAGTGCTTGTCAGAGTAAATCAGTGCCCTTGCTAGGTCTGCTGGAAGGCAGTCCCCTTGGCTGGAGCCTTCCCCTGCTCCCTGCAGAGTGCTCAGGATCCATTAAGGAGCTGAAGGACATGTTTGGAGGGAAGTTTCATCCTTTAACATGTTTAATATTGTTGAGAGTCTTAGAGGAAAGCCAGGTTGGGAATCTTGCTGCTTTGTGTAGCTTTCTGAGCATTTTTCTCCCTCATTCCCTAATTTAGGTTAAATTAACTTGTCATCCAGAAGGGGCCCACTGCCAGCTGGGACTTCATCACAGATCAGGGTGTATGCATTGGGTTTCTGAGGAGTTTTAGCAGAGGTGAGCTGTGCCTAGGCATCAGCTTTAGTCTACCTAAGACTGGCTTTGCATTCCTGGCACACAACCTGCTCTGTGCCCTTAACCTGGCAGGATGTGCTCCAGTCTAAGACTGCTCCATAGAAATGATGGAACAGTTAATCTCAATTTTTTTTTTTGAGGTTACAATTAACAAAACATAAAATTTTCATTGTGACAGATCCTGTATTGAGGTGTTTGTTTGTGGTTTTTTTATTTTATTTTATTTATTTTTTTTTTTACCATTTCTTTGAAATATTTAGAATCACAGAACTCTGGAATGGTTTGGGTTGGAAGGGAACTTAATGATAATTTTGTTCCATGGGCAGGGACACCTTCCACCATCCCAGGCTGGTCTAAGCCCTGTCCAACCTGCCTTGAACAGTGCCAGGGATGGGGCAGGCACAGCTTTTCTTGACAAACTGTACCAGGAAGAACCACTCTTACAGGGAAGAATTTCTTCCCTGTATATTTGGAGAAATGAATGCTGGCAGAGACTGTTAGATACCAGAGTGAATAGGACAATTAATCCTGTGGATTTTAAACATAAAATTTTCATTGTGACAGATCCTGTATTGAGGTGTTTGTTTGTGGTTTTTTTATTTTATTTTATTTTATTTTATTTTACCATTTTTTTGAAATATTTAGAATCACAGAACTCTGGAATGGTTTGGGTTGGAAGGGACCTTAATGATAATTTTGTTCCATGGGCAGGGACACCTTCCACGATCCCAGGTTGGTCTAAGCCCTGTCCAACCTGCCTTGAACAGTGCCAGGGATGGGGCAGGCACAGCTTTTCTTGACAAACTGTACCAGGAAGAACCACTCTTACAGGGAAGAATTTCTTCCCTGTATATTTGGAGAAATGAATGCTGGCAGAGACTGTTAGATACCAGAGTGAATAGGACAATTAATCCTGTGGATTTTAGCCTTTCTTTTATGAACCAGTCTGAGGAAATAACTTTGAAAACAAATCTTTTTGAATCATTTCCCTATTTCCCTGAGTTAATTTTTAGTATTAAGAGAACTGCCTTTTATAAGTGTTTGAGCACTAGAAAACATCAGGTGGGCTTGTAGAGATATTTTAAGGATAATCCTTTGGGTTATATTTTGCTTTCATGAAGCTATCATAACCCTTGTAAATGTCAGTGGAAATTAGGTATTTATATTAATGGAGGCTCTCCCCTCCCTTCTTCTTTCTTAAAGGTGGAATTTTTGCATCAGTGATTCAAAAGCAAGATTGAATTTCATCAACATTTCCTCTGAAGGAGCTTGTGCTTGTCTGAGATCTGCTGGCAAGCAGCAATTGTTTAGAGGGGCTCCTTAGAATCTAATTTACAATGAAACAAACTCAAATAATATGCAAAAATAAAATTAAAAAGTGCATCAATTAACATACAAAAGTAGAACTACTACACATTCAGCTTTAACAGCTCCTCAGAGGGTACAGCAGCCCATGGAAGGGAAACAGCACTGAGCATGCAAAGTGAGCAGGGGAAATCAATGGGAAAATAAACTCAGGGGTCCTCTTAGACAGCCAAACCCAAAGATTTTAGAGTGAACTTTGAAGGTGAGGTGCAACACCAGGGTAATAGTCTTTGGAAAATAGGCTGTGCCTAAAAAAAACAAGCTTGTGTTGCCTGGACAGAATGTTGTCTGGAAGGTCTGGGGCTGTCCCTTGGGATCAGCTGGTGTTGGCAGCTGAAGTCACGGCTGAGTGTAGATCCCACTGTGCTGCACATCTTCAAAGGTGCCATCATTGCACTGAGCAAGCCAGGACTGGAGTTTTTATAGATTTTCTAAAAGCCAACCTGAGACAGACAGACATAACTATTGCCCCACTGCCCAGAGCACAGAGGGAGCCTCAGAATCACAGAGTGGCTCGGGCTGGAAGGGACCTCAGTGGGGTCATCTGATCCAACCCTCTGCTCCACAGGGCCACCCCCCAGCTCCTGGGACTGTGTCCAGGTGGGTCTGCAATATCTCCAGTGGGGGAGACTCCACACCCCCTCTGGGATCTGTCCAGGGCTTGGTCACTGCAAAGGGAAGAAGTTCTGCCTCCTGCTCTTGGTCACTGCACAGGGAAGAAGTTCTGCCTCCTGTTCAGGTGGAACTTGCTGGGCATCAGCTCCTGCCCAGTTGCTGGACCCCATGGAGCAGAGACTCGTCCCTGCTCTGAGCCCCCCCTGCAGACATGGATGGAATCCCCTCCCAGCCATCTCTTCTCGAGGCTGAACAAGCCCATCTCTCTCAGCCTCACCTCTCCCCAGCCCTCAGCTAGAAGCTGTCACTCACCTAAGCCTGTGCCTTACCATGGGGCACAAAGCAGGGACATTGTGTTCTCCTGCAACCTTAGAAAAGCAAAAAAAATTGTCAGGTTTGGGGTGCATCCCCTCAGAAAAGCTGACAATAGGTGGTGTTGGTCATGACTGCAAAGCACAGGGGTGACATTGATCTCTGGATGTTGTGCAAATGTGGGATACCTGTGGAGGTGCTGTCATCCTCACGTGAACTCAGCTGTCTGCACCACCTCATTCCAAAATGAGCTGAATCCACCTCTGGGTGGATCAGCCAATTAGTTAAAAATCCTCTGCTGGATTCAGGAGGATTACAAGCATGGGAGCACAGGAGGGCTGGCTTTGCAAAGTCTGGGGGAAGGCAAGGGGGGAAGGATTTCTCCAATGTGTAGCCAAGCCCCAAAGGAAGTGCATTGGTGCTTGTCTGAATGCTAAGTGCTTGATTAAGCACTTTGCTGAATCAAAGCTTTAGATCATTCCTGTAGGCAAGGATTGTGGCTGTATTTTTATCTCTTGCACAACGCATTAATACATTCATGTGTTTTTCAAATTGTAGCAGATTTTTTTTATGGATGTTTTGGTATTAGAACATAGCTTCTAGGGATGCTGAAAAGTCTTGGATGGCAGTAATAATGTCATTGTGCAGTGCATACAATTAGTAAGGAAGTGATAATTAAGGTTTATGCCATGTTTATATTTCCTGTGGACTTCACTGACCACTTTGGACAATTAATGACCCAATACACGTTTTTAAAGGTTCTGGGAGCATTTACTCAATGTCAGATTTCATCTTGGAACATTTGTTTTATTCATTTATTTTTCTTCTATTAGTATTTCAACCCAAATTCTGCTTTCCTTTTTGCTGTATGGAAAGTACAGAAATGGGGTTTCTTCTTTACTCACAGGTGCCTGCAATTCAATGAATGACTGAATGGTCTTTATAGGAAAGGTTTGCAGTAGGCTTTAGGATCTGTCTGCTTGAGAAGCACTGTGTATTATGTGCTGTTATTAATATTGCTCATCATGCTGAAATAGTTACCTTTTCCAGATGAATCACCACTGGCATAGCATTATTCAGGATATTGAAACTACCAGAAAATAGTGTTTTTCTAGGAGTAATATTCCCTCAGCACATTAGTTAGTAAATGTCACACACAAATTGCTCATGATTTCCCTTAGATCAAAGGAATATTTCATAACAGGTGCAATATGCTTTTTTGCCTTCAAAAGAGAATGTGAGAGTCAGCATGTGATACATTCTATGGAAAAGCTGTCTGGGATAAATCAGATTATTATGAGGGATGTGTAAAAGGAAGGACAGTTTCTATTTGAGATCAGGCATGTTGTCCATGGTATTGAAAGATGAAATATTCTGCTCTGCTGAAGGGCAGCTGAATGCAGTGACTGCAGACGTTCTTGCTGGCAAGTCAGGAAAATGACTTTCCATCCTCTTCACACCCAGTCACACAACAACACAGAACTGATGATGCCGTCGTGTCATTCATTCCCTTTTCTTTCCTTCCACCCCATCAGCAGGCAGTGCTAAATTGCGCGCCCTGCTGCATTGTGGGGTGCAACTGAAATGGGAGAATAAATAAGGATTTTTCATAGTGGGACTGGAGGTGTGCACTGCTGTGTAAAGGGTCTTTAAAGCTGAGGATTCATGGGATGGTTCTAGCATCCATGTTTCCATGTGAAACCCTGGAATGCTTCAATACAAGGGCAGGAAAGGAAGAAGATGGTGTTTGGGTCAAGCTGTGGGATGTTTGGGCTTGGAGCAAGGCTGGATATTCCTATGGATAAAGGGAAGGTTCAGCAGTGCATTTCACCAGCTATAGAGTAAGATGTTAAATTTCTGCACATGATACAACCTGGGAGCCAGCAGGACACATCCACCCAGAGCACACATTTGTTCTGGATGAGATTCTTGCTGTTTCAGAGGTTTGGGGGTTACTGCTGCCAAAAAGTGTGAATCCAGAGTGAATGACAGTGTCTGCAGTCCAGGGGCAGTTTGTGTGCTGATGATGAGCAAAAGGCAGTGAAAAACCTGCAAATGTGATGATTCTGTGGGCTGCACAGGTGGGGAAACCCCAGTGCTCAGACTGAGACTGCCTCAAAGCTGCCTAGTGAAGGCATGGCAGGGTGGAATGGAGCCAGCAGCTTCTGAGACCCAGATCAGCTCCTTCCTCCCACGGCAAAAATCTTCCTCCCACCCCAGTCCTGGAGTTATTAACAGCTGTTTCCAAACTGAAAGCGGCTTTCTGAAACTAGAGCATAAAAATAATCTTTCTCTTCTACTCAAGCTGAATGCAAACCTCTGTGGATAAAGGGTAACAGAGAATTAGGAAAAGCAGAATATTCCTTTTTGTTTAATCCTAGCAAAAATACATCCTTCTTAAAACCACCCAACAAACAGAAAACCTGTGCTGCCATAGATCTTATGGCTAAGAAGGAGTCTATCCCAGCAATCTGTCCTCCTGCCTTTCTTGCTGTGCTGGTACTTTTCTGAAAGTGTTGAGTCTGCATTTTTATTCCTCCTCTCACACTGTACCCAGAGTAAATGATGCCAGACTCTATCAGCTCTCTGGACATCTTTCCCATAGCATTTGCAATCTTGGCTGGGGGGAGAGGGATGGGTATTTACCCGCTTCAGTTTAAACACTACAAAATAAAACAATTCTCTCCAAGAAACCCGCAGAGATCATCTGAATTTACATAGCTTAGGTGGGGAAAAATAACTTTACTGTCATTGAGATTGCCTATTCTCCCTTTACACTTAGGTTTGTTGTCAAGGGATCATTTACCAGCCTAAAATGCAGGTGGAGCAGAGAAATATCATCTGAAAGGCTGGCAGGGAGGAAATGAGCATCATTGCTTGTGTCTTAGTGTCTTCCCAATCCTCTTCCTTATATCTTAGCTTTGATGGTGAGATCCTGACAATGGGGCTATTTATAGGGACAGTTTTAGTATTTTTAAAAGTCTCAATCCTGGGCTGGACCTGGGAGGTGGGGCTATTCTAAATTGTAACAAGGTACCAATTAGGCAGGTCATAGATAGCAAAATTTGCCTTTTCTCTCCTCAGCTTTCTCCAGCTGCAACACACAGCAAATAGGAGATCCTAAAAATAAAGTTCAGATTGATTTCTCAGCAAACAGAAGTAAAAGTGCTGTGCACCATGTGAAGTATTCCTGAGTGTTTTGGTGTAAATAGTGATTTATGTTACCCCAGTACCATGGCACCACTGAAACTCCTGAACTTGGTCAGCTCTGGACCCTTGAACCCCTGGCATGGCAGAAATCCCCTGTGTTGCCTCCTTTTTAATCAAAACATAAGACCCTGATATTTTCCTAAAAGGAGGAAAGACACTGTCCTTTATTTAATGGTAACTTCAGACAAAGTTGCTTTCCTTGAAGAGCAAATGTTCTTGAGCAATCGTTGTCAGAGCACAGTGTGCTTTTATAGCAGGCACAGCCTGTTTGTCCTTTGCATTTGGCTCTCACTTGGCTGATACCAGTTAAGGAGGAAGTTCATAAAGGTCAGTTCATAGCATCCCAGGCTGGTTTGGGTTGGAAGAGACCTTGAAGATCACTTTATTCCAACCCCCTGCTGTGGGCAGGGACACCTTTCACTCAACCAGGTTGCTCAGAGCCCCTTCCAGTCTGGCCCACAGGACAGATAGTGGCTTATTATTCAACCAGCCGCAAAATAATGAAATTATGAGTAATTTCCAGCTAGGACAACTTGTGTCTTACCTCAGTGTAATTGCTGGGGCTTTTATTTTAGCCAAGGGTAGGTTCTGTCTCATCTTCATATGCAAGACCTTCATGACACCCTCCTGGAAATTAGCCTGTATTCCCATCCCCTTCATTCTGGGAAAAGTTCCCCATGCCGCCTTGAGTCTTTTATCAACTTATCTATAAATCCAAATAAAATAGAAATATCCAAATAATATTTTCCTGCCTGCTAGTGGGCAGGTGGCACAATCTTAAGGCGATTAAAGGCTTTCTCTCCTCTTTAGAAATAGTAATTTCCTTCTATTTTTAGAGGTGGAGACTGTCTCTGTGTGCCTCTACCCGGAGAGTTGTCCTTTACCCAACGTACGCAAATAACAGTGAGCATTAACAGGAAAATAGAACCAAACCTCTTAAGTCCTGCACAACTGGGACACTTCCACAGCAGTGACCAAGCCCTGTGGTGATGTGTTGTCCCCTCCTGGCAGAAGGGGTGTGCCAGCAGCTCTCTGGCCACAGAGAGCAGGCACAACTTTCCCAGGCATTGTCCTGAGGAAGGCTGTGAGAAAATCAGAGAAAAGAATGAGAAACAATTCTTATCTTCACTTGCTGTACCTGTTGTTGTGAACATGTGGAATGTGTTATGGAGATTTGTTTACCAAAGGGTGGTTTTGTAATTAGCCAACGGTGATGGTGTTTTAATTAAAGGACCAATTAGGTCAAAACTGTATCAGACTGTCTGTAAGGGCGATGGGTTTCTTAATAAGTATAGTATAATAAAGTGATTGACCAGCCTTCTGGAATCATGGAGCCAATGCTAATTATTATCCAGCTGGAGATGCCTGCTACAACAAACGGGGTCTTGGGGACATACAGGGCACCTGGAGCATCCCTGGTGTGCCAGCTCTTCAGCTGGAGTCCCAGGAAACGGGCAGCCCTTGTAGTCATTCGGCTCACGCCACATTCCTGTCTGGGAGTCCCTCATTTAGCGATTTATGGGCCATGTCAGCGTAATTTAGTGTCTTAATACTGCTGGTCAAGGACCATCAGCGTCTTCAAAACCCCTGTTGTCCTTGGTAGGGAATGGAAGCAGAACTCGCCCAGAGTCAGCTCTCTGGGCAGCTGAGGGACAGCTGAAGGCAGAGCTGATATACACCCTTGGAGATAAAATGATTTCCCTGCTGGAAAAAAACGGCTTTAAAAGCAGCATTAAAACTAGTAGCGAGAGAGAATGGGCTCTGAAAGATCCACTTCGTGGGGCTGTGCTCTGCCCTGAAGGCAGCAGAGCTGGGCGTGTTGCAGGACAGGCACAGGGGCAGGTGGCTGCTCTCCAGCTGGGCTGTCCCCAGACCCTGCTCCCTGGCCAGCCATCCCTGCTGGACAATCACTGCCACACTCAAGGACACGAGATGAATGCTGAAGTGTTTCACACCTGCACTTTGGGGTAAAATATTCATGGTTTTATACTTTTCATGAACCCTCCTTTCAAGGCAAAGAGATGATGCCTGATTTCTCAATCATCTGTGTTCAAGACTTTCACCACTTCTCTAAATATAGCAGAGATATTGCCTGTAATTCAGAGGTTCACTCACCAGGAAGAATGCTAGAGGTGACTTTCTATTGGTGAAAAGGGACATTACAAGAAAGAACTGCCTAAAAATCCATATTAAAAAAAAGAATAATAGCTCAAATGAGATATTTGTAATCAAAAAGTAAAGACACAATGGACTGGAGCTTGCCTGAGTGTATGGCTTTGGTGGAGTATTGCAGGAAAAATGAGATTTGATTCTCTTTCTGAAGGTTTTGTGAGATGGTTTCATCTATTTTGTCTCACACAGAATGTGCACACACTGAAGTCTCTGCTGGTGCAGTCAGGTTCTCCAGTCCCTTCTGCCAGGTTCCCAAGGGTATTTATTTTTTTTTAAGAGGACTTTTTTCTGTTCAGATGCTAAGTTCTGCACCGGATGTAGCAGAGTGGAGATGCACATGTGATTGTTCTTTCTGACTTCCAATAAAGAAAATACAATTATTGTTGTTATTTACAGCAGTAACATCCTATGATGAAACCTTTCTCTGTCTGATCCCACTTCCAGCTCCTCTGCTGCTGTGCCCTTGCTGCTCTTCACAGAAGGCCCCAGAAGGAATCACTTTGCAGGTTTTTAGAGATGTTTTTCTCTTCTTGAAGCTTGCTGCTCTTCTCTTGTCTTTTTGCAGGGAGTCCAGGCCAAGGACATGTAGTGAAGCTGTTTTCCAACCAAGCTTCTTGTGTGGGGGGACAGGGAGAAAATAAACAACTCTGGCTTTGAAATTCCTCATGCAGTGAGAAGTGAGAGCAAGGCCTTTTTTTCTTTTTCTTTTTTTTTTTTTTTTTAGTTTTTTCCCAATAAGAAATTTTCAGGGAAAGGAGTGAGGAGCATTTTATCTTGCTGATAGGAGAATATTAAAAGCGCAGGAGGATGCCATGAGAATGTGAAACCTTCATTGCTCTGAACCCAAAGAGAGGCGAGAGATGAAGTGCCAGTGCCTTTGTCCTATTAGCTGCTCCTGTTTACTCCACTGTGCCAGTCTGCTGAGGTGTTTAATGACTTTTCACATCACCATGGGGGCACTGAGACAAGAGAAGCATTCATTTCCAGTCTTCTCTCTTTCTCCTCCTTTTTTTCCCTCCTGTGCCTCAGCCTTTGATGTTATACATTCTTCCAGGGTGTCCTGGCTGCCCCAGTTCCTGTGTCACCCTTCTATTTGCAGTTTATTTATTGCAGGCAGCACCTCTGGGACAATGGTGCAGGTAGGGAATAAACAAGACAAGGAATTGGCTTGGAAGCCAATTTGGAAGCAAAGGAAAAGGTGCAGGTAGGAGCAGCAAGCAGAGGGAATTTCATGGTAAGAGAAAGGAAGTCATCAGCTGGTGTTACTGCAGCAGAGACATCCTGGCTGAGCATCCCCATCTCCTGGGGGTTTCTCGAGTCCTTCTCCAGTCCCTGCTCCTGGTGAGCTGCCTGGATTTGCTGGGAGAGCCCTGAGCTGGCTGAGCTGCTCTGCAGTTTACAAACAGCTCTGCATTGCAAAGTTCAGCAGGATTTATAACGTGACGACGCCGTGTGAGTCACCAGTGCTGGGGACTGAACTCGCAGACCTCACCCTCTAAATCCAAGAGCTGCCACAGCCTGAGGTAAAAGGCCACGTCTCTGAGATGAAGGAGAGCCAGAAATACCCCGTGGCCCCTCTCCTTGGTGTGGAGGACAGTGCTGGCTGTCCCCTCAGAGCAGCGGGAGATGTGGGGCTCCATGCCCTGCAGAAGAATTAAAGCCACGTATCGTAGAAACAGGTGATCCCCCAGCTGGGAATAATGTGCTCTGATTCCATGATTTCAGGAGGCTGAACAATTGCTTTATTAAGCTATTCTATATTACACTAATACTGTACTAAATTGCATGCTAGAAAGATACTATACTATATCAAAAAAAATACTACACTAAAGAGAAACAAAGAAAAACCTGTGACTGTCTGAGACAGCCAGGTCACAGCTTTGACCCAATTAGCCAGTCAATCCAAACAACCCTCACCAATGTCCAATAACCAAATCACTTTGGGTAAACAGTCTCCATAACACACTCCACATGTGCCAAACAGGAGCAGCAAGTAGCGATAAGAATTGTTTTCTTCTCTGAGCTTCTCACTGCCTTTCCCTAGGAGAAATCCTTGAGAAACTTGTGCCTGCTGCTCCTTGTGAAGAGAGCTGTGGCCACAGCCACGTTGCTCAGGGTCCATCCCCTGCCTTGTGCAGGGCAGAGCAGTGACCAGGAGGGAGCAGAAGGGCAATGAAGCACTCCAGAGTGAAGCTGGAGGCAAGGTGCAGGAGTGGCACTGAGGGCAGTTCTGTGATGGATGTGGTGGTGGCTGGAGCTAAAAGCCCCAGGGCTGGTTGTTGTCTCAGCAGTGGGAGCTCCAGCAGGCAGGGCTCCCTCCCTGCAGCACCCAGGAGCAGAGGGTCTACAGTGCTAAAAGTGGCTTTAGGGGCCTTCTCACTACTGACTTTTCAGTGGATCCAGGCAAAAATGTGAACTCACTGCTGTTACCCCCTTGCTTTGAGGTTGCAGGTGAGGTTTTGAAGGCAAATGCTGAGAAGGGTTTACTACAAAAACCATTTTCCCCACCTCATCCTGCCCCAAATAAACAATACTGCAGGCATGTTTGGCAGTCAAGCAGTAGCAGTTTGTAGCCTTTAAGGTGTGTGGGATGTGGATGCTCCTTATTTTTTCTGCTTTTGGATTCTGTCAGTGTCCCTGTGCTTAATGGAGAGACTGAGGATGGGAGGGAATGGGAAGTGAATAACCCATCTGGTTAAAAAAAAAAACAAAAAACCGTCTGATGAAAAACAAAAAACAAAACAAACAAAAAAAAAAAAAAAAAAAAAAAAAAAAAAAAAAAAAAAACCAAAACCAACAACGACAAAAAAAGAGCTTTCTATTGTCTTTCTCCACAACCAAAATATAAAGGTTTGAACCTTTGTTTTCATTCTAATGATGTAGGAAGATGGAGAATTGGTTTGTGGCTGAGCTTTGCCTTTTCATTGCCTGGGGATGAGCCATCTCCAGAGCTTTGAACATCTCTGCATTCCTGATGACTGATCAGTCTACCAGGCTTAAGGATTGTAGAAATCCTATGCTGAAATTGATGGACCAGAATTTCCCAATGGGAAGATCAATAAGGTCTGCAAGAATTAAGAATTAAGGGGGATTTCCTCAAGGATTCCCATCCCAGGGCACAGAATCCCACAGAGGTGTGGATGTTCCCAGCCTCCATTAGTGCACTCTCACTGTAACCAAAGCTAACAAAACTATCAATTTGACAACATTTTCCTTTAATCAGAGCTCAGATCATGGCCAATATCAAAGATATTTTTGGTATCTTCCACTCTGCATCTTGAGAAAATAGTATGTGGTCCAAAAATTTTTCTTTTGTCAAAACGAAAATATTTTGCTGGAAGGAGTCTGTTTCAATGATAGTTCCAGCTGGGAATAGTTGAAACAAATCATTTAGATTTTGTTTTGATGCCACTCCACTGTTTTGATGAAATAAAAAATGTCAACTGCATTTATTATGACAGTTCACACTGTAATAAATATAAATGTCTACGGCCAGAGTTCTGTAATATATTATGCTGCTTCAATGTAACCAAAATGAACCATTTCCCTATTAAAATGTAATGTTGCAACACAATTGAAATAAAATATTTTAAGCAACAAATCATCTCTAAAATTTTAATTCAATAAGAAATATAAAAATTTCGACTTCTTTCCCTGAGTCAGATATAAAAAGACAGACAATTTTCTGTATAATTCGTTCTCCCACCCAAGTAATTTTGGTTTGGAGAAAGAGGTGAGAAATAACCTACTTGACAATTCTGAAATAATTTATTCAACAGATTAGAAACTGATGGAACTTGTGCTTCTGTAAAGTTAAGTGGTAGGGTAAGGCCACAAATGTTTGTGTGAATATGGGAGTGGATATATATATTATCACTTATTGTAACTGACATTTGCTGAACCCCTTCTGTGCTAAATGTTCCATGGTTCCAGTGTTTAAAATCTCAGGAGATGAGGCAAAGGAAAGCTGGAGCTGTCCAGCCAAGTGCAGGTGTGTTTGTGACAGGTTTTAGGATGCCTAAAGGCTTAGCCAACACATTGGCATTGAAAAATAAATTTATTGCAGGTGCTAGGGATGAGTTTGCTCGACCCTTCTAGGTGGCAGCAGTGTGTGGAGCACTGGTGTCTCATCAGCTTTGCAGCAGGTCAAAAGTTGTCCTCACATCATCCAAGTTCTTGTGGTGTATCTTGGCCATGACATCTCTCCTGCATGTGTGGTTAGAGGCTGCTCTCTTAAATGGAACAGGGTTTAGGAGTTGATTTCAAAAGCTGCTTTTAAATACTCTGAATTTTTATTGCAGGGAGGAAACAAAGGTGCAAGCCCTTTTCAATGAATAACCTCAGCACACTGTGGAATATAGAGGTTTCTAAGAATTGTAGAGTGGTTTGGGTTGGAAGGGGTCATAAAAATAATCTTTTTCTGACCCCACTGCCTTGGGGGGTCAGGGACACCTTCCACAATCCCAGGTTACTCTAAGCTCTGTCCAAAGTGGCCTTGAACATTTCCAGGAACACTTCCACAGCTTCTTTAGGTGAGAGAGGAAAGGAAAAGGGCATGAATCCTCCCACAAGTTCTGTGTGAGCGTGCTGGCTCAGCCAGTGGTATTCAAACACAAGTGTGTTTTGTCAAGTACATTGCTTCAAGGCCCTGAGTCAAAACAGGAGTTATTTATGCACACATAAAATTAATCCTCAAATGATTAGCTTGGGAATGCATGTCCTGCAAGTAATCGCTGGTAGTATTTTAATAATGAGAAGCTAAGTCAGGAGAAATTCTGCTCTTAGTTATTCTGCTGGAGAATGTGGCTGCTAGTAATGAAATAATTCAGTGAGTTATACATTTGCTTTATTTATGGATGTACTCTTTACTTATACATATTTTTATTACTTAATATTTAAAATGCACTAAGGGCATGGAAGATGCAGCAGCAGAACCCCGGTACTGCTTCAATCCTGTGCCAGGATTCCATGGAGAAACAGCAGCAGGAGGGCTCAGATTCCCCAAGTTATTGTACCTGCTCTGTGGTCACCTCAGGGATGCCTGGGTGGGAATGATGGTGAAGTTTCAGATCCCACAGGAGCCAGGAAAGGAACAGAACACAGCCCAAAAAAAAGCTGCTTGTCTGGGCTGACAGTGACACATCCCTGCTGCAGCACTGCCAATCCTGAGCACACAAAAACCATAGTGTAAAACATCAGAATCATGAAATGTAGAAAAAAATATAACAGCATATGGAAGATTGCTTTTATTTGGCACAACACGCCTTGGTAAATGTAGGAGCTGCATTTTTAAACCTTTCCCCTTCCTCTTACTGAAGCGAGGAGAATTAGAATTGTGCTGTTATTTTTGCAAAAGAGACAGCCAGAAAATCCTTTAATGCTTTGGTTTAAAAATACCAGGTTCTTACCCAACATGTGGCACAAGGAGAACTTTTTGCTCACATTTGCACCTCGATGTCCCCACGTCTGTACAAGTAAAGGGTCAGCCCAAGTAGATTTTTTTTTTCTTTTGAGATACAAGGAGGTATAATCCATCTGCAAGAACTGAGAGGAAAACAGATGATTTCTCTTTTTCCTTTTTTCATTACCCCAAGAGGTTTACAGTCTGGTCCCTATGTGAAAATAAATGGGTGAGGCCAATAGTCTGAAAGCACCAGTGAATGATGCAATGATGTGTCTTAAAGCAGTAATATTTCATGGCAAATCATCTTGCTTTAAAACAGAGACAAGATGCTTCTGTTTTTCTCCAAACTACATCTGTTTTCTTTTTTTTCTTTTACCCTTCCCTTCCAGAAACCTGGTTCAAATCCAACCCATGGCTTGGAGGCTGTACTGAGCTCATTTTGGAAAATGATTTTAGCCTTGGTAGCGTGAGTTGGGTGGTTGCAGTTCCCTTGCATGATGGAAAGTCATTTCTGGCAGAGAAGAGCAAAAACTTGGGTTTTGGATCCCAAACATCCTCTTAGTGGTAGATTCAGCCTCAAGAGCTGAGGTTTGAAGGCAGAGCTGAGCTCTCTGATGCTCAGGACATCAGGCCTGGCTGCTGTGAGAGGAGCCAAGCAGTTGGATGGCATGGCATGAAGATACTCCAATAATTTCCAACTGAGAAGATCCTGAGAACAGTGCCATTTGGGATGGGCAGGGAAACCACAAATATCATTGCTGGGTTTTCTTCCTTTCCTCCTTCCTTCTTTTTTCAAATATGAAATACAAAAGAATTGTTTCAGCAGCTTATGAAAACACCTATAGGTTTGCTTTTGGTTTTGTTTGTTTTTTTTTATTTGTCTTCAATAAATCATTTGATTTTGAGATAATTGCTTTGGAAAATTATCAAACTCTAAAGAATTGGAAGGATAAAAATCAGCAGCAATGGAATTTTCTTCCTTTTTTTTAATAATAGAAAAAATTAAAAAGCAAATCAATAAAAAACTTTAGAAAAAAGTTGCTTAAATATTTTTTATTGGCCGAGGGGAAAAAAAGGTCAAACTTTTCCAATTCTGCTGATGAGCCCCTCGGTGCCTCGTGTAGGTGGACAGTGCTTTTTGATGTGCGGACTCAGAAAGGTGGCAGTGGCTGCCTTTACTGGGGTTTGCTTTCCTCCAGCTGCAATTCTCACAGGGGTAAAACCAGGGACAAATCTCCCAGTTTGAGCCCAGGTGGCTGAGGTGCACTAGAGGTTTATTTTCCCTTTCCTGTCAGGGTCAGGTGTTGACCACTGCCTGTGGCACAAACCCACCCTGAGCTGCCCAGCAGTGAGATCCTGTGCCTGTTCCCTGGCTCAGGAGTGGGATTGGATTGTTCCAAACCTTTTCCTTTATTATTATTGCTTTTGGATGGGCAGAGGGAGGTGGGTTAGGAGTGGGCACTGTGGAGCCATTAATCTGTGGCTGCAGTTGGGGAAGGAGGGACAGGCAGGGGGTGACACAGCCCCTTCACAGAGCTGTTGGCTGTGGGGGGATTTAGCCCTGCAGTGAAGTGTAACTCATGTGCCTGTGGATGCAATGATGAGTAAATATGACTGGCAAGCTCCCCATTCAGAAATATTGGTGCTTTTATTTTCCTTTTCCTCACCTTCCTGGAAGTTTGCTCCATTGATTGTTCTGTTCCAGGGGTCCTTCACTATCCTGCCCACCCCCAGAAAATTACCATGGCACCTTTCAGTGCCTCTCTGTGGCTGCTTGCTCATCATCATCCAACTTGTGAAGGGAATGAAGAAAACCAACCCAACCCTGCCCTGCATGAGCACTGGGGGCTTTATTGTCTCCTGCTCCACCTAACACTGCTCATTAGCCTGGATTTTTGCAGCGTGTTTGGTAGCCTGGGCAGAGGGCATTGATCTTTCTGCTGCCAGGCAGTGGAAAAGGGGGAGAAGCAGAGAGGCATGGACTGGCCTGCAGTGGTGACTCAGCTGGAACTGCTTGGCAGGGCTGTTTATGAGCTCGGCAGAGGTGATTGCAAGGCACGTTTTCCAATGAAATTTGCAGGAGGGCTTCCTTTCAGTCTGGGAGGCCTGTGGTTGTGCTGATTGTTGTGGGTTTTGGGTCAGGGCTTTTGCAAATCTGTCTCGTCTCTAAATTGTCCAAAGGGTTTATTTTGCCTCCCCGCTCCAGCCAGAAGGGGTCTGGATATTTGTGTGTGTGCGTGTGTGTGGTTTTATCTCCAGCCCTGCAGTGGTTTTCAAAGCTGAGCGAATGGTAAACACAAGTGCTTAAAAGGTGTTGGGATTTTTAATGCCCCTCTGGTTAAAAGGGAAAGAAGTAAATGGGAACAAAAACAGAATAGAAGAAAATGATCTGTGTACAAGGGAAAGAGAAAATGTATAGAAAATGGATGTTTAAAATGAAGTGCCCCAAAAGAGTACCTCTGCAGACAGGAAAGTGTCTACACCACAAGCCTCTCTTCTTCCTTTCTTTTTGTCTTTACAGAGATGTTTCATTTGATGAAACCATCAGCTGATGGGCTGATGGTCCATTATCCTTATTTACACTCTGGCAGAAACAAGTCAGGGTCACTCACAATGTTACCCCCATCAAAGGCTCTTAGAACAACCACAGCAGTACAAAAAGGATGTGGGGGTACAAAAGGCTGGCTTGAGAAGTGGCACTGCCACCATAACACATCCCCAAATTAACTGGAAGGCCTCTTCAGTGGCTCCTTCCTGTGACTCTGTGCTGCTGCCCCAAACAGCCATTGCAGCCCTTGAGATTTATGGATTTGAACAAGCTTGAGGTCCCCATGCCCTCAAGTGGGGGTGGGAGAAGGGCCATCCTCCTCTGGCTCACAGATCCTGACTTTGTTCCCCCCACCCCACTGCTCTGTTTGTTTCTTTCTACCCACCAAGAAGGCTCAAAGGCAGTGATTTGGCCAGGATCTCATCCCACCCTTCCCTTCCTCTGGCTTTGTCTGATGAGCCAAGGCTGGGGTGAGGGCCTCCAGCAATGTTGTCTTTTCTCTCTGGTTTAGTGTTTCCTACAAGCACTGCAGAGCTCCTTTGTCATCAAAAGACTTTTTACCACAGGGAAATCCCTCTGAGACCACTTTGGATGCGGTTAAGTCTCCTCTGCACTGCCAAGAGCCCTGCCAAGTGACCATATGGCACTGGAGAATCAGGCCACCAAATATTAGTCAAAAAGCCCATCTCCTCCTCCCCTTCAATTCCTTATTTGGCTGCTGGCACAGGGAAGATTCCATGTTCCCAGAGCTGGACATTTGTCAGCATCCTCCCTGCTCACCCATCCACCCACATCCACCCCCAGCCCCGAGCAAGCTGCTCGTGCTGCAGATGTGATGTGTCTCCAGCCACGGAGTCCCCACGACTGAGGGATTTGTATTCAAGCAGGCTTATACATTTGTGGAGCCTTTTTTCCCCCCCATTTTCTTTAGCGCACCTTGTATTTAATTTGGCAGAAAGCTCTGTTGAAGCTGCTTTACCTTTCCTACATTATTATTCAATTGTATTTCCCCTGATGAAAAGCCTGGCAGTCTGCTGCTCAGTGACAGATGTGCTAGCTTTGGTTGAATCACCACCACTAGGCTTATTATGGGTTTTACTAATGTTTGCTGTTTTACACTGTAACAGGTAGGGTGATTCACTCAGTCAAGGCAAACACACAGACACACATATGCACACACAATTTAGAGACGCCCACACACACACACAGAGGTGAATCAGCCTAAAATGATCCTTCCTTTTTGCATCTCTTTGACAAAATGTTCCTGAATCCCCTGCCTGTGTGTTGGTTCCTCGCTGAGCAGCCACCTACCAGGAGTCATCACTGCCCAGAGGGGCTGGGCTGCAGGGGCTCTGAATTTTAGTTACCAGCACAAAAATTATCCTGACTAATCACAGGCAGCTGTGACTGGTGGTTGGGTCACCTGTGTGTAAGATTAATGGAATGCTTTCTCAGTTAATGCAGGTTGCAGGAATTCATATTATTCAATCCAGAAGTCCTGAGGCTGGTTTTAGCAAAGGGCTTATCCAGCAGTCCCAGTGCCTGGCACGGGCAGCAGGGATTTGAGGCTGCTGAGGTTAATTGTGTGGGGTTAGAGGGGTGTGAGCCTGAGCCTGTTTGAAGAGAGCAGATCCCTGTCCCTTGCAGTGTAAACCCCAAAGTCTCTGCAAATGTGTGTTAGCAGCCCAGAAGTGCCCCCTGCCCTGGGCTGAGCCCAGCGTGGGCAGCAGGGCAGGGGGATTGTGCCCCTGTGCCCTGGGCTCAGGTGAGACCCCACCTGCAGAGCTGCCCCAGCCCTGGCCCAGCACAGGGAGGAGCTGGAGCTGCTGGAGAGATCCAGAGGAGGCACCAGGGGGATCAGAGGATGGAGCAGCTCTGGGATTGTTCAGACTGGAGAAGAGAAGGCTTAGGGGGTGATATAATTGCAGCCTTCCAGTACCAAAGGGAACCAACAGGAAAGATGGAGAGAGACAATTGACAAGAGTCTGTAGTGCCAGGACAAGGGGGAATGGCTTCCCACTGCCAGAGGGCAGGGATGGGTGGGATATTGGGAAGAAATCCTTCCCTGTGAGGGTGGGCAGGCCCTGGCACAGGGTGCCCAGAGCAGCTGTGGCTGCCCCTGGATCCCTGGCAGTGCCCAAGGCCAGGCTGGACAGGGCTGGGAGCACCTGGGACAGTGGGACGTGTCCCTGCCATGGCAGGGGTGGGATGAAATGAGTCTTAAGGTTCTTCCAACCCAAACCATTCTGAGATATGCCAAGGCCTCTGAGGAAAGTGATGCTGCCTGAATATGGAGCCTCAGCATCACTCCAAGCTTTCCAATCCAGCCATGTGATGAGTGTGCAGGTTACAACCCAGTTCAGTGCTCCAGAGAACTGCCTTTTTTATAGTAATTTTCTCAACTTGCAATGCCAGGGAGCCTGAAGTGTTTGCAGATTTAATTCTACACATACATACACTGAAATCGCCAGTGTTGTCCTGAATTATGTAAATCTCCAGAGGCTGCAAAACTGGGCCAGGAGTCTCCCAAGAATAGTTTTTTCTTGAGGGCCTGCACCCTCCAAACTGCTTTGTCTCTCAGCTTTCGGGGTGGAATTAGCCATGTACTGTGCAGCAATAGAAAAAAAATGTTTAAACTAGGAAAACTTTGGATTCATATTTTGTGAGATATTAAGATACAATATGATATTAAGGTACAATATGAGGCAGTTTATATACAAACTGCCTGGTCTATTTAATTAAAACTCACAGGGACTAGTTGTAGAATAATGAATGTCCCACTCTGCAGTACTGAAACTTTCTCTAATGAATTCTTTGCCTTGTGTGCCTCTGTTCCCACCTGACATCCTGTATTCATTCACAAGGTGTTCCTCTTAATGAAAACAAGGTCACTCTTTCAGCATTTGATGGCCAAGAAAGGAAGAGGTGATGGAGCTGCAGCCTTACAGAGTGTGTTATGTTTTTTTCCCTCCTTCCATAATTGCAAAAAAGCTTCCATTGATGTTGACAGGACTTAGGCTTGAATAGGAAGTGGAGAATAGGTGCCAGATTGGACACCAGGACAAATTGGAGTTCACTCCAAATATTCAGTTCCTTACATCGATTTTCCACTTTTGTCTGTCAGTGCCTTATGGGACAATAATCCCAGTTTGTATGAAGGAAGCATTTGTTCTCCTCTGCTTACAGGCTGATGTCTAATGCTTATTAGACAGTAATATTGATGTCACATTCACAGACTAAATTTGAGTCCTGCACCTTGCAGAGCTGCTCTCTGCACAGAAACTCGATAGCAGAAGGTGTGGGCCCTGACAAGCAGAACAGCCAAAGCAAAAGGAGAGGAAGGAAAGTTTTTTAAACTTCTCTCACAGGCAGGGAGCTGGGAAAGGAAGGCAAAGTACTTTTTCATGCTTTTCATGTGGCAGTAATAGAGCCTAAATCCCTGGCCCCCTGTGCCTGAGGGTACAGCCAGCACTGACTGGAGAAAGAGGGGTGTAATTAACCCAGCAGTTTCCTGTCACCTCCTTCCTCAGGGTCATTTCTTCCACCACTTCTTGGTGCAGAGTCATGCTTTGAAGCAGCAATGTGCCAACTCTCCACACTGTGGGGTTTCCTGATCTCTTGCCTGCCTCTGGCCCCTGTGGAGCTCCTGAGCATCCCCCAGGCTGCTGTTCTGCTGGCTGTGTGTTCTTTTTCCCAGCTCCCCATAGTGTGAAAGGTCATTCTCACCTTCCCCCCACAAGGCACGACCCCCAGAGTGGTTCTCCACTCAAACAGGAAAGGATGGCACCTGAAAGGAACCCACAGGAAAGGTGGAGAGGGATTATCTACAACGGCCTGGAATGACAGGACAAAGGGGAACAGCTTCAAACTGAAAGAGAGTAGGTTTATAGTGGATATTAGGAGAAATATCTTCCCTGTGAGGGTGGGGAGGCTCTCACAAAGAAGCTTGGATCCCTGGAAGTGTCCAAGGCCAGGCTGGACAGGGCCTGGCATGGTGGGAGGTGTCCCTGGCATGGCAGGGGGTGGCATGAGATGGGCTCCTGGGCTGTTCCAACCCCACCAGTGCACGATGGCATGGCCAGAGCCCCACGATTCTTTGTGCCAGATCCCATCTGCCAGAGTGTGTGTGAGGCTGTGGCAGAGAGCTCCCACTCTGCAGCCCCACTCGTGTCTGCCCCACTGAGCACTAAGGAGTTCAAGCAGAGGGAGTTTCCTGTTTGTGAGAGTCAAGGCTTTTTTCCTGCTTCCTTGCAAACCTGTGCTTGGAACAGATTATTTTTTAGCATAGATCCACAGAGCTCCCTGATCTAAGAAAAGTAAGCATCCCAGTACACCTGGTAGCTGCAGGAAGAGCTGGCCTGCACTGTTTTCCCCAGAAACACCCTGGAAAATAACTTTGAGCAGCACATGATATTGAAGATTGGAGGGGGAAGAGGGAAATCACAGTCTGCTCACCGATAGCTGGCAAAAAAGGGGGGAAAATTAATAAAAAAATGTCATTACAAATTATTTCTTGACCTCTATGGGATGAATACAAACACTGGCACCTCTGGGAAGCTCCAGCATGTAGCCCCTGCCCACTGTAACAAATCTGGGAGCTAATCTGTCCGGGAGGTGAGTGTCACTGCCAGGGGGACACATCAAACTGCAGCTTTTAGTGACATCCACCTTCTGGGGACGCTAAGCCAATTTACCTAATTCCAAAGAAATTTCAGTAATAAAAGTAAAGGTGGCGAGCAGAGCAGAGGCTGGGGAAGGATTAAAGGCATTTGCATTAATAAATAGAGATGTTATCATGGAGAATTAATGTTCTTTGATCTGGATCTTGGCAGCATTAGGAGATGCCAGGTACAGTGCCTCATTATCTCTCAGAGGTTACGGGGTCAGCCTGGGACAAGGGGAAGTGATTTATGCAGTCTCTCTGTCAGAGGGATGAGAATATGTATGAAATAATAAGACTTGCAGAGACCATTAGTGAAATTCTCCCTGGATCCCAAGGTCTCACATTGCACTGGATTCCCTCTGTGCATCATTCAAGCACTTTCCTCCTCAGCTGTGTCCCCTCTCTCTCTCTCTCACCATTTTTATATCTCAAATTAGGAATGTTCCTTCCCCTTCCAGACTCTGATGGGCAAATGTCATTTTAAATGGGTGGTTAATCCAGAAGAAAAAGCAGGTTTCCTTAATTTGAAAATTCTTCCCCTTCTTCTCACACTTTAGGAGAGACTGGTTTGGGAGGTGATATTTGAATGAAAAGGACAAGTGACGAGGTGAGTGTTGAATGGTTCAGGTACTAATTAAACCATCAAGGACAAATGAATGGGTGTGTGGACCTCTCCTGTGTGTGTGGGAATTGAGAATCCTGCAGGTGGACATGGCAGGGAGAGTTCACACCTGCCACACCTTGGCTTTTACTAACAGAGTAATCTAAGCTCCTCACTGAAAACAGCTTTTGGGCAGGATGAGCAAAATCTATTATTTCAAATCCTATCTTGCAGGGGAAAAAATTAATGAAATATGACTTTTAAAATCTTGTTTCTCAAAGAAAATGAAACTTACTTGAAAGCATTGTTTGGCCATGTTCTTCTCCTGATTTTTGTTTGAAAGTGTCCCATTTAAAACAAAAAAGGACTGGAAGATGGAATCCTAAAAGCTATTGATTTCTTTATTCATTTTCTACAAAAAAAACAAGTGAGAAGAAGAGAGATATCTCTAAATAAATAAACTTACTGAAGGAAAGGCTGAGACTGAGCTCAGACCCAGAGAAGCCATAGGAAAGACAGGTAAAAACCTCTTTACAAGGGAGTTCTTGTGTGCCACAGGTTTCCCTGGAGTGCTCAGAGCTAAGGTGCCCGTTAGAGAAACTGCAATAATCTGCAGTTCTGGGCTCCAGAGACACCAGTGAGCCCAGGCCCATCCCAGCCCTCCCTCCTCTTCTTACAGCAAGAACCACGATGGATTTCAAGCACCACCATCAGGAATTAAGCATTTCATTCTCATTTATATTCTAAGGGAACTGGGCTCTGGGCTGCTCCAGCTGCTTTGGAGCCTTCTCATCTTCCCTCCTCTCTCCTCTACAACATGAGATTTGTCAATAACTTTTCCCATGCAGGATAACAGGTAAAGTAAAAATTAGATTGGTGTGTGAGAGAAATGGACCAAAGAATCTGGATCAAATCAGATTAAATCCTCTCTTTGCACCTTTTCATATTTTGTTCTATTTTCTTCTCTCCACTTCTTCCCTACATTTCAGGAGAAATGCAATGGCTTCGACCAAAACCACCTGAACTTTTCATTTTTAAAAATACCCTTCTCTGTGCTCCCATCCCATTCAGTGGCATTTGCCTGTCAAAATGTGTAATTGAAAAGTTGCTGTCTAGCCTCATAAAAGTTACCATTTCTGTTAGCAACTATATTTGGGGCTGTCTTGAGCCTTATTTATGGACTCCTTGATTTTTCAAATGGAATGCTGTCAATTGAGTAGTTTTTTTTTAAAGTCAGTGAAGAAAAAATCATAAAGGAAAATAAGAATGGAAGCTATTATAAAGTTTAAAAGGCAGAAGGCAAGCACGGGACTGCATAGGAGGCAGGGAAAAATACAGCAGAAGATTTTGTTATAATATAATGAATGTCCAAATCACTTTGGCCGAGACATTTTTTTTTGTGTGGGTGGGGGTGTGGAGGTTGGGATTGCCTTGGTTTGTGCACCAGTCTGGTTCAGAGGAGACAGGAAACACAGTGCCAGAGCGAAGGAAATGACACTCTTTGTACCTGTTTTCAGCATAGCTTTGTGCAGGAATGCACAATGATCAATAAAAATGTGTGTAATGAGCAGCCTCTTCTCTCACTAGAGGAGAACAACCGTGTTACCCCAAAAAAGATAAATTGGGTGACTTTTAATCCTCTTGAGGCTGAAGGGGAGGGAGTTTCCCCAGCTGGTTCATCCTCCAGTGTGTGCTGGCTCCAGGCTGCTTTGCTGGGTGATGGAGCACAGCCTCCCATGTGGGGAAACACAACCCTGGCCATTGCTGCTTCTCTGCAGAGCCCTGAGAAGGCAAACAGGCCTACAAAAACTGCAGGTCTGCTTTCAGACATCCTTTCAACACCTGGGATCTTCAGGAGCTAAGAACTTCTTTTAACACTCAGGATTTTTAGTCTGCCATGTTTATGCATGATGAGCTTGTGCCAAGGACCCAATTACGATTTTCTTATCTCTCTCCCCTCTTTCTTCTCCACTTCTTCCTCCACCCATTATCAGGGACACCTGGAAACAATAAAGAGTTGTTTGTTTGGTTCCTCCTGCTCCCCCTTATTTTCTGTTGTATTTGATGTTGTGAAAGCAGGGCTGTTAGAGATCCATTAAGCAGTGTTTGTAACGGAGGGAAGAGTTCTCTCTGGTTTGAGGAAGATAAGGCACATAAATCAAACTCCCCCTACGTCTAAATATTTCTGTAAATAGCTGAGAAGAACTACAAACATGGAGCAGTTTTTCCTATGTGCTGCATGTCCCATCTTGTCACCACTGGAAGCCAGGAGAGCTGAAGAATTGGGATCAGAACCTTCAGACAAGGCTGATGAACCATTTTCCAGGCTGGGATCAGGTATTTACAATGAGATAATGAATTTGTTTGCCAAGGTATTGTTTATTCAAGGAGCATCCAGCATGTTCACCCAGCCAGTGAGGTCATTCTGCAGTAATGATCCATTTGGGAATTGCCTCCTCTGGGTTTAGGAAAGGCCTGTTGAGTGCCAGCTACCTCAGTCATGGGGCTGCAAAAACTACACAGAGACCTGTCTTTGTTCAGTGAGATTCTGCAGTGTAGGGGTAGAGTCTCCTGCTCTAAGCAATCCTCTACTTTGTGTTTGTATCTGTTCTGCAGCAAGTAGGAAACCAGTCAGATCCTATGCATCCCTGTGGGATGTCCAGGCCATTTTCCCCTTCCACATATTCAAGATTTTTCTCCCAGGAGATACTCCAGAACATTTGTTAATGATGCAGTTCACAGCTCATAGGAGAAGGAACAGAGAGAGTCTTTTTTTTAGAGCTCTTTCATCCTGGATCCTTTGGCTTAAATGATACTCTTTCCTTTCAGCAAGCCTAGTACGGATTGGAGACTCCCAGACATAAAATGTGTAAATTAAAACTCCCCTGGAATGATAAGGAAGGAGAATATTTATTCTCACTCTTGTCCCAACATCTCAAAATCCCAGGTCAAGAAGATGATCCCCTGCTTCTGGAGGAATGAAGAAATGTGGGCAATAGCCCTTGACAGACAAAACCTTCATGATCTGAGCTCAGAGCTGAGGCCCCAGGTGGACAAATGAGTTCCCTGCCAAAGGACAAAGAGTCCCTGGCTTTAATCTGTACTGGAAGGGTTTTGTGGGCAGTTAACAGGTGAAAGGCTCTCACTGAGAACTCCAGAAATCTTTCTTTTGGGCCTTCTGGTGACATTGTTTAAGGAACACATTGCTGTGGGGTGGACAATCAGGTTTCACCCTGATTAATTAGGGACAACACACCTAATCACCACGGAAGCACAGAAAAGCTGGAGGAGAAGGGGCCAGAGCAGAACAAAGCCGCACTAACAGAAGTCCTGTGTTTTTTCTCCAGCTCCCACTCCATGGCACTGAGGATGATGCTTTTTGACATCCGTCTACAAATTGTGTTTCTCTCTCCTAATACAGGCCCCAGTGGACTTGTGTGGCCCTTATCTGGTCCCCCTGAGTGAAAAGCAGAGGCCACAACATCAGCAATTCCACGTTGCCAACTTCTCTGTTTTATTAATAGGTGGGAAAAGATTTTGGAAGGGAGGAGGGAATTGAATGATTGTAAAGAAATATTTCAGCAAAAGAAGAAAGAGCTCGAAAAGCCGAACCAGTGCATTAATCCCTTGCCAAAGACAGTTTAATACCCATTAGGAGGCAGACACAGGGTGTGTTTCCCTCCATGGACACACACATTTGGCTCTGGAGTTAGAGACACTAACTTAGTATTTCAGGGACTGGCACAGAACTGAGGAGTCCATTCCCCTTTGGAGTGTAATTTCTTAATATATTAAAAACAAAAGACACATAATGTTAAAGATGACTTTAAAAATGTTACTAATAACTCCCTGGGGTCAAGAGATCTTGAAGCACTCCGTTATTTCTGACTTTGAGCCAGAACTAGTAGGGTTTTTCACTTTAATATCTCTGGTGTTCGTGGCTGCGATGTGCTGCCTCAATTTTAACAAGAGATTTTGACAATTTTGTCCTCTGAGTCTTACAGAAATCTACTGTCCCCGGGGAGTGTGGCCTTGCAGGCGGTTTATACTTAATTTGTTTTTCTCTTTAAACACAAACACTTTCTCAGAGACATTTGCTAGGCAACCACAGCGTAACTGTTCTTTTCTCCAGAACATTTCATCTAGGCCTGCTAGAAAAGCTTTAAAATCCTGTGAAGAGCCACATTATGCTGCTGTTCCATAATTTACATGGTGTAGGTATGTGAAAAATCAAAATTAAATGTTACATAACAATTTGCAAAGGGAACCGAGGGAAGTTCCAAACATTGTGTTCCTGGGATATTTTCCCTAGTTTTGAGATCATTGAATTGGTCTTTTGCTTTTATTTTTGAGAGTTACATGAATTACCTTTTTTTCCAGTTTTCTACCAAAACTGGGGATGCAATCTGTGTGTTTCTTTTCCACTGCCCTCCAGCTTCTAATATCAGCTCCAAATTCTCACCCTGTTTGCTTCCAAGTCCATATCAGATGGAGATGATCCATTTTCATTTCACAAGAATTTTGCCTGCTGTTTTAGCATCCATCTCACTAAACATCATCTCCACTTGTCCAGCACTGCTGAGCTCAAGTCTGGGTGAAACAGCACAATTTTAAACCAGATCTGTCATTTTGATACAGCTTGGTCCATTTAATGATCACAAATTATATTCTTTAAAATTAAAGATTAGTCACATCCACCAAAAAAAAATTATTTCCCAACAGATTATGGGTTGGAGAGAAAAATTGTGATAAAAAAACATAGGGGATTTACACTTCTTGGTTAATTTATATGTTAAGAAAAGATTATTTTTAGACAACTCCATGGACTTTTTCCTTTTAACACCTGGTTCTGGACATTCTGTATCCAGAAAACATGGATGCATGCCCTTAGTGGGTGCTAAAGATGTGGAAATAATAAAAGTTATGCCAGATTCCAGGATCAAAGACTTGGTTTCTGATGTTCAGGGGGCTGGTCCAGCTGCGAAGGTTCCCATGGGAATCCTTGGTCAGCAAGACCAGGGAGGGTCTTTTTTCTCTAACTACTGCCTCCAATAGGGACTGAGTAAAGCAGATTCAGATCATCAGCCCCCCTGCTTCATGTCTGCATTTTCCAGAGTGCCCTTGCTAAAGGTTGGGGTTACACCATCCAACAAGGTCCTGTGAATCCCAGCAGCTGCTCTTCCAATGTGAAGGTTATTAATGGGCATAATCCATCAAGCAGGAGACTTGAGGAAATGAGACTGCAGAAATGCACCTTTATGACTTGTGGAAGCTCAGTTGGCTGTTGACAGGGCTGAGGAGTCTTAATAAGTGGGGTAGGAAGAAAAAAAAAAGCCCTTTATGAGGAATTAATTTCCTGTCTCCATTATGAGGTGCTGGGATGTTCATTTAGCATGCAGGAGGTGGGTGTTAAGATTAGAGCTGGGAAGGAAATGGATATCCAAACGTGCTAAATCTTCCTCAGTGCCACAGCAAGAAACTCTGAGAACATGCTGATGATCTTTCTTCATTTGAGCCAACCCTAACAATATCTTCCTGGAAGCAGGAGGCCACTGCTTCCCATTAAATCTGCTCTTCCTATGTTTCAAGCCCTCAAAAGAGATGTAAAATATGTCAAGAACCAGAAGAAGGGACACGCAAATGTTTCTGATGAGAAAACTTTCAAGAAGTCTTTACAAATCCATCCTTGGAACTTTGGGATTCGTTCTGTGAGATTAAACCTCTCTTTATAACTTCTCTCTTTATTATATTGATGCATTTCGTCTTAAGTAAGAAAATGGAGGGGCTGAATGTGTGCTAGAAGACTTCACATCTGCAACCCTCAGAGACTTAAATAGAGCTCTGCTGATCTGGTCAAACTCACCTGATCTAGCAACCTTGGTGCCTTTGAGAAATCTTACTCTAAATCTGATTTCAAATATAAAAAGTGCCCTTGTTTTCCTCAGGCAAAGAGAAAACAAGTTTCGGTCATCTCATGGAAAGCCATAGCATGTTGAGCACTTTCATTTCTTTCTGAGTGCTGGAAGAAGGACTTATCCAGGTGATATGTGAAACCAGAAAAAGACAGCAGAGTTGCCCATGAAGTTGATCTTTATGAAGATTTCCTGCACCCAGCTTTTCTCAGCAACTCAGTCGCACTCTCTTTTCTGAATACAAATGTGAGAAGACAAATACCACCTTCAGTGGGTGTGGAAAGAGCATTTTCAGGGACTTTGAGAGCACTCTCAATTCTCAGTGGACTGGATGTTTGCTCCTAGTGAAACACTCGCCTCCTCCGTAGTCTGTAATAGTTTCTGCTTTGACTTTTTCATGAAGAGTTGGATATCCAACAACTCTAGTATAATCTCACTCCTCCTTGGTCTGTCTTGTCTGTTGATGATATTCACACACTGGGAGATTTTAGATATTTAGGGTGAAAGCTCTCTAGAGAAGACCATGTTTATTCCAGAGTGCCCTTCTCCAGTACCTGGCACAATCCCAGCTAGAGATGATAACCAAGGACACCCCCCTCTGCAGCTGCTGTACCATCTTGTCACCATCAAAGCCCTGTCCTTCACATCTCATGCAGTACACCTGCTCTGCCTTGTTCCCCTCTTGCACTGACAGATATTTTTTGGCATGATAATGGAACTTAAGGTCGTATTTTGCCTTCAGCCATCAGCATGTGCAAACGTTGTATGACTAATGAGGCAGTCCCTGATGACTCCCTGTGCTGTTTGCCTACAAGATGCTTTGTTGTGTTTGCAGTCCCTCCTGACTGCTGCTGAAGAGCTGTCTTTTCCCTGGGCTTCTGACTTGAGCTGGAAATCCAATGGCAGTCCAGGTTTCTGCCCATAAGGGATTTCCTTCCCCTCCTCTTCCAGAAATGTGCTGAAAGGAAAATGTGCTTTTTGGTTTGTCTGTCTTGCTTTCAGTTTGTTTTCAGTCCCTTTTCCTCAGGGGA
This sequence comes from Pyrgilauda ruficollis, assembly GCF_017590135.1. Taxonomy (NCBI): domain Eukaryota; kingdom Metazoa; phylum Chordata; class Aves; order Passeriformes; family Passeridae; genus Pyrgilauda; species Pyrgilauda ruficollis. The sequence goes on from NW_024524822.1 coordinate 3,970,365, forward strand.
CTCCTCTGCTGGCTTGGGGAAGTTTTGTTCTCTCAAGGATGTCAGATGGTGGCTTGGCCAAGGCACATGTTGGGGATGAGTGGGACAGATGTGAGAAAATGGGGCAGCAGCAGGATTGGTGTATGGCCACAGTGCTGGGAGATGAAATAAGGTTCTCCTCCCTTCCTCCCTGTTTCATGGGCAGAAATGACTCAGCTTGACACACAGAAAGCTCTTGGACAAGAGAGGTTTAAAAATGATGGATTATAGGATTCAACTCACCAGTGACTCAGCTTGTCAGCATTCATCACTGGAACTCTGACCCTTCCTCTTCTCCTCTGGGGCTTTGTAGCCCTGGATCATTGATAGGGATTAAAGGAGAAAATGGACAATATTTTCAGACACTGAACACTTTTGGAGAGTGCACTCTAAGTGTGTACTTGAATAAAGACACTTCTGGAAAGGACCTGCTTTTCATGAAGCACTGATTGTCTTCTTGTCTGAAAAGCCAGGTCTCATTAAGGATGCCCATACTGGACATCCTTGAAATATGAAAGGTAAGGGGGGAAAAAGGTGGTGAGGTCCTGGCTCAGAGTGCCCAGAGGAGTTCTGGCTGCCCCATCCCTGGAAGTGTCCAAGGCCAGGTTGGACAGGGCAACGTGGGATAGTGGAAGGTGTCCCTGACCATGGCAGAGGGTGGCAAGAGATGAGCTTTAAGGTCCTTTCCAACACAAGTCAGTTTATTATTCTATGATTCTATGAAAAACTAACTCCTGACTCCATTTGGAAAAACATTCTAAGGAGCTGCAAGGGACTTTTCAGGATTCTTAGAGAAGTCTCTGCTGGGTCAGACCGATGTGTCTCGTACACATTGACCCAAATAGGCAAGCAAAATTTCCCTTTCTCCTTTCAAATGTAGTTTGCAAAACTTTCTCATTCCACTCTGCATTTCCACAATTTGTTCCCTCCCTGACATCTAAATCCACACTCCTGCTTTGCTCTGAACTAGAGAAAAAAAGCACAGATACGATTTTGTTTTGATCAGATGCCTGACCCTCTCTCCTCATCTTTTTTTTTTTTTTTACCCATTGAAGGGGATCCATCAAGATAATTTCCTGTTATTAGGCCTGAAGTGTTTTGAATTTGGAATGGCTTCTCACTTAGAAAGAATTGATGCCTATAACTTGTAATGTGCTCACAGTTGCATGCAGTGCCTGGCAGCCCAAACTCCATTCCAGGGAGCTAATCCCAGTGGCTGAACTCCATTAAAGCCTAGATGGTATCTGTTAATACAGCCCTGCAGTTTGGGTCATTGTGCTGATGTAAGGAGCACAGCTGCCTGGAGACAGATTATGATGTGAAAGGACATCTTTATTCTATTTTAAACTGAAAAAAAATGGATGGGAGACACACTAGTCATGATTGATTAAAGATATGAAAAGGACTTTATGAGTTTTTTTGAGTGTTCTGTGTTTCTCATTCTGTTTGTCATTCCTCTGTGTTTGGTAAATAATAAATACATAAACCCAAACCTTGAGGATAATAGCAAAGAGAGAGACTCCTCGTGTTCAGTAGGTTTTGTCATAATGGGCTGAGGACTGTGAGTCTCAGGAATCAGTTCCTAGCTCTGGCACTGATCTGTTATGTAGTCCTGGGACACCTTTTCCCCTTATATCTTCTCCAACTATTATTTCAACCAATCTGTTTAAAATTATAAATACAACATGGCAGTGCCTTTGCTCTCCTGGGTTTGTGAGCAGACCCAATCACACTGGCAGTCCAGTTCCTGCTGGCTTCTCTGGGTGTCATCCAAGCAATGTCTCATTCCCCATCTACTGAGTTTCAGGGCCATGTGCCATTTTACCAAATAAATATTGATCCCTCATTTCCCAGCACTGGTTATTCCAGGGACACCCTCTGAAGCCTTCGACCTCCTTATCTGCCTTCTCACTGCATTATCAGTAATATCCAGGGTTGGAGAATGGAATAACACTTTTGTTCTTCATCTCTCTGTGTGTGGAGTGGTTCCTGTGCGTTGTGCTCACCTGACTCCCTTATCTAGGAGAGGCATAAACTGGCCTGGCTCTGCCTCTGGATCCATCTCACTACTCCTGCCACGGCTGCTCATGTCTGAGGTTGTACTCTGACAGCTCCATGTACTCCTTGGCAAGCTTGGAAAGGAAAGAGTCTTATAAAAAAAAAAAATCACATTAAGCATAGCATGTGTTTCATGCTCCTTTAGCATCTTATCCTGCTCCAGAGCATTGTAATTCCCCTGGCTGCTTTTGAATTTCATGTCACACTTTTAAATGTGGTTTGGTACATTCTCTACATGCTCTGTCAGTAGAGTTCTGCCAATAACCTCAGCACATGAGCACTGGGAAAGCAGCTCCTGGCTCTGCTTCCCTGCGTGCTGGAGTGTGGGGATGTCACAAATGAGGATATTTATCACATGGGAAGAAACTCTTCCTCCTGCTGGGGCCACACAGGAGCCTCTTTCAGCAAGGCAGGGTTTTATTAACTGGGTCAGTCATCTGAAATTCTGTCCTGAGCAAGAAGTATCCACAGAACATGGAACATGGCTACAAAGGGTTGCCTGAGTGTGTTAGTTTGAATTAACTTTTAAAGCAAGCAAGTCAAAACTTCTTGTAATGGTCTTAAACATTCTTGCATGAATTATATAGACTTGTCTTGAACAAGGTTTGAAAAATCCACTTTGAACCTTCATTCAAAGAAATGTTCAGGAGTGTCTTGCATGGAGACACAAAAGCCCTGGCTGTTCTTACACTAAGCCAAATCAACAACTGCATCTTTGCTGGGAAGCAAGAGAATGAAGGACTGTGGAAAGAAACCTTTGAAAACCCTGAATTATTGGTGGGGTTGGAGTTGTCCACTGAGAGACAATGACAAGACACAGAGACAACAAGAATCTTTGGGAAAAGATGAGAAGGAAGGGACAAAAATCTGCTTATTATAAGTGAAAATTGAGGGTAACACATATCTTGTATGAGAGCAATAATGTCTATTGACTTCAGCTCCTCTTGAATCAAGGGTGGGGTTTTTTGCTATTTGTCTCACAGCAGCCTCATTTATCCTGTTTTTCTTTGCTCCTCTTGAAATTTATTCATCGTTTATAGATGTGCCCAGTGTACCGACATGTTGCCTTTAAATTGATCATATGGGTTTAAAGGAGCTAAAGTCTACTTTTCCCAGGTACTTAAGTTTATGTTTGATTTGAGGGCAATGTAAAGGTGAGATTTCAGACCAGACTTTCTGATGTGCATTGATTCTTTAAGCCAAAAAACAGCAATCAGAAATTTCAGTTTTGCCAAGAAAGGCAGCAGACACTCTTCCAAAGAGGGAGAGAATGGATTTTTAAACTGTGAGGTTTTAGTTTAGCCACAGCCATTCTTCAGGGCAACATCACAGCTGCAGATGCAGTTTAGATACTTTGAGGTGTTTGCAGAGATTAATTAGCTGCCTAAATGGGAACTGAGTTCTGATGAAAATCTGGCCCTTGTGGGCACTGAGCCTCGGGCTTGGTGTGCTTTTGAAAAATCTCACCCCAGAGGACTCAGTGGATGCACTTTCCTGACCTGAGCTCATGCATAGAGAAGAACCTCAGAGTTATTTCAGTGCTTGCAGGAGTTCAGCTTCATTCTTTAAAGTGAACAAACTGAGGCTTCCCAAGTTTGCTGGGAAGTACTGAAAATCCCCAGAGGGTTCCCTTTTTGGAGAGAGTTCATCCGAGGTAACACCTCTGGGAAGGCAGCAGACTGTGTGGGTGGAGATGTGTATTTTAATAACTACAGAGCAGGATCTGAGCCACACCTCACACCTCCCTTTTAGTGCCACCCTCCCTCCCCTGCCCACCTTGTCCCTCCACAGCCACCCAGCCTTCTCCTCTCCTCAGGCAGTGGTGGGATCCAGGTCCCCTCCCTGCCCATCTCCCACCTTGCTGCTGTTCCCTTCCCTTTGCTGGAGCTGCTTTTCTGCTGCTGCTGACTGAGTGTGTTTTGCAAACTTGCAATTTCATGCTGCATTTGTTGCCACGGCAACGTAAGGGGGAGTTCAAAGTAGGGAAAAAGAGTCAAAAAAACTCCCCCAAAAACTCTTGGATCAGCCCCTTATTTTGTGTCTTGCCCATATAAATTTGGCTATGCAGCTACATCAGCAGTGGGGTCTGCCAGGAATCCTTTTACCCCAGGACTTCAGAGAGTGGAAATCCAAATCTCTTTTTCTGCCCTCTTCCTCCCTTAGAGCTGCCTTCTCCCATCTCTCTCTTCTGGCTAGCCAAGAGTCTGGAGCCTCCAGCAGCATCCCTGGACATTCCTGCTCTCAGTGGCAGCTTTTCCAGCGAGTCCTGCTGTCTTTGCAGGGAATGGTCAGGCATTTGGGAAGCTGGCACAAGACTCCAAGAGCATGATGGCAACGCTCAGTGGCAGCACAGTTTCACCTTTATCTTTCATGGCAGCAGCAGATCTGTCAGCAGAGATGATGGAGCGCTGGTTTCAGCTGGCTCCCATCCCTCCACCCCCTCCTCCTCCCTGTGACTACAGCCCTTAAATGAAAACTTTATGGCTAAGAGCTGCTGACACTTCTTCATGGAGAAGATACATGGGGTGGCTGGTGGCTAATGAGTGTCAGTACTCCAAAGGATAATCTCTGCTTCTCTCTGATACAATTTAACATCGTATTTCCCTAATTTGAGGCTGATTTAGTCGCTGGGGTATTTGGATGCCTCTTCTATGGTGCCGATAGTTAATTAAACAGATGTTGCAGAGGGAATCATTAATTTTAGTGCTGCAGATGGGAGCAGAATGACTTTGTGAAGTTAATGTTTCAGCAAAACAATAGGCTTCTGTCATCAGTTGCTATAAACCAAGTAAATTAAGAGAACAAGTAGAGTAAAGGAGATAGCTTTGAAAGAATATCAATTATTCATTTTAGAATTGTACTTTCCCCCCAATAAATCATCACAGGAAGAGAGGAGGGGGAAAATCTGCAAAAGCTGGGAAGTGGGAAAGAGAGGAATGCCCAAGTCAGCAGCCTGAGAGTTTAACCCTGCTCCCACTGGAACGCTGCCGGGTCCTGCACGGAGAGCCAAGGGCTGGGGCTGCAGCACCTGGGACAGCGCCCGGTTCGGACCCCTCTCTCTGAAGGAAGGCATGTCAGTAAGGAGGGATGTCCATCCCCATTTTTAAAAAGCAGGTGGACACAAAAATCTTCCTTTTTTGAAGGCTGTCACACTTTCTGCACTCCAGGCTGGGTGTCCCATACCTGTGGATGAGGTTTGTTGGAACAGCTGGCTGGATTTTTGGGGTATGGTGAGAGTTTCTAATGGCAATTGACGTGTTTTTATACCTTTCAAAAACTTCAGGGTCAGTATCAAAAGCCCCTAAAACTCCTAAAAGACTTGTAGGTCTGCATTTGTGTATGAGGTGTGGCTGTTCTCACCCAGAAGTGGAAAAAGTTTAAAAACTCAAGGTTTTCACAAGTTTCTTACTGGCATTGAATGTCAGTAATTTCTGCTGAACAGAAGTTCCTATTTTTGAACTAAAAGGAACAGAGGTAAAATCCAGCCACCTTTGCTCCATAAAGAAAAGGAGGATCAGGGAAACAAATGAAGTCCATCCATCGTGCTGGAGTGAAAGCACTACTGACTGCTTGAGTGCCTCATAATATGAAAATTATGTTTCTTTTTTCAGACAAATGAGTCATTTGACCACTCAAACTTCTCCATGAACACATCTCTGGCCATTTATATTATCTTTCTCTTTCTCATATGTGCATGTTTTCTTCCTTATTACCAGCTACTCCTTTCTCCAAAAACAATAATCACTGGTTATTCTCATTTATTTGGTAAGGCCAAACAATTTCAGTGCCCAGAAGGTAATTATGAACTTGGCAGTTCTGATTAATAAATCTTTCAAGAAGCATGCTGCATTTTGTCTATAAACAGCATCTTCCAGAGATTCGTTGAGAAAATATGAAGAAATAGAAAGACACAAAGTGAAAAAGAATTCTAATTATTCTTGTCAGTGAAGGCCTGAAGTCAATCTCAGACATGTAAGGTGAATTTCACCATTGGATCTATTCCTTTCATACCCACTTTGTACTCACATTTTATTTTAATGGATGCTGTTTATATTTTATTCTTTCTGGCTTTACAGTGCCATATAATCATGTAGATCCAACTTCCAAAATCAAAATATCCCAAATTAATTGATCATTTCTGTCCTCAAACTGCAGCATTGCACAGCCCTTGTCCTGCATAACAACTGAACAAGTTTTTTGCATCAAACATCCACCAAACTGGCCAAGCACTGGTTGTTTTCAGCTGGCTAAGAAGAGGTGTCCAGTACATTTTGGGAAACATCAAGTACCCCAGATAACTGTAGGGATACCATGCAGGTATTAGGATGCTGTTGAGCCCCTCAGATGGTGATACTGATTTATTTTCAGCCAGCTGAATTGGCCCCTTTAGGCCTTGCAGAGAAATCTCTGCAGTGTGGATGTCAATAGTCACTGAAGTCACTCAGAGCCAAGGAGAATAAATTCAACCCTTCCCAAAGTGTCCTTCTGAGGGACATGGAGGAGCAGTGGTTTCTGCCTGGAAAAGACTGAGTCTGAGGGTTCTGAGAATGCAGGATCCTGAGACCTGTCTTCTGTTGCAAAATATTACACTGAATTGAAGGACTTTGGCTGCTTCCTTTAGGAAATATAATTCTCATTAAAGGCATGAAATTGAGCTACTTGGAGACCTCAGTTTTGCTCTGCTGAACAATCTGTACATAAGATTTCAGCAGCAGCAGCTCCTCGGTCTGTGTGCTTGTCTCAACACTGTGCCATGGGGATTTGCTTCTCTGAGAGTCCTTGGGATTGCTGTTTGTTCACTGGCAGCCCTTCAGTTCCAGATCCCTGGCATGGAACTACAAGCACAGAATTCTCCAGAGATCTGCGTCCCAGCCATGAAAGTGCCTTTCTTTCCTTCTCCCCCAGGACAGGGCACCAAGCACCTACCACACAATAGTTAATGGGCTACCCCAATCCTGCTCAGTTAAGGAATAGGGTGTCTTGAAGGGGTGTAGATCCCACCAGAGCTGTGGGAAAGGATGTTCACAGAGCTCTCTGTCAAGTGTCTTTATTTCCTTCTTCAGAGCAGATGATCCCATAGGATCAGAGAATTACAGAATGAACTAGGTTGTAAAGACCTTTGAGATCATAAATCCAGCCTATGAGCTAACACCCCATCAACTAAACCACAGCACCCAGCGCCACATCCAGGCTTTTTTTAAACACATCCAGGGATGGTGACTGCACCACCTCCCTGGGCAGACCATTCCAATGCCCAATCACTCTTTCAGTGAATAATTTTTTCCTGATGTCTAACCTAAACTTCCCTTGGCACAGCTTGAGGCTGTGTCCTCTCGTTCTGTCACTTGTTACCTGGGAGAAGAGCCCGACCCCCACCTGACTACAACCAGCTTCCAGGGAGTTGTAGAGAGTGATAAGGGATTGTAAAATTTCCCCAGGCACAAGGGCAGCCCCAAGACAGGGTGGTTCAGCAGCATTTCCCCCTGCTCTTGTCCTTGTGGGTGGTGTCACAGTGCCACTTCTTGGCAAGCTTTCCTGGAGCCACCAAGAGCATCTGGCACACAGGACTCCCCAAGGAGCACCCCAGCCTCTCCCCTTCAGGGAGCCTCAACATCCTGCTACAGCTATTTTCTCCACACAGCATCACCTGCCAGTGGTGTCGGCCCCTGTGAGAGGTAATTGATTCCCTTCCCCTTTCCAGCCCTAATTAAAACACACCATATTAAACCTGAATGCATTGGAAACAATTAGCTCCCTCTTTTGTCTCCTCATTCGAGCCGGCAACGCGAGGCAGCCAGGTGTCACGTTCAACAAATCTCCATCAAGTGATTTCTCTGGAAGGAAATGAAGTTTGAAGAACTCCTCTGCTGCTCCTGACGCTTTGGCTCTGACCTTCTCCTGCTCCCAGCTTATCTCCATGGAGATGCTCATTTTGCAGATTGGCTCCATCTTCTGCCAGCAGCCGCTCGTGGAGGCAGGAGGCAGGGCCTGGGCAGGGGAGCGAGGCTGTTCCAAGGATTCAATCCCATCCTTTTCCACACTCCAGCACTTTAAAATGCACTATGGTATTGATCATCCTGCAGGAAAGGTGTGGCCTGGCCACTACGACCTTATCTAAACCCCAAAAGGGAGAATTTTAGCTTGAGTTAGAAGCTCCCACCCTACCACAGCAGTGACCCTCACAGCCTCAAGGACAGGTCTGCACTTTGTTTTGGTAAAGCCTGACCACATCCAGGCTCTTGCCAGAGCTGGGAGAAAGAGGGGGTGTCTGTTCCACCCTACACCCAGGAGGATAACTCATGTCTGCAGGAGAAATGTGCTGTGGAAGCACAGCATCCCTGCTGGGATTTGGGACACAGGGCTGCCTCCACTGCTGGAGCTGGACATGATGGAGGTAAAAAATAATGCTAGGGAAAGGGGGAAAAGTGACAAAAAAAATAAAATTAAACAATAGGTTACATCTGCAGAAGTCTCTAGAAAATGGAAAGTCCAATACAAAAATCCTGCTCCAAATCTCATGTAGACTTTATCTGACCTGATACCCACAAACATCTCCTGTGAGGGCTGAGGGGGACCCACACCCTCCACATGGAAAGGAAACATTAGCAGGACTAAGCTCAGTGCTCTCAGGAAAAGCACTTGTTAGGAAATTTCAACAAACCATTTTTCATTGGAAAATGCTGATTCTTTGAAACAGGCTTTTTGTGAGAATAAAAAGGCAATTTTTCCTCATTTTAGCAACTCTAAATATTGCGGCAGCTTTAAGTGAGAAGAGAAACTAAGAAAAACCCTGCTTGAAAGTTGGTTTTTTATCCCCTTGTTTCAGGTTGTAACTTTATTATGATGAAAACCAAAAGAAAATCAAAACAAATGTTGTTAAAGAAAAGGAAACTTTTAAGACTGCTGTAAAAATGAAATCCATTGATCTGACTAGAGGTATTTTTCCCCAGTGTTTGCTCCTACAATTTTTATTTTAACTTCAGGTACTTGAGAGAGAAAAGGGATGGAGAGATCCCAGGAGAAGGAGAGAAGGCTCAGCTGAGCCTGTGGGCCAGGCTTTGTGTCTGCAGCAGCAGCTGTGGTGAATGACAAATTACAGCTTCTCAGGACTTTGGGTACCACAGGCAGAATTCATTTAGGGGCCAAACCACTCCCCTGGTGTACCTGGGATCAGCTGCAGGGAGGGAATGGGGTCAGCAGGGCCCAGGGCTTGTTCTCCAGCCCAGTTGTGAGGTGTCATGAAATGTGGGAGGAGGGAGAAGGTGGTGCCTGAGACTTTGCCTAAGTTTCCCCTGAATTTCAATGCCAACTCAAGTGCCAGAGCACTTGCCAGCCAGATGGCACCTTCTGAAGCTCTCCAACCTTCACCCAGGCTCCAAGGGGTGCAGTGAAGCTGCAGGCAAGTGTCTCTTCCTTCTGTCCTCAGGGATTTCACAGCCCTGCAGTTCTGTTCTGGAGTGAGCTGAGAGCTCCAGGGCTCTTGCATCTCCTTTTCTGTTGGCAAGGGCAAATCTGAGCATTGACATTCCTATCTGCAGAAGCCTCTCTCTTTTTTCTCAACACCACTTCTGCTTCCTTCTGCCTTGCTTATGCTGTCACATCAGCCATCCCTCAGGGAGTTACAGCACTGTCTCATCTCTCCATCAGTCCTGTGCAGTCGCTGGTAGAAGCAACAAGGACTTTCCTTGTTTATTTGTTCTGCAAAGTTTATTTGCAGATGGATTTGTTGTTGTTGTTGGTTTTTTACAAAGACTTATTGAAGAAAGTAAGTTGGAGTTGGAAATATGCACAGCAAGGGGAAAACTTCATTTCCCATGAACTCAGCGTTTGGTGGAGTTAAAACAATGAGTAGCAAGATGAAAAAGCAGAATGTGTTTGAATCTTTAGGATACAGCTTCTCTGAGAACAGGCTGTAAGGTGGAGTGGGGCACAATCTCAGCCCTTCTGTTGCCACTCACGTCTGTCAGTCCCTCTCCAAGGCAGGTTCTCACTACCCAGTGGGATCAGTGAGAAGGGCTCTCAATCAGTACAAGCCAAAATCAAATGTGTTGCTGTTGTGCCAGGAACTGTAAGCCTTGCCTGTTGCAAATCAGCTCTAGTTCTTATGATTTATGTTTTTCTGGCAATTTCTGGTCCCACATAAAGCTGAGAATATGGCTGCAGTCTTCAATCCCCTCTAAAGAAGAAGTTGTCTCCTTTTTAATTAGCTTTTCATGTCAGGACAACATGGGCTGGCAATAAAAACCATAGGAGAGATCCTTCTCAGTGAAAATGTGCTGGTGATGGAGTGAGTTGAAAGAGAGGAGAGGGATGGGGAGTGAGGGGAAGGAGGAAATAAAAAGCAGGAAGATCCTAGTGAGGAGGCAGAAAAATGCAGAGTTCCAGCTCTGACACTGAGGAAATGCTGGCTGGAGACCCAGCAGAGGGGACGAGCCAGCCCTTGTTAAAGGTCTCTTTGCAGGGTGATAATTTGGAAGATCAGAGCCTGGCAATGGAGCCTGGGTGGGAGCAGGAACATGCCTTCCTTCCCCTCTAAAGAGCAGAGGGAGCCACAGAACAACCATATGGAGCTGCAGCAGAGTTTGCCAGCACCTTCTGGTTCCTGAGGTCAGAACCAGAGCAAAGGACAGAGTGAGGCATGGAGCTGTTTTCTTTTTCAATGCATGAAGTGAACTGAACTATGTGTTTTGGAGCTTGGATCTAAAACACCAGTGCTAAACTAGGAAACCTGTGAGCAGGACCAAAGGATGGGAATTTCTGGTCAAGTTTAGAGAATCCAAAGGCCTCTTTGGCAATCACACTTGTGAGTGAGGGCCAGAGCTTTGTGCAAGGCTCTCTCTTTATGACTGAAAAAGCTTTTGAGACCTCTTCCCTTGTGGAAGTGCTCCCTTGGGAAAAGGGAGACCATTGACAAGATTGGGTGTGGAGATTTGTCCCAACAGTAAATTTTCCCTTCCAGGCAGGATCCTGGGCACTGTGCAGAAACTGGAGACTCTCCATCCTTCCTGCTGAAGCCAGACCTGATGTGCCAAGGATGTGGGAGTGAGGGACTTGAGTGAGCCCTCACAGGGACTGAATTACTGCAAATCATGCAGGAAAAGCAATGATGGATCCTGGACTGTGCTCCATGAGTTCTTTATCCACTTTTTTTGGTAATTATTGTGTTAAACACCAGTGATGGAGAGGAAAGGACTCTCAGGTCCCTGGAGCACCCAGATCCCTGTGCACATTTACCTGCTGCAGTGCTGCTGGTGGTGTGGGGAGGAATTCACATTTATTTCACTAGCTTTGTGCTGAAACAAAGAGCACTGTGTAATCCATTTATCACAAACTACTCCAATTCCTATCTTAAGCAAGAGAGGAGTCAATTAACAAATGAAAACAGAGTGCCAAAACACTCTTTCCATTTAGATCACAAAATGGTCTGGAGTGGCACAGCATGACGTTGTTTTCCAGAATGTGAATTTGGAGATCACAGGGGAAAGAAACTCATTCTGGGATTCAAGCTTTGGAAATGGACTGTTATCTTTGCAATGATCTCCCTGCTTTTGTAACTCCCTCACCAACATTTTCTGGCTTCATGGATTTGTCTGCCCAACAGATGTGACAGAAAGAAATATTAGCTTTACAAATGGGGATAAAAATGACATATACTGAAAGCTAAAGCCAGTTAATGAGAAAGGATTTTCAAAATGTCACTCATCCTGTTTTCCACATTCAGTTTATATTTCTAAAAACTGGTATCCCTTTTCTTCCCATGGAAAGTCCATTTTCAACTTAAACTTCCTTCCATCGACTTCTAACAAAATAATTATCAGCTTCCAAATTAATTTAACTTGTTAGTCAAATTACAGCCCAGCAAAAAGGAAACCACAAATGTATTTATGGCTTTATTTAATCTTTATTAAGACTAACAAGGCTTGAGCAGAAATGATCTCTTGACAAAGCCATTAAGAGCACAGACAAGATCACAGGTCTGTAACGCATCTGAAAGGGTACAGCAGAAAAGTCAAACGTTTGTCTTCTGGGAGGCAGTCAGAACCAGAGTATGCTGGAATTAAAGAAAAATAGAGGAACTGAAGGACAAGTCCTGCAATGGTTTGATAATTACTCATTGCTTTTTAAAGAAAGGCAACGGGGTTTTCGATGCCACGACTGATGGCCACATTTCAAGGCACAGAGAAATTGTGCAAATCAGAATCTCAGAATGGTTTGGGTTGGAAGGGACCTCAAAGCTCATCCATTCCACCCCTGCAATGGGCAGGGACACCTCCCACTGTCCCAGGCTGCTCCAAGCCCTGTCTAATCTGGCCTTGGGCACTGCCAGGGATCCAGGGGCAGCCACAGCTGCTCTGGGCACCCTGTGCCAGGGCCTGCCCACCCTCACAGGGAGGAATTCCTTCCTAATATCCAATCTTCACCAGTTTTTTGTCAGTGTGAAGCCATTCCCCCTTGTCCTGTCACTCCCCACTCAGAGTTCATGTTGACTGTGCCTGTGTCAAATCCCAGCAGTTCAGGGTCCCTGGGTGATTTGGGCAAAGCCAGCTGTGCCAGCAGGACTTGGTGGCCCGAGGGGGGCACATCTCCTTGTGTGGCACCAGACAGAGAAGTCCTCTCTGGCCCAGTTCCCACCAAAACACCCCCAGATCCATGTCTGACAGCACCAAACATTTCTGGAGCCACGTGGGCAGAAGTGTCCAGGAAGGAAAGAGCCCCATTCCAAATCCCAGCTGGCTCCCTGGCTCCAATGTGCACAGCCTTGCCTCTGAACCTTTGACTGGGAGGAGCTGCCAGCTCCTCTCAGAACTGAAGTTGTTCTTGCACTGTAGGGACTTCCAGCCATGTCCTCTTCCCCTGTCCCTGGCTTGCCCAGGTGCAAACCTGGGAGGTGATGTGTCTGGGGTCATCAGCTGAAGGGTTATAAAAGCTGCTGGTGTGAGCACAGTGCTGGGCTCTGAGATGCCATCTGCTCAGCTCCCTGTCTTCAGGGAGACATTAACACAGCCTGAGGGCTTCCCTGTGTCTGACCTCCCTTCTGCTCTCTGCTCAGAAACACAGCCCTTGGGCATCTCTGCTGCCTCAGTGTAAAATGGACTCAAATCCAGGACAGAACTGCAGTGGAAATCAAGCAAAAGCATGCAGGCCTTGCCTCAGCGTCAAGGGAATGTGGATCTCTGCAGAGCTTCCAGAGCCTTGGCTCCTCTGCCTGACCAAACCAGCAGCTTACTGCCTTGACCATCACAGGATCTCATCCTCTCTGCCAGCTCTGCTGCAGGCCAGGGAGGATGGGGAGATGTGAGGGCTCTGCAGGCCCGCAGGGAGGGCTGAGATCAGAAGGGATTTGGGAAAAGGACAGGCATGAGCATGGGGCTCAGGCAGCCAGGATGTTAGCACAGCCAGAGCAGCCCCTTGTGAGTCTGGCTCCTTTCTCTGCCGTGTTCTGTGCTGATTTTCACACTGAAAGCTCCAGCTCTGCCAGCTCTTCAGCAGTCTAATCTTTTTTCCAGTCTCAGCTCGTGCCTACTAATGTGTTTCAGGCACAGAAATTTCATTAAGGCTGCCCTGATGTCCACAGGCTTTAGCCATGGACTTTATATTAAGTGGGTTTCATTGCAGCCAGTAAACAAATCACCCTCTGCTCCTGGGTGGGAGTGGAGGGCTGGGGATAGAGGAGGCACAAAGAAGAAAAAGAAGAAAAGTCCTTTCCATCCATCCAGGGTTGATATGGAAGAGCTACCCCATCCTCAGAAAAACAAATCACAGAACTGCCTTTGAACTCTTTTGGAAAAAGCCCTAAAACCTTCTCTAAATTTTTATTATTTTTACTCTGAATTTAAATCAAACCATGGTTTTCCAAACAGTCCTGGGCAAAAAGAAATCTTTTCCTTCCAGTAGCAGGAGATCTGCTCCCACGTGGGGTGTCCTCAGTGGAGCCTAGAGAGCACAGTGCATTCCCGACGTGGAGGGCCAGGGGTGAGAGGGAGCACCTTATTTGAGGCTAATCAGAACAGCATGCAACAAAAGGAGCAGCTGTCATCTCTTCCTTTCCCTCAGCCACTGCTTGATGGATCAATCAGATCAAAACATTTTCAGAGTCACTTTTTAGAAAGGAATTTTGAAGTATTTTCTTTTCCTCTAAAATGCTCCCATTTAGAAAGGAAATATGTAAAACTGAAACAAGTCCTGTAGGTTTGTAACAGAAATAAACCTCATTTTTCTCTCTGAGAGGACATACATTTGGCAATGGATGCAGCTCATCTGCAAGAGACAGAAGCTCCCTAAACATCCAGAATGAAATTCTTTCAAAATTCAGACAGCATCAAGCCAGTGAGTTCAATTTGCTCTTTGTTGGTATAATCCTGGTTGCATTTCCTTGAGGGCTGGAGCTTCAGAGCCCTGTTCAAGATCAGACAGTCTCAAAATAGATTTTGGATGATTATTGGGAGCAGGACACACTGCTGGGGCTGTGGTCCCTCTTGCAGGCAGGAGGTCCTGAGGTGTTTGTCTCTGTGTCCCACTGGAGAGCCTGAGAGCTGCTGGCTCTGGGATCACTCTCCCCTCTGGCTCTGAGCACTAAATGCTCTTGCTGTGACCCTCTGGGTATCAGGAATGCCATGGGAATGCTGGATGCAGGGATGCAGCAGGGCTCTGATGTGTTACAGCCTTTACAGGGAGAGGAGAGTGGGTTTCTTGCCTGAGCTCTGCAGAGTGCCCAAGGAAGAGAAGAAAAAACCCCAAAATTCGTGTTGCCTTTTTCTGGCCAATTGTAACTCCACGCCTGGGCCAGCTTACTCTGTGATGTCCAGATTTTATCATTTAATCACACAATCTTTGCTTCACCTGCCCGTCCTGTGGGCTGGGGGTGCTAATTTATAAATTGAAACAAGTGCCATATTTAGCTCACACTCATTCTGCCTCTGGGGTGTAACATCCCTGCAGCATTCCAGCCTTGAGCTGCCTGAAGGTGCTGATCATTCCCAGCTGGAAAACAAACAGGGAGTCTGGGAGTCCTGGCTTAGGCATCCCACTGGGAGGGAGAAGGGGCAGACAGCAGTGCTGGAGGTGCTTCTGGAGCTGGGAGTGCCCTCAGGGAGGAGATGGGATCATCCTTTAAGTCTGAGGAAAGGCAGCAGCTCAGCTGGGATGTCCCTGGTCACCCCCTTGGCAGCAGAGGACCCTTCATGTCTGTCCAGCAGCTCTGAGAACAGCAAATAAATCCCTCAGGATGCTCCAGTGCCTGATGCCTGTCATTTAAATAATATTTGACCTTATAGTACAGTCCTTATACCCTAGTCGTGCTCCCTGGGGGCCCACAGGGCTCATCCCTGCCCAGCTCTGCCTTGCTCTGCTCATACCATCAGGATTTTGCCTGGCTGCTGACGCTGTGCCAGTGCAAGCCGCTGTCTGCAGGCAGGGGCCGTGTTTGCATTGATTCTTCCAGCTGCCAAAGCAGAGCACGGATTTTCCTTGAGATGTTTCCCCTTTTTGCGGAGTTAGAGTGATGGAAGGAGAGGAGGGATGGGGGAGAGAGGGAGGAAAGGGAAAGAAATGAGCAGAGCAGTGCTTGCTGCTGATGGGGAAGTGCCAGACAGGCTCTCCAGAGCACTGCCTAATGTGACCTACTTCAGTGGTCTGCAGAGAGGTATTTGTCTTGCAGCAGTTCTTTTTGGAGGAAAACAAATGATGATCTCAAGCAGCTCCAGAACAGGAACTTGATTTCCAAAGGAAACTCTGCCTTTTGTTCTGTGTTCAGCAGGGAAGGGAGGGATCAGGGCTTACCCTGGTTTGTCACCCCATCTTCAGCACTGCTCAGCACCACAGTGACACACACAGGGGTGCAGGGAGTCTCTGGCTGTGGTGTAATCCCCGTGCAGTGGCATTTTTGAGTTGCTGGAGTTTTATAATTCACAGGCTGTGTGTGCATAGAGGTCTCCTCTGTTGAGGGTCTGCCCAGTGACCTCAAATCTCCTTCCAGACTAAGAAAAAGTGAAAATTCTGGGGTAGCTGGGTCAGTGGAATGTTATCCTGTGTTTCCAGCACTCTGGGAGACCTGGACTCAGCTGGAATTTTTAGCAAAATCACTTTCTACCCTCTCTCCAAAAAACGCAGGGACAATGAATTGGGTTGTCCCTGACCCACAATTTTAGGGAGATGTGAAGAGGACCCAGGACTACAGGGCTTGTATCTCAGCCTGGGGAGCAGGGTGAGGCTCTGAGACAATCTTGATGCTCCTCAGTCAGGCAAAGACTCATGGCAGATGTCCTGGATCCAGCAGGATACGAATCCCTCCAGCTGCCAAGAGATTTTGTCAATGCCCCTGGCCAGAGATTTATTTTAGCCTTTTAATACTTCCTGCATAACGTTTTGTTACCCTTCCTCCTCTCTATTTTTTTTTTTTTTAATTCTCTTTTCCTGGAGCACTTTGATGTGCTCTCTGAATAGAGCTCCATGCAGCAAATGGCATCAGCAGACTGATAAATTAGGGATGAATTGGAGCTTGGGATTAGCTCAGGCCAGTAATTTAACCTGATACAGGAGATGTTTGCATTTGTTCTGTTCATGCACCAATAGACAGCAGCTATCCTGGAAACCTGACACTTGTGGGCACTGCTCTCCCCATAAAGCACCCCTGTGGCAGCCCACAGTCGCTTCCCATTTGTCTCACCCCGGGCCATGCCGGGTGAGCCAGCTCTGGCAAAACCTTTTAGGAGGGGAGGGAATGGGAAATGAAATATTTACTTTTTGTTTTCGCTTGCTGGCGGTGAAAAGGTATTGATGTGGTGTAGAGGGGACATTACAATCAGAATTATGTTGGGGAATAAAATAAGTAAAAACAGAAAAAAGCCAGGCATAAATTAGCAGTGTTTGCTTCCTGTGTGGCTGAGGGCAGTCTGCCTTACACCAGTGCCACATAACACACCAGCATGTGCTTGGGAGCTGCTGGGGATAAATCACAGGTGGCATTTAAATGGACAGGAGGAAAGGCCACAGAGATGGATGGGTGTCTGAGGAAGGGACTGCCCGAGGGGCAGCTGCAAACACGTCAGGAGGTGAGGCAGGAGGGGGAAAGGGGATTTTGAGGACTGGGGGCAGAGGTGACTGCTGGCAGGGTGAGTCAGGGGAGAAGCTGACCTCCAATCCTCGGCTTTTCAGGAGTACAGGTTGAGGATGGCAGCCCTGTTTTGCCACACTTCAGGATTTCTAAATTACCTCTACGTTTTTCCCCCCTGTGAAACAGCAAAATGTTGTAGTATTCATTTTTCACTAAAAAGGTCAAGTTTTCAATTCTGCTTTCTCCTTCTGACAAGAGCTGACCAGAAAACCCAAGGCTTACACACTTTTACAGGATATCTTCATCCTATCCGAGGTGTCGATACAAAATCCTTTCCCTAAAATAGTCTGCCAAAAACTCTCAGTGATGAGGTTCATGCCTTGTGCCAAACAAGGATGACAGCCTGTGATCTCGAGAGGTGCCAAATTCACCCCAAAGGGGAGAGGGGCCTTTTCTTCACCTCAACCTCTGTGTGGGACACAGAGATGATGTTGCTGTGACTCCGAGCACTGTAGGACTCCAGGGGCTCTGTTCAAGGAGCCCTCTTGACTTTAGCAGGATTATTTCAGGAACAATGTTGTGAAATCACTCTCAGCTTTCCACCCCCTGGATATCACAGTTCAAATGTGCCTGCAGCCAAGGGAGAAAGTCCTTGTGTGACGGCAGCTTTTTGCAATGTTTCACTGTGCTCTACAAACTGCCACTGAAAGGTTACTGATTTCTTTGGCATGGTCACCACGCACTTTCTCACACTTCCAATAACAAGAGAACAACAAGGGCATTTGCTCTTTAGTGAAGTGCTGCAGTCGTGCTCTTTAGAAAGAGGACCTGAAAAAAGGAGTGTGACTAAAGTCAGGCTTAGGATCAATAAACAGACGTAGGGTCAGGGCTGGAGTAAAACTGGGGGATGGAGAAGGCAGGAAAATCTCAAGGAGAAGGGATTCAAGGACAAGGACAGATGGTTCTTCAGAAGAAAAGTGAAGCCTTTTGACAGAGCTGGTGGGTGGCTGGTGATGAAACAGGCTCAGGACAAGGATGGCCAAGGTGCTTCAAGTCAGGACTGGAAGTGTTAATTCATGACCTGAACCATGAAGTGTTAATTTCTGTTTGAAAAAAAGCTTAATCCTGGCAGCTGGCAGCCTGGAGTGTCTCAAACTCCAGCACAGCTCTTGGCTCTGAGGTTTCCCTCCCGCAGGAACACAAGTCCCCTGCTGCAGAGGCAGATGCACGGGAGCCTGTTCCAAGAGTCAGGACAAAGCTAGGGATGTGTCACAGCACCAGAGAGCCCTGACTCTCTGCACAGGGAAAGGCAGAACTGCTTCAGAGAGAGACTAACTCTTCAGTAAAACATTAATTATCCTGATGACTCCATTCATTAACCTCTGAAGTGAGAGGAACTGGTCCCTCTCCCACTCTGGAGAATTTTAGCCCTTCCCAGCTTCAGCATAGGAGTCCCATTTCAGAAATACAGCTATGTGAACCTGTTAAAAATGGGGCAATCTGGGGAGCAAATATCCCACAAGGGCCAAAATCCCCCACAGGCACCAATGCAACACCATTAATGTCAGCAGAACTTCTGCCTTTCCCAAACACTTCTGACTCCAGGTGTGAACATCAGGATTGCTCTTCAGCAACTGTGCTTGTGATGCCCCAGTTGTACTCTACCAAAAAAAAAAAAAAATCCCATCTTTTGGCCAGCAGAATATATGGATCAGTCCCACTGGGACTGCAAATAATACTCTGTTTAAGAGCTGGTCTGGAGAAAGGCTTAATTATGTGCACAAATATTGCTTTGGCAAGGAGCTCATGCTGTGAAGGCAGTTGATGTGTATGAGCTGATCCTGCAGTTCCCCCTGTGTTTGTAAGGGCCTGCATCTGTCAGATAAATTATCTGGGAAGCTTGGAAATGGATGGAAACTCCTCTTCTTCAAAGAGGCTCTGGTCCTGCTCCTACTCTGATGCTGGCTCCCAGCTCATCCTCTCTCCTCTCTGCCTGGCTTTGCTTCCATGCAAACTGCTTTATGGTCTATTAATTAGAAGTGCTTCATGAGAGCTGGAAACCAACATTATTTCTGGGATGGAGCCCACCTCTGCCCTTGGGAGACTCCATGGCTTCTTCTGAAGCCATGTGCTGATTAAATTCAGCTTCATGGTGTGTTCAGGTCATGAACCAATGCAGCCTGCAGCTCCAGGGGTCTCTGTAAGGCATTTCCAGCTGGGGCTGACACTTCATCTTCACTCCGAGCTCCTCACACATGTATAGGAACCTCTCCTAGGCTCTTCCAATGCAGCAGAGTCTGTGTGATCCTTTCTTGGATATCAGTGTCTCCTGCATGTCCATGCACCTGAGATCTACTGGGCTGGATTCTTTCTCTGTTGAATGCCAGGATCCCCTGCCATCTCTGCCTGCCTTGCTGGATTGCTGTCGAGTCACTGGAGCTATGACAGATCTCTCCTCAGTGCTGGATCTGAACTGGATCCATCCTGGATTTAAGATGCTTTCCAGAAGCCTCAGCAGAGCCATTCCAGAGTCCAATAATTTTATTTTTAAAAAGCTTTCAATTTCTTTTGACAGGGCTGGAGTGTTTAAAGATGGCAAAGTGAAGGAGATAAATAGATTATTGATCGGACAGGCTTGTAATTCCTTAGTGAATTGGATTTAGCTCCTTCACTGAGATCAGGTCTCTGCCATAAATCTCCCAATGAATCAATAGGGTGGAGAGTGCCTGGTGAGCAGGATTTTGTTTGTTACCATGACCACAAGAAGGGACTGGAAGAAGGTGTCCCATGGGAGTGGAGGGCAGGAACCTGGATCCACATTTCTGCTGAGGCAGCCTTGGCACAGCCTTACCCTGGTGCTCCAACACAACAACTGCTCCCAGGGCTGCACACGTGGCCTGTCTGTGCCATGGGGAGGCAATTCCAGGTGCAGTCAGTGCTGCCACAAGTTATCCTGGCATTAAAGAACAGTTCAGCTGCAGGGGCTGGAGGTGGGAGTGTGCCCTGACTTCCTGGGGGCAGGAAATCCAGGCACAACAGGATGGAAAATTCCCATCAGGTGCCCATGCTGTCCATTCCTTGTCCCCTCCAGGCCCCTGTGTGCTCAAGTCCTGTCTCACTGCCCACTGGAGGCAGCTCCAGAGCCTTCCTGGTTGGGCTGGGCAAGGATTCAAACCATGATTAGAAAATCAGTGGGAGCTGTCAGCAGTTAAAAATGCTAAAACCCCAAACTTCTGTTAACTCCTCAAAGTAGCAATAGTGCCAGGGAATAAAAACTGGCTGCTGGAGGAGTAAAACCTCCCTGCAGTCCCTCCCAAGGGTCTCTGTGTGCTCTGTGCCTGTACCTGGCACCAGCACAGCATCTGTGGCTCCTGAGAGCTTTGGGACATGAAGGACTTTGCTGTTTGGAATGGCAGGAGTACTCTTGGAGCCTGGGGTCCAGAAGAGCCTCCGTGGCCTCATGTCATGAGCTAACTGGAGATCTTTGTCTGAAGGTTTGTGGGTATCCATATTGAGGGTGCATAAATGTCCAGTACACTGGGCTGGTGTGGAGGTCAGCCTGTCAGTGCTCCTGCTCTGTGTTCCTCCTCCTCTTCACCAGCAAATTCAGAACAGAGACAACCATGACTTCCCTAAAATCATTTATAATCATGTTTATCTGCATTCTCATAAATGAACTTGAGCATGACCCTACAAGAATATATAAATTCAGATCTTCTGGACTACTTTTAATTTTTTTCCCCAGTCAGGTATACACTCTTCCAATTCCCATCAACCCTGCTTTGCTGAAGTCTTTGGGTTGTATGTGGCATTTCCCAGCAGTTCAGCCACTCTGCAGAACCTCTGGAGCCTCAGGCCCCGACAAAGTGGGCTGGAGGTCTTCCAAAGCTGGACTTAGTTGGGAGACTTCCAGTGCTTCCTGGTTCCAACTGAGCTGGCAAGGAACAAAACAGCTTTTTTCACTCTATTTCATTCTCCTTCTGGTGCTGGCTACACCCCAAAAGGCAGAGACAATGAAAGGGAAAGGAAAGTGAATCAGCTGCATCTTTTCAGTGCTGAGCAAAGGATCTGCGGGCCCTCAAGGCGGGATCCAGCATGGGGCATGTGGAAGGGGATGATACCTACACACCTTGGTCAGTTGTGGAAATTGGGGGGAATCTTATTTATAGCCAGTGAGAAAAACTCGTTGGTTTCCCATCCTCCATGGAAAACCAACATAGAAATTGGTTGTGGCTTTTTTTAGTTCAAAGAAAAAAATCCCCAGATATGTCATTGAGAGCCTTTGAGGGGAGGGGACAGAGGGAGTTCTGCTGAAAAAGTGCCTTGAAGTTTGAGTTGAACATTTTATAGCCTGATTTTATTTTAGAACAACTGCAATCCAGGAAGAGATTTTGAGCCGAACAGATCTGTTTGCAAACTTTTTATCTCGCCAGAAAATCCACAACCCGTGAATCACATTTTCCATCATGAAAAACTTTCCAAAAACATGAGCTGCTCAACCAAAACTCATCTTGTTTGACCATTCCCAGAAGCGAGTGATGCAGAAGAATCTGAGCTACCTAGATCTGCAAACCCACAGCCAGTCCAATTTTGTCATTGTGTACAAACCACGGAGCTGCAGTGGGGTGTAATCCAAGCAGGAATTGCTCCCAGCCCTTCCAGCTCACCCAGCAGAAAGCTGTGTTTGCATCCACCACGCTCAGCCCTGTCGCCATGATATTTTTTGAAAAATCCTTTGCTAGGATTTTTCTCCTATTCTAGCTGAGAAGCCTCAGAAAAGAAATGCAAATAATTAACTGTCTGATGGCTGTGAAATGTGGTCTGGACATTGTTTACCAACAGGTGCATCTGTGATTGGTCCATGTGAGTTGTTTCTACTTAATAACCAATGACTCTGAGCATCACGAGCTTTTGTTATTCATTCCATTCCTGATCTTTCTAGCCTTCTGATGAATCTTTTCTTTCTATGCCTTTTAGTATAGTTTTAATATAGCATTTTAATATAATATATATCATAACATAATAAATCAGCCTTCTGAAACATGGAGTCAAGATTCTCCTCTCTTCCCTTGTCCTGGCACCCTCAAACACAACCATGGCAGGGCAGAGGCAGCAGCAGTCAGGCTGCAAACTCTTCCTGATGGATCAGGTGAGGCAGACTCAGGAGCTGGGTGGTTCCCTGTGGTTAGTCAGGGCTTACACAGTTATCCCTGGCTCCAGAAGTCCTCTCCTAGCCCGGATTCCCACCTCAGTAGCCACAAGGTGCACTGGGGACGGTGCTGGCTGATGGGGCTGGGGCCTGGGAGAGGCCAGCAGGGAAGGTCTGGAAGGGGCCAGCTGGGATCTCCCGGACAAGGGAGGTGCAGAGGGAAGTGCAGATGGATTACAGTGCGGGTTGCATGCTCCAGCACAAAACTGAGGTTTATTAACAGGAAGGGGAACTGTTCCACCCTTCCAGGGCTAAAGTGGAGACTGGAGGGGACAGAAGACTCCAAGGCAGGCTGTGTGATCACCACAGGCTCTGTACGAGCCCCACACCCAGTGCCAGTGTGAAGCATTGGCACCTGGCTCTCACGTGTCCCTGCAGTGCGTGTCACCCGTGGGCAATCAGAGGTTGGAATTTAGAGCGTGCAGGATGGTGCTGGTGGGGGAAGAACTGTTCCCCATCTTGCAGGGGGGAGGCACAAAGCAACACAATCCCCTCTGAGCTCCTGAGTGCTTGGTAAGCAGAGCTGTGAACAGTGAGACAGGGAGAGCTGCCAGCCTGGCCTCATTTGCCAGCTGGGATAAACCATTCCCAGTGCTCCTCCTGAACCCCTGCACCAGCCTGCCCCTGTTCCTCAGCATGGGAGCCAAAGCAAACATTTCCCTTGCTGGTGAGACAAACTTGCCATGGCTGCAGCTCTCCAGAGCTGCCGTCCCTCCCCACATTTAGCACATTCATTTTTCCAGCACATCATGAACACTTCCCAGGCTGCCTCTCCCTGGAGCTCCAGAGCTCTGAAAAGGTCACCTGTTGAACAAGGAGAGGTGCTGGAAATGAACTCGTGTGTTTTCCCTCTTTTCCAACATCCAGTGTGACGTGGGAAGATGAACCAGCTGCCAGGGCCTCTCTTGGAATGTGAGGTGCTCTGCAGGGCTTTGCCCAGGTTGTGCCTCCACAGACCCTTGGCTGTTGCTCTTCCCAGGCTGTGCCTCTCCATGCTCTGGATGCCTTATTTCTCCTTGGAAACAAGAACCTCTGGGTGCATCTGAAACCCAAAGAACGATGCAGATGCCCAGCTCTTGGATCACCTGGGAGATCTGACCCATCCAGCCACACAGCTGTGCACATGGAAGGAAAAGTTTTGTTCCTCCTGGGGATGCTGAGGATGCTGAGCTGTGAGAGACTCCCTGTGACAGGGAGAAGCAGCTCCCTGCCTGCACCAAGGGCAGCAAAGCCAGCCTGAGCTGTTATCTTCGTGTGCTGTCAGAGCTCCAGGGACTATGACCTTGCTTTGAAAGGTATTTAATGCCTACAAGGAAGATACAGTCAAAACAATTCTCTTCCTCCAAAGTGAAACACAGCAGAAAAAGAAGTGAGGAGAAGGAGTGAGAAGAGACTGGAGAAGTTCTTCAGTGAGGCTGAGGAGCAGCTCTTTGCTATTTTGAGCTGATGTCTGCTCGAGGCAGCTCTGGGGGCTGAGCTGGGCCTGGCTGCTCAGCTCTGGCTGCTGAATCTGAGCCCTTCTGGGGATGTCTCAACTGGAAATGGATCGGGAGCCAGAGTTCAGAATGCTGGTAGTTCTGGCATTCCCCCTCCCTCCTCACCAGGACATCCCATTTGCTGTTTGCACAGTCCCTGTGTGAGACTGGGACAAAGCCTGTGCTCTACAGCAGCTCTAGTGACAAGCCTTGCAATGGCCAGGTGGCTCAGGAAAGGAATAGGACAAGGGAAAACCAGGAGTGAAGACAGGCCTGAGCACAGGAAGCAGCTGTCCAAAGATATCTGAAGCTGCTTTATGATGTCCTCCCTAAGATTCATCCATTCCTCCCTCAGCAAAGGAGTTTGGACTTGCTTCCTCTTCTGCATCCAGTACTGAGAGGAAATATTTTAACTTTTACCAAAGATGAAACTGCAAAATGTCTATGTCCACTAGACAAAATCAAGAAACTCAGCTCTTCTGTTAAAGTATTTAATTTTAAAACTTTAAATATTTAATTTATGTTAAAGGTGGAACAACAGCATTTTGAACACTCAGATGTTCCTTTGAAAAACTAATTAAAATATTCCACTTTTAAATTTAAAACAGACAGAATAGGAGCAATGCTTTCCAGGAGAAGGGCAATATTTGAGATCATCTACTTTGCAGTGGACCATGAGAGCAGAAGTGGAGAACACAGCAGGAAAACTGAGGCACAGCAGAATCCACACAGAATTGTCAAAGACACAGAAGGGTCACTTGGGAGCCACAGTTCAAATTCATGAGGACATAACTTCTGGAGCTGCTCTCTGCTGACTGGAGCATGCCAAGGAGAAGCTGCTGCATCTGATGCCCTGTACACACCTTCAGCAGGGTGTGATTTATGTTCCAGGGTGTGGGAATAACCTCTGGATTTTAGCAGCTCCGCAGTGACCCCAGTCCCACAGGTGTGTCTGTGCTGTCTAACCCTGTTGCCCCAGTAGCCTGTGCCAATGAGGGGATGAGACCCCCAGGCACTGACTTGGGTTGGGGGGGAGCTGTTTGCCTGGGCATGGGAATGGGACTCACCCTTTTCAGTCCCTGCTGGCTCATTTCACCTGAATTTTTCTAAGTGCTGTGTCCAGTCTGCCATTTCCCAGGTTGGATGCCCAGTTCTGCCCCATCTGTGCAGTTCCTATGATCATTCTGCTGTTTGTGGAGATTAGAAGTGCTGGACACACCAAGATTTTGTAGATGGGAAGGAGGCTGATAGATCCATGAGTCCTTGACAGGTTTTCCTGAAGATAATTTGGATTAAGAAGGGAGGGAAGAACTGGGGCTGCCTGGAGACCCAGAGATGTGCACACAAGCTCCTTGAACAATCTCAGGCTGAGGTAGATGCACTGTTAGGACATCAAACTCCTCAGACCCACTTTCCACCTGTAACAGAGCCCCTGAGAGTGGCTGAAGGGTGGAGTTCCCATCCCTCTCTCCAAACTTAGTGTGCAGCTTGGTGACCCATCTGGCTGCTATCCAGAATGGAGGTTTTGGGATTCCCATTCTGAGCCCTGAAGCCTTTTTCATCTGCCTTTAAATAGAACAGGGCTTTGAGGGAAACTGGAACTGGAACAAAGCTCCTTCCCCACTGTGGGGCCAGCAGGGTCGATGAAGAAGCAGCTGAGGGTGAAATCAATTAATTCATTCATTACTGAGCTACTGCAGTCACAAAGATATTTCAATTGTGCTTGCTGAGAGGTCCTCATGAGAGATACATCTCATTTTCAGAGAGGTTCCCAAGGGGAGGGCATCGTCAGACAATTTCATTCCTGCTGACTTGAGGGTAACAGACGTTCTAAGGAAAATGTACCCTCTTGTCACCTCAAATTTCACTCCAGAACAAGCAAGAGTTTGAGTGAAATCAGATCCCACTTTAATCTAGGGAGATTTGTAGTAGAAAACCACAAAAACTTGGGGAGATAGGACATAGTGAATGCTATTTTCAAGGTTTAGAGAACAAGAATGTGAGGCAGAGAAGTTTGCTGTCAGGCTTCTGTTGCTGGGCAGGAATTCTGAGATGGCTAAACACTCACAGGGAAACCTTCCAAGCCTCTTGATCATGATTCCACCAGAAACCAAATGCTCTGGGCTGTGGCCTTCTGCCCCAAATTCCTCCTGCTGGCTTGGTAGGCACATCCTGCAGCTGTATTTGAGTCCATGCCCATCGTAGCCCTCCCTGTGCTTCACACAGCCCTGTACTGTCTGATCTTGTAAGGGAAATTTAATGAATTTAAATATAAATTTAGGTCATTTAAAAAAGACTGTGAGGTCTGATCACTTAACAGCTCTTATAACAAGGTATGGCACTTTTTCCATGCACTTTTGTGCCCCAAACCAGAGAACAGGATGTCAGTTGCTTAATCACAGTCGTGATTTCAAACCCTTTGCTCCTTACAGAGAGATTTTTCAAGAGTCCTACAATCAGTATCTCAAAATCTTCTGAAGATACAGCTATTTATTGCAGGGTTTGGCTGGGTAATGTTTCAGAGAAAAAAATGTCATCCTGTCTGGATATTCCATGTTAGCAAGAGAGAAAATGCACCTACTGGCAGATGAATAGACAAAAAAAAGAGCCTACAATTCTGGAGAAAAAAACAGAGCTTTTCAATCATTTCTATGTACCTGACAGCAAAGTTCACCTGCAAAGAAAGGGCACAGTCTAAACACCTACAGCATAATCCAAAAAACACTGAAGGGAGCAGGGCTATGGGGTAAAAAAGCATAAAGTGCTGATGGATTTAGTCCAGTCCTTTAATATAGTGAGGATACAGATGGCACAAGCAGTCCCTTCCCAGGCTGGGCTGAAACCATGAGAGGAGCAGTGGATCATAGGAGGGAAAGACTGAAATCCATGGAAGGGTCAGTGACAGCAGTGGAGCAAAGTAATAACTGCTTGTCCTTGCTTGTCTTTCCAAACAGGGATAATTCATAAAGCAGAATCAGCTTTCTCAGCTTGGGGGATGGATGGATGGATGGATGGATGGAAACCCTGGTTTTGCAATTCTGTGTAAAGAAATTTCATATATCTGATGTCAGCATAATGTGAAATTTCATCAGGAGTTTGGTTAAGTGTTGTGGGGTGTGATGTGAGCCATACCTGGAAAAATACTTCTGAAGGGATAAAGACTTAGCAGAGTCTGGAAGTTTCATGTTTCCATGTCCCCCATTCAATGTTTTTTTTTATTTTCCCTTTTTTTCCAAAGCTCCAATATAGATATAGATATATTTTCTTGCTTCCATCTCCATTTTCAGGATCAGCCAAGAACCAAAAGTGTTCTAAATACTTCTGAGAGCTGTCTGCATAGCCAGTTGTCCAATTTCACAGGCTTTAATGGTTTTGAGTGGAACTCACACATCCCTCTCTGTCTGCCCTGCTCCAACCCAGACTCAGCTAATGACAGTGACAGAAAGCCAAGCTAAGTGGCCAAAACAAACCCTTTCATATACAGGAGGCTGAAAAGGATCATTATTTTTATAATTTAAATTACTTTTCTTTTTAAACATTTTCAAGATATTTTGTCCTTAGTATAACTACTTTTTAGTGATAGAAGAAAAGACATCAGAAGTGTGACACAGACAGCTCTGGGGCTGATTTGAATAGCTCTTCACTGACGTATGTCTTCACATGAAAATCCCAGATGGTCACTTGCTCAGTTCACCAAATTTGCAATATTCAGCAAGATATGGGGGGAAAAAAAGCCTTCTCCTTAAAACTTCATCATTTGTAGCTCTCTCTGTACTGATTTTTTCAGCTGTTCAGACACTTTGTCCCCACAGCCAAATGCAAAGCCCCTCTGTGAGGGTTGGTTTGTTACCTCACTTCATTGTCTGACTCCTAATTTTCAGAAAATACACAGAAAAAACCCTGAAAGAGCCAATTAACAAGAGAACCTGAGAAACAAGGGGGATGATTCTCCTGTTCCAAGCCCATCCTACATTCCCTGTGTCCTGCAGTGGGGAGTGTCCACAAGGGAAGACAAGTGGGAGCTGCCTCTGAAAGCCTCAATCTCTGTGTTTGTTTAAGCAAAGCTTCAGCTGGCTGATGGGGATCAGTGTACAATGAATGATTCCACATGGCAGCACAGACATATCCCCCTGATTCCTGGATTTCTTTCTTTTCTGCAAGGAGAATGAAATCCCCAAACTCTGCCTGACTGCTGCTGCTTTCAGAGGGTGGGTTGTTCTTCTGTTGAGTTCAACTCTCATGTCCTCAAACTCCAGAGAAAAAGTATAATTAAATTACCCTGAAAAGGCCTTCTGATTCCAATGTGTGGATACATTTTCTGAAGAGAGAGTGTTATAAAAGAACTTATTTTCTGTGTTCCTGCTGCAAGATTTAAACCCTCTCTCCTGGTGGGATTCTGCTGTGTCCCAAAATTCAGACTAATGTTCATGACATATTCACTAGCTCTGTGCTGCATTATCATTGCCTTGCTAGACTGTGCAGGAGTGTAAATAGAGGAATATGAAATCTTCCTCCTCATTTTCTTTATTCCCACTTCCAGCTGCTCTGATTCTTTTCCTGCTTCGCTCTCTGCTCATTTCTGGTTTGTATTTGGTTGCAAAGATGGGAGAGCAGTGGGTGGGTGCCTGTCACACAGAGTCAGGGAGCACCAGGGGTAGGGACAGGTCCCTTTGGAGCCCCAGGGCAGAGGGGTTGTTCCCCCTGGCAGGTTGTCCCCGGGGCTGCAGCACAGCAGCCTCCAAAATCCACATCCTGGGAGCCAGGTGTGTGGCCAGGATGTCTGGAGAGGCAGCTCTGTGCCCTCATCACTGTCAAACCTGTATTTTATGGGAATAAATTGTCCAGGCTAAACCCTACAATTAATGGCTAAATTGGGGAGGGAGAAAGCTGCCAGCACCAAGACAGAGATGTAAGGAAACCAGTGGGCCACAGGAACAAATTCAGGTAAGCTTACAACAGGGAAATAACCAGAAAGGCAACATTTCCCTAAGCTTTTAATAGAATTTATCCTACATTTAGAACAATAGAAGAGTTTGGGTTGGAAGGAACAGTGAAAGATCATCCAATTCTACTCCTGTGTTTAGGACTACCCTTGGCAAGGCAGGACAGTGGCACTGCAATGGCTTCTTAGGGGCTGTGCTTGCAACTTTTCCTGTTGAAATACTCTGCTTTTAAGTGCTTTTAATTATCTGGACTCTGGTGTGTCATGCTGAACAGCTGCTGCAAGTTGGATTCTGCATGAACAGTTTGAGATAAAGTGAAGCATGGTTCTGTTCTCCCCCACCTCCACCTTGGAGAGCATGCTCATCTCCTACCCATTAAAAGCAAAAAATCTCGGGTAAAAATAGTGTGAGATGATGTCATTGAAAATTATCATAATGCATCTGGAAAGAAAAACCATTGGGGATACCTGGGTGATCTGAAATCTGACTTTTTATTATTTTTATTTTAAATCCCTGATTTATTAATTTTAACCTGCTTCTAGTGGGAAAGAGGACGTGATTTGTATTTGTAGAGGTCTGGCTCTAACCTGAATAGCACGGGAGAGTGGGAGAGGAGGGTGTGGCTTTGTGTGATCATTTCTTGTCCCCTTCCCTCTGCAAGTTTCTCATAGGTGAGAGCACTGACAGGGGTTCAGCATGCCCTCCTTAAGATGGAAAGTAGAAGCAAAAAGATCACCAGAAGCTTCAGGCTCTGTGCCATCCCCTTAATCCTCTCCAGACTAAATGGAAGGACCGGCAGAAATGAGGACAGGATGTCCAGGCAATTTATATCCATCCTTTCCCTGATAACATCCCTGCTTCCTCAGGAAGGCCCCATTTCTGTGCTAAGAAATAGCCTAAGCTGGTGGCTGTGCAGCATCTTTTCCTCCTGACGAGCTGGGGCCATTCCAAATGAGGATAATAAACGATATAAGGAACAATATAAGCGCTGCTATAAATAAGAATGCTGCAATTCCACTGATGACTTATGGTGGCATTATAAATGATCGGAGCAAAGTCAGGAGGTCTCCTCACACCACCAGAGCCTCATGGTAGAATTATAGATCTAATTTAAGTGCATTTTGGGGGTAAATTATTTATTAAAGCGTAAAGCTTATGGAGACAAATGTTCAACTGGTCAGACTCCTGGACTAGGTGAGCATTCCTGGTCCTAATAATTACAGGTAGAATTTGCTCCTGGGCAAAAGGACTAGATTAAGATTTTAGCAACATTTTAGGTGTCCAAAAGCCCTGCAGAACACTTCTTGGCACAGGGCTGCAATCTCTAAACCTACAATGAAATGGGCTCCTTGTACAGGTGATCAGTCCAGAGCACCTACTGCTCATAAATCCATTTTAATGATTAAACTGGAGCTAGGAGATGAGAGCAAGAAGAAACTTCTCTCAGGCTCATGAAAAATCACAGGTTACTGTCTTACAACTTCTGTTCTAAGTTTTCCTGCATTTCAGCCCTGAAAAGGAGTCCCATTGCTGGTGTTTTCTTTCATATTTCATTCTAATTTCAGTCAGGATTTGTCACTGTTGATAAACCAGGAAAGCGCTCACAGCAATTTCACCGTGGTGAAATTTCTTCAAATAAGGGAAATACTGTGAAATACTGGAAAGGGCTGTCCAGGGAGGATCCCATCCCTGGGGGTGGCACTCAGTGCTCTGGGCTGGGTGACAAGGAGGGGATCAGTCATGGGCTGGACTCGATGATCTTGGAGGTCTTTCCCAAACTTAATGATTCCAAATTGAATTCACTTTTGTCGCACACTTCTTGAGTGAAATCAGGCAACTCATTAAAGCCTCCCAAAAGAAAAAAAAATAGCCACCTTAAAATGTCTAATTTAGTATTTAAATACAGGTTGCAAGGACCTCTCCACACCAGGCTGGCTGATCTCCCTCTGCCCAGAGCCTGCAGGTCCCACAAGGCCGAGGCAATCCCAAGGCCAAGGTAATTCCAAGTGTAATCCCAAGTCTGCTTTTGGCAGGGGAAGTAGAGGAAGACTCTGCTTATAAATCCCCCCCAAAGACTGAATTTTCTGGAGCCTTCTGCACCACAAAATTAGCCTGTGGAGCAGGAGGCTCAACACTCTTGCACCACTGGGCCGCATCAAGGATAAACACATTAAGGCGAGGCATTAAGATCCTGTGGTAATTAGGAGCCATATAAGTAACTTAGATATAGAATGAAGCTACTAATAATGCATGAATGCAAAGCCTTAAGAAGTTTGCTTCATATAAAGCACCCAGCTATTCTCTGGCTTAGCTCAGTTCTCTGAAGCTGCAAATTCAGGCTGAAGATCTTAGGAGAATGTGCTCATTCTGGGAGTTTTTTTTTTTCCTTGTCATACTTAAAATATTGCTGAGCCCAACTTTTTGTTATAGGCAAGGCTTCTCCCATAGCTCCCAGCCAGACTAGAAAATGTAGAAAGGCAGGGATATTTTTTTTTAATTTTTTATTTAAAAAAAAAGCACATAAAATTAGGCATAGGGCTTGGGGGAAGATTCAGACTAAGGGAGTGTATCTAATGGTCAGGCCAGGGAGATGGAATCAGTATTCCTGCCACTAATTCACTCTGTAACCTTGTGCTGTTACTAAGCTTTTTCGTGCTCTATTTTCCTCATCAGTAAAATGAGTATTATAATAGTTACCTTCCTGATAAGGGTTTCAGTTAATCAATTTCTAAAGCCCTTAAGTACAGAGAGACAAAGATATCATATCAACAAAGTCCAGCATTTATCTCTGCCTGAATATTCCCTGAACTTCACCAGCTGTAAAGGAATAGAACCTGAACTGTTTAAACCCCAAAAAGCCCCATTGACTTTGATGAGTAAACACTATTTCTTGCAACTACTACCCGTGGTTTTTTGGTCACAGGCAGGATTTGCTGCTTAAAAATGTGTTTGAAAAGCAAATTAAAAAGGTTTCAGGTGGACTGGAAGAATTAAACTCCCCCATGACTGAATTGCTTGCACAGTTTACCTGTGCTGCTCCTTGCAGTAGCTCGAGTCAGTCTTTGTGCTACTGCTGGTAGCAGGAGACAGGAAAAAAAGTGCTCAGGGGTTTTGCTCAGAATTCTGAATTTTTGCCAAGGAAAGAGGAGGAGGAAATAATGAACATTTGACGGGTGTTTTTCAAACAATAGAATACTAAATTATGGTCTGGGAAGGAAGATCTTTTCTTATAAGAGCTGACTAAGGAGCTTAGCAAAACTGAAGGGTGAAAGAGAGGAGGGATTGTTGTGTATAAGTAGATCAGGGTGTAGCAGCAGGGAAGGAAAAGAGCCATTAAATCAAAAGGACAATGCTGAAAGAACAAATGGGTATAATAAACAGATCTTTAATAAATTCAGGTATTAATTAGAAGAATGCATTTAAATATCAGAAGAGCTGGATTATAGCCAGAGGCAGGTAAGGAGTCCACTCAGCCATAAGCTGGGCAGGGGAGTGGACCTGAAACCAACCCCATCCCTGTCTGATGCTCAAGCAAGTAACTTGATTTAAGTATTTCACAGTTTTTCCTTCAGTTTACGGCATTTCCAGGAAAATGTAAAAGATATTCTCCTTTCTTCAAAGTACCTTCCTACACACATCACAGCAGATTTTAAATAGAGGAGGTAGCTACATCATCCCTGTGTCATACATACCTTCCTGCTATCCCACTCTTTCCTCCACACTCGGGGTTTACTGCCTTCTCTCACTTCTGTTACTGCCCAATCCTTATTTCCTCTTCCTCATTTACCTTGCAGCCCAAACCCTTTCAGTCCTGTCCTTCATTAAGGCAACAAACAGCTGCAGTTGACGCTTACAATCTTCAGCATATGATGGAGCAGCTTGAACTGAAAACGTGTTTGTCTCCTTCCTTGCCCAGCTCACTTTGGGCTGCCTTGGCTTTCAGTGCACCAGCTCTCAACCTGCCTGAGTCCCAGCAGCTCAACACTTGAATAATTGAAGTGATTTACATTCCCCAAAGTGCATCCAAACAGGTTTATTATGAGTCTTTGTGACTTGTTCTTTTAGAGCACTTCTCTGACGTCTGTTCTTCATCAGAGTTCACCACCCAAGTCAGTTCACAGTGCTAATGGCAAGGTAAGTGCTGTTTCTTGAAGTTTATTGTGGGAGTTAAGCCATCCAGGTTGGCTTAAATGATGGGTCTTTGTGTTATTTGAGGCTGTATAATGTGCAGGTATGATAAAAACAAAACACACTGGGAAAAAAAGTTAATTTCTCTATGTGGACTTTCTCTACCAAGAAATTGCACATGCTACTTCATGAGCTTTTACCCTCTTTTAGGGCAAAGTATTGTTATTTATTTGTTTGTTTACTTATTCTCTGCCAGTTTTTCATATGCCAGCACATCCCTTGGGATACACAAACCATTCTTGGGCTACTCTGGTCTGGCAGAAGAGGGTGTCCCTTTCTCCAGGCCAGCAGCTCTCCACTTGGCAAAGCTTCTCTTATCCTGTGTTAGTTTATTTTTATTCCCCCAACTCTCCTCTGCTCTCCTCCACACTAAGATGGTGCCTCCTGCAGCTGCCTGCAAAATTCCAACTGGCCTTACACAAACAAGTTTTGTCCTGCTGC
Source organism: Pyrgilauda ruficollis (assembly GCF_017590135.1). NCBI lineage: Eukaryota > Metazoa > Chordata > Aves > Passeriformes > Passeridae > Pyrgilauda > Pyrgilauda ruficollis. The sequence goes on from NW_024524822.1 coordinate 4,003,749, forward strand.
TGGAAAATCTTCTCTTTCCACTTTCTGACCTGTGTCCAGAAGGCATCAAGTCCTCCCTCTGGATGCCCCTTAGGGGCTGTAGTGCCCCTGAGGGGGACAAGGAAAGCATTTTTATAGCTGCTGTGGAACTGAGAAAGTGTTTATCCAAGGCCATGTGGAAGTTGGTAGAAGAGTTTGTACAGCACTGGCACTCCAGACTCTGTCCTGTGTCTCAATCCTAAGTTTGTCCTTCCTTCTGAATTTGTACAGGTTCCTCAGGTTACTTTGTCACATCTCAGTACTGCGTAGTCAAAATTCCTCTCTGTGCTTTCTTCCATCCCCTTCTTCACCATTTCCCTGCCTCACTGCACTGTTGGTCTCTCAGCTTTCCCTGCCCTGCTTTGTCCATCACTCTGAAGCTCCTCTCCCTGTCACAAGAGTCTGTCTGCTCACATTTGAACACATACCACTCATGTTAAGCAGCACATCAATCCTGCATTCCCTGTCCTAATGTGGCATGTGGGAATCTCTCTGGAGCCCACAGTGAGGGTTACAGCTTCCTCCTTGACCTGTGAATTCCCTCCTGTTGTGGGGACTGAGCACTGGTCCCTCATCCACTAAAAGAAGATTTCAGCCTCATTTTTCACTGGCAGTGACCAGAATGACCAATCTGCTGCCTGCTGAGCAGCAAAAGGTCAGGCCAAGTCCACTTTGTGGCTACTTGTTTTTCTCCACAGTGACCAATTTCAGGCAGTAATAGAAGCATCAATAATGTCTCTGTCTTCCCTGACTGCTTCATTTCTTCTTTTTCTTTTTCCCTATTGATTGAAATATTGCAGCATCCATTTGTTAGCTGGGTTCCTGTGAGGAAGGCTGAGGCACTCACACACAGCTCATGTCTTCCTCAGGAGAAGGATGTGAGGAGCTGAAATAATTTGGGATTGTGGAAATGGTAGCCACAGAACACAACTTGTGATCTCCTTGGCTTAGGCTTTTCTGTGGCTGAGCTTTTGGTGCTCTGGGGAGTCACCTGGTAGCTGGAATTGTTCTCTTGTGTTTGCATGCTGACAAGTACAAAGGAAAGGCCCCCTCAGACCGGAGGAAAAACCCTCTCCAAGGGCTGATCACTGCAGTTCCTGCTGCCAGAGCTGCAGCTGAAGCTGAGAGCAAGAAGGAGCCTTAAGGCCAGGAGCTGTGTGGCACATGTGTCCCCAGAGCCACCCCAGCTGTGTCCTGCTCAGCTCCATGTGGAGCACGATCCATCTAGTAGGAATTCTGTGAAAACCAAGTCTTACTTCCATCTAAGTGAGGGAAAAAAACCAAAAAAACCCAAAACCAACAACCCCAAAAATCCCAAACTACCAGAGAGCTTAATCAGAGGCCACGATTCTTCCCTGAGGCTGGGTCAGGCTTACCAAGATCCCTCAGCCAGGAGCTTTGTTGAATTTCACAGCTCCCTTTTCTCAGAACAAGTTAAAATTCAACTGTGTTCCTGCACCCCCAGCCCAAGACTCGTTTTTTTGAGCCATCACAAGGAATGGGAAGATGATACACTCATTTTGGATTCTGCCAGGCAGATCCTGCATTGTGCAGAGTCAGACCTTGTTTCTTGCTGTTTTCCTGTAATTCTACTTCCAATTTCTAATTGTAAATTAGAATTAAATCCAATTTATAATTCCAATTTCTCATTCCCCACCTTGTAACTGCCCCCACAGCCTGTCCTGCCTCACCACAGACCTTGATGGCATCTAATAGTCATTGGGATTGCCTTTGGGTGGTGTAGGACATTTCCTGCTTCTGCACTGACCTACTGCTCTGCAGACTCTGTACCCCATCAGAATCCTCCTCTGGAATACAGCTCCTTGCTGTATTCAATTCTGATTGTTGTTGACAGCTGAAAACTTGATGGAATTTGGTGGGTTTAAACAAATCTGTTTCTGCAAGCACAGGCTTTTGATTGCAAGGGCTTTGTAGTTTAAAATTGCTGAAGTTAATTGATATTCAAGAGTGATTATTCAATGGTAATGCATTCATAAACAATGTCAGTGCTCATTTGAAAAATTAAAACATTAATTTAAATTAAACTGTAAACAAGGGAAAGATGTTGTGTGAGTAAGGATTGAGAAGGGCCTGCAGAACATTTGACTGCAGTGATATTGTACCTATATCCATATGGGACATGTGCATTTTTAAATCTGGAGACTCAAAACCATTTCAGGCCTTACTTTCTACCTCTTCTCAAAGTCCTTCTTCTTTACTAAGAGGAGATGGTACTCAGTGGTCACTGAATCTTCAGAAACCTCTGTCAACAATCTTCTCCATCAAACACCTCGTCTGACTGGGACGTGTGACCTCCCAAGCTGGGATGTGATGGCACTCCCCCCCATGAAGTTCTTGCTGCGATTAAAATCAACCCATTTGGGGCTGAAAAAAAAAAATTACTACTGCCTGTTTTCATGATCTTGCCCTATATCACTTCCAACAGGAAAGGTTTCTTGGGTAGAGTGTGGCATTTGCTGAGACATTTCCCTGTCCTAATAAATCCCTGCTTTATAGATAGATGAGACAGGTTATAAGCCTGGGTCAATAAGGGAGGCTACAGAAGTACACAGAGCAGTGAGTTAAATCTTGGGTGACCTGGGTTCAGGATTCTGCATTGCTACAGATCTCTCTAATCTTGAATAAGTCACCTCTTCTCTCCTTTTTTTTTTTTTTTTTTTTTTTTTCCTGTAACTTGAGTCTGTGCACTCTCCTGCATCATGGGTTTTTCAGAGTATAAAAAATACTCCAAAAGTGTGGAGGCAGTCAATGCAGGGGTAACGAGGGTCATCTAAATACCATACTTAGATAAGTAAGAATGATTATTTTCCATCTCCTTTATCCCTGCATGATAAAAATGTTCCCAGAAATCATTATATACACCACATGAGCGAGAAGCAGCAGGCAAGTAATTCCCTGTCCCCAGCTATTTTCTACATGTGGACGAGGCATATTTTTGGAGGGGGATGGTTATTTTATTCCTTCTCTCGACACATTGGTAAATAGGTTACATTTTGCACAAGTTTGTTCATCATGCCACCCCAGTAATATTAGCAAGTAAAATATATAAAGTTATTTGTGGTGAGTGAGAATCAAATCTCCTCTCAGGGATTACTGGCAATAGAAGAGGCAGAATGACTTTAATCCTGTCCAGTACTGAGAATTCCCAGTAGTTTCAATGTTCAAATCTTTTGTTTTCTAGAAGTTTACCTTGGATTCCCTGTGGATCACAGCAAACTTGATTTGGTGGAATCTGATCCCTGACATTTCTTCTAACACAGTCTCTATCAGATAGGAATCCCATTTTTTTTTCTTATGAGTGCAAAGCAAGGAGATTGTTCCTTAAAATGAACAAGAAAACGTGAAATGTCTAAATCAGCTTTCTTTATATGGCAAAACATATTTATTATTTATTTGTAGAAAAGATATAAGAAGCAGAACTGCTAGGCTCTATCTTTAGCAGCAAATGACCAATTTTACATTGTGTCCTTTCATGCCTCAGTTTCCCAGTGTTCAGAAAACCATAATTAATTTTTAAGGCAAGATATCCCCTATCTATGCAATTCTATATTCCATTATGCTTGGTATAACCATTAAATTATTTTTTTAAAGCAAAATGATTTAAAACTGATAGTAAGAAATACTTTTCCTACACAGCACATAATTAACACGTGGCTCTCAATGCCACAGACGTTATTGAAGCCGAGAGCCTTGGAGGATTCACAAAAGGATTAGAGATTCATATGAATAATGGGAAATTCTATTAGAGAAAATAAAAAATGCATGAAGGATGGAGGACGTCATGCTTTGGGGTTATAAAGCAGCTGTTAATTGAGGCCAGAGACGTGCTGGGTGCCACTGACATCCTGGGATGGTTTTCCACAGGGTTTCTTGGGCAGGACAGCAAAGCTGGGCTGCTGAAGGGGTTGCTGGGCTGCCTGAAGCTCTGTCCTCTTCCAGTGAGGCAGCTCCTGTCTAAAGGTAACAATAAAATAAAACTCAGAGCCAGCTATGGGTGAGCCATCACGGCCTGGTAACCCATGGCACAGAGGAACTGGGATTCTTGGCTTTGCTTCCAGCTGTTCCTGACTTTCCAGCTGTGCAGGGAGTTTTTGGGGCACCACAAGCTCCCAGTGCAGGATGATGTCCCAGGCACCCTGGGACAAGTTCTGGCACACTCTCCCTTCTGCCCCCTGTGTAACCCCACAAAACCCCCATGGGTGAATCACACCTGGCTGCTCCGTTGGTTTGAGGCCATTCCTGTCCAGTCTCCACCTGTCATTGCCAGGCATCCCTGAAGGGGCAATATTTAGCGTTGACTCCATGATTCCAGAAGGCTGATCAATCAATTGCTTTTTTGTATTATACTACTAAGAAACCCATTGCCCTTCCAGACAGTCTGATACAGGTGGACCCAATTGGTCCTTGAATCCCAAACATCACCAGTGGCCAATTAAGAAACCACCCTTTGGTAAACAAATCTCCATAACACATTCCACATGTGCACAACACCACGTGCAGCAAGTGAAGATAAGAATTGTTTCTCATTCTTTTCTCTCATCTTCTCACAGCCTTCCCCAGGACGTTGCCTGGGAAAGTTGTGCCTGCTCTCTGTGGCCAGAGAGCTGCTGCCACATCCACATGCCTCCTGATCCAGAGCCTTCCACAGACACCTTTGCAGAAGTCCTGGAGCCATTTAACAAACACCTCAGGTAGCTGACCATGTCTGCAGCTCCTGAGCGAGCAATTACAGTTCATCCAACCAAAGGCTTTCATTTGATCCAGCCTCAATTAGAAGCAAAGGCATTGCCACATCTGCTCACGAGTTCAGAAGTGTCCACAGTTCCACTTAGATTATTGCTGTATTTCTGCAGCCTTTGATAGACTAAGATTGATTACAAAAAATAAGAAAAAAGAGTGACCTTCCTCAGACTTTTCCAGTGGTATTTCCATTAGTATTTTATAATCACTGTTTAAGGGAGAAATTGCTCTCTGGTTATTAAGGTAAAAATTATCACCTTCTTTTACTAATAAAATCAATAAAGGCTCCTACCCTTTGAAAAGCCCAGAAACCTTCTCTCTCTTCATAATTAAACATTTCAACCTAATCTGGAGCAATAATAACCTTCAAAGTTTTAGAAAATTCCTAATAATAATATCTTACAAGCCACCTTTCTGCTCAGCAGGTTTCACAAATTGCAGCCCAGATTTGGAAAGCATCTTTATTAATGGCTGGACTGAGATAAACATGTCAGGTTTTAAGGAGTTTTTTTGTGGAGTTTCATCATCAGTGGTAAACAAATCCCTGTAGGACATCTGAATGCTGCATTCCTGCACAAATTAAGGGCTGTTGTTTCTGGGTTTGCTATGGAGCAGCCAGGGGTTGTAATTTTTAATTGCTGGTGCCTCTAGCAGGGCATTTGCACTCACTCACAGACCTCTAAGGGAATCATGGAATGGGTTGGGTGTGAAGGGAGCTCACAGCTCCTCCAGTTCCAAACCCTGCCATGGCCAGGGACATCTTCCACTGGACCAGATTGCTCAGAGCTCCATCCACCCTGGCCATGGGCATTTCCAAGGATGGGGTAACCTGTGCCAGGGCCTCACCACCCTCACAGCAAAGAATTTGTTCCTGTTATCTCATTTAAACCTGCTCTTTGTCAGTTTGAAGCTGTTCCCCCTTGTCCTGTCACTCCAGGCTCTGTAAACACCCCCTCTCCATCTTTCTTTAGGTTCTCTTCAGGTACTGGAGGACCACAATCAGGTCACCCCAGAGCCTTCTTCTCTCCAGGCTGAACAGTCCCAACTCCCTCAGCCTTTCATCGCATCAGAGCTGCTTCATCCCACTGATAAACTTTGTGTCCTCCTCTGGACTCTCTCCAACATGTCCTTGTCCTTCCTGTGCTGGGGACTCCAGAAAGGATCAGGCTGTCACAGATATTGACCATTTATAGCTAACTTCTATTAAAAACATTTTTTTTTCAAAATGTTTTATTTTTTACACCCCCTCTCCATCTTTCTTTAGGTTCTCTTCAGGTACTGGAGGACCACAATCAGGTCACCCCAGAGCCTTCTTCTCTCCAGGCTGAACAGTCCCAACTCCCTCAGCCTTTCATCGCATCAGAGCTGCTTCATCCCACTGATAAACTTTGTGTCCTCCTCTGGACTCTCTCCAACATGTCCTTGTCCTTCCTGTGCTGGGGACTCCAGAAAGGATCAGGCTGTCACAGATATTGACCATTTATAGCTAACTTCTATTAAAAACATTTTTTTTTCAAAATGTTTTATTTTTTATATGTGTGTTGGAACACAGTGGGAAGAAGCCCTTTTTGATGTCCCTTGTTCCAGCAGGGTTAGCTGTGGATTTTGAGGGTCAGTGAAGGTGCAGTCAGTGAGGATGAGAGCACTAAATATCTCTTAGGCCAGCTGGAGTATCAGTGTTCACTTACACAGTGGTAAAGGGGGATCAAAATTCCTAATCTCACATGGAGAGATACTGTTCCTGCCTCTCTAATTTCTCCTGTCCTTTTCTGGAGTTCCATTTATCAGGATTACTTGCTCCTCAGACAAGTTATCTCTGTCAGGCTTGAATGGCTGCTCTCCTGGGCACCGAGAGACATCCCAGCTAATTAACTATCATCCTACATTTGACGATGACGAGCATCCACTGAGAACCTTCCATCCCAGTGGATCTCTTGGAGCTCCACATATTAAACAAACCTGCCTGTGCCAAGCCCAGGGATTTCCTCCTCACAAATGAGTGGTAAGCAGTTCGGAGCCGAGTTTAGGGGCAGGCAGAGGAGCTGTGCTCCAGTTCATGGCAAGGGGAAGGAGTGCCCTGATGGAATGATTAACTTGTCTAGGAAAATGATGTCTCTGCAGGGATTTTATTTCACGTGTAGATGCCACCAGGAGCCCTGCAACAGAGCAGGAAATACAGTTTAGGAATCCCCTCTCAGCAGTGCCCATGTATAGAATTCCTGCAGGTATCACAGGTGTGTGTGTCAACTTATAGTTAGGCAATCAGAACTCAAAATTCCTCATTTTGATCTAACCTAACCATTTCCTAGCCATAAACATTTCTAAACATGGGTGTTTTCTTATGAAAGAGTGTCCTTTCAGTGCCTGTTCTTGAAACCTCTTAGGCATTCCCAAGGGATGACTGGGCTAATGCTGGACTTTCTTAATCCATAGTTAAGCCATTTCAATGAGGGATCTTAACCAGTGTTCTGTGGCCCTGAGTTGTGCTGTGTGGACAAGTCCTCTGACTCCTTTAGGCATCTGGGAAATGCCTGTTTTGGGGCAAACCTTATCTCTAGAGTTCAGTTTTGTTTGGAGATGGCTTGGCTCTGGCTTTCAGCAACATCCTCAAATCATGTAACAACCAAAATGCACATCTACATTTACAAGAAAAGATGAAAATCCCCAAGGCCTTTGTACCCCCTCCCTTTCTCCCTCTGTGGGTGAAGACAATAATTTGTGCTCTGTACCAACAAAAAGAAAGAGCTGCCTAAACACTGAGTGCTGTTGTGAGCAGGACTCAGTGGGTGTGAATCTGTGCAGCCCCACTGAAGGGGACAAAACTCTGCTGATTTCTACCTGCTTTGGACTCAGGCCCTCTCATATTTATTACTGTTATCACCTGATCCTGAGTTGCAGCTCTCCTCCAAGTTTACTCATCACTGACCTTATCACATCTCCTTTCATTTGCTTCCTATCTGAACAATTTACATTTCACCTCCTTGGAGCTTTTTTTCCTTGGATGAGACTCCTTTCATCTCCCATCATAATGTTCAATAATGACATTTCCATTTGCTTTCCTTTTCATGAGGCTTCTTTTTGAAAACAGGATCTGACCTCTCTCTTTGTATTCTCCCATCAGCCAAGAATCACATTGAGCATGAATTTAATTGACTTATTACATCTTTACAGAATGTGGGTCCTTTAGGTTTGTGTGTGTTCTGTATGTTTGTTTGTTAATTCCTGGGTCTTTGAGAAGTAGATTATGCAATTTCCAGAGCTTATTTCCCATTACTATTGAATCTTTCAATTGAACTGAATTTCATTGTGAGATGGAAAATAGAATGAACTGAAAATTCAACTGAAAACATGTCAGTATTGTTGATACATATGCTAGTGCTATTATAGACTTTATCAGCTTATTTTCTCTTCTGGGGCTGAGTAGGGAGGAGAAACATCAAATAAACAAAAGCAAGCAGAGTTTTTTTCTTTCACTGAAAGAAATGTCTATATTACACAGAATAAAACCTTATTTGCCCTGTTTTGATGAACATGAAACCCCCCTGATCCTGTTCTTCAGTCCTCAGAGGGAAAACTGCTCATTTCAAGAAATGTCCAGCATGACTTTTATTTAGCAGCCTCCTGATCTGGTGCAAACTGGCCCCTCACTATTGACCCAGAGGGAATGCCATTGATTTTGCCTGCAGAGAATCTGGCCATTATGATAAAAATTGACATTGGTGCTGCTGGCACCTTGTGGCTCATGCCAGCAGGGTGCTGCTGTGACACACAGCAACACAGAAGGAACCAGCGGGTACAAAACCTTTTTGCAATGTTTAGGTTGCATTAACAAACGTTGCTTTGTTGCTGGGGTCATGGCAAGATGCAATATTCCCTGGAAAGCAGAGTGTGGTGGAGAGCTCAGAGGACTGCAGTCCCTGCCTGCTGTGCTGTACCCCCTGAGAATGGGATGTGTAACCACTGTGCCTCATGGCTTTTTCTCTGATATTCCAGCACTTCCTGCTATTTGACCTTTTTGAGCATTTCTGAGCACTAAACTAGCATTTGATAGAAGTAATTACAATGACTCCAAGATCCCATTCCTGACTGGAAATGTGGAGTTTGGTTATTATCCCTGTGTACATTACTTAGCACTTATCAAACACTGAATTTCATTTGTCATCACTTATCTCTTAATCACTTATTCTGTGATTCTCTACAGTCAGGCTCAGATTTGACTATGTTCAGTTATTTTGTGTCTTCCACAAACTTCATCTTCTTTCTATGAACCCTCTTTTCCAGCCCAATTATGACTATATTAAATATGTTTATTCCTAGGTCTTTAGGTGCTTTAACAAGAAAATGTCTCTCATCCCATGAGCTCAGAGCTGCTTTAAGAGCTTTGAGATGCTACCATGAGAGTTTTGTTTTGTTTTTTAATTTCTGAGCTCTGCATTGACTAAATCATCCTTATTGATATATTCCTTAATCACTTGGAAGAGCCTGAAATGATTTGTGAGAGATGACTTCACTCTACAACTGCTGTATTGACTCTTCCCAAAGAATGATGTGCTGCCCATGTGTTCACTAATTCTGTTTGGGTTATTTTCTAATAATTTGGCTTGGTGCAGCAATCGTACCTGGTGATTTGGGCTCCAGAGCTGGTTTGGTTTTGGTTTTGGTTTTTTTTTCTTTTTTGGGGGGGGGGGTTTCTTTTTGTTTTTTTTGGTTGTTTTTTTTGTTTTTTGTTTTTTTTTTGTTGTTGTTGTTTGGTTGGTTGGTTGGTTGGGTTTTTTTTTGTTTTTTGGTTTTGTTTTGGGGTTTTTTTGGGGTTTTTTTTTGCTGTTGTTTGTTTTGGGGTGGGTTTTTTTTGTTTGTTTGGTTTTTTTGGTTGGGTTTTTTTTTTGTTGTTGTTTTTTTGGGTTTTTTTTTAAGGCTGGAGTTATATTTGCCAGTTTTCCTTCTGGTGTGCAGATTTCTTTCCACTGAGGTCGGGAGGTGGCTGGCACAACTCTGTGTGATGCCAGCCAAGGAAGGATCAACATGGACTGAAATCTCTTTATTTCAGTCTCTGAAATCTTCCATTTGTCCCAGTCTTTCTCTTCACCACCAGTTTTAGGTTTCGGGGGCAACCCTTCTAATCCCTACATGGGGCTTTGTCACTACACCAGATAAAAGCTGCATTTATGGAGTCTGAGCACGTTGGGATCATGTGAGGCTTTTTAAGGATCAAGTTTTGCCTGACAACCTGGAGTCTGAACAAGCAGTACTTGTGCTCGAGGCTTCTTTCTGATGGGAAGAGAAGCAGAGCTGTGAGCAGCAGGAGAGACAAGGGTCCTTCAAATCACAATCCTGCTTCAGTCCCTCTTCTTTCTGAATCATTTGTCCAGCAAACTCAAGAACCAAACAAATGTGGATTATCCTCAGTGGAAGAGGATTTTATCTTTAGCTGGTATAAATCAGAACAGCTCGAGGGAAGGGTTTTTTGGTTTGTTTTTGGTTGGCTTTTTTTTTTTTTTTCCTGAGCTAAGGATCTGGCCACTTTCACACTATCCAGTTATATCTGTGGATCAATAAAAAAATTCGAAATAGAATTCTTTTTAAGTGGCATAAATCCCACAGCTCTGTCAAAAGGCTTTGTATCATTCTAGAAATCCCAACCGGCCTTAAACTTGTGCTGTCCATCTGTCTTTAGGAGAAGTTTGTGTAATTTGGATTGTTGGGTTTGTTTTAAGACTGGTTCCCTCAACAAAATGCCCAGGTGGATCAAAGCATGGTACAAACCCAAGCCTGAGTATAGCCAGTTCAAATGGACACAGTGATTTTCACGTCAGTAAAATCCTCACTTCTGACATTAATTGAGGAACAATCTCTCTGCACAGCAAAAGGTTAAATCTGGCCCCTTTCTTGTCTATCTTATTCTGGTTTGGTGGATAAACTGGGGACTGCTGCCTGCAGAGCTGTCCTGCCCCTTTTCACCAGCATGTATTTCAATCCCAGCATTATATAAGCTTTTATTTTCTTAATGTATTAGATAGCCCTTAAATGAGAAGACAGGCCCTGCAAAATTGCTTTTCCCTGCAGGCCAGGATCAGCCTCACCAGTCCTTCCTACCCAGTTCTGCTTCTTTCCCAGCTGCTTTAAAGTCTCATCACTCCTGAGCAGGAAGCCTTAAATATTTCCAGTGACATTTCCTTGGCCTGCGGTGATTTAATATTATTAACCTGGTGTGTTATTAAAGTGACAGGAGGTGTCTCCCCTCTGCAGGTATATTTTCCTGAAAACTCATTTGAATTTTTATTACTTTATTCTGAGGGGCAGCTGGTGAAGCGCAGAAGGGGCAGGGAGGGCACAGGAGGGAAATGCACCTGGTTTTGGGGATGGAGATCTCCTCTGTACATATATTACAGGTTCTGGTATAGCTTATTCCACCAGAGTTTACTTCAGATTTAAGTGTATTTCTTAGCTGGAGCAGTCAAACTAAAATATTTGCAAGAAAAATGTCTCTTTCCAGAGTCTGCAGCCCATTTCAACAGCATAACCTGGGGGCAAATGGGCTTTTATGTCCTTTGCAAATCCCACAAATTTTATGCTTTACCCATGTCTCAGTCCAACTCTGCTTAAGTTTCATCTTTCAGTTGTTACTGTAGGAAAAATCTAATGTGCAGAGTGAAAAATCTATAAACTTAGGACAGTGGAGAAACAAAGCCAGATTTTTAGCCAGCATAAATCAGTAGAACTAAAATCATTAGAATGGACCTGTATTAGTTCCCTCTTGCTGCACACAGTCTACAGGGCTTTGTTTGCACAAATATGAGGGGGAACTGATTTTAACTACTCAAAAAAGAAAAAGTATTTCCACAGTGAGATCCTTGTGTAACGAATGTCCATAAATTTTCAAGAATGTTTTGAAAACTGTCAGTTATAAAGTGTTCTTTTTGGTTCTAGAAGTGAAGAAAAGATGAAATCCTTTCTAGCCACTCATCCAGAAAAGCCAGATTATTAGATCTCCATCAGCTACTGACACTGTTAGAACTTAATTTTGTCATGCTTTTTTCCTGCCCTGTCCAATCTGTCATGGATAATTTTTAAGGAAATTTGAGTAAATTCCAACATCTCCGAATTCTTTGTGAAACAGCCCCTTTGTGTTGTTCTCCAACAGGTATTTGGTTCCGTACTTTGCTCCAAGCCCATCTCTTTGCTTTTTTCATTAAATGATGTCTCTGAAAGGTTATTTGAAGATATTTCCTTTGTCTCTGGCTTATCAGCTCCTTTCCATCTGCCTATCTCGGCAGCAGCTCATTGGTATTTTAGACAGTTCACTAAAAACTTTGCAAGTTAAGAAACGATATCCAATCCTGCCAGGGCTTCATTCTTAACCAAGGCATTCATGACTTTTCTGTCAGGCTATAAAACTGGTTTTGTAACAAAACCCTCCCATTCAGGTTTATTTTTACCTTTTCCCTCTATATAATCTTCAAAATCACTTTAGAAAAATACTGTATCAAAAGCTGATATTAAACTTTCTAGTGCCTGGCAAATGATTCAAAGCAACGGCTCACACTGGGGTAAACCCAGAGATTTCTTTTGTAAAGTTCCACCTACATAATCTCTTAGAGGTAGGTTTTTAGAGCTTACTATTTACTTTAGTCTGGAGACATTTTCTTGCTTTTATGGCTTATCTACTTGCTGTCCACCAGTCCTTTTAGATAGCAATGTCGCTGTTTTCCTACCCTTTAATCTTTTTCTCTTGCTCAGAAGTTGCCTTTGCTGTCACCCACCCCAAGCTCAGGCAAACCACGAGCAGCCCAGCTGCTCTGCAGTGGATGGCTGGAGCAAAGGCTGGGATGCAGCCTGGGAGGGAAGGAAAACTGTGCTGGGAAAGGCAGGATGGGCAAGGCTTGCTTCCAACTGAGAGTGTTTGGATTAGAGATTGGGAATAAATCCTCCCCTGGGAGGGTGGACAGGCCTGGCACAGGGTGCCCAGAGAAGCTGTGGCTGCCCCTGGGTGCCTGGAAATGTCCAAGGCCAGGCTGGAGCAGCCTGGGACAGTGGAAGATGTCCCTGCCATGGCAGGGGGTGGAATGGGATGGGCTTTGAGATCTTTTCCAACCCAGGCCATTCAATGATGCTGGTAGGATCACAGAACAGCAGGATGATCTGCTGAAGTCTTTCTGCTACCGTGTCACTGGATTGCTGAGATCTCCTTTAATTGAGTGATCTTTAATTGAGAGTAACAGTCTGGCTTTCAAAGGATGCCTCTGGGACCTGTGCCATGCTCCCTGTCTGTCCTCTCTCTCTCACAGGGACTGAGCTGCTGCTCTCCCAGGCCTCCCTGGGAAGCCAGGGCTCCAGCAGCATTACAGACACTTGTTCTCCCTGGCCTGCAGCAAACACTTCTCTATAATTCATGGGATATCTGGGAGTGAAGCAAATGCCATGCGGAGCCCCATGGAGGAGCTGCAGCTGAACATCTGGATGGTTTTACAAGCAAAAACAAGCACAGCTTTTACAAACCTCACTACCCCAAATTTCTCTTGCAGAGTTCTGCTTAAAAACAAGTCCTGTTGAGGGGTTAGGGAGGAGGCAACACAAGGATGTGTTGTGGAAGTGTGGTGTGGTATTTCCCACAGCATTTATGTAGCAGGCATTGCTGATCTCTGGATCCACATGGGAAAGTTTCACCACCTATCTTAGTTATAGTGAGCTAAAACATAAAGCCCCCCTACCCTTCCATCTGAAATAAGGTTTTTATCCCCTGTGAAAAGCCATGATGGTGTCTCTGCCTCCTGCACCAGTGTCTCCTGATTTATGCACAAACCTCCATGTCATTGCAGGGTGTTATCATTTATTATTTCTGACTCAAGATTTCTCAGTCCTCACCATCTCATAGCATGACCTGGTTCACAGTTCTTCAGAAAAGAGACAGAAGGAGGGAGCATTTAGAATTTATTCTTCTGTTTTGTTTGTGCTTAAGGAGAGGTTACAAAGTGCTTTGTGGTCTGTTTTTTTCCAATTTGATTTAAACTCCTTTTCTAGTGAAAACCCTGACATTAAAACAGATGCATTTCTATCAGAGCAAGTAACTTCCATTAAGTGTTTGCATCTTTAAAAATATTCTACATTTAAATGAATGCCTTGTGATGCACTGAAAAAAGTCTTTGGTGGGAAATTCTCATTTATTTTTAATGCTGAGTCCCTAAAAAGACAGACTTTGAAAGGAACAAAGGACTGACTGGAAGTAAAATGATATGTGTTCTTTCTGAATCGCTCTGATGCAGACATTAAGCAATCCCACAGCCAGTTCCAAACAGACCTGTGCTGCTCCATGCCACGTGCTCTCCAGGAAGCAGTTTAGCTTGGTTTATATTTTCTTCTGTATCCTGGGCTGTGAAGGTTGGTGGCCATGAGCCTGACCTGGTGGTCCACAGGCCCTGCTGAAAGCCCCTTTTTATCTTCTGTGATTTTCCTCAGACCAGCAGTTCTGTGAGAGGGAACCACCCTTGGGGACTGGGATGGATCCTGTGGAGACTCCCCAGACCTGGGAGCCCTCACACCCCTGGGTGAGGCATTATTTTCCTCCTGGGTATCCCTGAGTTACCCTTTGGGTGAAGAGCTGTGACCTGCTGGGAGCCCTGGGTTGAGAGGCCTCCCCTGTGTGTGTGGGTGCAGCTTTGGGACATGGTTCTTATTCCTGCAGTAACCCCAACCCCGAGATATTCTCCAGACCTGTAACTCTTCCCAGCGTGCTGGAGTCACCATCCCTGGGTGTGTTTAACAAAGCCTGGATGTGGCACTGGGTGCCAGGGTTCAGTTGAGCTGTTGGGGCTGGGTTGGACTTGATGATCTTGAAGGTCTCTTCCAACCCAGTGATTCTGTGATTCTGTGAATTCCTGTCACTGGCTGTCACCATGGCCACCCTGCTGTTCATTAGCTCAGGCCATTGGTTTGGTTGTGAATGAGTTTGAGTTTATTTGTTTATTTGAAGTTGTTTCCATGTACCTCAGTGACAATGAGTGTCTGCAGAGCAATGCTTTCCCTGCCATGCAGAGAGAATAATTTCTCACCTCGCTCTTGCTCAGATGCACAAATAACCTGCACACAGTTCAGGCACAGGGACTGGGCATGCCCTTCCTGCTGCTCTTCCTTCCACAAGCACACAGCAAATGCAGGATTTCCATCTCTTGTGGCTCTCCCACACCTTATTCCCAGCTCTGAACACAGAGAAGTTGTTCCCACCCTCACCACTCCATCCTGGACACACTTTGCCTGCTAAACCTTTATCCAGCAAGGATGTTCACACACCCAGGTGCTGATTGCCTCCACCAGCCCAGAAAAGCTCCCCTATCCCAATTTCTCCCAGGTGCAGCCTCCCCAGGCACATCAGTGCCATTGACTCCTTCAAACACAGCACCTGCAACCCCCCAGCCACACTTCCCTGCCTCTCCTGCTTCACTCCATCTACTCCTTCAGCCTCCCAGCCATCCCTGTGGCCCGCTAAAGGAATTTTGGTGTCCAGGTGATGCTGCTCTCCCTTTCCAGCCCCACTGCTGTTACATAAGGCTGGGTGCTGGGTGCAGGAGCCATCCCTGAGCACATAATGGATGCTGCATTTGCCTACGCTTTCTGTACTTCCAGTCTCTACATCAGTGCTTTGTAAAGCCCTTTGGGATACTGGGAATGTGAAAGACTCTATAAAAAACCCAAAGCCTATTCTATTCTAGAACAGTGCTTTTAAGTCCTTTTATCACAGAATGAGGCAAGGGTTGAATTGAGCCCAGAAATAGCAATTTAAAGTTTTCATGAAAGACTAGAACAGTGTATGTTTGGTATATTTTAACATAATCTGAGAACACTAAGTGCACTAAAAGCATTCCACTTATTTGTGGGTGGGGATCTGGAAAGGATGGGGGGGCGGGGGGGAATATACGTACTTGTTTTTTCTTTAGGAGTGCTTTCTATACAGAACCTGACAGAGATCTATCAGGAGGACAAAAGGGAAGGGTAGAAAAACACCCTCAGAAAGGTCTCTGATTGTATGGATTCTAGAAGATAGTGGCTTGCTTCTGCTGTTTGAGTGTGGAGAATTATTTGGGATGTGATCTGGAAAAACACAAGGGAGAAGGCTTTGAGTTATACCAAAGTTCTGAGGTTCTGAGTTAAACACAGTCATTGGTAGGATTGGTAAAGACGTGGCAGTCAGCAGGAGCCAGGAGTTTAACCAGGGCACGGGGATCTAAGGGCAGGCAGGAGGAGATGGCACTGGGAAAATTAGAGCAGGCATCAGCCAATCCAGAATTCAGGCAGCTGCCTCCAGCAGCACATGGCACATTGTAGTGGGATCCAGAAAAAAGAAAAGTGGATCTGGAATGTCAGAATTTTGTGTCCAAACCCATTTCATATCTCCTCTTTTGCCATCCCAGGTCAGCTCTGAACATGGACACCAGAACAGCCCTCACTATGGCTGGATATTTTATTACATGGACCTGTCAAACAAATCCAACACAGTCTGGAAGTACCTAGAAGCACCCTCTCGTGCCACTTCCCCAAACTTTGCTGCATTGACACATTTTGGCAACAGTGAGTGTATACTGGTATTAATTTGGGGGTCTTTGCTAGAGGTATTTCATAGTGCCCACTGCAAATATGTGTATACATAGAAATTTCCCAAGGAGAAAATGCTTGTAATAAAGCCCCATTAATTAGTTCTTGCTGAACTCACCAAGTTTAGTCTGTTTTTAATCTGTTTAGTCGCTTTTCTATTAGTGTAGCTCTAACTTTTAGAATCAAAACATTTTATGATACTGAGTCAGAGAGGCTTTGCTGAAGCCAAGCCCATCAATGTGATTATCAGTTCAACTTGGAATCTCCCCAAATAATTAAATCAGGCTTATTTGATAAAACCTATTTTCCATAAAATCATGTTGACAGTCATTAATTCTATTCCTATCCCTTAATTCTTTATTAATTGGTTCCTCTATTAGCTCGTCCATTATTTTCACTGCATTTATGTCAGGATAAATTAGCAATCCAAAGTAACTTGTAATCCCATACAGTGAGTTTTATTTTTAATGTGACATTGTTATCAGACCATCCTGTTACCTGTAACTTTCATATTATTTATGACTTTTATTTGTATTTATGAGTTAGATATCTTCCAAACTGTCTCTTGACTTTGATTTAAAGTACCCAGACTGGTCTACAAATAGTTGTTGTTCATCTACTGGTGAACTTAAATGATCTCTTCACCTTCCTTACCATCAGCAGTTTTCAGTTCAAAGGTTGTGTCCCAGCAAGATCAACATCTCAGCTGGTTGTTTGCCAAAGTCATTCAGCTGATTTATCCTCTCTGTGGGGATCTCCATGCCATGTAAACCTGGTCTTCTCTTCATTCTCTTCCTTTTTTCATTCTGCACTTCCTTAAAATACCTTCTTATCCAGTTCGTGCACCTTTTTTCTTTTAGAACATCTCTTTAATCAGCCTTGGTTATCAGCCCCTGGCCAGGGGACTGGGGCTGTGACCATCCACAGCCCTGTTTCACATTCCTGGAGAGCAGGGTGGGGTAGGGAGGAGCAACAGCTCATGGACTTCCAGGACTGAATTTAGCACTTGTGGATTCTTCCCTCTGGAAGAGGTCCTACTCCTGCAGCCAGAGGGGATGCTCATACACAGAGCTAGCTGCTTGAGAGCAAATTCTGTCTTTTTGATAGAATTTTGATGCCTCTTATTTTCCAGCCCTCGACTGTGATAGACACAACTATTCCTGTGCCTCACTTCCTCCTCACACTCTGTGCACATCAGCTGCCTTGATTTATTTCTAAACCTAGACACAAAAACACTCTGAAACCTGCTCAGGTCCTCCTGCTTTCCCAAAAATCATCGGGTTTTTTTTTCTGCTAGAGATGTTATTTTTGTCTCAGAGATATAAGAGTAGAGTTCTGCCCTCCTACAGCAAACAACCTATTGGGAAATTCTGGGATTCCAGAGGCCTGCATCAGCTTGTAAGTCCTGTGAGGAGTAGCTGGGGAAGCTGGAGTTCTTTAGCCTGGAGAAAAGGAGGATCGGGGAGACCTTCCCACTCTCTACAATTCCCTGACAGGAGGGTGGGGTCAGCCAAGGATTGGTCTCTTCTTCCTGAGGACAAGTGACAGGACTTTGGGGACATTGTCTCAAGTTGTACCAGGGGAGGTTCAGGTTGGACATTAGCAGGAATTTCCTCACTAAAAGGGTGTTCAGGCATTGGGAACCAATTCCAAACCTCCCAAACCAGGCCTGGACGTGGCACTCAGTGCTCTGGGCTGGGGACAAGGGGGACAAGGTGGGGATTGGTCAGGATTCTATGGTTTTGGGGGCAATCAAAACTTGGTGATTTGGTGATTCATATTTTGAATTCCAAATCAACCTAAACCTCACTTCAGGCATCCTCTAAATCTCTCCCCAGAGCCATCTCTTTATGCTGCAGTTTACAAACTGATACTGAATAGAATTCCATTTTTTCCATCATTATTAACAATTTGTCATCTTTGCTTTACCTCCCTGGCTGATGTATAGTGGAACAGGTTGATACTTTTGTTAGGGTTTGCTTTATCCATTACATACTTTAAAAACTTTCCTCATTTTCTTTGGCTCTGCCAAAGATGGATTTTCCCCTGGTATATTTTGTCTATATTAAAACATGTTATGCTTAAAAGGGCCAATAGGCAGTTAATTTCAGACATGGATTCCTGCTTTCATATAACAGTAATCATCATCATAATAAAAATATGGGGAAACAGCACTTATGTATTTTTATTTCCCTTGTCTCTGCAGGTCTCTGTACAATATTGTTCAATACTATTATCTTGGTTAATTTTTAATATCACAAGCGCTGGAGTTTCTACTGTTTCTCCACAGTGATATGTCCAGAATCTAACAATATTCCTTTTCCATTTTTTTCCCCTAATCACGACCTTACATTTTTACTCCAGTGAAGTTTTGCCACATCTACACTGTTGTAATTGAGGGCAAAACTTGGCCCTTTGACATCAATGGAATTATAGTAGAGATGAATCTATTCCACTTAGAGCATAAAATCTTTCCTTGTAAATCAATCCCTCCAGTCCCTAAATCATCTCTGAAGATGTTCTTTGAGTTCCCTCCAAGTTGTCAATACATTGCTGATGCTGAGATACTCAGAACTGACTGAATGTTTGTTTCGTTGAGCCCAGAGGGAGAAAAAAAAATGACCTCACTTGACAAGAATTTATATATATCCTAAATAACCCTGTTCTCCTGTTATTTGCTGCCATATTAACCTGATGTACTAATGTGTGATTTATTCTTATCCTCTCTAAATAATTCACTTCCTGAATAGCTGCAATTCAGGTGGTTTGTGTTGGTTCATGTTGTTGTGCAGCTCAGATGTTGCTGCCTCTCCTGATTCCAGGCTGACCAGCTGCTTTACTATTTTTGCACTTGGGCTTTTTGCTGATTTTTCACCTTAGACGAATAACCTTCCCTTTTTGGCTTCACCTCCAAAATGAAGCTAATAATGTGGCCAGGCTGCACTTTCCAATTATGGCTTAGCATGTTTGCATTTTTAAAGGATGTTTGGGCCTCCCCATGGGAAGTATTATGACTCTAGTTACTTCCCAGTGCTCTCAGAGCCAATCCAAAGTTTATTTAAGTATATAATGACAGTTTAATTGATCTGGTCTTTCAGTGCCTTTGTCACCATGTTCCTCTCCCCTTGTGGGCACACGAGACATTGGTTGGGACAGAGTCAATTTTCTTCTCAGTAGCTGGGCCAGTGCTGCATTTTGGATACAATATGAGAAGAATATTGATAACAAACTGATGGTTTGGTTGCTGCTGATTCCCTAAATCCAGGACTTTTCAGCATTTCATGCTCTGCCAGTGAGGAGGTGCACAAGAAGTTGGGAGGGAGAATGGCCAGGACAGCTGACCCACACTATCCAAAGGGACATTCCACACCCAGAGCTTCTTGTCCAGTACAGAAACTGAGGGGATTTGGCTGGAAGGGGCTGATACTGCTCAGAGATGGGGTGGGCAGGGGGTGGTGAGCAGCTGTGTTGGGCAGTTGTGTTGTTTTTCTTGGGTTTTAATCCCCTCCTTCTCTTTTTCATTACTAGTAGTAGTACCTTTTACTAGTATTATTAGTACCTTTATCATATTTTACTTTGTTTCAGTTATTAAATTGTTCTTATCTAAACCCATGAGTTATTTTTTTTTCTAATTCTCCCAATCCCACTGTGGTAGCAGGGGATGGAGTGAGCAGCTCTGTGGTTCTTTGTTGCCAGCTGGAGTTAAATCAGGGCAAGGGCCAAATCCTTGTGGTGTAAATCAGCACCCATCTTTTAACACTGGCTGAGGAACTGCCTGGCTCAATGACTCATTAGCTGCAAGCCTTGTTTAAAGGGTGAGATTTTTTTTTCCTATTATTTTAACATTTCCATGATTTTTCCATGTTTTCCATCCTACTTGAGAGCCTTGCTTGGATAAGCCCAGCCCCAGACTGTCTCTCCTTGGCTGGCTAAGTCAGACAGTTTTATTTCTGCTGCTCATGGTCTTTTTTTAAGCTGAGTGCCAGAAAGCACTGAGGTGAGCAGGGTGAATGGGCTGGGAAGAGGGAGTGGTGAAAGAGAGGAAAATTCTGGGACTTCTCTTTAAAAGAGCAGTGATGAAGGTTAAGCTGGAGCCAGCTGGCCCTGCTGGCTGGCGCTGCTGATAGACAGAACCTTTATCAAGTGTCAGCAAAGACATGTGACATTTATCACCGTGGAAAGCCGGGTGCTGCTGCACTGACAGAGTTATTCAGCACACGCCATCTCCACTGCACCAATTCCCTTAATGACACAATTTCTCCCTGAGACTGGGACAGGTCTTCCTCCTCCTCATCTCTGCTTCTCCCTCAGCTTCCTTTTGATACCCTTCCCTCCATATATTTTCTTTCCTTTTTTTTTCTCCTTTTTTCTTTGCCATTCCTTGTCATTCCATCCATTTTCTTTTCATACCTGTTTTTTTCCTGCTCTTTTCCAGCACTTCACCCCTTTCCTCTGCCTTTCCTCCCTTTTTTTTTTCTGCCCAAACAGCCCAGGAGAGTCCCACCAAACCCCACATCCTCAGGCTGGCCGTGGTGTGACTGCAAAATAACAACTTCCAGCCTTGGCTTATAAAATATTCCAGATCACTCCAGGTCACAGGGAAGTTACCTGTCAGCTGCTGCTGGTGAAATTCCTGCTAAAAGGCTGGGATTTCTTCATCAACAGAGCTAAACCCTTTTCCAGGTACAGTAGTGGCTGCAGCAAGCTGCTCAATGGGAACAAAAGAGATGTGAGGCCCTGCAATTAAGTGATTATGCAAATCTGAACAGGGATTTCGTTTTAAAGCATTTTCCAGCATGAACATGATGTGATTGCAGGGGACATGTGAGCCATCCCAATAGCCAAGGAGCAGAGCTGGCCGGCCCCTATGGAATGCACACCTGGGAATAAGTGAGCCAGTCACTGGATGTCACCATTGAGCTGCAGAAATGTGGCTTCGAGTTCATTATTCATCTGCTTTTAAAAGTACTGAGTTTTTAAGGGAAGTCTCTGCTGCTGGCAGCCCTTGGGTGAGTCAGCACCTTGTTGGGGACTGGACCTTTTGCTGGGACTCAGCACTGGTGTCTAATCCCTGAGTAGGTGGAGTTAAAAATCCCATCCTGTAAGGGAACAGAGGGACCAGGGACCCCTCTGAATTTTGTGAGCTGAGTTTGGAGGTAGCTGGGTGAATGTCCTGAGAACACAATGACTCAGAGCCCTGCAAAACTGTTCCCATCTCTGCAGCATTTACATGGTGGAAGGTGGAGGTTCCACTAATGGCATTCGAATTTTGGTGAGACCCCACCCCCAGACCTGCATCCAGCTCTGGGGTCCCCAGCACAGGAAGGACAGGGACCTGTTGGAGCAGGTCCAGAGGAGGACACAAAGTTGATCAGAGGGATGGAACAGCTCTGTTGTGAGGAAAGGCTGGGAGAGTTGGGAATGCTCAGCCTGGAGAAGGCTCCAAGGTTACCTCATTGTGAACTTCCAGTTCTTGAAGAGACTACAAGAAAGATGGAGAGAGACTCTTAACAAAGGCCTGGAGTGACAGGACAAGGGGGAATAGCTTCAAATTTACAGAGAGGAGGTCTAGATTATAGATTGGGAATAAATCCTTCCCTCTGAAGGTGGAAGGCCCTGGCACAGGTTGCCCAGAGAAGTTTTGGCTGCCCCATCCCTGGAAGTGTCCAAGGACAGGTTGGATGGGGCTTGGAGCAACCTGGGATAGTGGAAAGTGTCCCTGACACAGCAGGAGGGTTGGATCTGGATGATTTTTAAGGTTCTTTCCAACTCAAACTCTTCTAGGATTCTATGATATTAGTATTGCACAAAGTCCCTTGAGCTTCACAAAAGAGCTGAGGCCAGAACTACCCAATTGGACACTCAGCACCAGGAGGACTTGGTGACCTAATGCACAACTACTGTCCTGAGAATGAGAGCTCCAAACAGAAGGAAAACAGAATAATTTTCACTTAACTGGAAATGTTCAGTTGTTTCGAGTCTCTTAGGCTGTTATGTAGGAAATTATCTCTGATGATCCAATTAGTAGAATGGAATAGGGATCTGCATGGGACTGAGAATGTACTCAGAGCATAGATTAAAAGAAAATTGTGTATATCTATTAAAAAAAGAATTAAAAAGAGGTGGGGGGAGGTGAAAAAAATGCAAAGAAAAGAGAGATCTTTTCTCATGTTCTCCCCCAAGAAATCATAGAATCTCCTGATTTGGAGAGGAGTCAAAGGATCAGAGTCCAGCTCCTGGCCCTGCACAGGCCACCCCAACAATCCCACCATGAAAGACCATCCAAATACTGATTAGATCATTCCCAAAACCACAAAAAATAGCAAGACTTCATTGCTGAACCCACTTGACAAGTGTTTGGTGAGCCTTAGGATAAATAACTCACTTGCTACACACAAGTCTGGACACACACTGGGGTCGAACATTCTGGACGTGAAATTGCTGTGGGACTGTGTTAAATATCTGTGATTTTTGTGGGGTGTTGGTTGTTCTGTGTGAGCACCAGGCTGTGCTGCTTGGAGAAAACCCATTCCAGTGGAGGAGAAGGCAGTGAGAGGTGGGGCTGAGCAGAGCACTCGTAGCAAAGGGGAGGAGGAAGAGAAGGGACAGGGAGCACTAATTTAGCACAAAATCAAGATGTTGAGAGCCCGATTAATTGAGGTACCAGGAGAGTTGGAGGAATAGAAAATCTTTAATTGCCTGTACACCAATGTGAAGATTCTGGGTAGGAAAGGAGGAATAGGAATTCCTCACATAAGAGCACAAATTCGACCTACTTTGCTGCTACTGAAGCCTGATGGGAAGATTTGCATGAGTGGAATGTTAAAAGCACTGGTTACAATGTCTTCAGCAAGCAAAACCAGGCAAATAAAAGTAGGAGGACAATATTCTTATGTCAAAAATGGCATTTCCTGTTTCTGAGTCTCTAAGATCTCGGAAGCAAGTGATCTGAATTAATATTCTCACAAATAAAAAGCAAATCAGGTCCTTTCTGCTACCCACTGCAGACCAGAGAGAAACTTGATTTCTTGTCTGGCTCTTTACGCACCTCTCTGTTATACATAGGAGCTAAAAGACTTTCATCTGCATGGCCTGTGAAGGAGATCTCATGCTGCTAGAACTAAAATATGCTGGATTTTTTTTTCAAAAACAAAGATGAGAATTTCCCAAAATGTTGGATAAAAGTGTTTTATCTAACAGGAGGATAGTGCTAGACCTCATCATCTTGACAGGTAAAGAGAATTCAGTCCCAGAATTTAAAGTCAGAGAGCTGTTTGGATGCAAGTGGCATAGACTTTAACTACTGCCACATGCAAATGGAATAACATCAAACCACACAGATACACTCATAGCCAGAACTGATTTCACAAAGATGAAAGCTATTATGAACCCAGTGATTTGAGTAAAAGGAAAAAAAGGTAAATAGCTGGGAACTCTCTGGCAGTATTTTCTGTGCTTCAACAATACCATTAGCATCAGCAAGGGAAAAAGAATTTTTAAAAAACAAATCAAACAAAAGACATACTTGAAGAAGGGCTGGCCTGATGTCTAGAGGACAATTGGGAATGTAAAAAGTGACCTAGAAAACAAGTGCAGGTACCAGACTGAAGCCTCTGTGTTGAGGTTTGCTCAAGGTGTGAGTGCAGAAAGTGCAGCTCCCTCTCAGAGAGCAGCAGTTCTGCACAGTCTGTGAGAGCCCAGTTTCAGTATCTTCAGACCAGTGACTGAAGTGTGTCTGGATGAGCCTTCAGTCATTTAGCTGCTCACTGACATTGAAATTCAACTTTGCATCCCCTGCCAGCCCAAGAGCAATGCACCATCTGGTGCCCACATCCGCTCTGCTGAAGGGACACCAATAATTCATAGCTCAGGAGTGAACTCCGGGATGAATGGGGAGGGAAAGGCCAGCAAACACAAACAGGTCCTGAAACACAGAAGGAATTTGTAAGAAGTGGGAGCAGGTTTTAGACAGAAACCTTTTTTTTCTCTCAGAAATGACCTTTCTGTAGCTTCTGATTTCCTCCAGCCTGGATCCTCACTGACACCTTTCCAGTGGGGGCTGAGCACATCGAATGTCTGGGCCCAAATCTCTCCGTGTCTCTTCTTTCCCACAGGATTGGCAAGGGTTCAGTGGAGACTGTGCAGTTGAGACTAGAAATAGCATATAATGGTATTTTTCTGCCTGTGCTTTAAAACACCCTAGGCTTTAATTAGGATAGCAGCTGTGCTAGAAATGTTAGCTAGACTTCGTGATAGGGAAAAGTAGAGGGGGACTTTGTCTCTTACAATCCCTGTCTTTTTTTTCTCTTTTTTTAATGGGTTAATCTGAAATACAGTTCTCAGAGTTCTTGTGTACACTAACATGTCTTTAAAAAGAATCTGCCATCCATCTTCTCTATGCCAGGTTGATGGATTGGGAACCTCTGAGCAATATCTCTTGACTGAATGAGCCATCTTTGCACCTCCATGGGGAAAAGAGACATCACTGGGTGAAGCACAATGGATTGATACTTTCTTTTTTTGCCAGCAGCAGAATTGAGATGTTTTCCAGAACTTTCAGATATTGCATAGTTACAGAATGTGGATGATAATCAGTGAAGAAATGGACAATTAAAAAAAAATAAAATTACTATATCCTCTGCTAAAACACATCTCTGGATATCCAGGAGAATCTTGTTATGAGCAAGACAGAACTATTTGCCTTCCGTGTGCATCCCTTTAGTTTCAGAGCTGTCCCATTCCAAGCTATGGGTGAGGAAGGGCCTCACTAGCTCCTGCTGAAGTTCATGAAATGAAAGCCCCTCTCCCAAGCACGGTTTAAATGTTCTGCCTGAGTTGTGCAACCAGAATTTTCACAGTGGTAACTTGGCCTGAGCCCAAATTTGAATGTGGATTATTCAGCTCTGCTGCTCCTATCTGCAGGTCCATGCTCCAGCAGTCACAAGAGCTATTTAAAATAAGGACACAGATGCCTAAAACTCTCTTTCAAACTCCAAGATGCAGAACTGTGAGTCTGTGTTTGCAAAACTGGTTCCTGCTTAGGGGGAGATTTACAACACTGAAGTTTAGACAACTTGTCTTTGAGGTGCTCCTTGAAAATTCAGAAAAAGAGGGGCTTGTGCAAGAGGAACTTCAGATCTGCTCTGGAAAGTTTCTTATTTTTTCACTGACCATGTGTGAAGGCTGAGTGACCAAGTAAAGCACTGCAGGTTAGAGAGAGAAAGGAAGAGGCATGGGTGTTCCTCCTGCTGCTGAAAACCTCACTCACTGACTGCAAAGTGTCCAAAAGGCACTGCATTGTCAAAGTACCTCTCACCCCATGGACCAGAACATCCACAGCCCACAGCTCAGCAGCACAGCCCCCCAGTGGCTCCCTCAGCCCCAGGCAGCTTCTGTCACCGTGTCACTGTGGGCTGTGTCACAGCCCCTGGCACTGTCAGGGACCCCTTTGGTCAGGAGCCTTTCCAGAGCAGCATCTGGCCCACCTGGAATGGCAATTTTGTTTGGGCATCCCAAGAGTTAAATCTTGATGCTGTTTTTCTCTTGGTGGGAATGAGAGAAGCAAAACAACATAGAAATTAAAAATAAAAAAAAAAAAATAGAGCTAGGAAGGGAGAGGGGGAAAAAAAATAAGCCTAAAACAAAACAGTGGAAAGAGAGAAACAAATATGGTTTAATAACTGGGACGCAATCTACAGTTTGTGAAATTAAAGCCCTGCTTTCTGCTGGCTGGCTGCCAAAGTTAGGCACAAACAAATCCAGGGAAAAGCAGGTTAATGAGAGACATCCCGAACAAAAAATAGCAAAAAAAGGGAAAGCAACAAACTCTCAGAGCTCCTACTGATGAGACAAATAAGATTTGAACTGACATTATCTGTTCCACTTGCTGTGCATATTTTATTTGCTGCAGCCAGTCTTTAAGTCTCCTAGACACAGTTTTCAGCCTCATCCTCTCAGCAGCCATCACTGCATCTATCTTATCCATCCTTCAACTTGTCCAGCCCTGATTACAGTGGGATTTGGTTGCATCCTGAGCCTGTTGCTAGGACAGAGGCAGCTGCATTGGGAAGGCATTTGCTGCACGCTGCATCTGTCAGGAGGCTGCAGAGCCAGAAGATTTCTTGATATGATAGACCAGGTGTCAAAAGCAATAAATAAAAATAATAGTGAGAATCCCTGATGAGAAAGGAACTCAGCTTTTCAGAAGCGTCAGCCTGTAGCTGTCTTTGCTGAAGGTATTTTTAACTTATTTTGATTGTTTTCCAATCTCCATCTGATGTTCCAGCTCAGTTCTTCTGCAATTATTTCTCCCCCTGGTGCAGGCTTGTTTGAACTTTCAAGACTAATGGGATGCTGTAAGGGACCAAATCACAAAATCTGTAATTTCCACCAGGTTTTCTGAAACTGCAGGTATGAGTGCCATGACCTGACTTAGAAGTTAAATTCAGGTTACACAGAGGTTACAGCTAAGCTGCTGCAAAAATCCTTCTCCTCTGGAGCTGTTGACTTAAAGGATGGAGAAGGAAAAATCCAACAAGTTCTTCTACCTCCTGCACACACCCACGTGCCTGAGTGAAAAGAGCAGTCAGGGGCCTTTGGTAATGAGACAAAGCCAATTAAGAAGAAACATAGAAACTGATATAAAAGTATTTAACAAAGCTTTTTCCTTTCCTTTTGGGAGACTGCAAGAACCATCTTCCTCACAAAACCACACCGGAAAAGTTTTTTTTCTCTTTCCCAGTTCTACAGGAATCTGTCTGGGCAAAGATCTATGACCCCACCCAGAATAAAATCCCAAAGTCTATAAAAACCTACTCTGATTTCACAGACAGAACCTCAGTATTTTGGTTTCCACATTCACAAGTCCCATCCTCTGTTTCCTAATGATTGCACCTACCAGCTTTTTCCATATGTCCACTGGGCTGGTGGCCAAAGGCATGGAATAAAATGTACATTCAGCAGGGTCTGAGCTCATGCTTTGAGCATGAGTCTTCCAGAAAACAACCTGCAGCTTTCCTCTTTCAGCTGCACATGTTCAGCAGTATTTATCTGTTGGTCAAATTTCGTTCCAGAAGCACAAACATAATTCATTTGGGCTTGAATATGGACCCAGCTTCAGCAATGCATTCATTTACTCTGCTTAAAAGCTACTAAGGGCCTGATAAATTTCAGAACTTTCTTAGAGAAGGGATTTTTCTCTATGATTCAGGACTGTATTTCCCTCCCCATTCCAAGCTTTGGATAATCAAGGCTGTCAGAGGTGTCCAGTCTCTCTGTTCATATACAGTTTGGTCTCCTTTTATATATATTCAACACACAGAAAAATTTCAAAAGGGCATTTTATCCCACCCATTTTAATAACTATTTAGTCAGGGATGACTGAATTTGGGTTGGTAGGTCAGACAGAATGCCTGACCTTTTGGCTGCTAAATTTAGGGGAAGTAAGTCTTATTTTCTTAGACAAATCCCTTTGAGAACTCTTCGTATTACAGAAAATCCAGCTCCAGCTCTCAACCAGTACAGTGGAGCATCCCAGCCTTACACAATCAGAAGATCCAGATCTACCAATTCATTCATTTCACAATCCTCTCCTTGGATGTAACCCCACAGAGCTTGTCCATTTTCTGTGCTAATGCATCATAAAAATCCCATGTGCAAAAATAAATAAAAGCATATTATTTTCCCTTTCCTTTTCTTCAAGTTGCATGCATTGGGGGCAAAAAGGTTTCTCCACACAATGTAATTCCATGTTAGTTCCAACAGACACACAGGGAAATATGGCTCTGAAAAGCTACAGAGGTTTTTGAACATCTTCCTGCTGACAGGACAGATAGATGGCCACTGAGGTGCTATTAATTAGCAGAAGAAAGAGTCATGGATTGAAAATTCCTTGGAACCACAATCTCTTTTTCTCTGATGTCTTTCAGGCCTCGGTCTAGGCTTGGAGCCCTGTGCAGCTCTCACCACACCAAGAACATCAGCATGCTTTAGGATGTTGCCAAAGCCTAAACGATGTGTGGAGACAAATGCCTTTGATAAGTACAAGGCAGTCCACACCCTCACAATCACAGTGAGAAATCCCACCAGGAAAGCCAAGAAATGCAAGGGCAAAGAAAAAACAGATGAGGAAAATCAGGAAAAGGACAAGAGTCAGACAACAGCTGTGTGTGATCTTCCCCAGCCTGAGGAAGTCATTGCAAGTCTCCACATGTCCCATTGCAGGGGGAGTGCTGAGAGGAGATGGAGGAAGTGTGATGTGAAGGGAGGCAAACACAGTGGTGGGTGATGAGAAACAACCTGGGCACAGGAAAAAAAAAAGTAAAATCATTAAAAGGATGACATTAAGTTATTTAATTTTATGGGGAAAAGGATGTCTTTTATAGGAGAAAAAAAGATTTATATGCTGAGCTTTGGACTGTGATGTTTTCTACTCTGTGCACTTTGGTTCCCTTCAACCACAAGACACAAAGATGCAGTGATTAGCCGAGAACTCCAGTACGTAGATTTGTACATAATTCATATTTTGACTTCTCTAAGTTTGCATAATAAATAGTTTAAACACTGCAGAAAATGTCTGAGAGAGGAAATTAGGATTCTGAATGAAAAAGTTAATTATACCTCGAAGGATATTTTTTTCAGATATATACGGGCTAGAAAAAAAGAGCCTAGAAGTGGATAATTTAGGAGATGGAAATGCAGAAAATTATGGGAGTGGTAGCAACAGGAGAGTTATCGCCTTAAATAGGATAATTAGACTAATTTAATTTTTTAAACTGTGGCATTGCATTATAGACAAACAATTCAATAAATAGCAGCCTGAACATTCTTGCTGCAGCTCCTGATGCTTCTCGGGGCTGTGGAGAATTTGGCTTTTCATTTTCAGCAGAGTTGTCTGCAGTAGGAATACTGAATTATCATAATGGGTTGCTTCCCATAGTAAGTCATAAAGGGCAGGGACAGGAAATTATGGAGGAGTGGAAAGGAATATTGACATCATTAAATCAATCACTGCTGATTGGACCCAGGGACTGATGAAGCAGTGATTGGATCTGAACCTGGAAGACACTGGGGACCAGCTCTTTAAAGATATTTAAGGACTTAACTTTTGCTGATTAAAATAGGAGTTCGTCACCTAAATAGGGGTTAGATGGCTGATATCATGAGGAACCCAAAATATCTTAGGCCTGAATATCGATCCTGAAGGAGAGCACGTTCCTTCTAGTTCTCAGCAGTGATTACACCAAAGTGTGCTTTAGGATATGCAGACAGTGCACCTACACCCCTCGTGAGTGAGAGGAGGAGAAAGAGAACAAAGAAAATATCAGACATATGAGCTAAAGCAGACATTAGCTCAAGAGAAGGACATAGGAGTTCTTGTCCCAGAAGTTTCTTTCATTCATTTTTCCTCAGGTTTTCTGCTTTCGGGATGACCCGAGAGTCCCTTTTTCCCAGCCCGGCGGCTGAAGAAAGAGTCGGGATTCTTCGGCTCTGGTTCACAAGGTTGTTTATTAGCTATTATCCAAAATATTTTCTCTCTGACCCACAGAGGTCTGATCTGCAGCTCCGTCAAGGGCACACTGCTCTGCCCTGAGGTGGTGCTATCTCTTTATACTAAAAACTACGTGTACTTTATTTACAGTTATTTTCCAATACCTATCATCTCTGTTAGACTGTCTTCTTCTATTTTACTTTAGGCCACTCTAAATGTGCCAGCATCACCCAGAACATGGATGTTAGGAAGGAGAAAGAAGAAGGACAGGGAATGCCCAAATTCCTCCATCTTGGGACTCCAAACCCCCATTCTAAAAATCCCAAAATTCCACCTTTCACCCTGTGACAACTACTATTATGCTACTTAAACTTTTGTGACTTGTAATTCTTCATACAAGGTTAGTAATTTGCTTCACGGGTTAAGATTGGAATCCCAAGTGTCTTTGGCTTCCTGCCAGGGTCTCTGGGCCCCTGCCAGGATCTCCCAGCCATCCAGGGCACCCAGAGGGATGTCCTGGGTTCCGACAATTTTTAATCCATGTAGTGGAAAGCCTCCGTACAGCCCTTTCCTTCCTGCCACACGAGCTGGGACAGCAGTGCTGGGAGTTTCTCTGATGTCTGATAACACCTCAGTGCACGTCTGAGGTGCCTTTCAGCTGGGGCTGCCTCAGCTGTCACCCACACACTGCTCTGCAGGGAGATAAACTCCTGCATGCTGCTGTTTGTCCCCCCTCTGCTGCTGTAAGTCACACTTCAGGCTGGCATTGATTCTCCAACACGTTGAGGAGACCCGGGGCAGGGGTGCAGCAGAGCAAGCTGCCTTCAATTACACAGCCATGAAGTGACACCTGCCAGCCTCTCACACAGCATCTGATCACCAATTAAAGGCATGATTTATGGGCTAAGGAGAGGATGCCCTTCCTGTCTCGCAGGCTGTTTGGGGAAGACACCAATTCACAGGCAGCAAGGAGAACCTGGGTTTTCTTGGCAAACTCGTCTTTGGCTGCAGACTTCGCTCATCAGCTCATTAGTGACAAATGTGGGGTAAGGAAGCTTCAAAATGTTTTGCTCGAGTGTCATTTGCCTTCCAGGCAAAAGAGGTGTGGATCAACCTGTACCCAAGGGATGGGGAAAGGCCTTTCTGCCAGGAGAGGGGCTTCAAAGTGGCCCTGGGTTTGGTGTGCAGAGGATCAAAGGGTGTTCCCTGTGCTCCCAAACTTGCATTGTGAGGGGAACAAACCCCCCTGACTCCACAGGGTACTCAAAAATTCTCCTCTTTTATTTTTACTATTATTTTTCCATGCATATTAATTGTGGTATAATAGCAAAAAAGTTTAAGAGACTCCAGAATGGGCAGCCAGATGATTGTGAGGTGTTTTTAGCAAAGAGGTTTTTTTAAACCTGTTGTAATTTATGTGATTCCTAAGAAACTTAACATAAAGGAATGGCAACCTACAGCACATACAGCAACAGATCCAGATGGATGAAAACATGGAAGAGTTGAGTTATGCACCTGCCAGACTTGAAGAAACTAATTATGCAAGTCCTAATTTTTATGGCATATCAAATTAAAATTGGTTCTTGGATGTCTGATAGGGAATAACATTTGGTGGGAATTGTATGAGGACCAGAGAAGGACAAACATAGCTCCTACACTTGGAAAGGGGAGAGGCAGCCCCAGGGAACTATAGACCAGTCATTTTAACCCAGAAAAATAATAGATTAAATTATTAATTAATTTATAAGCACCCGTAGGATAATAAAAATAAAAGGTGCAGTCAACAGGGACTTGCAAAGAACAATTTCTGTCATATTAATCTAATTTTCTTCTTTATAAAAGCCACCTGCCATAGTGGTTCAGGAGGATGCAGCAGCTGTGATGTATCTGGATTTCAATATCATCCCACTGCATTTTCTTAGGAGCAAACAAGGAAAATATGATCTACTGGAAGTCCTGAATCAGGATGGGTCCTCAATTGACTGAGGAGTCACACATGAATAGTTCTCCTCTAAACTGGAAGGACATTAGGATTGGAATCCCACATTACTTCAATATTTTCATTATCCATGTGGATGATGTACTGAGGTGCACATCTATAAAATTTGCAAGTGACACTTTGCTGGAAGGGACTGCGAGCAGTTTGGGAGACAGGATTGGAATTTAAAAGGATTCTGATTCATCAGAGGAGCAGCAGGAAATCAACAAGATGAAATCCAATAGGACAATGGTGCAAATGACTCCTCAGGAAGGAGAAACCACAGCTGTGTCCGTGAAAGGGAGAAAAACTGCCCTGATGGCAGCACTGTGGAAAAGCCTCTGGGGTTATGACACTTCCCAGGATCAATGTGAATTTCCAGCGAGGAGAGGAAAGGCTTCTCTGGAAGGCAACACCAGGCAGGTCATCCATCCTGTCTGGCTGGGACTGGGGGGACTTCAGCTGCAGAGGAAGGGCTTGGGGCACCCCTTTCCTGATGTGCACAGAGTGCAGAGATTCAAACAGAGGCCAGCAAGAAGGGGAGAAGCTCCAGGAAACAGGACCTGTGAGAAAAGTTGAAGTAGTTAAACCTTAATAAGAAAAGACTGAAAGAGGCCACAGTGCAGTTCAGTGACAGGCTGCAGGACACCTCAGTGGGTTCTGAGGGTGTAAGACAATAAGGCTGAGGTTTAATTCCCAACAGGAAGGAGAACTGTGTTAAAGTAAGAAATTTTAGCTCTTAAATCAACTAGAAAGGACAGCCATGAATTATCCTTTACCGGGTGCTTTAAAGAATACTTTAATAAGCTTTCTGTTGATGGACATCTAGATCAGGGCTGTTACATTTCTTTAAGCTGAGAAGTGACTTCCATTTCAATTGGGATCACAATCTCTGTCTTTGGAAGTGATCAGAAAGCCATCCTGGAGATAAATCTCTCTGCCAGAAGCTCCATCAAAATCAATGCAGCTCCATACAATACTGAAATAGATTTAAGGAAAAATAAATTGTGCTCAGAGGAGTTGTAAGTACATGTACTAACAACCAATGTATGCTAATCCATTCCTATCAATCCAATGGTAAAATAATAACACCCAAAAAGAAAGTTTTGCTGCTCCTATTTCAATTTTGAAAAAGAGTTCAGTGTCTGAAATATCTTCTGGCTTTTTTTTCCCTCCCTAAATGATATAATTTGGGATAATAAGAAGTAATACTTCTCGCAAGCCTTTCCTCGTTTAAACCTTAGTAGATACAATATTCTTCCTACTCTTCCTACCCACAGCAGACTGCTTCATAAATAAATTCTGTGGGAGTCTGGTACTTCACACATGAATATCCTGTCTTTCCCCATGCTCCTCACAATGGTAATCCCTGCCATGGTTATTATTTATTCAAAAGGTAATGAATAATAATAAATAATGTAGATGATTACTGAGGTGTGATTAATGAATAATGATAAATAATGGGGGGGAAATATTGTTGCTTGTCAGATAATATCTATTTATTACAAACCATGAAGTAGGGCAGGAAAGCCTCATGCAGCGATGAAATAACCACATTCTTTCACCATTTTCAGAAGGGTTGAAGGGTGTTACAGTCAAATTTTCTCCAGTATGCTCCATTTTCTATGCATCGATTCCCCTTAACAATCTGCATCATGGTAAAACTGCTAGAGGCAGATGAATGGCACAAATTCACCCCTTCTTTTGGGTGGTTAAATAAGCAAGAAACTCTTCTGAAAATCAAATCAGCATTTCAGGTGCTGAGGTCTTGGATGTTTGATTCTGAGGGTTTAGTTTGAGTGCATTATTTTCCTTAAGATTGGTCTCACATAGCCAATTACACACACCCCACAGTCTACCACAGTGATAGAAAGATCATCAGCTGAAAGAAAGAAGAAGGAAAAATGAGGAAGCAAATCCTGCTTTTGATTCTCATCTTAATGGTAATGAGAAAAATTGTGGCTAATTACAAGGGTTAATTGGCGTTTGCACAGGTGCAGATGTGACATGTAAGCACACACTCTGCTACAGATGTTGAAACCTAGTGTTAATTTCCTAAGGAATTATTTTGATTTAACAAAACACAGGCACCTGAACTGGATGTAAACAGGCTCAGTGGTTTAGAACAGCTAGGAGTCTGCTCAGGGCATCCAGGTCTTGCACTAAAACCTGAAATCACATTCCTGGGGAAGAGACTGAGCTGGTTCCTCTCTTACAGGTAAAAGTCTGGAAGAATAGTGAGGAAACTAGAACTGCAGTGGCACAGGGTGCCCAGAGAAGCTGTGGCTGACCCATCCCTGGAAGTGCTCAAGGCCAGGCTGGATGAGGTTTGGAGCAACCTGGGATAGTGGAAGGTGTCCCTGCCCATGGCAGGGGGTGGGATGAGATCTTTCAAGTGTTTTCCACCTCAAACCATTGTGTGATTCTGAAACAATTGGGTTTTCTCAAGCTTCATCCCTGGCCTGAGCAGAGGTGCACTTTCCTCTGGTTGTTGCCAAGGCTGCAGGAGCCACGGCCAGGCTGTTTGTGTCTGGCACCACGTAAGGCAGTAATAAAAGAACACTTTTCACTTTATTGAGGTGCAGCAGAGAATGGAGCACATTGGTGTGTGAGCTCCCTCCTTCTGTTCCAGGGAACAGCACCACTGGGTTCCTGATAAACATCTGGTGGTGATTTACTGATTTCCAGATTTTACTTCCATTTAACAGCTAGATCAGCGTCCACTGCTCATCTCTAAGATGTGCAGCAGAAACCTTTGGTGTGTAAACTGCCTGGCAAGAAATCAGCAAGAGAATGGATCGGGAAGAGGAGGAAAATTACTTCAGATGATACCAGCAAACCCTGCCAAGGTCAGTTTTCCTCCTTTGGGATTATTTGATGCATCACTCTGAAAACTCAAGCAGAAAAGACAAGAGAAAAAACATGGAAAGGAGAAGTTGGAGGGTACCAGGCTCTTCTGGTGCTCTACCAATGCTTTGGTGAATAACAGCAAACTCACTGACCTTCTTGTGAGATTTGCCACCTCTCAAGCTTTATGCTCTTAATCCATTTGATAGCCTTTAGGACACTGTTTCTCTTTTCAAATGAAGAATTACTTTTTTTTTTTTTTTTTTTTTTTTTAAGCAAAACACAAATATGAACGTTCCATCACAATTTTAATGTACAGCTGCACAGAAATAAGGCCAAACCTCTGGGCCTCATTAATTTGTTTCCTCCCCATTTTGCTTGTTGAAAGCACATGGAAGTGCATTTTCATTTCTCAGTTCAAATGCTTTTTGCCATCAGTTCATGCACCATGTCCAGGTGTTGTGCAGACCACAGGCTGAGAAATAGTTCTTCAGAGATAGTGCCATGAGAGAGCAAATGTGGTAAACAGAAGTGGGGAAGTTCCTGAATGACCTCTAGTCAACCCTTTTGCTTTCCAGTAGGGTCAGGAAGATCAATGTTTTTGAAGACATGAACTTGCTTGGTCTGTTTTTAAAAGCCTCCAGTGATGGTGATTTCACATTCTCCCCGGGCACAGCAGAAAGAGCTCTGAGAGCTCAGCTACCTTGAAAATTGAGGCTGAGCAAGGCAGAGTTTTCCTTCCATCCATGAAGACCTGGGAAAAGCAGAAAAGCAAGCAGGAAAAGCCCAGAGAGAGCCATTAATGACCCCTGTGGGAAGGCAGCAGCTGGCAGCTACCTCAGCCTCAGCATGTGGAGATGAATTGCAGGTGCTTCCATCCCATAAGTCTATGAAGTTTCCTTTCACTTTAATATTTATGGGAAGCCACTCTAACATATCAAAGGTGTGCTCATCTTTACTCCATTACTCATGACAGAGATAACTCAATATCTCAAAGATGCCCTGATCAAGGGGCAATTTCTCTTCTCCCCATGCCAAATGCAGACCAGGTGTAAATGGATGCATCTCCATGAAAATTGTATCTTTTCATGCTGGCACTGAGCAGAGCCCTCTTGCTCAGTGTACTAGAACATTTCCCAGATCCCAGTGTCAGCTCCTCAGCTCAATCCAGTGCACATCACATGGCCCTTTTCTTTAAGCAGCCCTACAGAAAGAACAGACTGGAATCGTGCTTTCATGCCTTAGTACTTTGTTTAAGAGCATGAAATTGTCTCTTGGTGAGAAAGATGGAGGCTTTCAAGCTGGCAAAGAAGAGACATTTTTAAGCACTTTAACCCAGAGGGATGTAATAGCTGCTGAGGCTGGGATTCATCTCCCTTCCCTTCAGAAGTGGAGCAAGGAGAGGGCTGGGATAATCACCCCAATCTCTCTTCCGGCTGGGGCTGTGGGTGCCTCCCGAGAGGATTCCTCTGACCCAGATTAGAGTCTGTTCTGGAGAGGGAAATGAGGCATCTTCCAGGGGAGCCTTCTGCTGCTGGCTGCAGAGGCAGCCTGGTGTGACCACATCAGCCTCAGAGGTTGAACACCTAGATGTTTAAATTAAGGAAATGAGTCTCCCTCTGCCTGGCATACAGAATTCCAGCAGTTTAAATCCCTGTGCATTGAGAGCAGTTTATGAAATTCTGCTTCAACCTTGTATCAAGTTCTGAGAAATAAAAACTGGGGAGAAATATCCTTGTGAAGCCATGTTATTTCAACGTTTTAGAAAATGGAGAAATTCTGGGGTGCTCCCAGCCCCAAAAGTTGCTTTGAAAATCCCAGGGAAATTCCATGCACAAGCCAGGCTTAGGGAAGGTAACCAGAAAAAACAACAATCTTTGGAACTAAAATTGCATAGGGCATAGAAAATGAGCAATGAATCTTCAAAAAGTCTTTTTTTTTTTCTTCCCTTTTTGCATCTCAGAGATCTCAGAATTCCTCTGGCTTCATCATTATCTGTCATACTTAGGAAGGTTTAATATGAGTTTTCATTGACCTTTGGGATTTTGTTGTTGCTGTTGTTGTTTTGGGGTTTTTTTGATTTTTTTTTTTGTTTGTTTCCTTGACTTATTACACTCCCCTCTTTCTGTACTTCTGCATCTCTATGTAAATCCAAGAGAGCTTTATTATTTAGAGAGCAGCATAAATAACTCTGGTGCTTTACACCCCAGTAGAAATGCATTATCTGCCCTCAAAGTGTTCTCAGTTTCCAGAAGATACCAAAGCCTGTAGCACAGGTGGAGGAATGGGAACATCACCAGGGCATGGGGATGGTGAGGTCACCACCACCAACATTTCTGTGGGACAGGGTGATTGCCTTGTGGTGTCCCTGCCCATGGCAGGGGTTTGGAATGAGATTGGCCCTAAGGTCTCTTCTAGCCCAAACCATTCTGGGATTCTGTGATCTTTTCCAAAGGGAGGGCTGAACATTTTATAGCCTTCAACATGAAAAGCAAACAAAGAAAAGAGAAGCTGAGGACCAGTGGTCATTTTATCATAGAATCATAAAATACTAGAATGGTTTGGGTTTGAAGAGATCTTAAAACTTATCTCATTCACCCCTGCCATGGGCAGGGACACCTTCCACTGTCCCAGGTTGCTCCAAACCTTGTCCAAGCTGGCCTTGGACATTTCCAGGGATCCAGGGGCAGCCTGTGGGCAACATTTTATTTATGTTTCATGAAGGGTTACTTCAGACAAGCCCAGTTTTGTCCTGAGGGCTGAGTGGCAGCTGTCACCTGCATTATTTAATCAGGAGAAACAGAGTCCAGCCTCCCCCCACAATGTGAACCCAAGTTCAATGGCAACTTGAATGTTCCGTGGGGACAAGAGGAGACTGGAACACTCCAGCAGAGCTCATTTGGATGCCACCTGGGTCTGTGCAATTCTAATGCAGCACTGTCAGTAGGAATGTTCTCCCTCTTCTCTGAAAGGAACATTTTGAGTGTTGCCTGTGTGGAAGGTAAAGAGGCCCAGACAATCAATGTGTTGAAGTACATGGCTTTGAATGGAGTGGGGAGATGTAAAGTCACTGAGGAATAAAAAATTGTTTCTGCGTACTGATGAAGTACATCCTGTGCTGTGTAGTCTTGGAGCAAGTGTGATCTATTTTGGCTAAAATGACTATGAGATGTTTTCACAATGCAGAAAAGGAAAAAGCTGGAATTGCTGCTTTTAAATCAGAAAGTGAGAAAAGGCAGATGATGTACACAAGTGAGGCAGACACCATCTCAAACACATCTTTGTTGGCTCTATGTTATGAGAATAAGAACTACAACACCTGTGGACACAAAATGCACCAGGCTGCATGCCCCCATGGCCCTGCACACCAGCACAGGCACACACTCTTCCTGCATCCCACATGAGTTCTGTTGTATTTCCAGCTCCAGAGCTGCCTAGGAGGCTCTCCTGACTACACACAGACAAGATATACACAGGCACAAACTGTGCATTCTGCTCAGTGGCACAACAATTTGCCATTTAAATCACTATCACAATAATTACTATGGGTGCTGGGATGTATTTAATCATCCTACGTGAGGAGGTGTGAGGGGAAAATGGAAGCACCCCAAGACCAGACCAAATAAGATCTCCCCAGGCAATATAGGGATATTCTCAGAGCTCTTCCACATGCATCCATCACCCCAAAACTCACATGGAAACACATCCTGAATTTCCATTCCCTCCTTAACCCAGGAACAAACCTCCATCTAAACTTAGAAAACTCTGCCCAAACCTCAGCTGCCATCTATTTACTCCCACACACTCCCTTCCATAGACAAAAAAATTTCCCATCACCGCATTCCTTCTTACCCTGCAGTCAGAAATAAGTCCCAGGAAGCTGCCAGAGGTTTAGAAGCTAAGCCAGCCATGCACAGCTCTGCTGCTGCTGACATTACCAGACAGCATTAATTTAATTCCACTCAGTTATGCTTTTAAATTTGATTTGAAAAATGTGTCATAAAATACCATTAAGTACAGTGCAGCATTTTGAAGCAGGCTGTGATGTTCCCTGCACTGACAAAGTCATGGGGAAGGGAATGTAATTTTCATAGCTAAGTATTGGGGGGCATGTTGGGAGAGATTCCTTTAGAGAGTGGGTTGAGTGATCAAGAACCTTGAATAAACATTATAGTCACTAAATAATTTCATGGTGTAGCAGATCCAGAGACCTCTGATCTCGTGCTTTAAGGCCAAGGGTTGATGGAGAAAGAGGAGAGGAGAGGAGAGGAGAGGAGAGGAGAGGAGAGGAGAGGAGAGACTGTGAAGCAGATTTCATAAAATCATGGAGTGGTTTGGGGTGGAAGAGACCTTAAAGATCATCCAGTTCTATCCCCCTGCCATGGGCAGGGACACCTTCCACTGTCCCAGGCTGCTCCCAGCCCTGTCCAGCCTGGCCTTGGGCACTGCCAGGGATCCAGGGGCAGGCCCAGCTGTGCCAGGGCCTGCCCACCCTCACAGGGAACAATTTCTTCCTAATATCCAATCTAAATGTATCCTCTTTCAATTTAAAGCCATTCCTTCCTGTCCTATCACTACATGTCCATGTAAACAGAAAAAATCAACACCTTTTGATGGCAGGGTGAGTTTTAACTGGTGCCCATTTTAACTCCACATCCACTCTCTGGGAAGTTACATCCCTTACAGCAGGCATCAGAGTCCAGTATCATTTTTGGTTTTCCAAAACACAACTTTTCCTCCAATTTCCATAGGCAGCCCATTTGTTCAGCCTTGTGCTAGGCAGCCTCAGAAGTACCTGCACACAGAGCTGGCTTGTCATCTGTAGAAGCTGGCACATAACACCTACAAACCCATACCTGGTAAAGAAGGAGCAGATGGCCTCATGAAAGGACTGTGTTGGAAATATTTTCCCCTATCCAAAACCTCAGGTTCATTTTTCCTCTGTGCTCAATCTGATTTTTATTCTGAGAAGGCAAAAATTGTTACTGCCTGATTTGTAAGAAAAAAATATTTGAGTCAATAAAAAAAAAAGAATCTGTTAATTGTCATAAATCTGGGTTTCAGTTTTGTTGTGAAATTGTCATAACTTCAGACAAAAAGAAACATTAATAGGGGAGTTAAAAAAAAATTCCTCATGCCCAATATGTCAGAATTTCCTCCTGATGGTTTTCCCCCTGGGGGATGGAGCTGAAGGCTGTGGCACCCCACGAGGAGCTGGCTTAGGGGGCTGCATTTCT
This sequence comes from Pyrgilauda ruficollis, assembly GCF_017590135.1. Taxonomy (NCBI): domain Eukaryota; kingdom Metazoa; phylum Chordata; class Aves; order Passeriformes; family Passeridae; genus Pyrgilauda; species Pyrgilauda ruficollis. The sequence continues at coordinate 4,043,662 of NW_024524822.1, forward strand.
CTGTGAAGGTCTTTGGCTTTCCCCCTGCTCCTGTTGTGATCCTGTGTGTTTGTGGGGATGAATCTTTCATCACAGAACCTAACACTGACCAACAGCAAAAAAAGATGTGATAATGAGTGTATCTGGACAGCTTTGCTCTGGGTTCTTAAGTCAGCCTTAGAAAGATGGAATGCATTGCCTTCACCCTTTTAATTTAAACCTAAAGTGTGGCTCCTGCAAAGTACCCAGTGAGGGGCTCAGAAGTCTCATTTTCTGAAGTGCTGCCCTTTCATCACTCTCCCTTCTCATCTTGCCCACTTCTCTCTCCCTCTTCTCTCCATTATAATTTTCCCTTTGACCCTCTGATTCTCCAAGCAGAGAATGGGATGGCTGCCTGTCCTCAGCCCTTCCCAGGGACACAGCTGTGAATACTGAGGGACTCTCACCCTGGCCAGCACCCAAGTGCTCCCTGACAGCCTTGAAGCAGCTGGAGCACGCCTTAGGAATGCTGAGCCATCCACAGCTGCACAGTCCTGGCTGCTGGTGCTGGCACACACCTGGAATACTGAGCAACCCACTCCTCACACTGGAATATTGAATGACCCTCAGCCTCCAGCTCTCCCTGAATACCAAACAGCTCTGCACCTTTACAGAGTCTGGAGGGAAACGTGGCTCAAAACCAATCCTCCTGCAGCAAGGGGGAAAAAAAATAAAAAGATTTGAAAAGACACAGAGAGTCAGGCTGAAGCTGTGGAGTTGGATCCTGAGCTGGGATTTTGCAAAGATGGTATGGAATATAAAGTGCCCAAACGTTGCTGGAGGACGTGTTGGGAGCTCAGCACCTAATGAAGTTCCTCCAGATATTTTTGTAAAAATCCAGTTTAAAATTGAACATGTTTCCGGGTGCACATAGAAGGGCATTGCTATTCTTAGCAGGTCCTGGTGTCAGCAGCACAAGGACAAGGAGCATCTCTGCACTTGGAGAGGGTCAGAGAGGCTGCAGACCTTGTTTGTGAACTTTAAATGACCTACTCGTGAAGCCAAAACACTTGCTGATTTTTCCTTTCCTGGGGTACCTTAGACAGGAAACGCACAACAAAGGTTATTTGGAAACTCATTTTTCCCCTCCAGGGTATTAACACAAGCTTTACAAAGGCTTATAATCCCTTTAGACAACAGCAGCAAGAGCAGCAGCAACTACAAAGCCCTCAGCTTGGAACTCAATCCCCTGGTGACGGGCTGAACCCTCTGCTGAGGTTGCAAAGGAAAAGAGAAAGGTGTGAAGATATTTACATCAAACACATGGAACAAGAGGGGATTTTAATCAAACTTCTCTTTTTCATCTCTTCTTTCTTCTCTTGGAACCTGCTCTTTCTTTATCCTGATGAAACTCAGCGCTTGTATTTTTTCCTTTTTTTTTTCTCCCCCCTGTATGAAGGAGGATTTAAAAAAAGAAGAAATAATCACAATCCCGCCTGAAAACTCTGAGTATTAAAAACTCCAGGGCAATGCATCTCCAAAATCTGTAAGACTGTAAGAAGATAAGAGACAAAACCCCACAGAAATATTTCCTCTCTGTGTCTTTGGAAGTTGCAGACGCATGTATAATGCTCCTAAGCCAGGGTAATCTGCTTGCCTCCTCCTGCCTTTCCTGGTTCACGAGGATGTTCTTAGCATTAATATTGCTCACACTCCAGCAAATGAACACCCAGGAGGCATCTGACTCAATCAGTGCTTGTTTTACTTACTGTGTATCGCTGGGAACAAACCATAAACCAGAGCACGGCAGATCTGTAATGCTCATCTCAATCTGCTTCCCCTGCTTGTTCCAGCCCTGATGAACCTTCCCATGCAGCCAGAATCAAAGGAAAAAGGAATTAAGAAATACATTATAACTAACACATTAACAACATGTGGTAAATTACCATTGGAGATTCCAGTTCCTCGTGGTAGGAGGGTTTGTGGATAAACACATTTGTTTACTTCCTTTTTCCTGCTGTCTTCTCCAGCGTGTGATTATTCCTCAGTGACATCACAGCTCCCAGGCCTGACGTCATGACTGTTCCCACAGCAACAAAACTGAACCAAGGACCCATTTGAAACCTGGAGGAAAGGTAATTTGGAAAAGGTATTTGTCCATTCTTTCCCATAAAGTTGATGAGCTCCTACGACTGCTGTTTGAAGGTTGGAATTTGTTTTAATTAGGATGGCACAATCACAAAATGCAGAGGAGCTAGCTGTTATTTTTGGAACAGATACAGCTGCAGGGGAAGTGAGAGAGAAGCCTGTACAGACCATACAGATGAGCTCATTTCACACAGACAGGACCAATGTCCAGGTGGATGGGGTGTGATACATGGCCTTGGATCTCTCTGATCAGTCCCTGCTCTCCCTGATGGAGATCTCCAGTGCAGTCAGCAATTGGAGGGTGTTGGCTGGATCTCTAAGGACTGCAGTGGGAGCACAGACACTTTAAAAGTAGGATCCTACACTGGGCATCCTAAGTGAGGAGTGATGGAAGGAGGAAGTGCCTCTCCACCTTCCCAGCATCAAACCCTGCCTTCCTATCAATTCCTCACAGACCTGCTCACCCTAAACCTCACTTTAACCCATCCTACCATTGGTCACTGTATTGACTTGCTCATGAGTCTCCTAGAGAGGCTTTAATTGAATTTGCAGCAGAAGATATAAATCCAGAGAGACAGGGAGACGATGCTGGGGCAGTGGAAAAAGCTTCAGGAGAAAGTTGCCTCTTGGGAAGGTGATGCTGTGGAAGTTCCTTTGATCCATGGAAAGTGGAGAGGGGCTGAGGGTGGTGAAACAAGCTGTAGGCACAAACATGATTGTAAAGTCATGTAAGAAACTGTTAATACAGAGAGAAAATTGAACAAATACTTGAATCCAAGACATGAGATTTAGATGGGGGGATATTCCCAGAGAATTTCCTAACAGCTACATGGAAGCCTTTCAGAGGGAAGATGGTACGTGAAGGGCAACTCTTAACAAAACCTAAACTGTGTGTGTGAGGGGATGACTAGGATGGCTGGCTGGCAGGTGGTGCCTTATGTATAAATTTTGGTTAAAAGCTCAGCCAGCATGACCACAATGGCAAGAATTTTGCTGATAGTGAGGTTCCTCTATGCTCAGGCTCCTGATCCTCAGGGAAGGGATGGAGGTGGCCATGGCCAGCCAAAATTTAGTCAAGCCAGCCTCAATCCAACAGCCTTTGCTTGGCTGATGGGCAGGAGAAGGGAAGTTAATGCAGCTGCACTTGGAGGGGGTGATTTCATGCTCTGGTGATTCTCCATTCACTGCATCCATCAGCTCCAGAGCCAAGAGCAGCCTGTGGGACCCCTGCCTCCTGCCCTGGGACCTGGATGTGCCTTTGCCCACCCGCTCTGAGGCATTGTTTTCCAGCAGTGTATTCTTGGAGCAGGCTGCACTTACAGCAGGGCCTGGGCAGCAGAAGGCCTGGCAGTGCCAAGCTCTAATCCAAGGACTGGGCATGGTCTTTATGTGTGATAAACAATCAGGGAGTTTGTTTTTACTTTTGTGTTTTAAGTGAGTCTCAGCGAAACTGTCTCAGTACTGTGGGATATGCCTGATTCCCAGAAATCTGTGTCTCAGTTGAGGACACAGCATTCCAAAGTGTTCTACCTCATGCTGGGTGATGCTTGGTTCAAGCTGATCTCCTACCCATAAGAAAAACATTCTGGGGGCCTTGAAACAATCTCTGTTGTGATAATTCTGTTTTTCCTCCCCTCAGGTTTTGTTTACTCACCTCAGTCTCCTTGCCCAGAGCATGCAAATAATGGCAATGCAGATCGGTGCCCCAGGTTGCTTCCTATCCCATTCTTCCTGAAAGGACATCCCCTATTGTTCTTTCTAGGAATTTGAAGTGGTTTCCAAGGACCTGGGGGGACATGCAGCAGCGGTGACACAATGCCTGAGTGCTGCAAAGCAAACAATTTGCCCTCCAGCAAGCACCAGCTCCAGCAGGACTGGAGCCAGCTCGACTTCCCTCCACTCGGAAGGGTTTCTTCAGTGCATTGTTTGGAAGGTTAAACACCTTCTCCTTGCTATTCTTTCTGAATCCCAAATAAAAGAGGCAAAAGAAAAGGTGGCTCTGTAGGATTAGGTGCTCTGAAGATGAAGGTAAAGACTGGCAGGTCACACTCTGCCAGTCTTGGCCCATGTTTTGAAATAATCTCTGGGCATATGAAGTAGTGGAATATTTGCCCACCTATAGGATGTTTATAATGTAAAGATCTGGCTTCCTTCCTATAAATGGAGTTTCAATCACTTACTGCCTGCTCAATAATATGGAGCACACACTCCTCCAGCTGAGCCATGGCAGAAACAGGGATTAATTACTGAGGAGTAACCTCAGTGCCAGCCCACTCCTGGCTCTCCTTGGCCCATACGCTGGTGCTTTAGGATCACAGGATCATTAAGGCTGGACAAGACCTCTAGGGTCATTGAGTCCAGCCATGGACCTTATACTGCCAGGTCTGCTAATCATCACACCTACATGTTTTTTTTTAACAATTCCAGGGTAATTCCAGCACTTCCCTGGGCAGCCTTTCTCACAGGCCAGAGCCTCAGTGATGGAGAGTGCCCAAATTATTAACAGGAGATGTTGGGAGGATGTGAGAGCTCTCAGCCACTTATTGTCACTTCTTCAAGAGATTCTTCAAGTGACATCTTCAAGAGCGTCATGATGTGCCCTCAACCTGCCAGATAAATCCATTCTGTTGTGTCACATCCCTCATTGATGCTGGAATCCCCTTCCTGCTCCAGCTGGACCCTTGCATCCCATCCAGATGTCCCAGCTCCCACTGGAGAAATCCTTGCACCCTTTCCAGTGTATAGGACGTATTTTGCAAATGCTGGGGAAAGAAATCCAACTTCCCCAGTCAGATTTGGAGGATTCATGGCTCCAGAGCAGGCAGCCCTGCTGATTTGAGAACCAGGAACAGGCATGCACTTGGTTTGCTTAAAATAGAATGGTTTCTCTGTGTCAGCATCTCCTGCTCCTCCATCCCCCACGATATTTTCTGATTACACCCTTGAAGTGTCACCTGCACATCACATTTTGGAGAATGGCAGCTGAGTTCTGGGTTTGGAGGGAGACTGGGAATACTGAGGAGGAAGAGAGAAGCTTCATCAGCAGAGTCTGAGAGGGAAAGAAAAAAGAGGAAGAGAAAGAAAAATACCAGTCCCAATCTCTTCCCTTCAACAGCAAGGCTCTTGCCTTATTACCTGATGGGGCACAATTGCAAATGTTGGGAGAAGTGCCTGGGAGCCATTGGGTCAGAATGAAAATCAAGGACAGCTATCACTACCTGTTCTGGGGTGAAAAGAGTGGAAGAACTGTGATATAACCCTCAGGACCTCGCAGTGTGTTAGCAGCAGTGCACTGATTGCTGCTTGCACTGACTGCAGAGGTGCTGCTCACTGCTACTGCTCCCCTCACCACCTCCCCTCCAGATCTGGGAAATCGTTAAGGTATGGGATTTGTATCCCTCAATGCAGGGATACATCCCACACATGCCACATGGGCCCAGAGCCCCATTCCAGCCCAGCCCAGGGCCACCAGTCCCTGCCCCAAAGGTTCTGTGGGATGCTGGGCTGCCCTGCCTGTCCCCATCACTGTCCTGCTCCCTGGCTGGGGTGCTGGGATGGGTGCCAGGCTCTGGCACTCACTCTGCCAGGTCCCAGCCCCCAGGGAGCCCCCAGCTTTTTCTGCCCCCTGATATTGTCTCTGGAGGTGAGAAGTGCATGTTGGATCAACCAACTCCAAGCACAGACCCCTTGGAACAGAGACTCTCCCTTGTGTACATACAGCACTCATATTTCAGATCATCTTGGCTTCCTAAAATAATACTAAGTAATACTTAAAGAAACTTCCCACCTCCTCTGCATACCAAATATTGTCTGCTTTTGGGATCAGATACTTTTTTTTTTCCCCCTGAACGCATGTTGTTTACCACACAATCCATAATGGATCGTACAAAAAGATGCTGCTTTATTTTTCTTACAGGCATCCAGCTAATGGATGAAGTAATTTAGTGAGGCTATTGTATTTCACTCAATAGCCTGTATGTAGATTTGTTGGGAAGGATAAAATGTTCCCTCTTCAAGCACTAACAATGGGAGCACATTCTACCACTGACCTTGTACTCTGCTGCTGTGCTGTGTGCAGGGAACAATGGGAGCCCTGGTGATGGGCAATGCAAACACAGGGATGTTTATTTTCAATAGCAGGGACCCATCCTCTTCCACAGAGCATGTGTTGGTGTTCACCTGTATAGAAGGTACAAATATTCACAGTGTTTTAAGGTTTAAGTGAATGCCTCTGATTTCTAACTGTCCTGAATATGAGTTGTTTGTAAATACCCATTTCAGAGGTCTTCAAAATTTAAAAACTGTGAGCTTCCACTGCTCTTTGTGTGTGGGTATGTGTGCTTTCAACAGCTCTGTTGTGAGGGACGTAGAGTGCCTTCTCTCCTCTCAGAAATAGTTGTATTTCTAAAGGGTAACAATCAGCATCCGCTCAGGCTTTTAAACCCAGTGCTTCCTAATTATGGATGAGGTAAGTTCTGTTGAGCCTGGCAAACATTTTCATATCTTCTGAGGTACAGAAAGATTAACTGAACTTCTGATGGTATTATTCTACTCTGTCTGTGAATTAATAGAGAGCATTAATGGAAGTGTTCTCTATGTTCTGGGATGGGATCCATCCATTTCATTAACCACCTGGGAGTTACAGATCTTGTCTGGGCTGGTTGTTCAGGGTCTCTCTAAAGGCTGTGCACAGCATTGTACCCCTCACAGTGGTTATGCTCACACCAGCTCTGGTATCCAAGAGATGGGACCAATAATCTGCACAGATGCCTGTCACCCTCTGGATTGACCTTCTAGTGTTGCTGAGACTGAACCCCTAAATTTTAGTTGGCTACATGTAGCTCAGAAACTTTCCTCCAATTAATTAATTAATGCGTCAGTGGCCTATCCTTAGTACTCAGCAGAACATGAGTGTGTCCTGGGCAGACATCAGTTCTTCCAGTTCTTGCACTATCCCTGAGAAAGAAACTGCCTGACAGGTTCCCTCCTTCTTCTTTGGCTTGAATGCAAACCAGAGGAGGTTCCACCCAACTGGAACAGCTGGAAGGCACCAGGGATGACACTGTGGCCACATTCCTGTGGGCTTTCATACAATCAGAGCTCCATTTCCATTCTGATGTTCTCTCGTGTGCCTCTTCTGGGAGATTCCTTTCAGGCCAGTGGAGGGTACCAGCCCAGGAGAGAACATACAGGTGTAATGGTAATTCCATGTCCTGTGGCTCCTCCTGGCCCTTTGATAATGCCTAACCTGAAGTCATTAATTGCAGCAGGGGAGCCCTTCTGCTTTCCAAACATTTGGAATTTGCAGATATGAATAAACCCAGGGTCCTGTGAAGCTGTTTGCTGTCTTAAGTTCAGACATCTGACTTGGGTGTCTGATAGAACTGGCTGGAAGCCCCAAAGCTCCTTGCAAAACCAGCAAGAGAAAGGCTTGGGGGGGAAAAAAAGGAATCCATGCCAGAATCCTGATTTATCTGTTCCAAATCTGGACGAGTTAATCCTCCTTTGCTGGCTACAGAAGGAGCTGAGGAATCTGACCCAGTAAACTTGGATGGCCAGGATATCTCACATGAATCAGTGTGAATGAGAGATGATGCATTAAGACTTTATTAGCATCTGACAGCCTTTTGATCATGGCAGAGAGCAGTTACAAGTGAAGACAAGAGGGTGGGATGGGTGCCAGCCTGTCTGACTCTGGGTTTGTTCCAGCATGTCTCAGCTCATGGCTGTCCTGCAGCCTCCTCTACTCAGACCTCTTCCTCTGTTAATTAACAGACAGAATCCCAAAAGTATTAAAACTGTGCCTTCCTCTCCTGGAATTTAATTTCTCTAACTTTTCTCAAAATCAAGTTTCTTTTTTGCTGTTGCCAAGATAAAGCATCTTCTTCCACAACTTCATCCTCTTTTTGTCTTCTCTTCTCCCTGAGCAGAAAAAGTCTACCAGGCCTCAGAGGCGAGATTCTCCTCCAAATCTGTTCCTATCTGCACTCTCCACTCTCAGAATCTTGCTCTCCAGAGCATTTTCCTGGTCCAGTGCTGGAAACCTTCAAGATTCTACAAACTTTGTCCAACCAAGGCCCCCACCAGGCTTTCCACATCTCAAACGGAATTTTTTATAGAGCACAGGATTTTGTAGAGCACCAAATTTCTCTCCTGAGCAGATGAGGTTTGTCACTTCCACTTCAGGCCCCAGAGCTCTAAAAATTTTCACAAATAACCCTCTCTGAAGAGGCTGCCCTCTCCTCATGTAGGCACTGATGGTTGCTGCTGTCCTGTATCATTCTGAGGGTGCAATCATGGAACCGTTAAGGTTGGAAAAGACCTCCAAGATCCTCAAGTCCAGCCTTTGACTGAATACCATCTTGTCAATTAACCATATTACTAAGTGCCTCATCCGCTCATTTTCTGAACAATTCCAGCGTTGGTAACTCCACCATTTCCTGGGGAGTCTGTTCCAAGCCATGCCACCCTCCTTTCCAACTGGGAAGGACCTGGATTTTGCACTGCCTTTTCCTAATTGTCCTGTGCAGGTTTTCTTTTGTGGAAAGAGGCCTGGAGAGGGGCACAGGAGGGAAAGCATCCAGAAAATCTCGGTAAGTGTGTTTAGGGGGAAAATATTCCCACAAGGAGCTCTATTTGACTGGTGGAAAATGTCTTCTTCATTGATAGCAGGTAATGCAAAGCACACTGCCTGCAGCTTTTTCTTTTAATGTAGACATCTGAAAGTGACTGTATGATGGAGGGAGAGAGGGAAAGGTTATGTGTCTTCGCAGGCCCAAAATGGCAGTATAATGAATATAAAAGCTATCCTCTCCTCCTCTAATATATTCACTCGCCATTCCACCCTCTTTTCTAGCGACTGTAAACAACATTTGTCATCAGCAATGGGCTACTTTTCATTATAAAACTGATCTGGAAACTACATTTTTATTTCACGTACATCAGCAGTGACGGGAGAAGAAACAGGCAAGGGGAAAATATATGTCCCTAGCAGGAGAGGGACCTGGGACAAGTGTTGCCTGCACAATTCTGGGATCATTCATACGTCTGGCCTCCAAGACAGAGGATGGTCTAATGCCTCATTAAATCCTACTGAGCCAACGATGATGTATGGGATCCTTTCAATCTTCCACGGAGTAATGCAGTAAAAAAACCCTAATTTGCACGTTTAATGCATTCATTAAGCTATTAGTCTTTCAACAAGAGATTTAATAGCAAATTAACAGTTTTTATGAAAGAAAAAAACAACAACAAAACTCGCCACTTAGTAGAATTACTTTTGTGTCAGAGCACAATGCAGGGTAATGGGCAATTAGGGGTTTCGGAGGGGAGGATGGGAAGATGGGTTTAATTTGTGTTTGGTTTATAATTAGCTGATGCTTGGTGCTTGGAATGAAATGAACTGGATCTTCTCGATGGGGAAGACACTGACTTGGGCAGAAAGCACAGGGGGGTATGAAAAGGAAAATGGAGGAGCTGGAGGAAGTCAGAGGTTCATCCCTGAAAATCTGTTCTCATAGGACACACCCTTCCATGCCCAAGGAATACTTTCTTGTGGTCAGACACTGGGGGTTGAGTTGTAGTGCCTTGGGATTCATGCAGGTCTTCCTGGACAGCAGCTGCCAGGACAAACTCCTTCCAAGCACAAACAGGTACTGCCAGAACACTTACAGCACAGCAAAATTGCTGTCTTTCTATTGAAAACTCTGCTTAAAGGTGAGCAAACTCTCAAGTGCTATGCCTAATAAAGACGGATTGTTTATTTAGGTCCAAAGCCTGAATTTCAGGCTGCGTTCAGCTTGGCAGATATGTGCCAGTGCAGATGGCTGGCACAGGGGCTGTTTTGTAACTTTAGTTTGTGTAAGTCTCTTGGAAAAAAAAAGTCTTAATGAGAACACTGAATTCCAGGGAAGAGCTTGGTGAGAGAGAAAGAGAATTGCAAAATCAAGTAGTTGTCTGAACTTACTGAAAATAAATGCTACTTTACTTGAAAAGGAAAGAAAGAAGTGGAGCTGTGTTTGTTTGCTTGTTTGTTTTTAAATGTCATTTCTAAGTTTTCTATTTCTTTGAAAAGTCGGATGACAGAATATTGAACACCAAATCCACAGGATTCTGGGCCCTTTTTTCCTATCCACACAAACTTTGGGGAAAAAAATTCCTTTTTTAATTTTTTTTTCCTGTATCTGAAAAAAATTCTTTAAGGGATCCTACACTGAGCTTTGATTTTCAGCTGGAGCGAGACAGAAAAAGGGAGAATAGTCTAAAATCAATTTCTTAAAGATCTGAGGAATCATAAATACAGTTTGAATCAATATCTCATGTGTGAGAGTTTGTATGTGTGTGTGTTTTCCCTCACACACATTTATTCAAACAACTGCTTTCCCACAACAGAATATTCAATTCCATAGATTTAATAAATTGGCTTTCCAAAGTGGAATATTAGCGTCAGGCAGTGGATCCTTTACAACTGCTTCTCCGAAACTTTTCTCCCCACAGAGGATTCTCTTCTGTTCCTGACACTGATTTTATGTAGCTGCTCATGCATTGACATTCAGGGCAGGAAAACACCCCTTACAAAAGGACTTTTGTGCAAATTCTGAGAACCAGCCTAAAATTAAGCAGGTGCTTAAGTCTTGTCACAAATAGGTAATGCAGCAACATCTCAGTGTCCTTGAATTTCTGTAGGTGAGGCTGAATCAATTCTTGTACCACCACAGACTCAAAGAGCAGTTTTCCTGCCTAAAAATTCAGAAGGAAGGATCCTCAGGACATGAGGCTGACCACATTTACATCCCAGAGCATGGTGTTATGTGAGCTGCTCTTCCAAAATTTATCCAAGGTAATGGAAAGTAGCACTAAGACTTTGCACTGCAGGGAGGTGCAGTCAGAATTAACCAGCAGCCTGTGCAGCTTGGCTGGGGGAGCTCCTGGCAGAAGATAGCAGAGCTTATTCCAGATGTTTCAAAGTCAGAGATTGTGGGCTGCTGTTTTGTTATAAAGCAGAGGCACAGAGCACATGGCTCAGCCAAGGCTCCTCCCTGGAATGCAGCTGGGCTGTTACAGAATCACAGAATCCTAAAATGGTTTGGGTTGGAAGGGAGCTTAGAGCTCATCTCATTCCACTCCCTGCCATAGCTGGGACACCTTCCACTGTCCCAGGCTGCTCCCAGCCCTGTCCAGCCTGGCCTTGGGCACTGCCAGGGATCCAGGGGCAGCCACAGCTGCTCTGGGCACCCTTGCCAGGGCCTCCCCACCCTCACAGGGAAGAATTTTTTCTAATATCCAAACTTTGCGCACCCTCTCTCTCAGTGTGAAGCCATCTCTCCCTGTCCTGTCTGTCACTACTGAAAGGTGCTATAAAATCTCTCCAGAGCCTACTCTTCCCCACAGTAAACAATCACCATTCTCCCACCCTTTCTTCATAGAAGAGGCGCTCCAGCCTTCCAATAATCTCCATAGTCCCCTCTGGACCTGCTCCAACAGGTCTTTCTTCCCATCTGTATTAGTGCCAAAGGGTCCATTGCTCTATATGCAAGAACTTCTCAGGCATGATGCTGAAACACCCCTTTGGACAAGGACCTCCAGGTTGTAGGCTCCTGCCTGTCTGGTCCATGGCAGCAGAAGCAAGGGATGCTCTCTGTGCTACCCTGAACCTTGTGCAGCAAATGCTGTCAGCTCCTTCTTTTCATGCACTGGAAGCCAAATGCTATTTCCCACTAGCCCCTTTCCCTGTATGCCCCCATGGAGCCACTCCAGCAAGGTGGGGGTGGACTCTGTCCTGCCCAGAGCTGTGCCCACAGGTCCATGGGAGCTGCAATCCATGACAGGGCACAGGGAGCCTCATCCCAGCCAGCTCCAGCTCTCTGTGGGGAAGATGCATCTCAGTCTCTTCATGTCAGCTTTTCCTCTTCAAGCAGCTTGGTGTGTGGGCTGCTGCCTGCTCTCTAAAAGCTTCTGAGATATTTGTAGCTGCTCTGCTTGTTCTGATTTTGCTGGAACAAAAATAATTCCTGAAAGGACAGGGATAAAAAACTGTATGTGTGCATACATATATATTCTGAAAAACCAGTTTCAAGTGTGCCACAGGACTGCACTGGGTTTTTAAAGGGATGTCATAAAGGGGACAGCTTTTATTTTGCTGTACACTGAAGGTCATGAATTAGGAAAATACCACCAGAGAAACACTGCAGATTTTGGAAACTACACCAGGACCACAGCTCTGGCTGGAATTTCATTACAGTCTCCTGTGTACCTGGCAAGCAATGGTAAGGAAATGAGAGTCCTGCCAATTTGTAAAGGTTATGGTTGAGTGTATGGCTGGAGGGCTGATCCAATCCAGCTAATGCATATTGCTGATATAATACTGAATATTTCTTCTGTCTGGTCTTCAACTTTCTGGAATTAATTTCATATATGCAGAGAGAACTTGTGACTTTCACAACTTTTACTTACCTGGGTGTAATGACAGATAAGGCAGATGTGCCCATTTCCCTACTTGCCCTGGTGCTATGACTGAAGATATTTTAAACCCTTCCAACCTCAAATCAAAGAACTGTTTTAAATTTAATCTCTGAACACTTTCAACTGAGTTTGAGGGTAAAATTTGCCTAATGGGAGTCCTCAAAAGTGAGCTCAGGTGGGACTGAAATGAAGTTTCAGCTTTTGCAATGGGTCATATCCCAGGAGTTAAATTCTCCCTGTCTTGGGAAAACTTAGCAATCACTTTGCCTCTGAGAGACTAGCAGCAGAAATTACTGCACACACATGCCTACAAAATCTGTCTCCCTGTTAGCCCTCCCTCTTTGAAGCCCAGCAAAAAGCTGGGACTGGCACAGCCAGCCTGATGTAATTGAATTTCCCTGCCTCTTGCATTATATTTTATCAGGTGATGGCTTGGAGGGATTTACATTGCACAGAGCTGCTGAGGAGAGTGGCTGAAAAATGGTGTGAAAATGCTGATAAATAGTTCTAAATGAAAGCAATTTTAGCAAGAGCACCTGTAGGCAACCTTGGTCTGCTTTTTGTTAACTATCCCTGCAAAGTGGGAGCTTCCAGCAGCAACAGGCACACAGAGGGAGAGGTCCCACTCAGCACCTGAGGCTGCAAGAGCCAAGGGATGCCTTCTCTTCGCCTTTCCTATTGAGCTGGGTAGAATTATTGGCCAAATTAAAGCCCCAAATCTCTGCTGCTGACCCATTCATGGCTTTCTTTCATTCATGTGTAAGTAGATGAAGGACATTAGTGTTAACAGCCCTGGGTGACACAGCTTTTCCTCTTGACACTCATCTACTGCTTGGAATAAAGGTGGGGGCAACCACAGCTCCTGCCTGCTGCACCTGAGCCCTGGTTCTTGAGCCAAACACCTTAAGGGCCAGGAGACTGCTAGAGAAACTCAGACTTTGGTCTCCTCTGTTGTGCTTGAAGTTTTATGCAGTTTATTCTGAGATCAGAGCAAGGAACCCATAAGAGGGGCAGCTAAGACACCACCACATCAACTGGTCTCTGGTGGGTGGAAAGAAGTTTCTTTCCAGGCTTTATCTTCTTGATATTTGGATTGACACCATTTTCAAAGCTCTTTTGAGGTACACTTAACACAAGAAGAAATGGCTGGGAAGGTTTCTAGGCTTGCACTAATGGAAATGATATATGGAAACATGAAGCTAAAAGTACTTTTTGTTTGTTTGGGGTTTGTGGTTTTTGGTTGTTTTTTTTTTTTTTTTGGTTGTGTTTACCTCCAAGTATACATGGAAATCGCTTACTCCAGCTCCTTGTACTTAAAGATCCATTTGTGCTGCTGCCTCAGCTCCTCCTGTGGAAGGCAGTGAGTTGAAAGAGTGATTTAGACACAGTTAACACAAACGAGAGGAGACAGGCCAGTACTTAGCACGACAGACTCCTCAGAAAGTGTGGACAGGGAAAAGCTGTTTCTTTTCTGTCTGTCATTTCCCCTTTGCAGACTGCAGATGAGAATTTCATAGCAGACTAATTCAAGGAGCAGAAACCCCCAGGTAATTCAATAGGTGCCCTTTGTGGCACAGCTCCGTGTGTAGGAGCAGGTGCTGTGTATCAGCACATAAAATACAGAGGGGTGTGAAGAATGAGTGACAAGGCACATTCTAAGTATCCACTGCAAGAATTCAAGAGGGAAACCCAGAAAACACAAAAATGAGGTGGGCTGAGTGGTAAAGTTGCTGCTCTGTCCAAGCTGTGTCCTAAAATAAAGGAGGTACTGGAGGGTGAAGTAAGATGGGTTATGGGGCATTGGGCTGGCTGTAAACCATGCTTAAAGTGTAAAAAACAAACAGCACTTCAGATCCATAAGGTCTGAATTAAAATCTAGAGTGGATCTCAGATTTTCCCCCAACTAATAATCACATTTAAATCTAGTTCTTAGAAGTGTATTTCAGTTTAAGACCAAGAGGCCAAAAATGGCTTTATCTGCTAAAGTGAGATTCATCTCTGTGCAGAACACTAAGAAAAAAAATCTTTGCTCCACATGTTACAAATTTATTTTGGGTAAACTTACGTAATTCATGAATGAATGAATGAGTATATTTCTGCTTTCTCTCAATTTATAGCAGCAAATCTGACCTTGATATTCAAAATCATGTTTTTTGGATTAACCTGACCTGTGTTACAGTGTCCACCCTTTGGGTGCACAGGAGAAATCCCTCCAGCTGCACTCAATACCCTGGACAACACCTGAATTTCCGATTAGAGTGAGTAGCTCTTTTTTTAATTGTCATTATTTTCCCTCCCCTAGAATTTCTGAGGAATAAGATTATTCTCCTAACTCTAGAAATGATTCTATTAATATTTCTGAATGTAACTGAATATATTGACACAAGGGAAATGGTTGGAGATTCTGGGATAAAACAGAATCTCCTGTGCAATTCTCTGGATTAAAAACCATCAGACAACAAGGTGCATTTAGAAAGTCAAAAGGAGAAATGTCCTGTGACAACAGAAAAATCAAAGTTTTCCAGATACCCACTTGGGTGATGAGTAAATCTATAAAGAAAGGGACTGATCAGCAATGAGAGCAACATCTCAGATGAGCAGAGGAGATAAAGTGAGACTTGTAAAATGTCAAGGTTTTAATTTCCTCGTGAAGGAGATCCTTTGTAGAGGAAATTAAAACAAACAGTAGAAATTCCTTGCCCATAGTAATAAGGAGTTTATAATGAGACAAGAAGCACTGACACCATGCAGGAAGAATGGGACCAAGTTAGAAAGTGATCTGCATTTGTTCCTCAAAACAAAATGAATAATTTTCTTTCAAATTCAGTGAGGATGTTGATAATGACTGTGGCATAAAGGCAGGGTGTGAATGGGAAGGAGTTTACGGACATTTAAATTACTCTAGCTGAGGTAAAAGTAAAATTCAGACTTCTTGATGTGATGATAATGAGAGGAACAAACTGCTTTTGTTTCTGATTTCTGAAAGAGCCCTTTACAGAGTGTTGGTGCACTAGCAGGTTGATATTATTTGATACAAATTTGTAAGCACATGTATTTAAAAAAAAATGATCAAGGCATTTGCAAGTCCATTAGTGTGACCTCTGTGGTTTGCAAAACCAACTCGGAATGGCAGAGTTATTTAAACGGTGTCAGATGGATCACAGCACCTTTTCTGAGAAAAGATCAGCAGAGAACAATGTGCCACCTTGCTTTGAGAAGTTAACTAATTTCTATCTATTTGCTGTAATTTAGATCTGTGTACCAAATAAGCCAGAAACATTTGAAATGTGCAGTATGAGAAATTCTCCCTAAGGCAGAGGAGGTAAAGTGAAGTTAAATCTGATCAGAAGAGTGTTACAAAAAGAGAATTGCTCCAAGAAGGGAAGTATCTCTTTGAGGGTGGTTAGTAGTGAAATTCTTCAAGCAACAGTCTTGTCTGATCCAACTTCACATTTTCATTAATAATAGGAATTATCAGTGGTGAATGGTGTTGGGAAAAGCTGGTATAAACTGGGTGGAATTTGTTTGTGCTGAAGTCCGAATGAACACTGGACAAGTGACCTGAGAAATCTGTGTAGGAAAAACAAAGTCTGTGAGCCTGAGGAATACCTGGAGATGTTAGATAAGCTTAGAAGGGTGTGCTGAGGGATCAGGATGTGATGGAACTGTGAAAAAGGCAAATTCTAAGATGCCTAGGGCAACGTGTGTCTAATAAAGCAAGAGAAATGGAAATATTTTTGTATCAGAGCCTGGTACACATTTGTCTGTAGTGCCAGGTACTGTTCCAGACATCTGTGCCTAATGGAGACAAATCCAGATAAGGGTGGGTACAGAGAAGGACTGATGGGATAATCAAGTGGATGGAGAGGCAAAGACTGGAATTTTTAAGACAAGTAAACAACTGCTGTTGCTAAACAGAAAGTGTTGAGGGGTACGTGAAAAAGATGAACAGAAGGATTCAAAATGCCAGAGAAGGAGATGATTTGTTAAGCTCAAGGGTAACATTGACACAAGAAGAAATGAATGTCAACAAGCCACGATTAAATACAAGCTGAAAAATATAAGCAGGCAACTCAAAGTCAGAAGAGAGAGCAAAGCCTGTCCAGAGGAGAGAAAAGCTGAGATTCTTCCCACCAAACTACAGACACTAAATGAAGGAATTTACCCTCTGGATTTATCACACTAAAAGACACCCTTTAATTAATGTGAAGAGCCTCCTCAGGGTGTGACTCAGATCTTGGTGTTGAGTCAGCTCAGAGGGGTCTCCTCACACTGAGCTGAGGTCTAAGGTGGCTCATACCCACTCCTGGTTCCTCAGATCCTTAAAGAATGATGGGTGACTCTGCAAATGGAAAGGCCCAATTAATTCTTAAATGAATGATGATTATTTTAAGGACATTACAGGGAGTGACTGCACAGTGTTATAGATTACCTGCAAGAGCAAATGCACAATTTTGAAGGCTCAGTTCTGGTTTAGATCAGATACTGCAAAATTCCTACATGCTGATATCCTGTGAGGCACCTTCACAGCCAGCCTTGTCTTGCATTTAAGGCCCAAAAACATTTCAAAAGGAGGGTTAGCCTGCCACAGATACTTTGTCTCAACTGTGTGGAATCTCTGGATTCTGTGCTGAATTATAACATGGGCTCAGATGCCACAGGAAATCATGGGAAGTTTAATTTTGGCAAGAAGGATGGGCTGTTCAGAGTGCCTGTGGGTGATAGGTTTTGTTTCTGTTGGAGAAAGAGCAGAATTACAGACTTCCAGCTTCTAGAAATGGAGTCTAGACTTATTACAACAAATTTTGTTAATTTTACCTGGGTGGCTGAGCTGTTTATAGCAGGGGTGAAGTGGTACCAATCAATCACCCAAACATGGGTGATTCTGTCACCCATGGATAGTGGGTGACAATGGATAGTGACATCTCTTTTGGGATATATGAGCGTGGCTGTCTCCTGATGGTAAAGAAATTACACTTGCTTCTCTCAAGCCTAACCAGATCAAGTCTCTGTGACTGTTTTCTACAGCAAAACATTAAAATGCTCCTTTGCAGGCCTCTCACTGATCTCTTTCTCCTTTTTATAATGTGGTGTTAATTTGAAGGCATTTTTAAAGCATGCAATGAAGAAAACTGCAGGTGGAAGTTTGGGAGTGATGGGGCCTCCAGTGAGGGTGAGGAGGAGGAAAGGAAATCTGGATAATGCTTCCCTTCCAGGGATTCTGCCATTAACTGATGCATTATTTTTCTAAGCTCATTAAATAACCCTTAGAACCGTGAAAAGGTCAAAAGAGAGGGGAAGGAGCTGAAGCTGCCTGTGGATTTTTGTTGTACAGCAATTTCCTGACCAAGTTGAGAAAGGAAGAGGGGGATGGAAGAATCAAGAAAGGAGGGGAATGGAAAAGAACTGCTGGTTTTTCTGTTGATCTTTTCATGTAAATAAATGTTTCTCCTCAGACTTTTCCCTGCAGTAGTCATCAGTCCAAATCCCCTTGTAGCTCACCTGTGGTAGCTGCTCTGTGGTGAAGCCACAAACTGTTGTTTACAGCAAACAACAAATTGTAATCATCTCTGGATCAGCTTAGACGTGGGGTTGATGTCTTTGGCCGTCTCTGAATGTCTGGGGCAAGAAGAGTTTTCTTGTTCTTGCCCTAGGAAGCCCAGAATCTCATTAGAAATACCACATGCAGGAAGGTCTGAGGTATGAAGATGATTAGTCACTTTTTAATGCGTTTGTATTTTAAATCACGTTCCAAGACACACAGATAGGTCTTTGGAAATCATAAACTTTCTAAAGAGATAGGGAAAAAGTACAGAGGAACAAGGTCTTCAACTCCACTGAGACATGAGGAACATCTTTGGCTGTTCACAGATCTGTCCCTCAGGTACTGCAGTCAAATTCACTTGAACAAACAAAATGTTTCCTTTTAACGGGTTGCTGTTTCTTAACTCATGAAAGAGAAGATGCTTGTTTGTTTCCTTTCTTTTTTTGCTTTGCATTGCAAGGTGAGTTTCCAAACTGAACTAATAGAAAAATCAAGGTTAATGCTGCCTGATCAAATAAAAATCATGAAGTTTGCCCCTTTGCAGAGCAATGGATGATATCTTTGGTACTTTTTATGATGTTAATATGACAAGGTGAAATGTGAACTGGAACATCATGTAATCAAGAGTTTATGATGAATCAGTGAGCAAAGAACATTATTTGGGTCCACTACTCTAAGAAACTCTCAAAAAAAACCTCAAATCCCTTAACTTTTTTGCATAATTCACTGAAGCTCATCCAGTGAACCAAACTCAGAAACTGCCACAGGATTTGATGCAATGTTGCCCTCTTCTTCAAAAAGAAATTATTCAAAAATTCTGCACAAATAAGAATACAAGAAATTGGATTATATACAAATAAATGTATTGTGTTGTGACATTTAAAAATTTGAGATCTTTTCCCAGAATGAAAGAATATAAAGTACAAATTTCTGCCCTTTGCCTTTAGAAAGCTGGGAAAACGTGTGTTTATTTATCTCAATGCAGAAATTGTGTGAAAGCCTCATTTGTATGGGTCAGAAAGGCAACAAGATTGTTTTCTAAATTCAAGGCTATTCCCATATAGGACTAGATTTTAGTAACTGGCGTTCTAGTGCATTAAAGTGAATCCACAATGCTGCTGATGGGGTCTGTGTGCAATCATTTCTCCTATCTGGGTGTCACAGCACTCCATTTTGCCTTTTTTTAGGCTTGTTAATCTTGTTACTCTGCTGAGCGTGCATCAGTGTAGCAGTTGGACTCTGCAAATCCCACGAGTAATTTCACTCAGCTCCACGAAACACATTTGTCTTTGGCAGCCCTTGAGTAAGAGCTGCTGTGATGTTGTCAGTGTTCAGTGCAGGTCTGGTCTTTGCCGTGTCTTAGTCCTGGACTGGGGAAATGCAGGCAAACATTCCACATTTCTGCAGGTCTGTGGGCAGCTCCTGGCCTGCAGGATGGGGGCCAAGACCTTCCAGGGATCTTCTTCCAAGCCACACACACAGCAAGGGTCCGTGGAGACAGCACAGGGAGGATTTGATCACTTGACTCAACAGGGAATTGGTTCTGTCCATCCATTCTGTCCACGGGAACCCCAGAGTGCTTAACCTCAATTTATCCACCATAACTCCATGCAGCAGATCCTGTCAGGATTTCTGAGAGCACAGAGCAGGGAGGGGATGCTCGGTGTTTACAAAAGGATTGAGATTGAGGTCGGTGGGATTAGGGTGTTCAGCCTTGCTGGGCACAGTTACAAATCCCAGCTGGCACTGCTTGTCTGAGCTCACACAGAACAGCAGAGCCATGTCTCAGTGCTAGGACGTGAATTCCTCCACCCAGCAGAGTGTGAGGGCACAAGCAGCACATCTGCAAAGCAGGGTAAGTGTTTGGCAGGCGTTCCCCTTGGGATTAGCACTTGAGCAGAGTGGTGTGTGGAGCCAGAGTAACACATCTCTATTTACTGAGCAGATTTTGCATGTTCCGTTGTGTGAGCGAGTAAGTACAAGAGCGAGAGGAGCTTTCCCAGAATTGGAACAGTTTCTTTGTCAGTGCTGCGACTCCTCCATTTAATTCCACAAATCTGCTCTAATCAGAGTGGCTTCACCCATCAGCTCAACGGAGAGCAAGCACAGGAGGGAGGAAGCATCTCTCTCTTTCCAGCTCGCTGTGTTCTCAGGCATTGCATCAAAGTGGCACAGAGCCTCCTGGGAAGGGGATTTGCTATCACTCATGTCAGTCCCAGCCACATTATGTTTATGGATATGATAGACTGAATACTAAAATTGCCATTTGCACAAATGATCCCACAATTCCTTCAGGCCTACTGCATCCCTTTAATAGTCCAATCTTTCAATAATGAAGTGGAGATCAGTCAGGACTCCCTGAAAATCCCATCTTTTTCTTTCATTTCGCTCTTTTTTTTTTTTTTCTCCTCCTCCTTTTTTGGGGGGCTTTTTATTGCACATATTATTTTCATCCTTTCTCTGAGCTGGATCCATTTACCAAGAAGTTTTAAGGGAGATCAAGAATGAGATTCTCAATATTCTGTTAATACCCCAGAAGTAGCAACGTGGCAGACAAATCACTGCTGCTTGAGGCAGTGAGTCATGCAGAATTCAGAAGTTTGGGAGCTACACACGTGGAAGAAGGATGCTATTCATGAGGCCTCAGGAACAAATATAGTGCAGGAATGATACCTCAGAAAGCAGGCTCTCCTTCCTTAATGCTCTTCATTGCATGCCCTGCTGCATCTCCTTTCCATGATAGTTCCTGCTGTTAATATCCAGGGAAAAATCAGTTGCCTGATAGTGCTAAACACAAGAAATTATTAATTGCTTGGGTCAAATGAAGGCCTGAACTAAGGTCTGTGCAAAAACAAGGAGGGTTTGACCCACTTAATTTTGTTTTTAGAATGGTTCTATTAGAGTTTCATTCACCCGTTTCTCAGGAAAATAAAAATTCCCTGAGAATCAAAGTGACTTTTTGTGAAGTGAGTCTTTAAAAAAAGACTCAGCCATGGCTAAATGGTGTAAGGGAGAGTTAGTAGGAGTGGGGTGTAGAAAGCAGGTTAGAAGATAACTTTGTTTGGTCTGACAAATAATTCAGTGGGCATGGACAGACACTGAAATCATGGTCCTTGACACAAGACGTGGTCTGGAGAGGTGATGGGAATGGGAATCCTGCTGGCAAGGACAGAAATTCCTGTCAATCATATTTAGCAAACAGTCTGGGAGTTGGGAGCAATAAAGAGATTGTGCTCTCGGGAGGAATGGTGCTGTGTGTGAGGTATCCTTGCTCGGGCTGGCCTGAGCCACAGGCTGAGGTGCTGCCAATCCATAGAGCTCTATGAAATCCACAAAGCTCCACAAAAGGAGCTTTAGGAAAAATATTTTGAAAAATTTCATTGCCTGAAGAGTCACCAAGCACTAGAACTGGCTGCCCAGGGCTGTGGGGGTCACCATGCCTGGAGGGATTTAAGAGATGTGTAAAGGTGGCCTTTGGGGACATGGTTTGCTGTGGCCCTTGCAGTGCTAGAGGAATGGTCAGACTGATGGCCTCAGAAGTCTTTTTCAGCCTGAATTTTTCTGTGCTTCTAAGTCAAGGAACTGGATTCTTACTAGGGATTGATGGAGCTGTACATATGAATGGAAAACCTGGATCTGGCTTTTTCATTTTGTATTCATGCATTTGTTTGTTTTTGTACCTCAGCATTTCATTCTGTCCTCCCACTTCCCCATTTTTCTCCTTCACTCTCCTTCTGTTGCCTGTAGTGCTTTTCTCTCTCTCTCTCTCCCTCCCTTTTCTCCTAAAATCTTCCTTTCTGTTTTATTTGACACACATTTTTCTTTTATCCCTTTTCTCTTCACCTCCCTTCACATTGGCATGCTGTCACTGTTTTGAACCAAAACGTGGAGATGGTCCCGCTGAGGGGAGATGATGTCCTGGACATAAGACCCACCCAAGACTATGGTCAAAGCCGTGAGATTTCAGAGTGAACACAGTCCCATTCAGGCCCTAAACATCAAAGTGTTGTGCTCAGGGACAATTTTCTGCCTGCAAATCAGTTTGCTGATTTCTGTGGCAGGCTCTGCGAAGTACAAGAAGCAGCTGCAGAAATTGGGAAGGTGCAACTCAGAATTTCAGTAGTCCCGGGTGGAAGATTCCACTCTTAACTTGGGAAGCCCCCATCTCCCACCTGCCTTTCCAATGGTAGGAAGCTGCTGATGTATTTTTTGTTAATTATTTCCCCTGTTGCATTTGCTCTGTTTTCTTGATTATATTAACACTGTTCTTCTCCTTGCCTGTGCTCAGCTGCCTATTTCTCATTTGTGCTGTTTGATGGGTGGTGGTAATCTGTGTGCACCCAGCCTGCTGGGTTGATTGACTGATGGAGCTCCTTGTACGCAGAGGCTGTTGGCACTAAAAGGATAATGAAAAGAAAAAACCCCTTGACCCTGGCCAAGCAGCAGAAATCTCAGCTATGGACAGTCAGCTCCACCCTCCTCCATGGGAGGTGCAGGAAAGAGCCAACAGAGGAAGGGCGAAGTGCAAAGAGGGAAAACTAGGGATTTGGGGTGTAGAGGAGCTCCAGTGACTGCAGAAATGAGTGTGGAATTTGAGCAGAGAGATGCTGAGAGCAGCCACCAGGGGCTGAGGCACGTCACCTTCTCCTGGGCAGCACCATAAGTGCTGGGAAATTGTGCAACAAACCCAAATTAGATTTAAGTGCCTAAAGCAAAGCACTTAAATCCATACTTAATGGCCCAATTCCCAGAAGAGTGCAGTCCATGGACCCAAAAGGCTCACTCTGATACATGACTGCGGCCTTGAGTGTATTTCTGTGTGTTTTAGGATGCAGGATTTTAGGATGAGTTACTGCCATGGCTTAGCCACAGCCAGCAAATCAGCCCCCCACTCTCACTCACTCTCCCTTGCAGGATGGGGAAGAAAATTGGAAGGTGAAAGTCATGGATGGAGATAAAGACTGTTTAAAAGGCAAAGAAAAAGTCACAAATACAAACAAAGCAGGGGCAACTCATGCTGTGTTGGAGTATGGGTTGTTTTTTGGGTTTTTTTTTTTTTTTTGGTTTTTTTTTTTTTTTTAATTTTTTTTTATTTAGAGATGGGGTAATTGAGAGGTGTTTTAAAAATGTTTATTTTATTTTTAGTTTTGTGTGTGAAGGGTGAGTCAAGTGCCCATCAGAGCCCTGCACAAAAACATCCCAAGGGACATCTGCTGCCCTCTGTGTCCTGGCAGCACTCCGTGCCACCCAAGCACTGTGTTTGTAAAGTGTTTGTAATCCTCCTGCAGCGCTTCACAGGAGCAGGAGGAACAGGGCTGAGCTGAAAGGGATTAGCAGCAGCAATTTCCAGGCAGGGATCTTATTCAAAGATATTCCTTCCATGGGTTAGAACACACCAGTCTGTGGCTTTTAGAGTGGCAATTACCAATGACCCAGTCCAGAGCAAGAGAACTGCAGTGCCTGTCACCTTTCACTCACGTTTGAATAGCCAAAAGTTTTTTAAAACTACTTGTTCCCTATTGTTTGACTGTTATAAACTTGAGCAGTTTGCTGTTGGAAGCTAAAGGTGTTTTTTAAAAAGGTTTCACAGAACCAACTCAATTGAAATTAAATGCTTGATGAAGAATAGTTAAATTGTTTTGACTTCATTTTGGTAATGACAAAAAAAACTTTGTTTTGAGAACAGAAAACCCCTTGATTTTCACATTTTTCTTGAACCTAATTTGCATGGATCTTATATTACATTCAGCATTAATTTTAAATAGCTTGTAATAGTGTAGAGTGCCACACATTATGGCATTTTCATGTCTCCATATGATTTTTTCTTTTAACACAATTTCTCTACTGTGGCGAGGTTTGAGAACTTAGGCTGCTGCTTCCCATTCAGAAGAGAAATTTCCTGTAGAAATGGAAGTTCACTTTATTAACTACAACTACTACTGCAGCAGCTCATTCTTTCCCTTCTCAAAATACTCACTATTCTTCTTCCCTCTGTCTTTAGCACTTCTTCCTCATTCTTCTTTTCTCCTTCCTTATACTCAGTAAAAATCATCTGTGCTTCAAAGGAACACTGAGGGTGTAGATAGAAACCAAATGTAGTAGGAAGAGACAAAATGGGGCTATGGGAACATCAGGATAAGATTTTGTGCCAGTGCTCAATCCTTTGAATCTTGAATGCTGTTTCTGGGGACAACTTTGTGAGAGGGTGTTATTGTAAACAAAACCTTTCTCTTGATGAAATGCACATTTCACAGGGACATTGCATTTTGCACTGTTGTCTTTTGCAAGTTAATAGGGAGGAAAAAAATCTTAATTCTTCAATCCATAAATTACTTGAGACTGCTAAATGTTGGTGGAGACAACACCTGGAAAACCCCTGGAAAACCTGGTATCTTTTTAGCGACCTGGCTGTGTAGCTAAAAAGGACTACAGCAAACTTGCCCCCCAAATAAATTGTTTGCACTTTGTCTTCTCAAATACATTAGACAGCTATTTGAGAACAGTGGAACTCAAATATAAACAAACACATGTAAACACATGTAAATATATGTATACACACACACACTGTGTGTATTTATTCAGACTGTAAATTCTGTTTGTTGGCTACCAGTGAATTCATCACTTGCACAGATGCAGCTGGGAGCCCTCTACCCTGGCACAGCCCAGGATATTTCCTCTAGCAGAGCCCACCTTTGCCTGCAGCCTGGGAGACAATCATCCATTATAAAATTCCTACTACCCAGCCCATCCCATTCCCCAGCTCCAGACCCTTCTATCCTGGTGAAAGGGCCAAACACCTTTGCTCATGTGGAGCCCATCCCAAGGACCTTGTGAGTGTCTCCCATCCTTCACCGGCAGCCCGGCGGCCGCGCTCCATTTCCCGCAGAATTTCAGCTGCTCGGGTATTTATCAGGAGCATCTGTTAAACAATCTGGAGGGGAGCAGTGCTGCTGCCATTAGTGCGGGGGTGAGCAGAGAGCTCCTCAGCAGCACAGAGAGAGAGCAGAGGAGATGAGGCTGTGCATGCTGCTTCGGGGGGTGTCGTGACCTTGACTTCCCGTTGATGAGCGATGCCGAGCGTCTCAGAGCAGAACTGACGGGGATAATGTTCCTCTGAATGGATGTGTTCTGGTCATGGGGCTGGAGAGGGATGGAAAGGATGGATCATTAGAGAGACACAAACAATTAGAGCCTCAGTGCTGAGTTCTCACAGAGGTACGGGCCATGAGTGTAGTGAAGAAACAACTTGCAGGAATGTTTATCTGCTTTTCCCTAAAGGTCATCTTTCATTTGGAGCCTTTTTTGCCCTCCTTGACTGGCTTTTGGTACTTTTGGGGTTCACAGAGGGTGAGCAGTAGTGTGCACAAGAAACTGACACCCAGGAAAATAATTAAGTGATGGTCATGGAAGGCAAATCCCATTGGAAATGGAAGAGCCCAGCTGGACCGGCAAGGCTCTGGACATTCCCCTGCTGGGCCCTAACCCTACAGGTAAATTTACATCCACAACCTCTATGACCTTCCCAAATTTCCAGCAACTTCCTGCAAAATCAACATCAAACTTCCAGTGCCTCTACTTTTGTGTTCAGCCTGATGCACTCTGCAAGGCGCTGTGTACGAATCCTCTTTGCCCAACCAGCACTACACAAAAATACTTGGCAGAGCAGATCCCTTTCTTTTGCCTCAAAACCAGCCCTGACGGGATCACTCAGTCTCTATCAAGGGCTGCCCTCTGTCCAGAGCCCCACAGCAACAGTCCTACTTCCTTTCTGGAAAGGAACTGGGATCTAACAACTGTCAAAGTTTTGCCTATGACATATTTTTTCTCTTTCCTTTCAATTTCTGCATCTGCACACTTCTAGAGCCCTAATTCATTTCTTTAATGGCCCTTCAGCTGTTATATTTTTGCTTGTCAGGGTGCTTTTTTAATTCCCCCCCTTATAAATGTATAAAACATTTAATGAAGAAATAATGATATTTTCTCATGTCACTGCCTATTTTTCCTGTCATATTTGATGTGTTTGTAATGTGGGCGGACATATTATTTATGACCAAGGAAATTAAATATTATTTCACTTTTTATTTTTTTCCCTAATGCAATCTGTGTCATCTTCCAGTTCCCAATTTCTTTCCATTAAAGTTATTGTCTTTGCAGTTCCACTTGACCGTTTGCTGCTGGTTTTGCAACAACGCTGCCAGAAGATGCAGAAAAACATAATGGGGAAAAGAAATGGCATAATTTGCAGGAGATACTTTTCTCATCTCATTTAAATGAAGATCGTTTGTTCCTGGGTGTCAAAAACATCAAGAGCAACAAAAATATGGAAATTGGTAATTTCTTGCACTAGGAATACTTCCAAATCTTTGGAGATTCTGTCTGATTCTAGCAACTACTAAAGATGTGTCCAAGCCAAACTTCCAGCATAAAATAACTTCAAACCTCAGAAGCTTGAAATCTGGGCCTGAATTTTTTAAGTCTTTGGCCCCAAATGTTTCTCTCATCTCCTGCCAGAACGTCCTCAAAACTGGGAGAGGAATCACAATCCCTAACATATTCCTTAATCATTTGGATGAAATACAGACAACCTGGAGCTGAACAAGGTGATCATGGGCTGTCTGACACAGCCTTTCGTGTTTGGCTCTGCTTTTGTATTTTCCAGTCCTTCCATAACACAAAACATGGGATGAGAGCATGGGGCAGGAACCCTTTGTGCTCCCAGAATCTGCTCCAGCCATGAAAGATTTCTCAGAGGCTCCTGGATGGGATTTTTCTGACTCAGGAGAGGTGGGATTAGCTCTCCATTCTGACCCCCTCCCATTTGATTTTCTTTAACCAAAGATAGATGAGCTCCTCTAGAGCTGAGGCATCTCTTCCCTCTTCACTGGTCACTTCTTTTATTATGGGTGGATTCGGCTGTTGTGGTGATGATTCCTCCACGGAGCCCAGGAAGCCTGGAGAACTCCTTGAGTCTGTCAGCTTTAATTTGTACAGTATATAATGGGGGACAAATCCCATCCAATCTGTCCCATTCCTGTTTTCAGCCACAGCAGCTCCAGTACCAGTCTCCTGTAGGAATCAGAGGTGAAGGCCAGCAACCTCCAATGCTGGAGGAAAAAAGAGCACTCTGTCTCATTTTACACCGAATATTTTTTCCCCAAAGCTTGTATTTTTCCACAGTTTTCCCCAGCTGCTCCTCATGATGCCTGTGTATTTTACAGAGGAATTATTTTTTCCCTGCTTCCTTTGCCGTGTCAAGGCTTTGTTTCACAGTTCCTACTCCTTGTACCCAAGTCAAACCCAAAGAGCCTTCTATCACCTTTCTTCTTCTTTTCCTTCCTCCCCCCCAACATCTCAGCAAGGCTGCCTGTTAATCTCTTATTTTGCAAAGATTAGAAACGTGGCTTTTCTATGACCTTTCTGAACAATCAGGATCTTGGAGTCCCCAAGATGGGTCACCATTATCTCATCTTTTTGTCTGTTAACAATGATTAAGCAGGACAAAGGATGTGCTCAGAGCTACGGAGTTTCAATCAGTCCTTAGGGAGTACCTGGAAATAAAAGCAAGCAGAGTGGGAAAGCTCCTGCAAAAAGAAAGGTTCGACCTTTAGAAAACATCCTTGCTTGGTGCTTTCTCGCCTTTTCAAATATACATAGGAAAAATTTGCAAAAAGAGGCCTGTAAGTGCAGACACTGCCTCTGGACTAATTCCCCAGAGGGCTGATCCCCCAGCATGTGCCACTGGACATGAGAAAACCAGGTCACAAACAGAAATGCAATTTTAAACTGTTATTTTTGCTTATGGTCTATCTCACTGTCCGTCCACCTGTGTGCTACAATCTTTACAAGTTTTTTCCCAGGTTTTGATTACTTGAGTACAGCAGCTCTGAGCAAGGGATGACTGATATTTCCACCACTCCCAATCCATCTCACAACAGAGCTGGGGCTCTTCAAGGTGCAATTGCTTTACCAGCTCCTATTTCCAGCAGTTTCGCATGTGTAGCTCAGCTTTCCCAGGGATAAAGAACATCAGGCAGGTAAGTGAGCAGCAGGTGAGTTACCAGCATGGAAGCTTTCCCATCCAGCCCAAGGTTTCAAAGTGCTGTGGTTTGGTTTTGTGGACTCAAAACTCTTGAAGTGCATGTGCAAGAACCTTGTGTTTGTCACATGCTGCTGTCATATCACAGAGGGCAAACAACTGGCCAAACAAACCAAGAATTGACTTGGAATATTCTGTTACCTTTCCATTTTGTCTGTATTTCATCCAAATGTACCTGTCCCCAGAACAGGGGAGGAAACTGAAAGGCAGACACATCTTTTGAGAAGACCATGGCCAGAGGCTGTCTGAACCAGACCAGATGGCAGAGGGATGAGTATAAAGTGAGCTGGCTCACACACACATTCACACTTGGGTATATAATGGGATGTTCATGGAGACACACAGAGAGAGAGAGGGAGATCTGGAGTCACAGAACACTTTGTAAGGGACTTCAAAGATCATCTCATTCCACCCCCTGCCATGGGCAGGGACAACTTCCACTATCCCAGGTTGCTCCAACCTGGCCTTGGGCACTGCCAGGGATCCAGGGGCAGCCACAGCTTCTGTGGGCAGCCTGTGCCAGGGCCTGCCCACCCTCACTGAATGAAAGTTCCCAAAATCCACACATCCAATTCTCTATGTCTTCTCCAACAACTCTCTTTCTGCCTCTTTAGAGCATCTCTGCCAAGTGGCTGCAAGGCAAGCAAAGGCAAGGAGGGGAGTCATTAACAGAAAGTTTAGAAGAGAGGAATAAAAGATTCTTTTTTTTTTAAATGGGCTAAAGTGTGAAGAATGGCCTTTGTGAACAATTCAGTCATTTATCATTATTTCATTGGCATTGTATGAATTATACATTCGAGACTATAATGGAGCAATATCTCATCTCCTTTCCCCCTCAGTGGACACTGAATGAATGGCCAGGTGAGCTGCACTTGGACCAGCACCATTCTCCAGGAGAGTCACTGCTCACCTCCCGCTGCTCTCCTGAATTTCTGTTCAATAAGTGCATGTTGATCTTTTAGCAATCTTTTCTGGGTATTAAAATTAATGAGTATTTAGAAAATAGCTTTTGTATTTTAATTTTTTTCTTATTTTTCTTTTCCAATGGAAAAACAGAAGAGTGGAGAGGCAGAGAAGCATGGAAAAAAACACTGGAGCCAAGCAATATGGTTTTGTAGTTTGTCCAAGAGCTAAGAGTGGACATGATCTTTGTTGTAGCAGCTCATTTGATGGGTGGGAAAATGCTAAACTGACTTAACTCACCAACATTTTTTTGAGTGGTTTTGTACTTGCATAGTTTTCCGTAAAAATATTGGCTCACAGACATGATGTAAATGGAATTTGCCCCTTCAAAACTGGTGTTACACTTCAGAGAGCTCTGACTTTTCCCCCAGGAGAAGGGTCAACTCAAAAGCACTAAGAGGGTTAATAAAAGCATTCCTACTGCAAGAGATCGGAGGAGCTGTGAACTCTGGTCTAAGAGGCAGGCAGTGAGGTGTCTGCTTAGCAGACTATCAGGATCCATCAGAAACTAACAGTAGCCATAAACCTCAATGGATTAACTTCCATCCATTTTGATTTCCAGCTGTATTACACCTTGGCTGTGTCACTACCAAAATAAGAGGTCCTAAATAGAATAGCAATTATCTCAATATCATTAATTCAGTAGGCACTTCTTTCAATTTTCTCTGTTATGTGTTGATTCCTGCACCTCCTCCCTGCTCCCAGGTTTGTCTCTCTCTTCCATAGAAGGGTATTTCCTCCTCCCAGCTGACCTGTTAGGGAGATGGAGCCCTGGAGCACTGCAGATTTTGGGAACAGAGGTCTCTGATGCAGGGTATGTAAGAAGGAACATCCTGTATTAAAAATAAATTCCACAATGTACCATAAGGAAATACTGTAGAATTGTATTTTCCCCTGAGAATCTCACTGAGCCTGACTCTCAATTATGCCATCCTCTTTCTTGGAGCAAGAAAAAGGTGGATAGGGAAGAAAAACAGAGTAGGAGCCTTAACCCAGCTTTGTGATCCTTGAACCCCAGGGCTTTAAAGACGCCTGACATCTGCATTTGAAGAGGTCATCCCACTCAACCTTTGTTTCTTAAGTACATCGCATTTACACAGAGCTCCTGAGCACCTCCACACAGAAGCTGATAAAAGGCTGGCAGCAGCACAGAGATTATTTTTTTGAATTCGAGGTTTTCCAATAAATACACCTAGACCGTGTCCTTTCAAAAGTCAAAGGGTTAAAACTTTCCATCAAGGCAAGGTATTCCCCAAGCAATCTGCATCGAGGGCTCTCTGAAGCACAAGAACATTGTTGACCCAGACATCACTAAGTTCTTTGCTTCTGAAAAGTTCTGGCTGCTGATAAACCTTTGTCCTTTTTCTTTGATTAGCTTTACTCCGGCTGTAAATCCTATTTTGTTTTGTGCTGGGGTCTAGCCAAGGAAGTATTTCTATTAACCTGGAGCAGCTGGAGAGTAGCTGGCTCTTACTGTCAGGGGATTGCAGCCTGAGTATCCTCTAACACTAATGTTTTTCGCTGTTAAAGCCCCAGTCTAAAAAGAAGGAGATCCATGTTCCCTCTGAGGTTATTTTTCTACCCTGGAAGATGGCACAATTGTGTGGGCAGGATGTCATTAGCTTAAAGATGGCAGCCGTTAGCATTTCCATCTAAAATCTGTTCCCCACCCAGACTCCGTGTCTGCCCTCTTTGCTGGGAGCTTTCATTTATCCATTCACAGAGAGGGAATGTACTCCTGCTACTTTCATTACCCAATTGGCTTTAATTAAAAAATCTGTAACGCCTCCTGTCTTGGAGGGCGTTGAGTTTGGTATCCTGATGCCAGGAGCCCTTGGAAGAGAAGGGAATGGCAGTCAGCTGCAAGAGCAACAATTCCCATGCTGGGAGCAGGGAATTGCACCAGGGTGCAACACCCTCATTCACATTCCTGTGCAGCCACCTGTGAGCCCCTGGATCTTCCACATCTCCTCAGCCTAAAGGAGGAAAGAGAGCCTACTTTTACTCCCTGGTGCTTTCTGCTCAGTTACAGCATTTATTCTAAGCCTTCCTGCCCCGAGGCTGTGGAACCTTGCTAAGTTCACTACCCTCATTACCGGAGCATCACAGCAAAGAAAAACAAAAATCTCTCTCTGCCTGTGTCTTTTGCCCAGGGTCTGTGACATCCCTCCATATCTCACAGGTGTAAAATGAACACCAAGTAGGAACAGGAAATGTTAAAACCCCTTGTCCCCAAAGGCAAACTCTGTAGTGACTAATCCCTGGGAGAATCTGGGATTTTAAAATTGGTGTATTTTCTCCTTTCTCTTATCTCTACTCCCTGTGAGCCTTTTGCCATGTATTTACTGTCCCTTTTCCCCTTTCCCTGTGCCACCTCCCCACTCTGCATAGGCAGTGCCCTCAGCCAGCAGCACTTTATCTGCTTCCAATGTAGCGTGTCCCAGAAAGAATTATAGCATTGCCTTTCTCTCGACAGCCAGTCATCTCTCAGTAACATACAATAAGCTGTACTTGGGCCAAAGGAAATGGGTTTAGCCTGGCGGGTAATTAATTTTCTCAGGGTTCAGTTTCCCACACTGAAATTGGTCTCCGTCTGATCAATTAGAAGAACATTTCGCAAACGAAACTGATTATGAATCATGGTTTCAGCTCAGCTGTGGAAAACCTGATACATGGTTATTGGAGCAAAAAGTAGAGGGAAGCTTCAGCCCATTTATCCCAGCTACTGCTCAGGAGCGAAGGCAGCACTCAGACACACCCCCACTCCCTCCTTGCAGGAGGAAAAGATGCTGGGACTCCACCAGTTCACAGCATAGCTCTGAAAATGGTCCTCAGATCTCTAGAGTTGTCTCCCTGGACATGGAAGTTTATCCACTGGCTGAACACTGTCCTGGGAACTCCTCTCTGAGCACTGGCCTAGCTTAACTCTGGCAGATTCTTTTTCTTTTTGATCCCAGACATGCAAATAAAAAATGGAAAAAAAAATTTTGGATGAGAAGCATCCCAAGACATCTTTAATTCAGATGTAATGGCTTTGAACAAGGAAAGGAATGATCTCAGACTTATGAGGTCTCTGTATCACAGTGAGCCTCTCCTTCCCATTTTCCTCTGCTGATAATAGCCACAGAAATGATGGCAGTTGAAATTTAACTTTTAAGAGAGTGACATTTCCATTCCAGCCCTGAGCAAGCCTGCAGGATCCAGCTCGCAGTGGGAGCAGTTACCCACTGTCCCACATCAATAAGGAGAACACTCTCCATCCCCTCTGCCCTTCTCTCTGCCCCATGTGCCCCCCAGCAGCGAGCAGAACCATTAGTTCAGTTTTTCCTGTGTCTTCAAACCATGCCCAACACTTTAAAGGAAATAAATAACGTCAAGTGTTCAAATGAAATTTTGCTGAGAACCCTCTTTTTCTCCTGAAAAAGCCATGACACTAAACTTTCCAGTCATCTCAAGCCTTGAATAGTTTTTCATTTGTGTCAGATTAACCAAGTTAAAATTCCCTCTCACGAACTTGGCATTTAGAGGTATTATGCCAGAAGTAGCTTAATAACTTTCACTTCAAAAATAAAGAAAAAAAAAAAAAAGAAGGGAAAGAAAGGCATTTCGTGGTGTCATGCAGAGTAAACAAAGAAATGCAATTTCACAAAGCAGGACCTGCTAAAGGGGACGTGCTGCAGACAGAGAGGGGACTGAGGCTGGACTTTGCAGTGAAACAAGGCTGAATATGAAAAATTCATCATCTAATATCCCAGGCAGCAATCATGTCTGTTTTTATACACCAAACTGGGTCAAGCTCAGTTAGTGCCTGGACAGGACACTCTCTAGAAAAACTACATTAGTAAAAAGAGGAGCCACAGCAGTGGTTCTCAGAGGGCAAATGTGTACATGATTCCTATAGTTTTGGGTTTTTTTTAATATATATATATATATATACACACATATATATATATACACACACACATACATTATAGATATATATATATATGTAAAGAATATGTTACTATTTTATACATCTCCTTTTTCCTCTGTCTCCCTGACACAGACCTCTCATAGATGGAGAACTGCATTTGCAGAAATAGTCTTAATTTGGAGTTGAAATATGTAATGCATTTGCTGTCTGGTAGACTGACCTTTACTCATGCTGGAGAAGTGGATTTGGAAGGGAGAAAAAGAAGGCTTTTGATGCTTAAAAGCTTCTGCAGGAGGAAACTCTGCACACCTGAGGTCACACCTGGGACAGCTTTGTCACCAGCATGATTTATTCCTAATGAAGGAAGTCTGGTTGTGCCAAGGAAATGGAGGTGTTGACTGTGGCTTTTAGTGTAAAATATAATATTTCTGTAAACCCTCAAACTGTGGAGCAAGACCTGGAACATAAAGAAAGACAAACCTGACTATTATCCTGATAGACTCAAGTGCAAAGAAAAGAAGGACTATTGCTCCTGTGGTAACCCCTGTTAGGGAATGTTTAAAGATGAAATTTCTGAACTGAACAGTCTCAGCTAAAATAGTATCCTAGCTCCAGGCTCTTTGAGATGTTGCTTTTAAGATGCAATGGAAAACTGATGCCCTGACCTCTTGTGGTCACTAAACACACAGAGCCAGATTTCCCAAGCATATGATTGTTTTCAACACAGATTCCTTCCGAGATTTTTATTTGCTTTAGTAAATAATGTTCTCTCCAGTGCTCCCTTCACAATTTCACCAGGGCAGGGACTTACTCAGCATTCCCAATTCTTTTGTAGAAGGCACAGTGTGATGTGGTTGGAGCTGTCCACCCCCAACAAATTCCAGAACCCACTGCAAAGGGCCACAGACAATGAAATAATGTTGGAACGTGACCTGCTGTCCTGCACAGCTACTTCCAAGGATTCCCTGGGAGTAGTGCTGCCTTTTGGGGCATCTGAAATGATCCTTGAATGTTACTTGACAATCAAAGTTCAGAAGTAACAACGAGATCTTTCAGAATGAGAGGATGCAGGCTGACTGTAAGAATGTATTTTTGTCACTGCCTCGAAATGTTTCAGGACGTTTTCAGCACAGAAACCATTCTTGAAGAGCTGACAAAAGGAGTAGGGTGAAGGATCCTCTGCATGGGTGTCAGCAGTCCAAATTATACGAGAGTCGAGTTTCCAACATATCTTATGGTTACTGTCTGTGTCTAGTGAGTTTTGCTGTAAAGAAATGATGGGTTTTGAGCCAACCATCTGGTGTGACCACATGGGAAACCAGAATTTGATTCACACCTCTGCAGGCAAGAGTCAGATGCTGGGAACATTGAGGACCTGACTTCAGGGCTTGAAAAGCATCATTCTTTTCACTCCATCTTTGCCCAGTGCTGATGGGGACTTACAGATACAAATACAGCCTGTGAGATGACCACTGACATTTCAGAAGAGGCTGAAAGCTTTGAGGGTGAATAGCTTATGCTGCTAGGGGAGAATTAAAAACAGTCAGAGAGAAAATATAATACATATAATACAAATTAGTTGTTAATGTGTTTGACCTACTGCCTTTTGGGTTGGCTTCTGGGTCTTTCGTGAAGGAGAAGGTCCCCAGTGTGAGATGTGGTTTTCTTCATTCCATAAAGCTGCAGGAATAACTTCCTTGTATGAAGACACAGTGGAGGGAAGCAGGATGCCTCCCAGGGGGTGATTAATTGACAATTTTTTTTTTTCTTTTAAAACCAAAATATTGGTATTTACTATGACCATGATAAAGTAGACAGAGCCTGAGCTTCCTTTCTCCTTATTTCATAAAGCTCCTCTCTCATGGGCATCACCAGAATCTGTGATTCCTGTCTTGCAAGCCCTGTGACCTCAGATTCAGGGAGAGGATGGGATAATTCCCAAGGTATTTGAGTAAGGTGCTTGTCTGGATGAGACTGCTGAAGGATTCAGCTCATGCTGCTGGGGTTAAGAGGATGTTTGTAAGTGCAAACCCAGTCCAGCAGTTTATAGGCTTCAAATAGGGCAAATGTGAGACAGTGAGGCTGTCACTCTGGGTCCAGCCAGTGAACACATTTCCCACTGTGTGCCCAACCCCAAAGCCAATGGCATTCCCCTTCTGGAAGGCTGGCTCAGGAGAGAGTGACAGGGCTGGAGCTCTGTGGTCATAAAGGTCTGTGCTGCTGCTGGGAGGTCAGCCCAGGATGAGGTGAAATGCTGTAAAATGAGGGAGGAAGAGACCATTGTCTACCATAATGCATTATGCACAAACAGTAAACAGATACCCTCGGAATGTTTTTGTCTGAGATGGGGAATAAAGCAAAAATAGTCAGCAAGACAGAAGCAGGAGCCTATCTCTCCTTTAACAATCTACACTCAACCATGTTCCAAATAGCCACTTGGCAACAATTATCTCTGAGGGAAAGTGGCGTGGAGTGCAGAAAATAAGGGCAGAGCTGTAACAGCGGCACAGAGGCGAGCCAGGATGTTGTTTTTGTTCAGTTCTCCTCCTGAAGCCAGTCCAGGTCGGTTTTGCCTCAAGCTGGTCGTGCCTTGGGAGCTGCTTTAAGACCTGAATGTATTTAAAATGGCAGAGTGGCGAGACAGGGGTTTGGTGGCAGCACACAGGGCTGACAGAGCAGGGCTTTAATCAGAATCTCCTTCCCTGCTGCAGTCTGGACTCGGGCTGTGCTCCTAGGGAGTTCCTCTCCAGGAGGCAAAGGCTGCTCTGTGGCCTAATGGGTTACTGAGGAAAATTCCAAACCTTTTTTGTCCTTCTCTGACAAAAATTGAAAGGAAAACAAAAGGCCCACAGGGACAAGGAGTTTTCCTACAAATTTAATTTCCATGAGATATTTCAAGATATCCCTGGCATACCTGACTTCTAATATCAAAGGACTATTTAAGTTAGAAGGTGAAACAAGGTATATGGATTGTTTGGT
This sequence comes from Pyrgilauda ruficollis, assembly GCF_017590135.1. Classification (NCBI taxonomy): domain Eukaryota; kingdom Metazoa; phylum Chordata; class Aves; order Passeriformes; family Passeridae; genus Pyrgilauda; species Pyrgilauda ruficollis. The sequence goes on from NW_024524822.1 coordinate 4,079,725, forward strand.
ACTGATTAGAAACTCTGAAGAAGCAGGCTGAGATAGAGACTAACTCATGGTATGATTTTTTTTACTGCAGATTCCATGTTGAAGGTGACAGAGAGGAAGAGAAGAAACATGAAAGAAGCCCTTTTGTTTGCCACAACATTACAGTGATTTGGCATCCTTATCATCTTGAGACATGATGCAGGAATAAGCAAGATGAGGCTGGGATTACAGTCCATTAATGCCTCTCATATTCCTGGTGAATCCCCACCAGTTTTGTAGGCACTCACACAGCCAGGAATGGCTCCTGACCAGGTCATTGGGGTGATATTTCAAGCAAGGATAGAATAATTTTGAGAATGGTTTATCTCCTTTCCAGCCTGCGGTCAGATAGCATCCCTGTGGCAACCATTTCAGTTGTCTATGTGGAAAAGTAATGTGCAGAAAGTAATTTAATGTAATGGATTGTTTAGCTTTCTTTTAATTAAATGTAGCAGCTGGAAACAAGAAGACAGCTCTGTATCACCAAGCAGGTCTCTAATTGCAGGCATCCTCCAGACCCTACTTAGTGTGCTGCCCTTTCAGCCCAAGTTGAAAACCCAATACTATTGAATACCCCAAAACCTTATGATTTTTTTCCTACTTTTCATGAAATATTTCAATGGGTTGATTTGTTTCTTTTGCTGTTTCTCTCTCTCCCCAAAACTCAAACTGCTGATGATAAATATGTGTCAAAGCAGCTCAACCAGCTCCAGAAATCATCTCAGAGGAGCCCAGCAGCTAGACAAGGGAGGGTAGTGCTGAAGTTCCTTGGGAAGCTGTCCTTTTCAAAAGACTGACTGAGGAGCTCCAACTGTTTATTCCCACCAAATGATTCTGGCTTTTTGAAGATGACTGAACACATTGCTGGGCCTTTCAGCTGAGCTCCTTTCAAGTGAGAACAAAAGGCTGCTTGTAAAGTGTATCAACGCAATTGTGGCTCCCATGGTCATTGCAGGTGTGATGTTGTCCTGGGAGCAACAGTGACTTCAAAGCAAGACCATTTAATGGCACTGTTTGCTCCATAATTTTGAAATGGATGGCTTTGGGAAGTATGTCAGCTGGAAGAACTGGAAGTCTTTTCAGTATAAAAAGGTCAATATTCCACTGGTTTATAAGGGCAGGGTAACCATGGTGTTAAAAGTAGTTTTTTTTTCCCCTATGGCATTTCCAGGGAGAGGCCCAGAGTGACAGCTCAGATGGAAGTACCCACATGGCAGATGGCTAAAGGCAGGTGACATTAATCCATCCCATGCCTTGCTATACTAATTTCCTTTTTACCACTCACATACCCTTATTTCCTCCTCATTTCAGAAAAGTTTTGTGTGTAAATAGAGATGGAATAGCTTTTGCGAGGTTTCCCTCAAAAAGTTTGGTACAAGGAGGTCACTGTGTTCTCCTGGCTTGCCCCTCACCCTGGCTAATGGCCCAGTGCCCAAGGCCATGGGCAAGGAGCCCAGTAGGTCACGCTAGAGCCTACCTAAGTCTAGGTCATGGTCTCTGTTCCTGGAGAACAGCTTGCACTCCTCCTCCTGCCTGGATCCCCACGAATTTCCTGCTGGCTGTACACAAGGCTAAAGACAGGTTTGGAAGCAACATCTGTACTCGAAGGGAAGCTGGGCCAAGACTGAGAGTTTGCCAAGCAACCCTTTGTCTGCGGTGTGTAAATCTACACCTCTTGCAAAGGGAGAAGAGCAAGGAGGGAAAGGCAGTGCCAACTTGCAGATTTGTAAAAGAGGCTTTTAAGCTCTCTAGAGGGGTAACTTGCAACTGCTAAATATACTTCAGGAGAAATACAACCAGATCATTTCTTTCCTCAGCCTCACTGCAACTCTTTGTGTTTTTCCTCTTGAGAGGGGACAGGGATGCAGCATTGGCAGGGAAAAGGCTGGGAGTAACTGTGGTTTATTTGCTGTTAACTCCACCACATGCCTAATCAAGGATCCGTAGGGAAAAAGAATTGAGAGGGAAAGATGTGGAAAAGGAAAAGTGAAGGGTTTCTGTGCATGCAGAGGAAGATATTTTGACAGAATGGGTGATGGTGACTAAGAAAAGGGGGGACAGGCAAGTGTTAAATGAGTTTGTGTTCCTGGCTGCTGAGTAGCCCCAGGAGGTTCCCAGCAAGGCTGCCGCTTTTTTATTGGAGTTTTGTGCCGGAGTTATAAACCCTTTAAATGAGCCTAGATCATTAGGGAAGCTTGGCTGATCACTGATGAAAAAATATAACAATTAAAACAAAGGGCTGGAAGAGGGAAGCAGAGGGAGAAGGAGCTGGGGGTGAGCAGTTTTAATACTTAATAACAAATACTAATAATGGTGCTGAGTTGGGGACTAATTAAAAGTTTCTAAAAAGAGAGAGGAAGAGAGTGGGATTAATCTGGAGTGTTTTGTCTGACAGCTTCTGTGAGTGCCTGAAAAGCTACCCTGGCCAGGAAGATGGGACACAACACTGAGGCCAAGCAAAGCTCTGGAGAGGGATGGATCTGAGCCATGGTGGAGCCTGGTTCCACCTGCTCTTCTGAGCTCTGTGTTTTGGTGTCTGCCCCGTATTTCAGGACCACCAGTGATCATGGTCCCACATGGAGCAAACGGGCTGGGGAAGAGGAGCAAAGGAGGGAGTTTGAAGGGTGGAGAGTGAAAAAGAGACTGCTTTGGGCAAAGAGAACTGGGTGGCAGCAGCATGGATCTGAGAATTGTGGTGTAGGACAACCACAGCCATGGCAGGAGCCAAGGAAACAGGACCCAGAAAGGACCACAGGTGGCAACAGCTCAGGGAGCCACTGCCAGGTAGTTTTGCAGGGCTTGGAAGAGCATTCAGAGGAAGAACTGCTGCACACTTTCCCTCTTGCTGTGCTGCTCTCAGCTGATGTCAGGACACTGATAGATTAGATGGGTTTCCTTGGCTGTTCCTCTACCATTCCTTCTACCAATGGTGTGTCCCAGTGCACCTTTAGCCCCAGAGAGATTAATGCTCCCAAAAGCAAGAGTTCCACAGGTGTGCCTCCAGCTGTGGTGTCCTGAGGCCTGGGGCTGGTCAAGCCTGAAATAACCAAAGCAACAACTATTGCCTTTCCCTCACCACTACAGCAGCTGCCTGAGGGACAGCTCAGCCTGGAGAAACATCTTTTGGGGGAAATTTCAGCTGAACTCTTGCAGCACCACCACGGCCATCTCCTGTGCTTCATCCTTATCACTCTCTACAGCTCCTGAGAAGTGGCTGTGCTCAGGTGGGGCTGGGCTTTTTCTCCAGGCAGCACTGACAGAACCAGAGCACACAGCCTGGATAAAGGACCTGGCTGTGGGGAATGCCAGCCTGACACCATGCTCCTGCCAGCATGAGCTCCTTCTACTTCCTCGTCTGTGCAGGCGACTCTAAGTTTTAATTATTATTGCTTTTTGCTGTTGTCTTAATTAAGTCTGGCTTGCTGACTGTTTCAAGGGAGATGATGTCTGGGAAACGCCTTCCTGCCTTGAGTTTTGGGTTGTGGAAGGAGAGATATGAAGCCCATCATCACTGGATCTGCCAGGCAGCAGAAATGCATCATAGGGACTGGGGGTGCTGTGGGACTGGGCCAAAGCTCAATTAAAATGGGACAATCCACTTAGGATTGAACACAGAGCAAGAAAGCCACAGGGATGTATGCCTGGCAGGTAGAACAGATTTCCTAGAAAATTCCTCTGTATTAATCTACTTGGATCTGACTTAGAATCGGAGAATCATTAAGGTTGGAAAAGACCTGTAAGATCACTGAGTCCAATTGTTAATATCACCACATCCACATGCCTTTTAAACTCTTCCATGGATAGTGATCCCATCACCTCCCTGGGCAGCCTGTTCCAATGCCTGAAAATGCTTTCAGGGAAGAAATTTTGTCCTGATGTCCAAGCTGAGCCTGCCCTGGCCCAGCCTGAGCCGTTCCCTCTCCTCCCATCCCTGTTCCCTGGGAGCACAGCCCGACCCCCCGGCTGTCCCCTCCTGTCAGGAGTTGTGCAGAGCCACAAGGTCCCTCCTGAGCCTCCTTTTCTCCAGGCTGAGCCCCTTCCCAGCTCCCTCAGCCTCTCCTGGTGCTCCAGCCCCTTCCCCAGCTCCATTGCCCATCCCTGCATATGCTTTCTCCCCTTTTTTTCTGTAAAGCAGCACCAGGTACATTCAGCCCCACAACAAAAAGACCAGCAGCACCCCTTGATTCCTCAGCCACCCAAAGCCCCAGCAGCCACAGACAGCTTCCCCATGGGAGCATCATTTTATCTCCACACAAGAAAAGTCGAGGTGCTTGTGGTGGGCTGTGTTGAGAACTTCATCCTGGTTCCTGCCACAGCCCTGGAACATCCAGCAGGAGCTTTGCTATTCTGCACCAGGGCTCTCTCTGTCTGTCTGTAAATACTTCCCTTCCAGCAGTCTCTCTCCAGCGTGACAGATTTGCTATGAGGAACCTGGCAGCAAAGGTTTTTCTTCCTCTCTCTCTCCCTTTCTGACAAATGTATAAAATGTATTAGCTTTTCATGTTCTAATTTATGATATAATAAACTCCTCTGTGCCCTGGCCTCGTTCAGGGATTGGAAGTGAAGTGTTCCACTTGCCTGCATTGGTGAAATTCTACCAGAATTGTGAGGTGGAGAGGGATGGGGCAAGGGCTGGAATTGCAAGAAGGAAAGGGAAAAACAGGATGTAGAGGATGTGAGGCTTCAGGGGCAGAAAGGGGAAAGGGGAGGTAGAGATATTTTTTTTTTTTTTTCTCATTTCACTGGGCAGGGTGTATTTCCCTGTGGGATTTACATGGCTCTGCTCCTGGTGCTTGAGGAGCTTCTCCAAGTGACAGAGCCATGTCCACCTGTGGACCTTTGAGGGAAAAATAACATAAATGCATAAATAATATACTGCAAGAAGGGAATAAGTCTGTTCAGCCACACTGAGGATGAAAGGATGGGATGCAGGAGTAGGATGTGGGAAGGAAGAAGAAAAGCTGCAGTGAAGGATTGACTTGACAAGACCACTTTGAAAACGAAAAGGAAAGAGGCCCCGTGTCCATCCAATGTTGGTGTCTCGGCGCACACTTGGCAGCACCTTGGACAGCTGCACCACAGAAACCAGAGCTGCGAGTCACATCTGCTCATTCTGTCACCAAAAATCTGCTTTTCTTCCCAAGCTTTTCCTCTCTTTTGTTTGCAACTCAATCTAGAGGGACCTTCTGACAAGGCACCTTTATCCATCAGACTGCCAAGAACTTAAAAACCTCTCATTTGTCCACTTAATGAAAGGGGCACTGCTGGCTTGGTTGTTTTGGTTTTCTTTGCTCTGAATAAATGATTGCCCCCCATGTGTAATTTTTTTTCTCAAGTAAACAGATTTTGTCCTGATTACTACTAGGGAGAGAAGGGGGTATTTTCAGAGATGATGGATATACACCCATGATGTTCAGGTAGCTTTACACCATAGAAGGCTGCTCTATGATGGACATCCAGAGAGGATGAGAAATCACATACAAATGGAGGGAAAAGGAAGTCTTCACAGGAAAAACCCCAACATCAGCAAACCAAAATGGGAGAAAAATATGAAGTGAGCAGACAATAAAAATGAAGAACAATGGTCTACAAGGGCCCAAAGGACCCATCCTCATCTTGATCAACTCCAGATCTGTTCAAATCAAGGGACTGGAATAATCCAAATCTCCAGATCAACCATTTAAAGTCTTAAAGCTAAGACCTTTCTGAGTACCTGTAAATTTGATTGATCTTTGCTGATGCCAGCTCATTGACAGGTTTGTGTCAGCACCGAGCTGAGGGTTCAGAGCTGAGCACATCTTTCCACTGTTGGCTCTTCTCTTCAATGCAAAGCACGAGGTGTCCAAACCAGGGCCTGGAATTACAGGAGCAGCCTGTGTCAGCATTTCTGCTAGCAATTACATCCTTGACCTTCTGGAAAACCCAGCTTGTGGCAAGGGTGTGTCCCATGCCAAGCCCACTGGTGTTGCTGTGGTGCAGAAACAGAGTGCAAAGTTTGGGATAGCCAAAGTTGCACTCCTCACCTGCAAGGATAACCACATCCCTGCACATTCTCCTTCACCAGAGGACACAGAAATTCCCAACACGGCACAGGAACTTAAAAAAATACCCTGCTCTTTTTCTGGTTTTTTGGCTATACAAATACAAAGGTGGCAGTTGTCAGCACCAGACCTTCTGCAGGGAGGTGCCCATCCATCAGTCCCCAGGGACAAGTTTGCTGTAGGATTAGCTCAGGTGAAGGGCACACAAAGGTGTCTGAAATGATACACGATGGATTTGCTGAAGGATTTGCTCAGGCAAGTGATACAGGTTGAGATGTTTGGGATCCTATTGATGGATTTGCTGTAGGATCTGCCAGAAAATAAATCTATACCATTTATACCAAAAGCCTCAGGTACAACAGTCTTGTAGGGCCAACAATTCTTGGGCCATACAATAGTGTAAAACTATATAGACTATATAAAAACTACGTAAAATGTTAAATAAATAAATGAGAACAATTAATGCTGTAGGATTTTTCCAGAAGAGAAACAGTCTCACAGGCCAACCCCTGTAAGTGCATTCTGCATTACCTCAGCACGTGTTGACAAACCAAGATGACTTGTTGCTTACGGAATTTCTTGTGATCATCAAACCAGCTGAAAGTCTGGCTTGAGTAATTAAAATGCTAATTGGAAATTCACCATTCATCAGAGGAAATAGCAATGCGTTCCTTTATTTTTTTTTAATTTTTTTTCCTCCAGCATTTTCTCTCTAGTGGTGGCAGATGTTGGGGTTGTGAATTCATTGTCTGTCAGAGACACAGCAAAATCCTCTTTCCAAACCAGTTTTCTGTATTTTTGTTGATTGTCTGCTTAAATTAACCTTCTCTAATGAGATAAAGATACGCAGGGTATGCCTGTAATTTACGGGCTGTGAAATTAGTGAGCACAGATATAACACATCCTGATGGGTGACAGGGACTGGGGAGCTCTCAGAGTGCCCACGCAGAGGAGAGGATGCAATGTACCTTTAATGCATGGTTCCCAGTGGTGTGGAGGATTATCAGGCTGCCTGCTGGCACACAAACACTCAGGACCATTAGGCACAATGGCTGGTGCCTGTCCTATCCTCTCAGAAGGCCTTTACACCAGGAAAAAGTGAGTAAAATGTGGATGTAAAGGGCAGCCATGTTTCTCAATTTGGATTTAAATTGTAAACGCTTCCCTAGGAGGGTGGTGATGCCCTGGCACAGGGTGCCCAGAGCAGCTGTGGCTGCTCCTGGATCCCTGGAAGTGTCCAAGGCTAGGTGTCCAAGGACATTCGGGCTTGGAGCATCCTGGGATAGTGGAAGAGTGTGAGGCTGAAATCCCCAAGGAAAAGTGGATGCCTTCCACTGAAGGGCTCAAGCTCAGGACTGGACACATCCTCCTCACTGCCCACCATGCCCCACACTGCCAAAGCTCCCACTCGGAATATTTGTATCAGAAAGTCAGACTTCAATATTTCCACTTGATAAGAAAGTGGTGTTTGAGTTATTTCTCACTCAGGCATGGATCAATGTGCAAACAAACAAGTGAAGGCTCCTCTTGAGATATCACATCAAGAAATCCACTGGCACAAACCTACACAGGCCAGAGGGAGCACAAAGTGTCCACATCTGTGTTTGTTCTGTAGACTGGGCAAGGGAGATCAGAGAATGGCAGGACAGACAGCTTCCAATATTTTAGGGCTAATTTATGGTAATAGATGTCTGAAACACTCTCAGCCCTCAAGACATTAGTACACACCTCAGCTTTCATCAAAAAAAGACAAAAAAAAAATCATTCTTTGTTTTCATGCTGAGCAGATAATCTGGATATTGTCTGACAGATTCAATTTGAAGTCCATAACAGAAAGACAAATAAAAAACCTCCTTCCCTGCTACCCCTGACAATTTTTTCCCTGTGTTTGGGATATTGTGATAATGGATTTGTGCCTGTGAGACCCACTGGGGGTTGAGAGCCCCTGGGTTAGTGTATATGCCAAAGATGTTGCACAGAATGGTGAGAGTCTCAAAGAAAATGAAGAGTGCTGAAGTTCTTTCTAACAATATCCGTTGCTTTAATAGAAGATATTATCACTGTGTGTGAATCTTGTCACACATTAGGCCTCAAATTAGATAAATTCACAGCCCTGTATTTTAAAAAGGTAGAAGAGCAGCACTATGAATTTGAGTTTGGGGTTTTTTACATTTTTGACATAGTTATTAAAAGGGCAAAAAAAATCATTTTACTTAAATTCAAGTTCAGATGGGTTCTGGATCAAATAGCCATAGTTATATCCTGAATTTTGTGGATATTAACATCATTCATACCTGTGTCTGTATTTATTAGGTGAAATGAAACAAAACACATTAAAAAAAAGCTGAACAAACAAATGCACAAACAAAACTGAAGCCAGATCCCTGAGCCTGCTGCTGAATCCGGAATGAGAGCAGACCCAGGCAAAAAATTCTAATTCACCCTCTCATTCCCCCTAATTGTCATTTTTGTTTTTGTTTATGTTTCTAACATATGCCAATTATTTGTGTTTTTACAAACTCAGTCCTTGCCCAGAGGTGAACAAGCAAGAAGAAAGACAAGGAAAGGATGGCTCTGCATTACAATTCCCTGGCAGCAAAGGCAAATTCACAATATCCCACCCTTCTCCAGCCAGTTGTTCCTTTTTCCCACAGTGCTCCTGCTGCAGATGTGTCACTGCAGTTCTGTGGAGGGGTTCAAGTGAATCAGTTTATAAAGATTTTTTTTTTTATTTCAGCTCCCTCCGTGGGTCTGGAGTAGGAAATGGAGCTGCAATGCAGGGAAGCACAGCCAGGGTGGGAAACTCTGATAAAAGTGGTTTTGTCCCTGAGAATTTTCCCCTGTGGTGGGGTGGGAAAATGTGGTCCAGAAGGAATATGGTTCACTCCTTTAGAATCGTGAATAAAATAAAGGAAACATACAAATTTTCAGCTACAATTTGACATTTTAATTTTTTTTCTGATTTTTAATTAATATAGATGTTAATGAAGTTGCTTATGCTTTTGTTCTGATGGAGAGGAAAGGAATCAGCTTTCCTTCAAAGCTCGTGGCAGAAATCTTGAAGGAGGAGGCAGAGGACTGATACCACTGCTAAATAATCATATTGCTCAGTGGTGTAAACTGGTTTACTTCTGACAATGTCACAGTAATTGGCACGAGATGTGAATCAGGTCGCTTTCAACCCAAGAATGGCATCAGGGAAAATGTTCTAGTAGGAGGTGAACATCAAAGAGGGAAATCAGAGGAAGGTGCAAAATAGAGTTACTTTATCCTTAATATCAGTGTTCATGTCCTACAAAATTACTACAAGAAACAGCATGACATGGAGCTGCTTGAAAAAGGTCTGCATGGCCCAAGGAAAATATCCAGACAGAAACTTGAGTTTTCACAAAGCTACATTCTGGTTAGGACAACAATAGGAACATGTCTGTGGAATTTTCTTTTGTCCTTTTTGGCCATTTTAGGAACATTTCTGTGGAATTTTCTTTTGTCCTTTTTGGCCATTTTAGGAACATTTTTGAGGAATTTTCTTTTGTCCTTTTTGGCCATTTTAGGAACATTTTTGCGGAATTTTCTTTTGTAATTTTGGCCATTTTAGGAACATTTCTGTGGAATTTTCTTTTGTCCTTTTTGGCCATTTTGGCATTTTAGTTTAATTATTGGGAATGCTATAAGTGAACTTGTTTCAATCTGGGGAAAAAATACGAGAGAACTTTAAAATTATGTCAATTCTCTTTAAAAAAAATACCAGGAAAGGATTTCTTAAAGCTGATTCATTGCTGCAAATGGCTCTGATTTCCAAGAAATGGATTTTTCCAAGGAATATGGGTCTATTGAAGGTAGCTGTTGTGCTGTCTCTGGTGTGGGTGCAGCTCTGTTTTCAAGAGCTCTGCTGTCTGTAGCCCAGCCAGCCTCGAGAGCCAGGGCACGCTTTGTGTGGCTCCCCTCTCACAGGGGAGCTCTATTCTGCCTCCTTCTCTCCTTCTCCTGGTGCACAGTAAAGGTCACACTTCTTGAAAGGAGATATTTGCTCTTTGTGTTCAGGCTTGACAAAAAAAAAAAAAAAAAAAAAAAAAAAAAAAAAAAAAAGCATAAGCCTTGCATATTACAGAGGGTTTAGGAGGCATTAATGGACTCTCCCTGTAAAGTTGCTTGGGCATGGATTCCTCTTTTATATTTTCTTGCTGTCAAACCAGGAATGGCCACACCTCCCTGCAGGAGGGCATGGGACTGGTTTTTTTAAATTTTTTTTCTGGCAGTGATCATGTTGCTCTTACTGTGCTTGGGGTTGGGGGTTGTGCTGTAAGGCAACAGCATCTGTCCACGTTGTGCTTGCACTGCAGGGCTTGCAGAAGTTCCTCCCCTTGGTCCCACACTGAATTCCCTCTTGAGCCCCCGGAGTTCCTGTTGTATTACATGGGTACTGTAAATTGGATAACAGCTGATCAATAGACACTTGTCCTGAAGATGAATGACCCTGGATCAGGTACAGCACCTCTGAGTGGAGGAATGGAACTTGAAAAGCTGAATTTGAGGTGTGAAATGAAGTAAGATAAATAAGGATGGACAGTCTACTTGGCACTTCATCGTGTTGCCAGTAACTTCTGAGTCCTGCTTTGCAGACTGTGGGCAGCTCATACTGACCAGAGCAGGGACAAAAGGGCCTGGAAAATGGGATTATTGGGATGGAGGAACTGGAAAGCCATATATCTTCAGCTTGGGACTTGAATCAAGCTTAGATTGGTGAATACACACTGTACCAAACCTGCTTTGGAGGGGGGATGAATATTTGGAATGCAAGGCCTGAGCACAGAGCTGTGCTACTTAAATGACACAATTTATCCTGTTAGATAAATTACGGCAGGATTTGGATGTCCACGTGGCTCAGCCACTTCAGAGGAATGCTTTGCAGAAGTTGCAGTCATGAAATCATGAATACAGTAGACTGAGTTTCACCCAGCCTGATCAGTCTTGAGTTTAAATCACAATATATCATCTTACTTAATGAACTGTCAGCCATCTCCTGAGGGACACACTTTAATGAGTGGCAAATCATGGCCAATGCTTATTTATCTAAGTCAGGAGCACGAATCTGATAACGATTTCTTTTCACCTTAATGTCTGAGTCGTGTATCTGTCAGGCCACTTCCTGAGCCAGACAAAGGTAATTTGCAAAAGAAAGGAGGAACAGGCTGGATGGTCTCGGTTTCAGCCTTCACAGGCAGGGAACTTCAGCCTCTTATCAAAGTAGGCTGGATGTCAACTCAGAGGTGCTGAAAGGAAGGAAAAAGTGGAGGAGCTGAAAAGGAAGGAAAGGGTGGAGACCCGGGCTTGGACTCCAACTCAAGTTAGTGGGGAGAGCTCATAGGGGCTGGGAAAATGTTTCAGTAACTATCAAAAATTAGTTCATCGGTGATCCAGGTCCTATGATGACAAAGCAAGAAGTTCAGAGTGGAAAGAAAATGGTTTTTTAACTGGTAGGCCTGAAATTCAGTGTCTGAATCATAGCATGCAGGGAAAATCTACAGGAGAAAGAGAGGGAAATGGAACGGAAAGGTATAGACTGGGTGTAATTGATAGCACAGAAACCAGGATTCTGGCATGCACTTAGATCAAGGAAGAAACATAAGAAACATTCAAGCTGCCTCACTTCAGATATTATTAAAAAGTCTAATTAAAACAATTAGTCTCCCCTGGAACCATGCACAGGCAGCAGCAAGTCCATGTTTCTCTCTGCTGCCTACAAAGGGAGCCAGCACAGAGCAGCTTTTAACTAAGGGAGCAAAATTAGGGCAACATTTTGGAGGAGGAACATCCCCAGTGCCTCAGATAGTAACCGAGCGCAGCTGAAGCATGGGAGTGACCTTCAGCAAAGCTCAGGGGTGGTGCAGAGAGCAGCAAGGGTTTCTCCACCAACCCTGCTCACATGAAGCCTGAACAGAGTTCATATGGAGTGGGAAAGGCACCACAGGTCCCCCTGTGTGAAGCCTGTCTCCCAAAACCTCTATGAAAATGTCAGGATAACTTCTGAAAATGCGATTTTCCGACATCTCCTGTCACGTGTGACATTTCTTGTAGCTCTTCTACAAAAGGAGACGTGATGTGGAATAAAGATGAATTATTCTCTGTGTTGGAAGCTGATTGTAGCTAAAGCAGCGCCTATTGAGTCACAAGCAAAGGGATTTCCAGGGACCTGGGGAGGCCTCCTGGGCTGTGGCCCGAGGCAGGACCTGTCACTGCCAAGGCAGGACATCTCCCTCTGCTCTGGGATTATCCTGCCACATCCTTTCTTCCATCCATGGATCTCTGCTCTTGGATTTTACCTGACTGGGTAAAAGAGCAGGTCAGATTTCAGAGTTCTCATTACTCTGAGGAGGAAGAATTGAGTGAGATCCTGAGTTCCTTTGGCCCAGGATGATTCTATAACTACAGCTTTTGTAGCTGATAGCCCAAACTCGCACACTGCTGAAGACAAAGCACTGGCAGGAGTGGAAGTGCCATGATCTCTGTCATGGCAGTGATGGTGCCAGCTCAGTGTCAGGTTTATTTCCTTGCTTCCTTCCACAGGCACAAAATCAGTGCCTCAAGTTTTCCTCTCTTCCAGCTCTGAAATCCATTTACTAAGAAATCTCTTCTTTCCTTCTTTTTGGTTTTATTTTTTTTTTCTTCCCTCTTTTTTCCTTTTTCCTTAATGAGTTGCAAGAACTTTCTGGACAATTTTCCCTATTCTTCACTTATCAGATGTTTGCATAGTTGAGAAACTCTCAATATGGGCAAACAGAGGATTGTGACTAGTAATAAGTACATTTGCTGTCTCAAAAGCAATAATTTCCAAAAGTTGAGGAAAACTACAAGCAAAATTGATTAGAGAAGAAACTGGAGGCAGAGAAAATGTTGATTGCAAGTGGGTGATCCTGTAAGAGGAGTTTATTAGAGTGCCAAAACCCCAAACACCACAATTTCATATGAAATAAGAACAAAACTTTGGCTGGAATCCAATCCTTGCTCTGTTACAAAACAAAAGGATGGAAAATCTACATCCAAACACAAGGATTACACTGGAAAATTCAAGATGGGAAACAGAAAACTTGCACCAAGATCCTTTGAGGTATTAGCTTGGTCTGCTAACTATAATTTCTAATAAACCTCACAGCATGATAGGTAATTGTGTGAACTTTATATAATAACATTATTTTTCAAAAAGGCCAGAAGGTTGTAGCTGTGTAATAGGTAATGTGTTATCAGTCAGATTAAATAATGGGGCCACATAATCTGATGCTAATTGATAAAGAATCAAAGAGAAACCAGCGTTGTCAACATGATTTTGTAGAAAAATATCTTTTCAAAGAGAATTAGTTTTATTCTTTGAGATTGAGGCTTTGATTGATAAAGGTGTGGATGAACATAATGGATTGACTTTTGTTGAAGCAATTCCCAGGCCCCTGGCTCTTTGTGGTGCTAATTTCATTTGAGATTAAGAGCATTTACACATCTGAAACCGGATAACTGCAGGTTTTATGGACACTGGGTAACCTGGAAAAACAAATAAACAAACAGCAACAAGAGTATTTCTGAGGTTTTACACAGACAGCAGTGCCAGAACTGCTCTTTTTATACATTTTTCATTAATTATTTGTATTTTAAAGTATTTGAAATACACTAACTGGAGAAGAAAAGGTGACTTGGAAGCTTGGAGCTCTTTACAGGCACTTGCACGGGGAGAAGACCCTGGGTACTGGAATGTTCTTCAGCTGGAAAAGACATAAGGAGAATCAATGGCTCGAAGCTGAAGGAAATAAATCCAATTTAAAAACTGTTATTTATTATTTAGTTATTTATTCATTGATTTGCTTATTTAAATATTCAGGGTGCTTAGAGTAAACTGTTATGGGAAGATGCAGGATCTTGATCACAGTGTGCTGGTGGTGGGGGAAGGTTGGAAAGGCCAAAAGTCAATCACCATAACCTCCTCTGCTTGTCAGCTGAGGGAAACAGACTCCTCCAGCTCACACAAGCCAAAATCCTGCTTTTTGTAATGTGGAGAGAATTTTTTCCTCTCCCTTGACTACAAGGGGAGCTTCACTCAGCTGAGTGTTAGCTGGGGGCTGCCATCCAAGCCCTTTCTCCCTGTTGATGGCAGTTTGGAGCCAGGAAAAGGGGATGGCCTCTCTTGGGGTTTTCCAGGTTAGTGAGGAAAATCTCAGGGAATGGGTTTGGCAGTAGAGCTGCTCACAGAGGACCTGCTGCAAATGGCAGAGGGGAAGAGAGAACAGGGTGAAGAGAGAGAAAACATAAAGCTGCTAAAACCTAAAAAGACCAGAAATAAATCTGACCTCCCCTGAGCCCAATCTGAAGCTTGAATTGTGGATTTCACACTGCCAACAAGACAGGCTTGTGAGGATCACTTCTTCCTTTGTACCTGGGCCCAAGGCAGCACTGTTTGGGTACAGATTAAATGAGAAATGAAACAGACAGAAGGAGGCTTCTCTTCCTTCTTGGCCCTAAAAAGTTTGCATCCAGCACAAGACAGAGCTGGAAAAATTGTGTCCATCCTGTGCCCTGCTGCCACTGTGGGGCAAATGCTGATGAGTGGCTGCTGGGAATGTGCCTGTCTCCTTGTTCCCTGGCTGCACTTCTGCCTTCCTCGCTGAATGGCATTAATCATGTCAGCTCACCTTTCTACAAGAGTGGCTGGTTTAATGGGAAACTTCATCCAGCAGCAATATCCTGAGGGGAGGAGGAAATGAAGAGAAGAGGAAAGTGTGTAGCAGGGAGGCAGCTGATGGGGAAAGCAGTCACTGCCTGTTCCAGAGTGTGGATTGGAGAGGGGCAAGGCAGGCAGCAGAGGCTGGATTTACTCTGAAAGTCCAGAGGCAGCAGGGATGTCAGCTGGACCTGCAGTGCTGGAGCTCAGAGAGGGCTCTGGAAAGCAAAGAGGATGGAGGATGGTGTGGAATGGCTGAGATCCAGAGGTGCCTGCCAGGGAAGGTGGGGGAAAGCTCGAGCACAGATGAAGCATTTGAACCCAAAGCACTGGGCTTGAAAGTGACCGAGGAAGAGGCAAACAGTGCTCCTGGGAGGGGGTCAGGTCAGGGGTGTGCAGGACAGGGAACCAGCCTGAGCACAGCTGAAGGAACAGCTCTTGTCAGAGGCAGCTGCTGGTGCTCATCGTGCCGTTCCCTTCACGTATTTTCTACAACTCCTCAGGCTTTTCCATGCTTTGTGGCAGCATTCCTGCCCAGAGCCACAGGAATCACCATCTGCTGCTCCCATCTTTGCTCTGAGGTGTGTCTGGGTGTCACCTAACTGTGGGATCTCCAGGGGCTGGAATTCCTCACTTGGGATGTTCTCATGCATTTCTGTGCCCATGGGAGTGCAGGCAGCTCAGGGAGGGTGATTTAACCAAGAGTTCACCATCAGCTTGGTCTGCTTCTCCTTCCTCCTCCTCCTCCTCCTCCTCCTCCTGTGCCTCCCTCCCGTCTGTTTTCCTGTGTGTTACTCTGCTCCTCTGACAGCTGGTTATTACAAACATTGCTGCATATTGGTTTAAATTAGGTTAAACATTGCTTTGTCATTTCTGGTGTGGCTGACAGGGCTCTCAATGGACCTGAGCAGATGAGCTCCATTCTTTCACCTTGGCTTCCACAGTGACATCACATTCTCCTTATGTTTGAGCTTCTCCATCTCCTTTTGTTTTCTCACCCACTTCCCAGCTATGATGAACAGCATTTACTGCACAGTGTATACAGAGAACAAGCTCCCTGCAGCCTTCTCTTGGGATGCTTCCTCTGAAAGAGAAGCCCCTAATCATGGGTAATATTGTGAAGAAGGTGATCATCTTAGCCCATAAAAACACTCTCCTTTGGAGAAATCCAGCCCCAAAAAGCTGGCAGGATTTCACACAGCAGAAGGAAACGAGGGCAACAAGGTATAGGTATGTGCAAGCAGCATGGGAAAACCTCCCATGTATGGGATGAACTGAACCTGTGGAATTTATTGTCACAGGATATTACTGAAATGAATAATTTAGGGGGAATCAAAGAGTTTGCAACCTCATTGAGAGCTGTGTCCAGCCAAACATTATGCAGGTTGAAATTGATAATGACTAAATCTGTACAACATAATCTAATTATCAGACAGGGTTAGGCAAAAATGACCTCCCATGGGAAGAAATGCACAATTAGATGTGTTAGATCTGAGCTGATGAGCAGGTATGTTAAACCTTCTCCTGAATCACCCAGCACTGAATTTTTTATCAGAATTGCAGTAGCAGATCAGACAAAGTTTGCATTTCTCTTCTCCCCATTATTCTCTGATCTTTTGAAACAAAATATTTTATTCCCTTTCACATGGATGTTTTAGCAAACGATATCTCAGAGGTCTTAGAAATCTGATTTCACACACACTTGCAAAAATATAGCCTCAAACAGACTCTCAGTCTTGTAGTGTCTATGTAGCTCATCAACATGCTACATCATTGTTTAAGTTCAGTCTTGGCTTCCAAGAAATTGATTTCCTCAATATAAATTTTGTGGGCACCATTTGTTGGCTTTGGTGTACACAGTGATCCACTGGAGGTGGAAAAAAAATTCCTATTGACTTCAGATATATCTCCTTTTCTCCCCTCCTCTCTTTCTCCATTTCTTCCCTTCTTCTCTTCCCCCTTCTCCTCTTCTCCCTTTCTCCCATTTTTGGAGAATATTATGCTCAGTGCTCTTGCCATGAAGAGGTTTTTTGGTATAAGGAAGTCTCCCTGATCTCCCTTTCCCTGTCACTCAGCCCCACAATCACTAAGTCCTTGCCAATGCTGATGTTGTCACTAAAGGTGATTTCCAACCAGATTCCTGCCTCTGAACCAGGACAGGACAGAGCATGAGAGAAAACCTCATGAGTGTCTTGCAGCACTGAGCATCATGACCTTAAATCTAGGAGTCCCTTGTCTGAGGTATCAATCAGAGCACATGTCCCAGTCACTCCTCTACCCTGGGGGTTAGAGGTGAATCCCATCCTGCCAGCACGGAGTCTGGCTGTGTAGCTGTTCATGGGACACTGCTCCCAGAGAACATGCACCCAGAAAACACCAGAAATGCCCTGCCACTGAGAAAAACATCATTCTCCCAGGAAGAACGTGACCTTCCTCTTCTCTGCGTGTCATTCCTCACCAGAACGACAATGTGTTGGCTGGAGCGACAGGCAAGGGGCTCTGGAGGAGATCCTGCCGTGTTTGCAGTCAGTGCCAGGAGCAGAGGCTGGGGCTGACCCTCTGCCTGCTGCCCTGTGCTCAGAGCGCTCCCACCACCACCACTGACTGCAAACCTGCCTGCTCTCTGCAGCAGCACAGGGCCCAGGTGTTGGGTTATTTTTAGGTGTATTCTGGACTCCGCTGCAGGCTGTGAACTGGCGTCAGCAGAAGGACTGAAAAGCAATGAAGTGCTGCTCTTCACTTAGAGAGGTCATTTTCCTCCACATAACCTCCCTCCAAGGATCCTGCCAGGTCCTGGCTGCTCGGTACATGCAGTGCCACAGAGGGGCTGGAGGGGAAGGGGGAGCATTCAGAGATCCCCAAAGCAACACTCACTGGCACCCCCACAACGCTCTGATGGGGGACCACAGCAAAAGGGGGATCACCACAGCCACCTTCCATCCTTTCCTCCCTAAATATTCCTCCCTACACACCCAGACCTGCGTGCACGGGGGTAGGATGCAAGAAAAGGGATGCAGAGCTGTGAGCAAGAGACATGGGCTGTCCCTCCCAGCAGCTCAGCCCCACTGTCTGAATGCCACCCTGACCCCACAGGTTCAACAGCTCTAAGAACAGCCATGCCTGAGACACCTGGGAGAGGCAAGAGGGATGTGCCACAACACAGGGGCGCAGAGCCAGCTCTGAGTCTCCCCCCCTCAAATGTACAAGGCTTGACCATCTGCCCCTGAATTTGAGAGGTGGGAAAGCAAAGTTAACCTGCCAGGATGGCTCAGACACGGTTTTGGGAGCCGTGGAGGGGATGTGGCTCTTTTCAGACTTTATTTCCCAGCAGAGACAGCTGTAGGTGTGAGCAGAGCAGGCACTGCCTGTGACAGCAGGCTGCTCACAGCAAGGACGTGCCCGTGGTCCTGCAGAGCAGCTCAGCTGTGCCACAGCCAGGCTGGCTGTGCTGGACACTGGGCATCTGTGAGTGCCACAGCCACACAGGGAAGCAGGCTGAGTCCTCACACAGTGCTCCTCACTCCCACCTTTCCCTGCTCACCTTCTGTGCAGCAAAAAATCTTTTAATTCTGATCTCAGGTGTGATTATCAAGTTCCAAAAAACTTTTTGGTGCTGGCTTTGCTCCTAATATATTCTGCAAGAGCTGTATCAGCATAAGTAGGATTTTCAGTCTAATTACCAGAGGTGTGTGTAGACACATTTCATGTCTCCAGAAGAGTGTTAATAATACCTCTGAGTGATGAAAAACAACACAAAATGCTGCTGCCAGCTCTAAGGAATAGGAGGGAAAAGACAAACGTGTGCATAACCTTAAAAAGTACTGCAGGACAGTCCTGAGAGGGAGCATTTTCCATTGGAGATCAGTGATATCCTTCTTAGTGCAGGGAGAGAAACTGAGGCACAGAGCTGCCCAAGCTGGCTCAGCCTCCCCTCAGCAGAGCTGGGATATAGATCCTTGTCTGAGCTCCATCACACAGAGTGAATGGATCAATGAATGAATGAATGGCCCTTAACTCCTCCTTTCAGTCATTTTGGGGTTGCTTGGCACAAAGAGAGATTTTCCCACATCTGCTGTGTGAGACAGGTACAACTGCCATGTTTGGGGGTTGTTTTTGGGTAAAGATCCCCAGGATCAGCTGATCTGTGTCAGCCAGGGAGAATTTGCAGCTGGTCAGTGGGAGACAGCCTTGTTCCCATGGGGCTGGCCTGCTCCCTGGCTACAAACACATTTCCACCTCTTTTTCCAGAGGTTAATTTCACAGAACTAACTACAGAATTAACCAGGTTGGAAAAGACCTTTGAGATCATCAAGTCCAACTCATACTTCTTTCCACTGCTCCCTAGTAACTGCTCACTTTAGACAGGACAGATTCAGAGGAGTCATTCAGGTGGAAAGCAGGGACACCTCTGTGGATGGGATGCCTCTGGACAGGGCAGGCAGTGCTGCAGTTGTGTAAGTGAGAAACAGATATTAGAAGTTAAAGTCAGCAGACCAAAATGGATTTCAGCTAATTCTTCAGAGGGTCTTGGTGCAAGTTTTCCATTTCCCACCTTGAATTTTCATATGTAATCCTGTGTGTGAAGAGAGATTTTTTTTTTTCCATTGCTGTTTCTTTTGAAACAGAGCAAGGCTTGGATTCCAGCTAAACTTGTGTTCTTATTTCATATGAAACTGTAGTGTTTAGGTTTTGACTTTCTAATAAACTTTTCTTGCAGAATCACCAATTTGCAATCAGCATTTTCTCTGCCTACAATTTTTTTTTTCTAATCAGCTTTGCTTGTAATCTTTCTCAACTTTTGAAAATTATTGCTGTTGAAACAGCAAATATACTTATTACTTACTTACAATCCTGTTTGCCCACACTGAGTGTTTCTCATCTTCCTGCAGTGTTTTCTTGCTGGATCCTGTCACATTCACCTCTTCTACACAACCTTTATTCCTAGCAACATTATTTTAAAATTTAGAGCTCTATCATTCTTGGTATTATTTTTAACAGCCAAGTGGATCAACTTTCATGATGGTGACAATTTTTATGTTTCAGTTTGCCTCTGAGGTCAATTTACTTTTAATGTTTTCCAAACAAATCACTTGGGTTGTTTAAAAGCTTGCTCTAGGGAAGTTGTTTTGTAAGGAGTTTCAAAACTTTGGCATATCTTCAGGAATCAGATTTTCTTTGAAACAAAATTACAAGAGCTCTGTTAGAAGTAGAAATTCTGACTCTTGTCCAAATCTAATTCTACCTGTGCATGAATAAAAAAAGAAGGAAAAATGAGTGGAATTATTTTTAAAAATTTACTTATGAAGGTCAAGGCAAAACTGAAGAGGAAAGGAGAAACAAACTTGTAAGAAATTCCGTAAATATTTCAAGGCAAATAGCAACAACAGAAATGAGTCTTATCTATTGAACACAATCCAAATAAAGGGGTTAATAAGGGAGTGTGGGAACAAACTTGTGAGCAAAATGTTCAGAGTATATCTAAAATATTAAAGAGGAATGTGGTAAAAAAAACCAATATAAGTACCAGTTAGTGGTTGTGGGAAAGCTCACAGTGATGCCAGAAGCAGTGGAGCAAATGGAAATGCAACCCCCAGGCCCTGGAGGGGGAAGGACACCCACTTAATGTCTGTAAACCCTTGAGTGAAACAAGAAAAGCTTACTGGAGATAAAACTACACAGGGAAAAGTTTATGTCAAACACAGAAAAAATGGCAATTGGTTTGTGAGGAGAGACTATCTAAACACAGCCTCAACTGCTCAGAAAATGGGCAGAGAAATCCTGGAGTGAGAACCAAAATCACACAATGCTAAAGCTGCAAATTCGCAGCAATAACCAGTGTTTACAAATAGCCCTTGTTGAAAATTAATAGGAAAAATATAGCCCTTATTGAAAATTACCAGGAAAAAAACATCCCTTATTGAAAATTAGCAGGATCTGCAAGGTTACACGGAAATCAGGCCTTTGGGGAAAACCCAAACTTTTAGTAAGGCAAAGATAGAGCTGAAAGCTTGGGCAAAGATGGGGAAGTTGTAAATATTTGGGCAGATGTGGGAAACACAAGTGAGATAATTTATTTGAGGAATTATGATGTTTCATGGTTTAAAGGAGTGGGGCAGAATCCCTTTCAGTCCCCCAAAACCAGACAGTTTGCTGCAGCCATATCAGGGTAAAGGAGAGGTCATGGATTTGGGAATTCTGGCATCAGAAACAATCCTAGAAGCAGAAACTGCTCTCTGCATAAATGCTCTGATGGGGAAAGGAGCTGTTGTCATCCTTGAGCTGAGCCTAAGTGGTTCACACAAACAGAAAAAGCCCGAAGAGTGGCTGAAGTGCCACCAGGGGAAGGTCTGTCCAGTGGGAAGCCTCTGTGTCCAGCAGGACAGTGGTTTGTCTCTGTCTCTGCTCAGAAAATGGCACACTGTCATTTCTCAGCTGTCACTGCAGGACAGGGAGGGCAGTGACTGCCCTCAGCCTCTGCAAAACCACAGGGTCAGAGTGAAATGGGTCCCTCAGGGCAGGCCTGCCGTGGCTGGGAGGGGAACACTCCACTCCTGCCTGTGCTGGCCACGAGCACAACCTCCTGGGACACTCCAGCTCTGGGCTCAGCAGTGCCTTCCACACGCCTGGCATTAGGCAGCAGGGATGCCAGGCTGAAATAACACAGGATTAACTTCAGAGGAATTAAGGGATCCTTAGTCTGCCAACGGGGAGTCAGTAACGGGAATATTATTTGCCCCGGGTCGCAAAGTGAATTAATAGCAAGAGAAAAGGAGCCAGTCCTGGGTCTCACCCTTGCCCAGGCACCAGCTGGGACTTTTCTGCCTTAAACCTCTTAATAGTCCTGAAGGATCTTGATTTCCAACCTCATGTCCCAGCTGCAGCCAGTTTAGGAGGTGGCATGAGAAGACTGGTTAAGAGAAGTTTTTTAACAAGCTCTCTAGGCTCCTATGGAGGGATAAGCTTGTTTGTTCTGGCTGGTCCACTCTGATTTTTACCAGGAGGACTGGGGCTATTTGGGCTTTCCAGGTTGAAGACACAGCAGGTGAGTAATGTATGGAAAGATTAAAAAGTGTGGAAGTGCTAGTTCAGGTATTGTTTCCAGAATGTTGGGGAGGCTTTAAAATGAAGCATAGTGAAATAAGGATATGGTAACTTCTTTGTGCTCCCTTTTCCTATCCTGAGGCTTCCCACTAAGTGATGACTTTGTGTAATTAAAATGAACAAAGTAAGTGGCAGCAATCCATCTTCACAATCACAGCATTTTCTCCTTCCCTTTGTTGAAGTGCTTTGTTCATCTCAAATTGCTTAAAAAAAAAAAGTAAAAAAATAAATAATAAAAAATACAGAAATAGAAGTTGAATGGGTGCCTGCAGGGGCTGTATTTTTAGCAGCTCATCAGTTTGCAGAGAAGCTCAGAGGTTGCAGATTCTAATTGCCAACCTGGAATGTGGAAAGCAGGACAACTGAAAGAGTGTTTGTGTTGTGGAAAGAGTGATGATTTCAAAGCAGGGAAGGAAGAGATATTTGGCACCTTTGCTACGGACAAAATGTGGTGGGACACCATGTGGTGAGGCCATCTGGCCAGAGTTTGGGGCACGAGAGCCTGGTGAAAGGCTCCTGTGGAATCCAACTGCAGGAGGGATTTTGCCTTTTCCCTGGCTGGAGCTAGGAATGTTTATGTGGCCACTCTGGGGAGGCTGGACTGGGATATTTGCAGATGGAGGGTGTCAGATCCAACTGAGATGCTGGCTGGGAGGAGGAAGTGAGCAAGCAGAACATGACAGAACAGATCTCTAACAGGAAGGTAGAACAGAGGGTGATCCCTGAGCACAGATCCAGGAGCCAGGGCTCTGAGGAAGGTGAGATGTGAGCTGCTAAATAGCCCTAAAGCATTAACTAGATTCAGGTCAGCCCTGGATTTATGCCCAGCAATGTCCATCTACAGAAGACTGCTGTGAGAGGGGCTGCTGGACTTCTCTCCTGGTGCCCTCTCCCAGCAGATCCCCCTGTGGGATCCCAGAGCCCTGCCCAGCTCAGAGGAGGAGGTGCCCGGTCTATCCTTGCTGACATGGACCTGGTTGCTGTCCTCCCCCGTTCTGCTGCACACGCCCAAAAGTGGCTGTCATGATTTGCAGTTCTGGGTCCTGAAATGGATGTCCTGGAAGTGCTGAGTGTACTGACAGCTCAGCTGATGGCTGTGGGATGCAGGAGCTCATGGTTTGGAGTACGGGAGAAGGCTGCCGTGTGTTTGCGTGGTGGAGGAGCTTGGCAGGTTTTTGGCTTGCTTTCCTGATAGACTATTTTCATCTCCCCTGTCCTACTTCCTTCCACACAGGCCTCATTTCCCCCCAGGGACTATAACTAAACTCTTGTCTGCAATTCCAATTGGTTCATCAGCTCTTTGGAGCATTTCCAGGCACACAGCAGAAGAGGATCACATGGGTAGCCCATCTGATGCCATGTACATAAAAAATGAGCTATGTACAGGCTGGACTGTGCTAAACAGGACTTGCTATGGCTGCAGATTTGCTGTCAGGACTTTGTCACCTACTTTGTCACAGGCAGGCAGATAAAAAACACTAAAAAATAGACCTTTCTCTGCATGTTAGGACCCAATCCTAACACAAACAAAGCCAGAAATGTCTGGCTGAAAGGACTTAATGGGTAAATGCTAATTTGCTGAGGTAATGGGTTAGGGGCAGAGAAGTAGGACAGATAAATCAAAAAACATGGGTAAAACCATATGTAAACAGTGCTGCAAGTACAGGACTTGAGGGGGAAATGGAGACAAGCATAGCCATGGCTGATTGCAAATCACATCTGATGTGCAGAATGCTGAGTGGGGCTGGTAAGGTCATCCTTCCATATGTATGAGCTTGCTCATCTCCTTGCTGGTTACCCCCCAAACTGGATGCTCCAGATCTCCCTCTCCCCAGCCCTCTGAGGGCCTGGAGGCAGCTTGCAGAGCTCAGCAGTGTGGAGGACACACCTGATCCCTGTGAGGGGACAATGCAGCCCCTCCAGCCCACGCTCAGCACCCTCTTTCCCCCAGCAAAGCTGTGGGAGCACAACCTTGACGTTGGCCTTTGGGATGCTCCCAACATGGATTAGTCACGCTGCCGTGGCTCGGCTGCCTGCAGGGCTGTCACTTTGCTCTTCTTCAAGGAAGAGCCAGTGGGCTGAGGAGGCTCCAGTTCCATCTGCCAGCAAAACCCGTAGCAGGGAAAGAGCAGCAGCAAAGGGGGGAGGTGCTGGAAGGGGGGAGCAGTGGATTCCCTTGATAATTAGGATGGCTGCATCATCCTTATGCAAATAGGGGGAAGAAGGAGGCTTTTTGCAGCAGGCTCAGTGGAGGAGAGAACAGAAAGATGGAGCTGTTCTCCATGAAAGAAAATACCTGGCCTGAGCAAAGGGTGTGTGGTCACTCCCACACTTTTCTCCTGTCCAGAAAAGGCAAAATCAGGAGCCTTCATAACTCCTTGCTGGAGTTTGGCTGCTGCCCTGTGTTGCACACTTGTGCAAGCTGACACAAGGAGCCTTGGGCAAAAGCAAGAAAATTTCATGTCTCCTCAATCCCTCCCATCCCTCCCCATGTCACAGGTGTGCCTCTGCCCCAGCATTCTGACAGGTTCATGTCCATGCCTCAACTTCCCTGTTTGCTCAGAGAGCTCTGGTTTGGTGGGAATGCAGGAAGGGAAGCTGGGTACAGCTGAGCCCTGCTGGAATTCACAGCCTGAGCTGTCCCCAGGCTGCAGAGCAGTTTCTCTTTCCCCTTATCTCCTGATGCCTGGAGGAGGTAGCTCTGTCACCCTCAGTGGGAAGAGGGTTGAACAACATTGCCATCCTGCACCACCAACATCTTCCCGTGTCTGACACCAGCACAGATGTGTTTGCATTCACTGTTTTCCACTTGTGCTCATTCAGCTTGGCAGGACAGCTGCCTCCGTGCTGCAGAGCAGGAATTCAAAGCAAAGCTGCTCCTCAGCCCAGCTGTGGCTGCCCTCTCCCTCTCCCCCCACACTGCTGGGCTGCCAGGCAATGTGGGAGTAGGCTTCTTCAAAATGGAAATGTGTGATTCATTGCTTCTTTGCCAAGAATGGGACAGACCTCGAAAAAGCCTGTGGTGATTGTTGGGGGTGTCCTGTGCAGAGCCAGGAGTTGGAGTTGATGGTCCCTGTGGGTCCCTTCCAGCTGAGGGTATTCTATGGTAAACCAGTGATATGAAAGCAGCAGCAGATTGTCACCTGCTGTCGGTCTCTCCACTGCTTAGTGGGTGGGCTTGTGCAAAATGGTCCTGCAAAGGAGCTTTAATACCAGAGAGACAAGGAGGGGATCCTGATCTGGCCTCATCCTTGCACATCCCAGGCTTACAGCAGTGGCCAATCTTACCTTACACACCGATGTCCAAGTTTGGATGTCAGCAGTGTTTTGACAGGCAGGAACCAAGCTGTTCTATTTCCAAAATGCAATAAGAATCTATTTCCAAATGCAGTAAGAGTCCCCATCCCTGGAAGTGCCTCAAAAGAATAGCACAACCCTGGCTGCACTGGGACTGCTGTCTCTGTATGAGTGCAGGGTATGATGTTAGGGTTGGACTTCAGCAGGAGATCCGCAGCTCTGACTGCTCCCAGTGGAGACAGAGACAGCTTTGTGAGGCTGCAGAGCTCCTCCCTGAGCCTGTGTGAACTATAGGGATGATGGGAATCTTTGGGCTTCAGATGATGCTCAGCGCAGCATTGGGGGCATCTTCAGTCAATCCAGAAAGTTCCTTTTCTCAGGATGTACCTTGGCTGTATCCTAATAGAATCACACAACTTCCCTCTGCTTTAGAAGAGCAGGAAATTCTCCCAGCTCCGCTTTATTCAGTTGAGCAGCCTAATCAAAAAACATTGTCTTGTTTGCAGGCTTGACAGGCTTTAATGCAGGGCAAAGCTAAACAAACAAGTGGAAGAGGAAAGCACGGGAAAATCAGTGCTGCCAACTAACTAACAGGGGATCTCGTCAGGACTCGTACATCTCCAGCAATTTCTCAATCTCAGTGGAGTCCTGCCTGCTGAATGTGGAATATCTCCTCATCCCAGACCAATTAAGCCATACCAAGCCATTTTTTTTTATTCCCTCTCCAACACAGATAGGCAGATACACTAATGATCCCTCAGCCCTCCTCCTTTTGTTGCTGGCAAAGAAGGATCAGCTCTCCTCTTGCTGTTCCCAAAAGTGGAGTCTGATTGGACTGACATAAGAGCAAGAAAACCCTGGGTAATGCTGCACCCATAGCTAAGCTTCATGTGCCACCAAATGGCACAGCTGAACAAGGAATCCTGGCACTGGGGCAGCCTGAACTACTCTCCTCCTCAGGTAAAAGGGAAATTTGTGCAATTTATATTCCTCTGCTCCAGGCTGGGCTGATTCAGTTGTACTTGGGCAGTGTCAGCCAGTGGCTGATGTAGGCTTATTCTAGTCTTGGGCAAATTCAAGTGTGAGCTGGAAAATGCATCTGAGCAGGAAAATAGTTCCTCTGGCAGCACTCCTGGAGACACCAAAACTTAATGTTTCTCCAGTGTGGGGTAACAAAGGCACATTAAGGCTGGATGGGTTCTGCTCACACCAGAGATTTTCCTACAAATGAGGAATTAATGGTTGCAGCAAAGGAGTGTTTGTGGGTTCCTCCCTACCTCCTGCTCCCCACCCCAGCAATAGGAGAATCCCACAAGAGCACTGTGCTTCCTGGTGAGAGCAGCTTTTCGGGGGAGGCGAAGCTGATGGTTGCCTCGACTTCCATGACTTGGGAAAGGCCGTTACCTGAAAACACCGCAGAAAAGGTGCATTTATGTAAACATTAAAAAGTGAAGTCTGTGGAGTCCAGAGCAATCTGTCTTTTAAATCTGGCTTTTATAGCATTATTATGTGAGACAGCCTCGTAAAAAGCTCTCTGTAGGTGCCATTACTTCGCGTTGTGGCTTCGGCGGGCGAGCTGGAGAAGCTGTGAGTTTGTGCAACAGCCACGTTGGAGTGAGTTATGGGGTGTCAGGGGCCCCGTGTTAACGATCCCACAACCCATTCAGCTCCTCTTAGGTTAATCAACTCAGCGTTTGTGTCAGGTGTAATGTCTAATTAAAATGATGGAAGAGGCGCGAATGCTCCTGGCAGAAGAGGGAAATGGCACAAAGAGGCAGCGTCAGTGCCATATTGGTTTGGAAAAATCAATAAGAGGAGCTCATTTTATCCCAGTGTATCTCTGTGTTTGCCATTCAGGGGCTCATTTGGAAAAGAGCCAGCTGGCTGCCCGGGAGCCTGGAAATGGTGGCACTGGGAAACACCTGAAGACAACACTGGTGGGAAAAGGAGAGGGAATGGCATTGGTCAGGGATGGGAGACTGGGTCAGTGACCTCGCATCTGACAGGAGGAGAGGGAACGGCCTCCAGGCTGTGCCAGGAGAGGTTTGGGTTGGACATCAGGAGGAATTTTTTCACTGAAAGGGTTGTCAGGCATTGGAAGGGGCAGCCCAGGGAGGTTTGGAGTCCCCATTTCTGGAGGTGCCCAAGAAAGGATTGGATGTTATTGTAATTGCCGGGCTCCCAGACAAAGGCAGGAATGATGAATCTGACTCCATGTTCTCACAAGGCTAATTTATTACTTTATGATAGTATAGTATATTAAAGAATACTATACTAACCTATACTAAAGAATACAGAAAGGATACTTACAGAAGGCTAAAAAGATAATAATGAAAACTCGTGACTTTCTCCAGTCCTGACAAGCTTGGCCCTGGCTGGCCAAAGAGTGAAAACAACTCACAGCAGAACCCAATGAAACAATCACCTGTGGGTAAACAATCTCCAAACACATTCCAAAGGAGCACAACACAGGAGAAGCAAATGAGATAATTATTGTATTCCTTTTTCTCTGAGGCTTCTCGGCTTCCCAGGAGAAAAATCCTGGGTGAAGGGATTTTCAGAAAATATGAATGTGACAGGATGTGGCACTCAGTGCTCAAGGATCACACTCAGTGACCTTGGAGACCTTTTCCAACCTAAATCATTCTGTGAGGGCAGGCTGGACCATGGGAGACTCTGTGGAGACCCACTGATGGAGAAGGAAAGGATGGGCAAGCAAAAAGGGAAAGGAAAGGACTAGGAATTCAGAGGGTAGAAACCCAAGAATGTCTGGGCTGGGAAAAGGAGGTCTTCTGAAGGAGACACATGGAGCACCAACTGGATGGAATGGGGGAAGGAAATAAAATTATCTTGGGCATTTCTGCATTCCCACAAATTCCAGCTAGGTTATTTACTCCTAAACTGTCCCTTAAACTTCCTATCTGTTACGAGGAGCTAAAAAATCTGAAAGCAATTTTCGCTCTGTCAATATTTCTGTTGAGGAGAGGCAACTTTCAGACAAACTGAAAGACTGAATAGAGGTTTGTGAGTTTTTTTCTTTCCCTCCTAAATTTTCAGTGGTTTGAAAACTTGGGGGTCAGAGAGAATGACATGGATTCTGTCTTTAGATTTCTTCTCTTAAGGAATAGCTCTATAAGACACTGTAAAAAATAGTTAAATTTCCCTGGAAATAATTTTTAATGTGTTGTAGCCATTTTTCAGGATGTTACAACTCTTCCATTGCTAGTTGTGCAGCCAGCTGGACAGACATCCATCCAAAGAGCTCCACAAAATGTGTGAAAGCTGGGGCTAAATCAATAACTTTCCATCCATGCAGCTACACTTCTCTGCAAATATAAACATTTGCTCATTATCACCACACACAGTTTCATCTCCACTGAATTTTTAATGAAAAGGAATGATAATTTATTCACTAGCATTTTTTTTTTAAGGAAAATGATATCTTTGCTTAATGATTTTACTCCTCCTGGTTTTGTTAGAAGCTTCCTGCTTTCTCTCAGTCTGTGTTGGTTTTTGGGTGCACTGAAAATGCCTGCAGTGAAATGTCCACCTGATAAAGCACCTGATAGAAGAAGCACAACCACTCCCAGAGCAGTAAAGAAAGACCAACTCTTCTAGGGGGCAATTTAGGCCCTGCAGGAGCTAAACTTCTCTCTGGACAGATTCCTCTCCCCATCTCCAATGGACTCAGCTAAAACACTGCACTTTCAGGTTTGTTGTTTGACTGAGCTGGGATCAGTGCAGGCCTGGAGGACATCTAAACAGCAGCACTCAGCTCATTTGTAGCACAGTTCTCACCTTGCTTTTTGATGTCCCACGTTCAGAATTCAGCTTTCCTCCTCCTTTCCCCTACCCCAAGAAAAAAGCCTGTGATGTTGCTGGGATGACACATATTTACATGCTCTGGAATCTCAGATTGGGCAGGAAATGTTCTGGGATTTAGATCCCTGATTTAGGACCTTTAAGTACACTGTGCAATGACAGCATCTCAACCTGAAAGCTCTTTAAGGAGAAATTAATTTATGCCTGACAGTGATTAAAGAAGAGAGGAGATGGAAATTAGCAAATCCATCTCTATTGCTGAGATCCCATTATGATTATAAGGAGAGGGGAAAATCAGCATTATGGGTGTCAGCTGCAATCTGGTGCATTCATTTAGCAGCCCATCCTACCTGGGAATTGTCCTTGAATGGATGGATATACCTGTCACACTGGCTTGGCCTGAGATGAATCAATTGTCTCCATGGTGGAGCAGAGATGGAAACCACTTGGCAGGGTAATAACTCCCATTTGGGGTTTAATGCAAGGACCTGAAGCAAGGCCCATCAAATAAAACCTGGTGGGAAGGTTTGTGGATCCTGGAGACCTCTTGCACAAAAATCTCAGAAATGACATGGTCACAGAAATGGAGCAGCTTTATTGTGGCCAGGCAAGATGGCCAAGGGGCCATCTGGATATTGAAATATGATCCAGACATTAAATGGAACTGCCCTTCCTTTGACAGGCAGAGTAACACATTTTTCTTCTATTCCAAGATGGATTGCAGCAGTTGGGATGCAAGTTGGCAAGCAGCAAGTGAATTTGCCTACAAACAAAAGTTGGATAAAATTTCTAATGCTTAAAGCTTTCAACCCAGTTTGGAGTGTGAATGTTTCATCAAAGAAATCTCTAGACCACTGGAGAAGAAAAAAAAATACTATCGCTGTCAATGATATGAAAATTGTCCTACTGTAGATATTTCAGTGTTTACACAAAAGTGATCTTGGTTCTTTTTCCCAAGGCTAGCGGTAACCAGAACCATCTTGTTTGAAATTACTTTGAAAGTGTCATGATTCTTCTCTGTTGTTTTTAAAAACCAAGAAATTCTTTTAATTTCTTTCTTTTTGGTGGGAATTAAACTGAATTTTGAACACTAAACAGATACTGCAAAGCTTTGGGCAAAGACAGAATGTTATATATAAAAAAGAAGATCGTTCATTTAGTTTGTCTGATACTGTGTTGAATAGTAGAGTGGCTCACTCCTGCCACTATTGATCCATCCCACACCTACTGATTTCACAGCTCTTTTCCTTGCAAAATTTACTTGGGCTGTGAAAGCACCAGGAAGTGCAAGGAGACGCTTTTTGGGAAGGGCTACAGGACCCCATGTTCAGCACCTGCTTCCACTGGTTTGTGGTCACTGTTAGTGCTGCTTGTTTGCACTTTGTGGACTCTGATTGCCAGCTGGGAACTGGAATCTTGTTAGAAAAAACTGGTTAATGAAGTAACAAAGGTCTCTGACCTCTTCAGCAGTTTCATACACCTGTAAATATTTCTCCCAGCTCCAGAAGGAACAAAGAATCAATACTTAATGTGCTGTAATATACCTCAGTGGAAATAATACACCCAATATTCAAAGCACAATCCCTCACTCAGGTGTCAAAATGCCTGGTTAAAGCATTTTCTTCCATTCCCTCTTAAGATCCACATTTTGGAAAGATGCCTCAGCACATCTCCAACAATGATTTATCCTCCTGCTCTATTCAAGGAAATAAAGTGACTTCAGCCTCCTTGTTTAACAAAATAAAATAAAATCAGACACAAATCCAACCTGGCAGGATAAAAAAATATATGTACATATAAAGAGAGAAGTTCTGCTTTAGAGGAAGAATATGAAATTATATTGTAAATTAAATTACAGGAACAGAGAATAATATGAACTGGAAAAAAAGATTAGATCCAAGGCTGAGTTTCAGTCATTGGCTTTCCTGGATTTTACTGGGCCCATGAGTCTGGCTCAGCTGCCCTCAGACAGACACAAGGGTCTGGTTAATTCATCTCTTCCTTCTTCTGTAATAAATATGACTGACAAAGAGGAGAAGAAAAACAGGAGGAGGAGGAGAAACCTGCTTCAGATTGAAGCCTGGTAGAGCTGGAGGGCAGCTGCACCATTGATGGGAGGGATGTGAGGGGGTTTTGCCTGGAGCCACCCTTGGAAAGCTGCCTTGTGGGGAAGGGGATGCTGAAGTACTCGGGGCTAGGTGGGAGGAAAGGGAGAAAGAGAGTATTAATTATCTAGACAAGGTAATTAATACGGAATTGGAAGGGAAGGGGCTGAGCAAATGAGCAGTCTGTGGAGGAAGATTAAGCAGCTGCAGTTACAGAGGAGGGGGCAGTTGAACAGGCAGGTACTAAACATGATATAGGGAAGGGCCAGGGTGGGCATTCTGCAGCCTTTTGTGCCTCGCTCTGCTGTGTGGGGAGCAGACAAGGGACACCTGGCAGGCTGCTCTGGAGAAATTAAGGCATAATTTTTACATCTTATTTATCTTAAATGCGTCTTTTATTCAGTTGTACTTAAATTTTCCTACAAAGAAAAATGAATGCTT
This sequence comes from Pyrgilauda ruficollis, assembly GCF_017590135.1. Taxonomy (NCBI): domain Eukaryota; kingdom Metazoa; phylum Chordata; class Aves; order Passeriformes; family Passeridae; genus Pyrgilauda; species Pyrgilauda ruficollis. Next base: position 4,111,254 of record NW_024524822.1, read on the forward strand.
GATTTGGGATCTTAAATAGAAATATCTGCTTTTCAAGGAAGCTTAGCACCTCAGCAGAGATCTGCAGAGCTTTGAGCACCTACTCTGTTCTAGAGAGCAGCCAAACTCTTTCCTAGGGGAGCTGCCAGAGGAAAAAAAAAGGGGGAAATAAATATATAACATTTGGATGAATTCACTGGGATGTGTTCATCTCCCAGAAAGAGATGTGAGGGACAGGCCACCTTCTAGTGCTGGCTTCAGGTCATTCCCAGGGTTTATGTGAAGGTACAAAAAGGCCACTGTGCTGGTCTGAGTCATTGTAGAGATGAGGGCATGATGTAATGATGACTCTGTTTAGGTTTTCTTCCAATGAGGAAGAAAATTGACTTTATTTTTTCAATTGCTGCTGTGCTGGAGAGCACCTGCTGGTCCAGAGAGCAGAAACACCTGGGCTGCTCCACAGAGGATGCACCTGGGTCTTCAGCCATGAGACAGGGAGAGTCAGTCCAGGTGGATTTGGGAAACCAATCCTGGTTCCCTTCCATCCTTCTGCTGGCAGAGCAGATGGGGGAACCCTTCCACAGCCTCCATCAGAACAGCTTTGCCTCGGCTACTCTTGAGCTTTATTTTTGTGCTTTGAAAGCTGCTATTTGCCCAAAACCGAAGCCATCCAGTCCCCTGCAGGTGCCTCTGTGCTCCTGGCTGGAGGCTGGGCACAGCACAATGGCCTCAAGGGATGGCAAGAAGAGAAAGGCAACTTTTCCCCCAGGGAGGTGTCAGCCAAAGGGGCTGGCACCGCAGCTACATCCAGAAGAATGAAATGAAAGAAATAAATAAAGGAGGCACAGCGCGTCCTACAAACAAGAACATGTGTCTGCATTTATTAACATTTCCAGCGCGGATTTAATTCCCAGCAAAGTGCTCCTGCCTACACGGAGCCCGGGCGTGTTGCAGGAAAGCTCTCGTTAAGTTCCACACAAGCCATCTTCTCAGCGCGTCCTCCTGGGGAATCTTCAAACGGATTCTGTAATTTCACTGATAAATGGCTCTTTTGCAAAACACTATTTACATTCCAGCATCAGAAAAGGCTGGCGACTCTTCCTCCCTCCACCCCTCTCCATCGTCTCCTCCCAGCGCCTCCAGGGATGGAGCTCCCGCCCACTCCAGGGATGTAATAAAGCATCTGTAGGTCCTGGAAGGAAGGAGAAGTGGCTTTTTCCAGGAAGAAATGCAGCTGTAGAACAGCAGCAGTGCCTTAACTGGGATCTCCCTGGATTCTCGTGGAAATAGGGAGACATAGCCAGATTTGAGTTAAAGACTGGTATTAGGATTCTGGGGCTGTGTAGGGGCCTTTTTGTTTTGTTTTTTGTTTTTAGCTTGGCATTGCCACAGGTTTTCTGGGTGGCCTCAGGCAAGCCACATAATCTCTTTGGGGTCCTGTTTCCATCGGCGCTCACAGGATGAAGACAGCGACTTTATTTCATTTGTTTGTCCTGCCTATTCTGATTACAGCTCCCTGGGGGCAAGGACTGTCTCTCATTAAACAAAGCTGCCTGTACGTGGGGATCCCAGCTTTGGTCTGGCCCCTGGGCATACAGAACAAGAAAACAACATCTGACAACCAGTCTAGACAGGAAAATAATTTGCCAGAGAAATGCAGTTTGGTCAGTGCTTCCCTTTAGTGCTTAACTGGGCCTTTTTGCTTTTATTGGTCACATATCTGCTGACCTGCATTTAGGAGCGACAGAGTTTAGGGTGATTTCAATCTCTATCCATTTGCCTGGAAAAAGGAATAAAGAATCAGATCATAGCAATGCTTCATGTTCTCTCTGAAATAAATGGGCAGGAGATCTTTCTCCTTTTTAATGCCTCCCTTCCCACCACTGGGTGTTTGTGCAGGGCTGTCAGGGAGCAGCCAGGCCCCCTGGACGTGTTGGATGGGTTGTGACTGAGCTCTCAACAAGAAAAAAGACCCAAACAGTGAACACAGCAGAAATGTAGACTTCTGCATGGTTTTCTTCCCGAGAGACCTCTGGGTTTCTTTGCCAACATTTTGTTTTTGTGTTGCTGTGATGCCCTGTGGTCAGTACAGCATCAATAGAGCTGATTTTCAGTGGGATTAGTTGCAGTCTGAGCATGGCTGGAGGTCCCTGTTGGTGCTGTTTTGGAGCACTGGCCGCACGCCTGGCTCACGTTCCTCCTGTTCCTAGGGACAGGCTTACTCCTGGAATTCACAATAACCAGAACCTTCCCTCCAAGCCTTCTAGCTCAAGTGTTCAAAATTCAGTTTCATTCCCACCAAAAAGAAAGAAATTAAAAGAATTTCTTGTTCTTAAAAATAGAGAAGCATCATGACACTTTCAAAGCAATTTCAAACTGTTTCAAACAAGATGGTTCTGGTTACCACTAGCCTTGGGAAAAAGAGCCAAAATCACTTTCGCATAAGCATTGAAATATCTACAGTAGGACAATTTTCATATCATTGAGAGCAATAGTTTTTTGGGATTTTTTTTTTCTTCTCTGCGCATTCACTCTCAAATCTGCATTTACAGCCCTCTGAATGCAGTCCAGCTAAATTTCTGAAAGGAAGGGAAATCAATGCACCAGAAGAAGGTTGGCTGCTTGCTCTTTTTTGCAGAAAAAAATAATGGCCAGGGTTCCAGAGGGCACAGACCGGGCTCTGCAGGTTTCAGCACTGATTTCTATCCCTTCATCCCATGCACGAGTATCTCAGCTGTTGCATCTCAGTAAATCCTCACCTTCAGGTTGTTACTGGTTTTAAACACAGTGAGTGAGGAGAACATATATTGCCCACAGCAAAGGAAAATTGCAGATGTAGAGACCCCTGGAGTCTTGAAGATGGCACCACACACCTAGCAGAAATTTGGTTTATTTTCAAATTGGTTCCTAAGGAAACCAAGTTTCTTTTTCTCTGTCAGTCCTTCCCAAATAACTTTTTCATAAATTTAGACTTTCAAGTACGTTTTATGCAGTGGGAAGGAGTAATGAAACTCCAACTTGACTGGTGAAGCTGGCAGAGAAAAGAGTCTGAAACTGGTGCTGCTCTTGTCCTCTGCAGAAGTTCAGCAATTCCCAGGTCAATGAACCTGCTGCCCCTTGCCCAGCACTGCTGCAAAGCCAAGAGGAGCTGGGGTCCTTCTCAGTCACTGGTGGGAAATCCAGGTTACCAGACTACAGGACAAAAAGGAAACTTGGCTTTCTTCCTGCTGCCTTGGGAAAAAACTTATTTATTTGATGGATCACGATGACATTTAAAACCCTCACTAGGATTTATGGCTAGATGTAGGAGCTTCTGCCTTTTTCCCAAGTGCTCAGTAGCCAAATGAGAGCTCAGCATGTGGGTTAAATGGTTCTCAGGAGAAGATCCCATTACACCAAGGCACCATGCTGAGTGTTGTTTCAAGTTCCCAACAGAAGGGTATCCAATGGACTTTATGAGGCCAGCAAATCACACCTGACTGCAAAGAAACAAGCTCAAAAAGATAATTCAGCCCTTTCCTTCCAAAACAAGAGTGTTCAGCCCAGTTGTGTCTTGTGAAATATGATGGAAACGTTCAGCTTTAGTTCCAGGGCAAGGAAACACCAGGTGTTTGGCACCCTGAAAGAAGCTGTGAAATTGAATTTGTGTTCTCTAAACTACTTTACTCAACAGACTGGAGGGGAGGAAAGCAAGCGGGATCCTGGGCTGGCACTGGGGAGAGCTTGGAGCTGGCAGGGGAAGGATGGGGCTGTGCAGCTTCAGTACCACTGTGCCAGTCCTGCTCTGTCAGAGCCTGGCCTGGGCAGGCAAAGGGGAACCTTCTCTTTTCCTTCTCTTTTCCTTCTCTCAGTCTCAGTTTGTTGCTTCCCTACCAAACCCGGGGGATGTGTTAGCCATGAATGAACTCAGGACAGCTGTACTGTTTCATTTTCAGGTCAACCACTTGTCTCAGGGGGGAAGAGGAGTGGGGGTCGTCCTGGCAGGAGGCAGAGCCTGATCATTATCTGTTAATGGGGAAGTCAATTAAAAGCCTGCCATTGCAGAACGCTTTCTGATGACTCTAATTAGCCAATAATTGTGTTATCTCGTTCAGTGGTGCGATATGGTGCAAGGCTCCACAAAATGAGGTGGGGCTGGGCAGGCTTGGGGAGTCCTACAGGCAGTGGCTATTCATCCCAAAATTTGTATTTCCTCACAAAGCCACCCACCGGTGCAAGATCTTTTTGAGACGGGAGGGAGCTGTTTCCCTGCAGCTTGGACTAAAGCTCTAGAGAGAATTTGGATTCAAATTCACCTCCACAACTTTCCCAGCTCACATGGCTCCCAGCACCACATACTGCCTGTTTTTAATCCCACTCCTGGAAGCTAACTCCTCCCAGATATTGTACAGGAAACCTACAATGCTGTGGTGGCCTGGACTCCACTGGTGTGCTGAAGTCCCTTTATTAGTGCTAAATCATTAAACTGTGAGCAAAACATCCCTGAAATCTACTCACAGTAGTAGTAATAACAGTGCTTATAATAACGACAGTGACACCACCTTGGTCTCCTGTGGTAACTTAGTGTGGATAATTTCAAAACCTTCAATAAGTATTAAGAAATTCTTAAAATGCACCCTGGGACTGGTAGGAATGGTTCTCCTCTTGCAGGTGGAGAGGTGGAAGGAAGAAGCATTACCAGGCAGGAGCTGGGATTCAGGAGATGTGGCTTCCTAGAGAGAGAGATTATTTGTACCACATTTGCCAAGTCCTCCACGCTGGAGTTTTATGATAGGAATTTTTATACCAGCACTGCAAAAGCAAGTGCATTCCTGAGGAATATCCCTCACTGTGGGTACCTGCCTGGTGCTCACACGCTCTCAGAGGGAGATTGCACAACAGCAGGGCTGGGCTGCAGCATCAGGGGAAGAGAGGAGGAAACAGAGGCAGCCTGGCCATGGCATCTTCCAGTTCCACTTTCCCACAGCCCATCTCTTCCATCTCTGCTGCACCATTCCCTTCTACTGACCGTGTCAACCCTAACTTTGTATCTGTTAAACCTCAGGTAATTGCTTTTAGATGGGTGTAATTAAGAAGCCATTAGTGTAAAGTTTCATTTCAGTTTATGCTTTGGTCTCCATTTGAGCAGAGAAATATGAAATTAAGGTATTAGCTCCTTTCAGAGAGATGAGTCATGAGCTAATAAGTTTCAAGAGCTGTTTCTCAGCTGTAATGATTTTTTTTTTCCCCCGAATATTTTCCTCTTCCTCCCAAATTCTTGCTTCTGGATAATTCCTTTTTAAAAGAATAAAAGGGGGAGTATAACTGAGTCACCGAGGAGCTGCTACTAAAACAACAGCCAGAGAGACACGAGCATTTGTGCAGAATTTCCCCAAAGCAGCCAGGGCTGCACGTGGTGACAGCACAGGAGCAGGGTGACGTGTCCAGTGTGAAGGGGACATCCAACACTCAGAGTCCAGCTGTGCTTTTGGCCAGGAAGGAGGAGAGCAGTGAGAGGACAGAGTGCCCAGGGAGAGGGCAGGGAAGATGCCTGAACTTCCCAGAGTGGAATAGAAAGGAGGGATGGGATTTTGCCCAGGTCTGTGGTGTGGGAGAGTCCAGCCGAGCTGCAGTGCCGGGGCAGACGATGTCCCACAGGGACAGAGGTTCCAGCCCCAGCTGGGGCTGAGCAGGGAGTGCTTTTCTCACTGCTCCCTCCCAGGCTGAGCCAGCAGCCTGTGCCCAGCCCATCCCTGCAGCTCAAACCCTTCCGAGCTGAGCCAATGGCTTACCTTCTCCACTCCTGCAAAAAACACGTTCACTCTCCTGTGAAAACGTAAAAAGTTTAATAAAGGACAAGGGGAGACAAGGACCATAGAGCAAAGGTTATTATGGCCAGGTGCATTTGGCACTCTCAGCCAAGAGCACCCTGTTATCTTCGGGTATAACCTTAAATACCTTTTAATTACATCCGTCTGTTGCATATTCATAGACCCTTATGCATAGTAAACTTTTCCCCAGACTAGTTTACATCTTTTTACATGGCCCCTCCTTGGGTCCACCTTTTTAGAGCATGTGTATTCCTTGGTTGTGGTTTTAGTCCGTTTTATCATCATTTTCAGTTTTGGGCTTTGGTCCACACTGCCTTCAGACGGTGAGTGCTGATGGTTGGCAGATCTGTACAGGTGTCCTCATCCTGTGTTCACTGGATGTAATCCCATCCAAGCAGGCATTTTAACACAAGCAGCTATTTAACTACGCTTAATTAACAACAGAAATAAAACCGATATCTTTATACTCTAACACCACACATATAAAATCCACTTTAATACTTGCAAAAAGCCAATATTATAATATGTATGTATAACACTCCCCATCCCTGTTGTCCCCAAGGAGTATCATCTACCTGGCTGGAGCTGGGGAGCAGCTCAGCTGTGCCAGGGCACCCTCCGGGCACACACAGCTGGCCAGATGTGCTGGCACTGGTGGGGAGCAGCTGAGACACCCGGAGGGGACATTCCCTCCTCCAGCACGGTGCTCAGCTCACAGCAGTGGCATTCCCAGAGCTCAATCAGTGACAGTCAGGCGTGTGTGTGCCGTTAATCACGGCTTAATTAAACTTCTCACTCTCCAGCAAAGGGTGCTGCATGCGAGGAAGGGAGAAGGGGAAGAGGTGTCCTTAGTCTGAGGCAGTGAAATGCTTGTGATCATCAATAATGCATGGCAGTAATGTTCCTGTATGAATTGGAAATGCCAAGCAATCAAAGGCCATATGTATTTAGCTTAGATCCACATGATGTCCATGTATTTTTAATAGTGTGGCATCTTTGAAGTGTGTTTATGAAGCACAGTGTTCCTCTCCGTGGCTGTGGAGCAAAAAATTCACCCCTGGCTGGCAGGAATGCTCTTCCTCCCCTCCCCAGGCTCTGTGAGGATGAGGATGCACCAGTCCTGGTAGGAAGGAGTGGAGAAGGACCACACTGAACCCCACACTGGCATGTTCCTTCTCTCTGTCTAACGATGAAATAGCTTGTTAGAAGTTGGTCTAAAATCTCTGGTCTAGTGAGGAGCAATGGGTGATTCCTTAATATTTTCTAGAATATTCTTCTCTATATGTATCTAATGTCAATCTGCAGTTGGTTTGATAATTTCCAGTACATCTGTAGGACAGGCTTAGTTCACTTGTTTTAAAGCTGGGAAATAAATGGGAAAATGGGAATCAGAATATGGGACTGGGAGCATCCATCTCCAGGTCAGTATCCTGAAAAAGGGAGAGAGAAAAGGAAAGAGAAAACAAATCCCATACCTGCTTAGCAAGGCTTTTAAAATGGTAGGACAGCTGACAGGGGAAGTGGGAGTCTTTAAATCAGTGCTAGAGGTCTGTTTTAAGGTGATGCATTCTCCTTCAGCTGGGAAGTTTTGCAGTAGTGCCAGCTTGTCTTTAAAATGAAGACCCAGATGCCTGAGGTTTCTTTGAGAGCTGGCAAGTTGAAATGAAAATGAAATTCACCTGATTCCAGCAGTTCTGTTTGTTTCTTTTTTTGCTGCTAATGTGATGTCAGGCTTCTGTTTGCAAACATTGCTGGGGAACTGCTGACCTTTTCTAAGTTACCAGTCACACGTGATAGTGGGACCCTTGAATATATCTCTTTTTCTGAAAGCATTTCTGCCTGGGTCAGATATCACAATATGCCACTGGTGATGCTCCCTGTGGCACAGCGTGGTTCCAGCAGAAACATGGGGTTTAGCAAAGCCAGAAGAGCTCCTGAAAGCTGCAAATCTCTAATTCCAGCAGAGATTTTGGAGAACAAAATAAAAATGACCTTGCCATTGTAAAGCATTGGTGGCGAGTGTGCTTTCTCACCTCAGTTAAGTCACTGGGGAGACCTCCCTGGTTTTTTCCAGCTGCCTTGACTGTGGCCCCTTGTCCTGCTGAGATAATGGAAAAGGCACAAATGCCTCAGACACTTCCATGGACGTGCTCCAGAACCAACAAAAAGTAAAGAAGATGGGAGAGGAGGGTGGGGAAAGGGCAAAGAAGGTGTGTTCATACAAAACTAATTCTTTTGAGTTGTGAGCCTGCTGAATTGGCTGTTGGGTTATGTAAGAGGAGTCATTGTGCTGGTGTTGAAAGGGCAGCCTTGCTCCCAGAGCTGAGCACACCACTGGAATTTTAAGCAGGCAGGCTGAAGGAGGGAGCAGGGCCCATCCAAAGCCATCCATCCTGCTGCCTTCCCACTCTCATCCCAGCTGAGTTGGGCACGTGAGCAAGGTCATTCCCTGCATGGATCCCTGCCAGCCCGGCCAAGGCTGCTGTTCCTGCTCTGCCTCCCTTTCCCCTCCTTCCCTTCCCACCCCAGCCCTTTCCCTGAATCACAAACACCCTGTGCTGCTGGCACTACAGCAAAATTAACAAACAGCCTATAAATTTTACATGAGTTCCTGAGACCAGACAGAAATTAATTTGATGTTGTCTTTTGATAAAGATGTAGCCCCCTTTCTCTGACTTTAATTTGTTGGCTCCCCCCACCACCGCCCTTCACAAACACATTTTTTTTTTCTCGAAGGTTGCAATTTGGTCCTTGTGATAATAGAAGTGCATAAATAAATTAATAACCCACTTCAAATAACCCCTGGCTTGTAAATAGGAACAGAGAGAACACCATCCCCAGAAGAAAAAAAAAAAAATAAAAATCAAGTCCAAACACAGTTCAGTTGCCTCTGGTTTGGATTAGCTGGGGATATTCTGTGCACAGGCTTGGGTTGCTCCCCAAAAGGCCCCGATTTTCCAGGCACAGCTTAGAGGGCACAAAGGATGAGCAAACCCAATAATCTCTGGACTGAGAGGCAGGAGAAGCTGCACAAGGAAGAAGCTCGAGGCCATCACCAGGTGGTCATTTTGAGCACAGAATTACCTGGGGCTGCATTTCTCTCCTAGAGAGGCAGCAGGAGCTATTAAAATGTGTTGGCATTTAAGGGATTGGGAAGGAGGATGTGCAGAGAAGGGAGGGAATTGAGGAGTGTGATGAACCACTTTCAATACTCCAGTGGAAGCTCGTGTAGGAATTTGTCCTTGAGTGTTCCCCAGTCCCTTTGGCCATTTCGTAGACAGTGTTACTGAAGCCCTTTCAAGCACTGTACAAACAACAGCTGGTATTCTCTATTTTTCCAGCAGTTATCAGTGATAAGAGCTAAGTTAAGAGCATTTTTTTAAAATATATATTTGCAAAAGAAGCTAAAGAAATGTGTCAAAGGACAAAATGCACTTCAAATCATTTAGAGTTTGAAAATATATTTTGAAAGGGCAATGAAAGGAAAAGAAAGAATTTAAAGAAAAGTGTAAGCCCATGTTTAATCTGGAGCACTGCATTTGCTTAAGATCTGAAGGTCTCTTCTCAAAGTTATTTAACCTCTTCACCTAGTTTTACTTTAAGCTGATTTTTAAAATGAAATGCTGATGTGAAACAAAGAAAAGCTTAGTATAAAACACTTAGAAATCTTTTAAGAAAGTTTTGAAATGTTTAAAGATTTTCAAAATTCTTTCTGTTCATTTTTTTTTTTTTTGGTCCAAACCTCCTCACTGAATTTGATCCCAATTCACTGTGATTTTCAGTTCTTTGACACTAAAGGTTTCCTTTAATATTTCTATAATTTTCCAAAGGGTACCCAGCTCATGCCAAGGCCTTCCATGGCACAGAATCAGCTGCCTTTGCTCTATTCTGCCTCTGCTTTTCAAAATTCAGCTACCTTCCCCCTACAGATTCTCCTCTTTGCCTCACATTGGTTTTACATGTCATTGATTCAGTCATTTGGCCACTTAGAGGGTCTCATGTTTTCTGTCCTCAAACCTCTCCTTTCTTTTCTCCACAGTGCCTGGATCACCCCTTTATAGCCCCACAACTGAGTCCATAAATCTAAATTTAAGGGTTTTGACCACAGATGGTGGCTGTGCTGATGGACTTTGCTGTCTCCAAGCATTGCTTCCAGCTTTGCCTCCTGGAATGGCTGAGGTTTCCATTCTAGAAGCTGACTCCCCCCTGCACTTACACACCTTTCCTTTCCTCTACAGACAACAACATAACTGCTGAAAAGAAGATTTTAGATATATATTTTTAGGAGCAGAGTTTAAAGGACACTTTGCAAGGCAAAAAAGATAAGAGCGTGTAACAAACGTGTGGTGTCTGACTCTCTCTCGTGGAGACTTGGCTTTGATTTTTCTTGAATTGTTTTTTGTCTGAATTTTTAATATAAAGTGTTAGGCAGCTTGTCACTCTTTATGTATGGAAAACATAATACTCTTTGATGTTCTCAGTTACTGTGTCATGTTTATGTGCTCTGACAGTCTTTGAACCGTGGCTCACTGCAGACAATGGGAAGGAATCCTCAGAGGGCTGGAAGAGGGATTTTAAAAGAGCCTCATTTCCTAATCCCAGAATGGCAGTGTGTCACCAACATCCAGACTGGTGTCCAGTGCCTTCAAAACAAGGGAATATTTGACTGACTAAGTTGCACAAGTGAGCCCAAGGCGTGTGACATCACTCTGAGTTATGTCAGCACTTCAAGGGCTTCACTGAGCATTAGAGCTACTCAGACACTTCCAACCATTTGTTGTAAGGAAAGACAAACTTCTGGAGCTTCACAAAATTATTGTCAATTATTTAAAAAGAAAACAAAATTCAATGAGTATAAAAAGCCGTATTTCACCCCAGTGCTGATCACAATGACAGGAGCTGCTAGTAAAATAAATACATCCCTTCTGTAAGGGCTTTTGTAGGTACCCAAGAACATAAAAGTGACAGGCGGCTGTTGCAAGGAAATTAGGGATGAACACATCCAGATCTGTTCCTGCTGAATACTAAGTACACACCTGAGATCCCTGGTGAGGATGCCCAGAAGCTGTCCCTGCTCATCCTCATCACCACAATGACACATGAAGGAGGCACCACGGAGCTGTGTCCTGTGGAACCCTTTGCATGGCCTAGTGTGTTATTTAATGATTGTCAGGGCACGAGGCAAAGTGTAGGAGTTCACTCTGGCCTTTCCTGAAAAACTAAATAGATCTAAAATCTTCTTTTCAGAGGTTATGTTATTGTCTGTAGAGGAAAGGAAAGGTGTGTAAGTGCAGGGGGGAGTCAGCTTCTAGAATGGAAACCTCAGCCATTCCAGGAGGCAAAGCTGGAAGCAATGCTTGAAGACAGCAAAGTCCATCAGCACAGCCACCATCTGTGGTCAAAACCCTTAAATTTAGATTTATGGACTCAGTTGTGGGGCTATAAAGGGGTGATCCAGGCACTGTGGAGAAAAGAAAGGAGAGGTTTGAGGACAGAAAACATGAGACCCTCTAAGTGGCCAAATGACTGAATCAATGACATGTAAAACCAATGTGAGGCAAAGAGGAGAATCTGTAGGGGGAAGGTAGCTGCATATTGAAGAGCAGAGGCAGAATAGAGCAGAGGCAGCTGATTCTGTGCCATGGAAGGCCTTGGCATTTGAAAAATGATAGAAATATTAAAGGAAACATTTAGTATCAAAGCCAGAGCTTTTATTCAGTCATTTAAGTGAGGATTTAAATGATCTCTCTTTGCAGACCCTGTTAGGGTTTGTTTTAGCAATTCAGGGATCTTTTCCTCACAGGGAATGTGTCAAAACACGCATTATGTGGTTGTTTCAGTAATGGCAGTGAACAGACTCCCACCTCTGCAGGCTTGGCTGTGCCAGGCTGGATGCCAGGGGCACAGAGGAGCAGAAGTGGAGGCAATGGCACAGAGATGCTGAGCACACAGGCTGGGCACACAGGGATTCTGAGCACACAGCTGGGCATCCACCACCCTCAGCATGGGCAGCTGTGTGCTGTGCTTCAGTCATCCTGACACACAACCCATGGGAGGTTTGTATTTTCCTTTTTTCCTTGTCCTTGTTGTGCATTGGAGACTCTGCACGCAGAGGCTTTGCCTTTCACACCATCCCTGATTTGGGAGAGATGTGAAAGGTGAGTTTTGTCCTTATCCCCTGCATGGCCAGCAGCATTGCCTTCCTTTTCATCCCCATCCTTGCCATCCCTCTAGGGGTAACCTGCTCTTCATGCCATGGGAGAGAGTCTCCCAGCTCCTGTTCAAAAGTCAATTTGGCAACCTGGCAGGGGGACTAAGCAGTCGAATCCATTTTCTTCCCCTTTTTCTTCTGAGCACAAAACCTAACAGACCCCTTCAGAAAAGACTCCCTTGTCACAGGAAAGGGTTCCTTTGTATGCGAGTTGCAGCTTCTATTTTTCAAGATAACCTTTATTTCATGTACTGAGTGTTAGCTTTGCTGGAAAAGAGAAAAGCTGAGATAACTCCTTCACCTGTGGAACATTATTACGCTTTCTGGTAAAAAAAGAAGAATGAGTTGTTCTGGTGCATGATAATGGAGGTGGAACGAATCAGGCAGGAGCAGGAGCTGAATTGCACCTCTCTCTCTTTCTCCCCACCTGTCTATCTTTGCAATCTCACTCTCTTTTCTCTGCCTGTCTTCCTGTCTCCAACACAGAGTGATTTTTCTCTCTCCCTTCTCTCATTACCTCCAAATTCTCTGGTTTTCTTATGCACACTATAACTTCCTCTGGGGCTCATCAGAAAATCTCCTGACCAACAGCTCTATTATTTGTGCTTTCAGTAGAGAGGGTGCCTGGAGATCTGTCCTGCTGTGCTTGGAGCTGTACCACCAAAGCACAAAGTTCTGCCTTCTGCACTGAAGAGTTTCCAAGCTGAAAATTTTGTGGTTTGCACTCAGTTGTAAATTGGTCTATGGAACATTTCTCCTCTGGGAAAAAGCTGTTCTTCTTTAGGTAATAGGTAAAATTGTGAATGCTTCATTAGAGTACTCTAATTCCAATGACATTTCAAAGGCAAAATATTGAATCAATTTGAAATCAGAATGGATTTTAAATTTTTTATTATTTCAACTTTTTCCTGCTCCATTTCCCACTTGTTTTCACTTCTATATTAGAATCTTAATGTTATTCTCTTACATATCCATATCCCATCCAGTATTACAGTGCTAAACTGTGTTTCAATAATAACAAAATGAAGCACTTCAGGAGCTGGTGGCATAACTTCTTGTCTCAGTTTAGAGACAAATTTTAGGAGAAAATGCCCTGGAATGAGCATTTCCTCTAATGAAAAGGGCTTTGATAAACCTATTTGCCAATGAGGGAAATTAATACCGATAGGCGATGGTGAAAAAAAACAAACAAACAAACAAAAAATGTTTGTTAAGCAAAAAAAAAGGGTGCCCACAAGGCCTAGATAAGGATTGAATAAATTCTGGATATTGAAATTTCAAACCCTTAACCCCCATTCCCCAGGGGGCAGAGATGGCAGCTGTCCCTTTTGTTTCAGGGAAGGGGAGGCACAGGAGTTCACCTGCTGGGCAGAATAGATGGGAACCTTTCTGGCATTAGTCCCCTCCTCACAGCAGGTGAAGCTGGTGAGTTTTGGTGTCCTTTCTGGTGCTGGCTCAGTCTCTCCCTGGGGCCCGCATCGTCCGGTGCAGCCCCCGCAGGCTCCTAAGAGCAGAGGGAAAAAAACCCCAAAATCCAAGCAGAAACAGTTCAAGGGAAAAAAACCCAGAAAAACAACTGAAGGATCCCTGCTGGAGTCCAGGAGAAAAGGTGGAGAAAGAAAAAAAAAGAAACAAAACAAACCAAAACAAAAGCTTCTTGCCTGAGCAAGCAAAAAGGAATCCAACAAAAGGAATAATGTAATGTCCCAGTTTGTGTCACCCGGAGCATGCTGAGGTGAGAAGGGGCTTGAACCAAGGTGTGCAAGAGCTCAAACCTCCCTGCCCCACCCCGAGTCCATCTTAAAATTACAGCAGACATTTCTGGGCATAAAGCAGATGATTAGGGAATAAAGTATCATCATAAAATCACCCCAAGACACTTCTGAACAGAAATATTTCAAACCCATATTTCCTGATTTGATCCTATCTGAGACATAAACGAAAGTTTAGTTGCCAGATTTCTCTGGAGACCAAATGCCTGTTTTCTCATCAACTTTAATGATGAAGTCTAAGAAATTCTGAGTTTGATCAGATGGAACAGGGCACATTTAAACTTATCTTCTGAGCGGGATGCTGATATTGCTGTGTGACAGTGATGTATGGGAGAGATTCTAGTTGTCTCTTGGAACACCCCATCCTCCTTGTGAAAACAAGGAATCGTGCCTTCCCCTGCTCCCAGCTCATGGTTAATGCCTCTTTCAAGAAATTATTTGAGTAGAGGAACGAGTTTGGTGCCACAATTACAACAGGCAGCAAGCCAGACCCCACACCAGCCCTTTTATATATCCCAGCCCTTGGTATCCACAATGGGGAGCTGGTGCAGGAGGTGGCATGGACTCCATGTGAGAGAGAGGGCATCCCAGATAGGATTAAAGCTTTGAATGAAAACCAGCAGGTGAACTCCTGTGCCTCCCCTTCCCTGAGACAAAAGGGACAGCTGTCATCTTTGCTCCCTGGCCCCACAGACCTGGTGGGAGGGTTAAGGTTTTGAAATTTCAATATCCAGAATTTATTCAATCCTTATCTATGCCTTGTGGGCACCCTTGTTTTTTGCTTAACAAACATTTTTGGAGGTTTTTTTTTGGTGTGGTTTTTTTTTTTTTTTTTTTTTAGTGGGAAATGGAGCAGGAAAAAGTTGGGGGTGGTCACGTATCCCATTGCTCAGGAGGGCTGTGGGAAGCCTGGCGGGGTTTGTGCTCTAATCACGGCCAAAACTGTGTTTGCAGGTTCACATCCAGAGGATCCTCCTGGCAGGGGAAAAGTTCTGCAGCTCATGCACCAGTGAGCTCAGCACAGACAGAGCAGCTCTGAGAGCTGCTGCACCGAGTCCATGCTGCACCATAAATTACAGGGTAGTTATTTCTTAGTTATTCAGCAGTTACAGTGTAATTAGTTCCCCTTAATGTCAACTTTTGTCAATACGTCTTTCATTAGCCAGAAAATTAGAGCTGGGTTTTGAAGCAATGGCAATACATGACTTCCTCTGAGCTTGGGCTTGGAGAAAGGAGGAGAAGAGGTAGTGTTGGGAAGGGGATGGGGCTGTCAGGTGAATTCTGGGGCTGGCAGGTGAATTCCAAGCCTTTCTCATGATTCTGCATTCCTACAAGGTTGCACATCCTCATATACACAAAGCTCCCATACACAAAACTCACATCTCTTCTCCAGCACACAGACACAAAACACCCATCTCTTCTCTAGGATCAATATTCCAGCCCAGACTGCAGAGAGGAATCAAACAGGTCCCTGGAGAAGTTTTCTTTGGCTGCTCAGAAACAAACAGACAAATAAACAAGGAAATAAACCCCAGGAGCTGCCTCACAATAGCATTTGTTGCTTGTGTTTTGCAGGAGAGCCTAATTAAGCAGGATGCCTTTAGATTTTGGGGACTCCAGCTTTCATTTAAAGGGGGCTTCATTTCCAGTCTGCAGGTTCTTTATTCTTGGACATCACAGGTACTCCTTCTGCCTTCCCTTCCTGTTTTCCTTTTTTTTTTTTTTATTTCAAAAATGTAGACATCATTAGGAGATTGACTTTTCTGAGTTTTGCCATTGCTTTGAACAGCGACAGCATTTTAGTCCCTGGTCCAAAAATGGTCTAAATCAGGGGACTTGGCTTTAGAGGAAACACAGAGAAAGATTTTCCTGTGTCCTGATTCACTGAGAAGTGAGAGACAAGGTAAAATAGGTTTAAGGGTGCTACCCTTCCCCTAAAATACTTCACTGTAGGCCATCACCAACCTCTGGAAGCAGTTTTAGTGTGAAAGATCCTTCTACCTGTTTTAAATTTCAAACCCACATGAAAGCACATTGCACAATCTGGCTGTGGACTGAGCTACTAATGATGGAATGATTAAGAAATTGTAAAATAAATTCTTTTAAGATTACTTTATAATGGTGCAAATCCAACTAATTTGGTCTTTATTTGTACTGCTCACCCAGGTCTGGATAAATAGCTGGAAGTAGAAAGGAGTCAGCATGGGTCTGGATTTTTTTTATGTATAGTTTTCATAATTCCAGCCTCCATTACTCCCCTCCATATAATTTTCCTCTGTGATTACGCTGTGTTGATTTCACACAGGGCCCTGCATATGCTAAAGCTGGTCCTTGAAGAAGAATTAAGTATTCAGTTCAGGAAAAAATATTAGACAGAAAGAATATAATGGTAACGTTGGTATAAATGCATCCTCCAAATATATAATGAAATTCCTTCAGTTGTCTTGCACCCCTCGGTGTCCACCAGGAGACCAAGGACAATGGAGCTCCTCCTGCTATTATAAAATAAACAGTAATAACAACAACAGCAATAAACATTCATCCCACAGAATTTTTCCAGATGAACATGAATTCCAAAATTAATGTGCATGGCTATTCAGTGGTTATTGCAACTTCCTCCTATTGTGAATAATAAGACCAGGGACACACGATTCAACTCACCCATTACTACTGAAACAACTAAAACCTCTTCAGAGGAATCTTTAGAGATTTCATCTATACATATATATATATATATATGTAAAATCCCCTAGTATGCTTGAAGAATGAAGGGCTGTGGGGGAAATAAAAAACAATAAAACCACAACAATCTGAGGAAACCATGAGCAAAAAATAGAAGATAAACTCCTCTGATAAATTATGTATTGCAAACCACTCAGCTGAGTCCATTCCACCTTGCACAGGTTGAAATCCATACGGAGCATTCCTTCCCTCTGTGGGCAGCCTCTCCCCAAATGCACTGAAGGAAATATATGCAGAGATTTGTGTCTGTTCCTCTTGAATATTTCAGACCAAGTTAAGACAATTCTGCCCCACCAAACTCCCTTTCCTCTGTCACCTGGGAAAATATTAGCTGTGAGTTAATGCTTGGCTACACCAAATCCTGAAATGTGTGGAATTATTGTAAATGCAGGGTGCCTGGATGAAGGCAGAAATGATGAGGGGAACTCTATCTTAAAGGCTAATTTGTTACTTTATTATACTATATTAAAGAATACTATAGTATACTAAACTAAAGAATACAAAAAAGATACTTGGAGAATGCTAAAAAATAGAATAAAAACTCATGACTCTTTCCAGAGTCCCAACAGAGCTTGGCCCCAATTGGCCAAAGAGCCAAAACAACTCACACCAGAATCCAATGAAACAATCACCTGTGGGTAAACAATCTGCAAACACATTCCACATGAGCACAACACAGGAGAAGCCAATGAGATAAGAATTGTTTTCCTTTTCTCTGAGGCCTGTCAGAGAAAAGGAGAAAAATCCTGGGCAAAGGGATTTTTTGAGAGAATGTGAATGCCACATGGAATGGGGGGGATTGGAAGCTGTGGTGGTTTGACTGGAGGAACATCAGCTGGGAATCATTGTGAGGTGAGCTCTGAGCCCGTGTGGGGTAAGAGCAGCCTGAGCACATGAGTGAAGCCAAAGGTCTGGTGTGGTGTCTGGCTGTGGGGTACGGCTGTTGCTGGATCTGAATGAGAGCTGAGAGTGATCTCTTCAGCAGCAGCTTTGGAGTCCCCAGCCAGGTGATAATTAGCATTGACTCCATGATTCCAGAAGGCTGATCAATCACTTTATTATACTATACTTATTAAGAAACCCATTGCCCTTACAGACAGTCTGATACAGGTGGACCCAATAGGTCCTTGAATCCCAACACCATCACCATTGGCCAATTAAGAAATCACCCTTTGGCAAACAAATCTCCATAACACATTCCACATGTGCACACACCAGGTGCAGCAAGTGAAGATAAGAATTGAACCTCATTCTTTTCTCTGATCTGCTCACAGGACAATGCCTGGGAAAGTTGTGCCTGCTCAGTGTGGACAGAGAGCTGCTGGCACAGTGTCTGTCACTGCTCAGGTCCCCCAGACCAGCTCACCAGAGTGGCTCCAGGTGTCCCTAGGTGTCCCTGTCCCCCCCAGCCACTGCCATGAGGCCAAGGGGGCTCCCCATCCCCTGCTGGTAGGGACCTGCAGGAAGGGCAGGATCTCACCCTGATCTGGCCCTTCCATCCCTGTGGTGTTTGGTTTCTCCCAAGCCATTTCCCACTGTCTTTCCCTGGGTAAACACACAGATTTCCTGTGTGAGAGATGGTTATTATGGGTTATCACCACGTTTTCCTGCCCCTCACTGGCTTCTGCCCTGTGTCCCTGGCTGTCCCTCAGCACTGCCCCGGCCTCCTGCACCCCAGGGACACAGAGCTCTACCAGACAAGCAGCACGAGAGGGGAGAAGGAATAAGGGAGTGCACAAGTTAAGAAGAGCACTTCAAAAAGTGTTAACACAGAAAGGAGAAACTATGACAAACTCCAGGATATTTTCTGCCTCTGGACAGAGGCTGGAAGGTCCTCAGTGATGTCAGAAGAGAGTTCCTGATGGCATCAAGTCTTTGTCATCCCTTTTTGTCTCCTACACAAGCCCATGCCCACTGACACTGAACCTACATCCAAGTTCTGCTGCTCCAAATCTGGAAGGTGTTGGCTGAGGAAGGGGAGGATGTACTGAGTCATGGTCTCCATGCTCATCCATAACTTCTGGGGCTCACTGATGGATACAAAAACAAGCTTCCACCCACAAAAGCCTTGTGACAGGAGCTGTGGAGTCATAGCTCAGGCCTGTCAGGGAGGCTGGTGGGGTGTGAAACACCTCACAGCCTCCCTATTCTCCGGAGCTAAAATCTGGCCCTGAGAGATTGGAGCTCAGTCCAGTGGAAACAGGGATGTCTTGGCTGAATCACTGGAATGGGTCTTCAGGGTTACTCAGAAAGATTTTTGTGCTTCTGCATCCATGGCCCAGCAAATTCTGTGGCTGCTGTTTCAATGAACAAGCAGCTGGGTAAGTTCTTTCCCAAGTGGGAACTCTCTGCTAACAGCAAGTCTCTACTGGGGCTGAAGTTTGGGACTGGGAAATGTAGAAAAGGGCTGCTGCTTCTCTTCATAGAAGAGGAATAAAATAAGAGCAAGAGAAAGAGGAGATGGGGTAGAAGAGAGCAGGCTGCAGTGGAGAACATCAGCAGAAAGAGGGAGTAGAGAGTGTGTGCTCTTAAAGAATCAACAATACTCACAGAAAAGGGAAGCACCCAGGGGAGCGGCGTGTGAGTGTGGAGCTGGGAGAAATGTTATTGAGAAAGATATTAAGGCAAAGCAGCTGATATTTGAAATGTTACTTGAATGGAGGTTTTCATCTGATAGGGCACAGACAGAATTAATGGGTTTTCAATGAGTTGCAAAGCACTTAGGGACAGCACTGGGAGCAAAGGGAAAGTTGAAAGTTCTGCTGCTGGAGGTCAGCGCCGCATCCCCAGCACAGAGAAAGTCACCAGAGAAAGAATAAAAAAGGGATTGAAAAACCAACTCCTGTGTAAATTTCTCAGAGATAAGGGAGAGTTTTGAAAACAAAACCAGAAAACCCTGCACCTCCCATATCTGCTTTCTTTTTAATTAGCTGAGAGCTCAGTTTGGATGGCTGGAATGAGGGATGGGGAGGTGAGAAAAGAAAAACAGGTGTCAGTGAGGCATCCTTCATGTCCTTCAGAAGATGGATGGGTGTGCCAGGCAGGGACCTGCATTTGTGCACAGGCAGGAGTGTGGGAGGGACTGGTGGGGCTGCCAGAAGAGCAGTGATTTGGGGAAAAATGAGTCACAGTCCAAAACCTGCTTGGCAAAGCTGGCTGGAAAGCATCCACTGTGGTGGCCTGCATGGCTCAGTAGGCCTGTGCAAAGCAGGAGGCCTCCTTTTTGCTAGTAAAGAGCAATGGAAGGGAAAAGAGAAAGAGAGAATGGAGCCAGGGAAAGGGAAGGAAGCAAAATTGTGCTCACATGACAGAGCAGCATGATCCTTATTCAAATAAACAGTCTGGGCCACCTAAAAATCTTACCAGCTTTGTAGCTCCCCTGAGTTGTTTTTTTGGCTTTTTTTGGTTTGTTTGGTTTTTTTGGTTTTTTTTTGGTTTTTTTTTTTTTTTTTTTTTCTTATCTGCTTTATTCTAGCTTTCTTTCCCCCTCTTTCTTTTCTTTTCCCAGTTCTATTCCTTTTATGTGATCAGAGGCTGTGGGTCTCTTGTGTTTCCCAGAATCCTGGTTAAGATCTTGTTGGCGTCTGGAAGGCAAAGAATGGCAGGGGTCAGGAAGGCAATGAAACAGCAAAGTTGAATCATTCCTATTATTTGAGTCTTTCTGGGAAATGCAGACCATTGGGGTTTGTATTTCTGGATTTTTTTTATGAAATTTGCTTTCACCCAGGGAAATAGAGTTTGGCTCAAAACACTGAAAAGAAAGTGATCTCATTTTTGCTTCTGTTTTTTGGACTCAGACTCAGCTGGATGGAATCAGAGCCTCTAAGAAGTTCCTGGTCAAAAGAGAAGCTGCAGCATGAGATCCAAGACTTGAAAATAAAAACTCAACAGGGAAAAAGGTATTTTAGAAAAGCCCAAGCAATAGGATCCTCCACTGGCATTTGCAATCAGCTGAGATGCATTTCTACCTGAGTAGAAATGCATCCAAAGCCAGGCATCCTTAATTCTTCCTTCTTATACCAGTGCCATCACTAGTTATTATTTATAACCAATTTGCCAGAGAAATGTCTCTCAGCAGCAGGCTGAATTCTTTATGACATCTGTTTCAGTATCAAACCATCCTGAGGACCCTTCTGAGACTGTGTTTCTCCCAGTGCATTATGAAAATGCAGAGCACCTTTTAATCAGGAGGGACATCTCTGTTTAGTTTGCAGACTTCAAAATGCCTTCTGTTCAAAATGCTGTGTTGCTACCGGAATGAAACCAGAGATAAAACTCCAGCTACTATCATGATTTCATGAATTGGCAGATAATTAATTTCTAAAACCTGACACCACGTAGTGCATTTCCTTTGTGGTTTGATTTTTTTTAATCAGTTTTCTTATGGGGTGAGCTTCACCCACACCCCCCCAACCCCCCTGTAACAAATTAAAGCCATGTATTTTTGGAAGAGGAGGGTGTCAGGACTAAAATACTCTGCTGGGGACCTCTTGGCTCCTCTGCAGTCTCCTGCCATGATCAGTTTTGTTGAGGTTATTCTCAGTCTCTGGGTCTAGAATTAAGAAGCCAAGATCCAGAGAGGTTCAGTGGAAGTTCTAGAGGGTTATTCAGTGTCCTGTCTTCAGGGGCTGAAGTATTGGGGAAGGACCACAACCTCTCAGTGCTGACTTGCCCAAATGAGACATCTCTCACATTGTCATTTTTGCCTCTGAACTGGAATCCCAAAATAACAAATAGGCAGTGGGGATGATCCAGTGATTCAACCATCAGCATTCACAGTAGTTACCCAAGATAGCTGCTTCCTTTAGCATCCATAAAAATACCAACTACTCCTTGGGACAGCTTGGAAGCCAAAGAAATGGTCTGCTTATTGAAATTAAGTTGCCATATGAGCCTAATTCTAATGAATCTCTGCTCCTTTGTGGCTCATATGCACAAACCAAACTCCATTATTCCCTACCTTCCCAAAGCAGAGTAGATGTTTCTTCAAGGCAGGAATCTCATCTCTCGTTTTGCCCATGTGCAGCATCAGAAGAACATTTGTGTCAGAGCTGGGCCAAGGCAGTCCCTGGGTGTCAATGACAGAGACCAATGAGCTCCTGTCACATACAGGAGAGCTTAGGTGTGGGACTTTGGTTTTCCTGCCCAAACAAAGTACTTGGATTTAATGGCACAGAACAGGGAGGAGTTCAACATGCATCATCCCATCAGGAAAAGCTTCACTCTGCTCCTCTGCTGCTTGTCCCTGTGTCAGAGAGGGATTGAATGAAGTGATGGAGGAAGGTGGATCTGCTCTGCAGTGCAAAGAGCCAAAATTCAGGTAATAACAGTAACTCCCAGTCCTGAATCTTTTCAGAAAAGCATTTACAAGCAGCTTTCTGGAGCAGTAAAGATTTTTCTCTTTTTCTTCTTTTTTTTTTCCCCCTTTTTCCTTTACTACAGAGAAATCTTTAACAAATAATCATTTTACACTGTACAGTTCATCAATAAAAGCAATAACATCAGGTTATGCAATAAATTAAATATGATGTGTAGTTGAAAGTAATCGTTCTTTCAGGCATCAGCTTCTTGTCACATTAAGGACTCTGGCAAACAGGTTTAATATTCGTGGAATGAACAGAATTATTGACAAGCAGAGGAGGAACTAGACAGCAAGTGAGCATCATATTAATTTTTCAAAGCTTGATATTGCTTTTCCTGCTGACAGTGCAACAAACTTCCAGGGCTGGGTTTTGCTGAAGTGAGGTTTGGTAGTGGTGGCTTGTTTCTCCTTGATCTTGGTTTTCTGCCATTCTGTCAAGTTGGAAGAGAGAAGGGAAGAGGGAGAAAAATTGTGGTGGCTCAGAGGTAAGTGTGGTTTTATCCTTGGGTTTATTCTGGATAACTCAATTCAAGGTGAACTCCACTCTACTTTTCACTTTATCAATGGACATCTTTCATTACTTCAGAAAACCAGTCCATAATTTCTGTCACACTTCTGGGCTTTAAGCACTGCTCCTTGGCCTCGAGAGTCTGGTGACTGAAATACTGGAGATCCTTTGGGACAGAGTTTCTCAGAATGGACAATTAAATCAGAGATGCAGTTAGGAAGAGGTCTGCTGGGTCATCTGAGCTTCCTGATACTCGGAATTGCTCAAGGGTTGCATAGAAAAGGAAACTGAAAAGCTGAACTTCCTGAGGTCCAAGTGGTTCATTGATGAGGTTGGAAATGTAGAAAGTGATGACAATTCACCTTTTTACCTAAGCCTCCCCAAAGTGCTACAAAAACAGCTGAAGGGAAAAAATAACAAGTGTGAATGACCACTCTGAGGCATGTGCTTTGTCTGAGGCAGAGGTAAAAAATAGGCACTGACATTTCTCTTATCTCATATTTGAGACCCAACCACCACACCCTCCCTCTGCTTGTCTCATGAAATTTGTCACCCAAAAAAGTATTAAAAAGGTGTTAAAATGTGTATCTTTCTGTTGACGGGCTATGGAGAGGCAGAGGAGAAGGTTTCTGTGGAGTGGTGGTCAGGGACTGTTCAGGTCAGAGGTGCTTTGTATAAATTGTCATTGGAGATGCTCTCAGAGCATACATGGGACAAATACTTCCCAAAGCAGCTCTCTGGGCTGCCTTTTCCATTGTGGATGGGATGGGACTGAGCTTGTCTGCAGCATTTCTGAAGCAATGGATGAGATCTAATGTTATTAAATGAAATGCAAGGATCCTTGCAGGTGGCAGTTTGGGAGTATTCTCCTTCATCTATATTAGGGTGACCAGCACATTGTTTCTGAGCATTTTCCATAACCACAGGAACATGAGGAGGAGAAAATGGGAAGGAGGTGTGGTGAAAGTCTGGTCAGTGATGCTCCATGGGCTCTGTTCAACCCTTTCTCTCCTCTCTCATCTCTGTTCAGAGCTCTGAGGATGTTTTAGAGCTGGCAAGGCATGGCTGCTGCAAGCTGGACAAGCTTTGGAACCTGGCACCATTGTCCTTTGATTGTCCTGAAAACTCTTATTTTAGAAGGGGTTGGGTTTGCAGGCCTCATCAATTAACAGCCAGGTCAGGTTTGTCCAGCACTCGGAGCCTCCACGGGCTGACCCTCACACATGTGGCCAAACTTTCAGTCATGACCTCGCGTCTCCTCAAAAATCAATCACCATTGAAAATTGCCCTGGCCAGAGCTTCCTTTCAGCTCTGAAACGTGGCAGCTGTTTTCTTCCAAAATACTCCAGAATGACCCCATTTCTGCGAAGAAATGTCAGAGCATGAGAGAGCCAAAGGGGAATGGGGAGAGAGCAGAGCTGTTCATCCTGATCAGATCCAGCCCATCTCCCCACACATTCCCATGGGTGGAATCAAATCCAAACTCTGGAAGGGATTTCATTTTTTATGAGAGGTGAGGGAATATGTGTTTCCCAGAAAGCTGCACAAGTGGTGGATGTTGTCACCTTTAAGATTTGTCTGTGAATCCTTCCTCACTGATCTCCTGGGATTTGTTTTAAGAATTTTTGTGTCTAATTTGTACTCAAGACTGGAGAGATCACTAGGCTGACAGAGTCCAGTAAAAAGGTGTAACATGAGTGGAATGGTCTCAAGAGCAATGGGAACAGGTTCCTTTTTTACTTATGAGCAAATCCTGTTTCACCCCCTCCATGCAGAAAAGAACCCAGGAGTAAGAGGTATTAAAGCACCAAAAAGGAATCAAGATTTTTCTGAAGGTCTGGGAGAAGAAGTCACAAGAGAAATGTCGCCATAGGAGCACCCTTTGGTAATGAGCTGTTTCACAAAACGTGGAAAATGGTAGAATTTCAGGCATCAGCTGTGAATCCTAATGGTGCATCAGCCACCTAAAAGACCTTGGAAAATGTTGTTAGAGGCAGGTAACAGAATAAACATAGGAGCATGAAGATATTTTTTTTATTTGAGGCAGAACCTGGAAAGTGCTGGAGGGTTGAAAGAGGGAGCCAGGCAAGGACTGCTGAAAGGATGGGAGTAGTTCTCTTACAGTGATTAGAATTAGCAACAGATTTGTTAAAGGAAAACAAAGCAAAGTACAGTCCTTTGTGTTAAATCTTGCACAAATGATACCCCTGGGTTTCTTCCAGATTTTTATTATTGTTAAAAAAAATAATATTTGGGTTTATCCTCACACTTTGCCCATTCTGTTGAACCAAGGTGCTATTTTTGAGTTGAAAGCATGCACACCAAAAAATGCAAATCCCACATTTCAAAGGCACCTTCCACTTGGAATGGGCTCTATTTTTGTCCCTGTGACTGTCTTGCACAGCTCTAATTGTCATGCCCTGCTCAGAAACCCACAGTACGCACCTCTAGCCAGTGTATTTTTGGATTATTGCTCATTGTGATCAGCCTTTTGTGTTCCTCTTGATATGGGCCAAATTTTGACATGAGCTGCTGAGTCATGCACAATGTGCTTCTTACATATGTCTCAAAGAAATCTTTCTTTTTCTATTCTCCTGTACCTGGGCCAGCACCTGGCAGAATCTTCCCCATTTCCCAGACGGAAAGAAAAGGGAAAGAAAACCACCTGAAACACATCAGAGAGCTGAAAAGCAGCTTCTGAGCAGCTCAAAACATTTAATTTGATTATTATTATGAAATGTCTTAGAGAGTGCCTGCTTGGCATTGTAGTTTCTGTGCTCATTTGTATTGTGAACAAAACTGGGAAAGGAGAGGAGAGGAGAGGAGAGGAGAGGAGAGAGTCCAAGGGCACACAGGTGGGGGTCAATCCCATATTTCCATCCAGCTGAGAATCTGTGTCTTTGGCTGCATCAATGACTGGGTTGGAGTTAATCTTGATTTACCCAGGAGACAGAAGGGGTAGAATTGAGCACAGCAAGCTGAATCCTAGAATAGAAAAAGGCCACTGGAAAGGGAAAGAGAGTGCAAGGAGGAAAAGCTAACACCTCGGCCTCTGTGATTCTGTCTTTGCAGGTCCCTCAAGCAACATAACCATAAACAGTCTCTTCAAAAAATGTGAATACTGTGCTCCTTTCTGACAGTTTCCCCCCCGGTTTCTTCCTGTCTTTACAAGGAGCTGAGGAAGAGAAATATTTAATGACAGGTCTTGATATTTTAATGTAGGCTGTTGGTTAAAACACCACAACTCTCTCTGTGAAAGGGCAATAGAATTACAAAGGAATGTGTTGCAGCAAGTGAGAAGTTGGTTGGAAAGGGGAAGGAAGCGGAAAGAGGCAAAGCTGCAGAACTCATGGAGTATCTTCAGGTGGAAATCACCACTGACTTATTTCGGGAGCACCTTTCCAAAGCTTGCTGGGGAGGAAAACCAGGCCAGTTTGGTGTTTTACCCTTCACCTTTCTGTAAGAGCAGAGCAGAGTTCTCTCCTCCATGATCTGGCTGGGATGTGTTCCTCTGACAGGATCCCTTTCCTTGCAGAAATTCCTCCTGATGTCCAACCTGAGCTCCCCCTGAGGCCGTTCCCTCTCCTCCTGTCCCTGTTCCCTGGGAGCAGAGCCCGACCCCCCCGGCTGTCCCCTCCTGTCAGGAGTTGTGCAGAGCCACAAGGTCCCCCCTGAGCCTCCTTTTCTCCAGGCTGAGCCCCTTCCCAGCTCCCTCAGCCTCTCCTGGGCCTCCAGCCCCTTCCCAGCTCTGTTCCCTTCCCTGGACAAGCTCCAGCTCCTCCTTTCTGGTCACAAGGGGCCCAGAACTGGGCACAGCACTCGAGGTGTGGCCCCACCAGTGCCCAGCACAGAGGGACAAGGTCAGATATGAAGTCCCCAGTGTGTCACTGTCATGAAGGTCATGTTCTCACTCATCCTGATCTACATTTGAAAAGTTGTTCTCTCACCCAGGTGAGGGAGTTGTGCCCTGCACCTGGTTTGGGGTGTCAGTGGCACTCATAGGAGGGGACACACAAAAATCATATCCTTGATCCGCTGTGCCATCACTGTGTCCTCACACACAGGCTGCCACAAGCAGCACTCAGTGCTGGGGCTGGGCCCAGGCTGCTCTGAGCAGCATGCATCATCAGTCAGGGCTGCAGTGTCAGCCTGGTGCTTCTGGGACAGGGCTGGAGCCCAGGGAATGTGGCTCTGAGTGCTCTCTGTGCAGACACAACCTGGGACTGAAATCTTGGCCTGGTAGCTGCAGTGAATAGTTTATTCTGCTCTCCCTCCCTCCCCTGTTGGATCTCAGCAGCAGTCTCCAGCCAACATAATTCTTTGTGAGTTACTTTCGTTAGCAAAACCTTTCACCCTATGAAGATGTTCTACTTAATTAGTAAAAGTTCAATTTTTTTGTCACCGACAGAGCTTCATACATCAACATGTCTGGAGAGTCATTAGCTGGAAAATTAATCAGGGTGGGTAGCAGCTGAATAGAGTCAGAGCCCTTTAGGTTCCTTCCCACATCTCTGCCTCCAACTTGAGAACTTTTTCTCAAGAAAAGATATACAAAAACCATCCGAAATGTCCAAGAGACCCCTTCCTAGGGAGCAGTGGAGTCAAGGGTGTCCCTGAGCCTGAAGGAAAGGATGAGAAACCAGAATCAACTTTGATCCACCTTGGTCAGACGGGTGAAGAACTCCTGCTGAGGACTCTGAAATGATGATGGAAGGCTGAGGTTTTCCTTCCACCTGCCTCTGGGAACACATCAAACCAAGGTGCTTTTGCTCCCATGCATTGCCCTTTATATTTATTGTGCAGGATTGCTGCCAGCAGAGTTTGCTACAACCCCTCGTGGCTCAGCCTTGGATTCCTTCTCCATTATGCATTTATTTTTGTTTAGGAAAACTCTGCTTGAGGTGTCTACTGCAATTTCCTACAATATCACATTTTTCCAAGTGGGTTGACAGCCACAAGGAGTCCAAATAACCAATGCTCAGCACAGATTTGCACATCAGCTTCTTCTTGATTTTTTTTTTTTTCCATCTTTTTACCAATCTATTCCCTGGCTATGGAGCCTGGGCTTTTCTTCTGGCAGCTGGAGTCCATCCATAACTGCATGCAGGAGGAGAATGTTGCATCAGGTTTTGCTGAGGGTGTTGGATGCTTTGCAGGAATCTTGGGATGGCTACAGTGGTCTAAGAGATTCTAAGAATAATAAAATCTAGTGTTGTTCCTGTCTCCTGAGCACAGGACACTGTACATGTGCCAGTCTCACATCACTTTTTCCTGCTCTGAGACTTCTTAAAATTAACAGGGAAGTGTTGGTAGCAAGTTGTGATGAAAAACACTGATATACTTTATTTCCTTTCTGTTGCTACTGCTACTATTATTATTGTTGTTGTTATTGTTAGGAAGAGGAGCATAGTAGCTGTCTTTACAGTTTGATTAGTAGTAAAGAGAAATAATTATGGACAATGCAAGTGACCACAATTTTTCTTAAAATTTTGCATAACTGATCTCCAGACCTCATTAAAATTGAACTCCTCATGTTATATTTAATTTTCCTAGAGAACAAGACCAGAGAGTAGGGGAGGAAGGAAATATTTTGCCTGCATAAAAATATATCTTCCCACTTTGTAATTTCCCTCCTCAGAAAGTGTCTGAAGGAGGAAATTACAAAGATTCCTGGGAATGACTTCCTGGGCTCTGCTCTGCCTCCAGGACTTGCCAGTCCTTTGTTGGCTCTGCTGATGCTCAGGTGGCATTCTGGAACCTTCTCTGCCTAAAATGTGGCTCAGGCCTGCCAGCTCTGTGCTCACACTCCTGTCAAGTGTGGTTAAGGGAGTGAATTCCCAAATGGAAAGTGATTTCCCTGCCACATCCCTGTTGGGGACAAGTCACACCCAGATGGAATCATGGATACCAAGCCTTGTCCCCAAGAATGAGGCATCAGGCACGTGTGTCTGGGCAAAAAATTCTGTCCTTGGTGTCTGATTGATTGATAAAACTTGTTTTCAGTGTGTTTGGGAAGGGATAAAGGAGAAAAGAACAGAGACTCATGCCTCAGAACTCCTTGATTCCTTGCAGTGAGGCATCCTGTAGGAGCAGTGTCTCTGCAAAGCTGCTCTTGTGCTTCCCTGGGCAAAACAAGTGGTAAAACAAATGCTGAGTATTCACCCAAACCAACAGAGATTATTCATTTCCCTGCCTCCCTAGTCATTCCTTCTGCAAACAGAAGGGAAGCAGAATTTCTCTTTGGCTCAGTTTAAAATTTTTGTTTTCCATTAAGAATAAAGTTCTTTTCATCCTTGGGAATCCTTAAGCTCAAGACAAATACAATTTGGATAACAGGAAAACCCTGTTTTCTTTTGAAGAGACTGTTCATTTCTAAAATGCCAAAATGGGATATTATCTGTCTTATTTGCTCTTGTTTCCAGATTAGCTATTTGAGGGAGTCAAAACAAATTTGTGAAAATCTTCCTGCACCCTGAAATTACTTTTACAGCAAACAAAAAATTGACCTCTCACATTATACAAAGTTATAGTTACAAAGATTTGTTTCAGGCTTTTCCTAAGCACGTTTCCCTCTTCAGCTTTTATTAGCAAGGACAGAAAAGCTCAGTTTCCAAATGATCTGGACTTTCACACATGGTCTGTAGTGTGGGAGAGCTGGTGGAATGCTGGTAATCTCACATATACAGGCAGAAAATGCCCCAATCCCCCATCAAGATCCCATCTTTAAAGCACTAAACCATGGACCATTAGCCCTTAAAATGTGGTGCAGATCATCAGGGCTGATTTAGACAGAAGAATGAAATGGTATTGATTCAGGATTATGGCCAGGTAAAGACACCATCATGCTGTTTGTTTTGTGCTTGATGTTCATTAAATGAAGTAATTTATGGGTAGGATTAGTGTGATCTATAGAACAGAGGCCTGGAATGGGAAGCAGTACCCTAAACTGCATGAACTGGAAATTGGATTAGGATTCAGAGGAAGAAAAGGAAATACAGATACCTTATGTACATTGGCCTGAGTTCTGCTGTGGTGAGGAAAAGACGGATTCTCATGAGCATAAATACACAACCTCAGGCTGCCTGTTTGCAATGGGATAGACCAGGAGAGGGCTCAGGTACAGAGCTGTAAATTGCTTCCCCCTGTATGGTTGGTGCCCCGTGTGAGGAGACGCGAATCTTGACTCCACGTTTCAGAAGGCTGATTTATTATATTATGATATATATTATATTAAAATGATATACTAAAACTATACTAAAAGAATAGAGAGAAAAGGATTCATCAGAAGGCTAGAAAGATCAGGAATGGAATGAATAACAAAAGCTCGTGACTCTCAGAGTCCGATGCAGCTGCATCTTTGATTGGTTATTAACTAGAAACAACTCACATTGACCAATCACAGATGCACCTGTTGGTAAACAATGCCCAGATCACATTCCACAGCCATCAGAGAGTTAATTGTTTACATTTCTTTTCTGAGGCTTCTCAACTAGAATAGGAGAAAAATCCTAGCAAAGGATTTTTCATAAAATATCATAGCTGTACCGCTGCACCCACAAATTAGCCCCAAATACCCCCAGTCTTCCTGTTTCTCTCCTCTAAAACATCCACTACAACAGCTTTCCCCCAAAGGTGCCCTGTTGCCATTTTGCACTTGGGATAGTCACTAATTTTCTCCCCTCCCCTGTGAACCCAAGTGTTGCAATTGGTTTGATGTTTACTAGGGGAGCTGATGAGAACATTTTTAAATTGCTACATCTCAATGGGAAAAAAAAAAAGAGTGAGTTTTGCATATAAGCATCCACAAGACACAGTAAATTTGTTTCTAGATTATCTTCCCTTCTCCCACCCTCTGACAGCCAGCACCACTCCTGGGCAGGGGAATCCTGCAGTGTTGCTGTGAGTAGATCTTGACAGCCTAAGAGACAGTGGTCCCTGAGGGCTGGAAAACCAGCCTGTGCCTCAGGAGACACATTGCCAGCCCCCCTTGTGATGGCAGCCTGCTGATCCTGGCTTTCCTTTTTCCATCTCATCTGTTCCATGCTGAGTACCCATTTTGAGACAGGGATGATCTCTTAGGTCACAGGACAAAGCAGCCTTGGCCCCATCAGAGCTATGAAGTGCTGGGATAACACCTGAGAGGAAAGCAAAGGCTCTTCATCCCCCTTCCTTTTGTCTGAAGCTGAGAGAGGAGTAAGCTGGTGTCCTCAAGAGGCTTGGAAAACAAATCACTTTGGTGTTTGTTAAGTGCTGAACTTCACACACAACAAGACAGGCAGGCAACCTGCTCTGCTAATTAAGACCCAGGGTAGGAAGCAAAATGGGTGAAACTTCCACAGGAAGGCTGGAATAACTCAGTAGTTATTAAACTGTGTTAAGCCAAAGAAATGCCAGCAAAGTCCCCTTTTCCTGCGTCTCGCAGCCCAGCATCATGCGGATATCACAGAGAGGAGAATCAGGTTTTCCCAAGTGTTTTACATCTTCACTGCAGCATCTGCCTCAGGCACAGAGCACCCAGGCAATTTGATCCAATTTGTTAGCAAGAGATACCAGACTTCTCCATGGTGTCTTTAGTCTCCCAAGTTCCAGGACGAAAAACCTCTGAGTGCAATTCTGGAGCACAAATGGCTCCAAGGCACCCAGGTTATATGAATGTGCTTTAAAAGCATCTGTTAACTCTGTACTTCTTTTCAGCTGTAAAAATTACTTCATATGCTGTCTGCAATCCCCATTTGTAGGACTTCAGTACTTTGGTGGATGGATGGAAGGGAGGAAGCCTGGAGCATGCAGAGGGGAAGGTACTGCAGAGCACATTTTGTAGTAATCACTTGAATTTTTCTCATCCTCCTCCCTATGGAGCGATGTCTGTGCAGGAGTCTGAGCCTGTGGTTTCCAAAGCATCACTCACCCCCTGCTTGTGCACAAAACACAGCCTGGAAGGATTTGCTTTTGCTGCACTGACCACAGAAGGCTTTGCAAGCTCACATTTACCTGTGGGCTCCCATGCCACCTTCAGTTTTGCAGCTGGCTCTGCCTGTTTTGTGGTGGGAGGACTCCCAGGGAGCAGCTTTCCATCTGAGTGGCACAGAGGGGCATGGAGGGGAGTGGGATGTTGCTGCTGATGTGGAGCTGTAACCCTTGAGGGATGGATGTGGCACATGCAGCTCACAGGGAGATGTGAGGAAGTAAATCCATGATCCCAGGGTGATCTGCTGGCCCAGTCCTCTCAGGACTCCTGTGCTTCCACAAGCAAACATTTCACTGCCTCTCACCCAGCAAGGCTCAGTGGGCACTCATCCCTTCCTGCTACAAATATCTTCAATTTTCATCTATTCCTACTTCCCCACCCCACCAAAAATACTTCAAAAGGCTCAACTGCTCTTTTTCTTTACTGTTGTCACTCCTTTTTCCATTACTCCTCATCATGCAAAAGCAGAAGTAAATAAATGAACCCCAACTTAATTTTACACACACATATGAGCAGCATAGAGGAGCCATGAACACAATCAGCAAAAAGCACTAATTCCAACAATCTTTCCCAGGGCCCTTCATGGCATGTGATAGTGGAACAGCCACTGTCAAACAGCGCTCCAGGATGGGGCTGTTTCTCCATCTCTCCCTCCCTCCATCCTCCTCCAAGCCCTGGCCACCCTCTTTCCACAGCTCTCCCTGGTATCCCAGGGCTGTTTGTCTCCTCCTGCCTCTCCCTGGGCTCCCTCTGCACCCTCAGCTGCCCAGGGTGCTGGGGATGGAAGGGGCACCGCCTGCCAGTTGGCATCTGGAGGGAGTGGTGGGGGCTGAACTGTTGCCATTGGAGATGGCAGCAGATGCTTCCTGGTGGAGGCTGCACTGCCTCATTCAGGGCTTTGTGGTTTGAGACAGAATCCAAATCATTTCCAATTAGGAGATTGCAGTGACAGCTGCTCTGAACAGGGCCTTCTCTCGCAGCTGAGAACCTGCTCCACGTTCAGCTGGGGTTGGATACCTTCATTTCCAGCATGGAGAGATCAGCCTGGGCGTTATTATCACATCTTCTTCTTCCACCACTTGTTAAACCATTCCTCTCTCCCACACAAGACCACTTCTCATGAGGAATTTGGCAGTTGAAACGTCCTTATCTCTCCCTCACCAAAATCCATCCATTTTCTCCTTTCTATATGCAGAATTTAATTTTTCTGTTGTGCTGTCCAGCTCCCCCTCTTCCTACCTCCCCCATTACTTCTGCCTGCCCTGAGATGTATGGGCCTTGTCAGGCAGTTTGGGCCTGACCCAGGCAGCCAAAATCAGAAGAAAACCTGGTTTTATTTTGCCTGAGGAGAATTCATCACAGAAAGTGTCTCATTTAGGAAAATTAAGGATGAAGGAAAGGGAGAGCTGGAAATTTATTCTAGTTTGGTGTTAAAAATATGTCTATATACTGCTGTGTTAAAGGCTGATATTTTCTTTCCACTTTTCTTTCACTCTTGCTTGACCCTATCACACAGTCCAGAGACAGAATTCAGGAAGAAGAGGCATTGGGACCCTTGCTGGCAGGAAAATTCTGCCTGTGGTAGGCAGTGAAAATGATAAGGCGCTGTTGAACAAGTCTCTCTCCATTCTGTGCCATAACTACTCATCAGAGGGAAATCTAATCCTAAAAATACAAACTAGACAAATCCTTTGGAAGGAGGAAGGGGAATATGTGGGTGCTGGCTTTAGTTATGATTCAGCTAAATCCTTGTTTGTTTGGAGACTGAGCCTCTTGAATCACAGCAGGGATTCTGAGCAAACCCAGAGCGACCCTTCAATGGTGCAGAGTCCTGGAGAGCCTCCTCCAGAGCTGCTCTCTGCCCTCCCCAAGCACAGGGACTTGGGTTTTCCTGGTCTCCCTTCTCCATCTCCCAGTCCCAAATGCAGTGAAAAGTTTGTGGTGTCCTCAGGGAGGATTTCCAGGTGTTTTCTCTTATAGGGAAGGCGTCACTTGGCGCCCCACACCCATCCCACGTTTGCACTGTGGGCACCAAGGAGCTGTAGGGCAGGTCTGAAACCAGAATTCCTTCCTCTGCTATAGAAACCCCACTGTGGTATTCACATGCCCTCTGAGAAGCTGTGAGAGAAGCAGAGAAATGATCAAAACAATTCTTATCTCATTTGCCGCTCCTGTGTTTGTGAACATGTGGAATGTGTTGGAAGATTATTTACCTGAAGGAATTTGGCAGTTGGATTCTGATGAGGATTGTTCTGTTTCCTTGGCCAATCACGCAAAGCTGTGTCCTGACTGTCAGGAGACAGTCACGAGTTTTCTTCAGTATCTTTAGTATGTTTTAGTATTCTTTATAGCATAGTATAATATAGTATAATAAAGTAATTAATTTGCCTTCTGATATCATTCTGTGCATCATTCTTCCCAGACATCAGACATCGTAGCACCAACACCCCACATCTGGAGGGAACCCAGCATCTCTGCCAAGAAACTCTTGGCATGGGGGACACCACCTGAGAAGGTGACACCAAGGGGATGCCAGGTCCTACCTTGACACAGGTGGGAACAAAGCCCTGCTGGTGCCAAATCCACTACAAAACTACCTACAAAAATTTTGACAGCGGCTTTGGGCACCTTGTGTTTGTCTTGATCCCTTCATGGCTATGCTTTTAATAGCACTTTTCATTTTCCTGGGATCCAAGAGGGAAGATTTTAGTCCAGGAGATTTTTCAGTGGTATTGGGATGAGTGTTTCCTATTAATTCATGTGGAGCTCTTAGGTGCTACAGAAGATAAGTGCCTTGTAAATACAGATAAATAGATCAGATTAGACCTTGACAGTGGTTCATGCAAAAGGCATTTTTATGTGCAAAAAATAATAACATTGTAGAGAAATAGCTGTTGTTTGAAACCTTGGGCTAGAGCTTCCATAATTGATATTGTTGGAGGAAAGATGAAGCTAATGGAGAAGAGCTGCTGTGATTGCCCTCTTGTCATTGACTAATTCTTCCAGCAACCAAAGTGACATTACCCAGCTCCCATTTAGACCTCCAAGCAAGTGGTCACATTTTTCAAGAGAGCACAGCTCAATGAGCACTGAATCCTTTCACAGCTCTCCTTGCCAGTGCAGTAATTGCAGGGATGAGGGAAGGGGAGTGATTTTGAAAATCTGCTCTCTCCTTTACATCCTGACTTCTTGGAAATCTCCACCACAGAGCTCAGAGAGAGGCATGAAAAATGTCACTGCCCAAAAGTCTGGATGTATCCAGGTCCCTGATGGAAATCTCATCCTCAGCAATTTCAAAGGCAGTGCAAGGAGAAGATTGTGGGTTCCTGTGATTATCAGCTCAAAAAGGGTTGGCCAAAACTTGAGTTTAACCCATTCAAGCCCAAACTCCCAGCACATGGGAGCTTCCTCTAGTGGCATAGGTTCACACCTTTCTAAGCTACAAATGAAGGAAAACCCTGGATTTCAATTTATCCACGCAAAAATAAAAAAAACATATAGGCAGAAATAAACACCTGAGTGATCTTGGGAGTCCTGAAACAAACAGCAGTTTTGTTCCTCCAACAAGTTACAATGAAGTACCAGCATTGCTCCCTCAGCTCCATCGCATTAGGTACAAAACACAAGTGCTTAAAAGCCAGGGGATGAATAATTAACAGCATCATGCATCTTTTATTCCCTACATAAAGTATATAAAGGGTGAAATCCTGACCCATCCAAAAGCAATGTCCAAGTTCTTCTTGACTTTGGATGAACTTGTGTTTCACCTAAATTGTTTTGTCAAACACAGTGAAACATGTGGTAACATTCCTCCACAATCTTAATTCTGACCCAATATAAATAATTTCCTATCATCACTTCTTGAATTTAAACAAAAAACAAACCCTTTTTAAAAAAATGTGAAACACACCTACCAAATGAATGTTGATTTGAAGACAAACAACATTATGGATTTTTTTTTTTTTAGTATAAAAATAGGCACATATTCAGTTATTGAAAATTCTGTATCACTTAACAGTAATGGTACTTAGAAATACTTCAACTAACTAATGGCATTTGCCACCTAAGAATCTTCTTTAAAAGAAAATGTTTGTACACATTGAAATTCAATGAAATAAAAATGCCACATAAAAGAGGGGGGAAAAAAAGAAAACAATTCACAGGTTAAGCATGAGGTTGTTTTGTCAAAATAAAAAGTGCACTTCTTTGTACTCAGCTAAAAAGCATATATTTATTATGTGGGCAATATAGGGTTTCAGGAGTCCTTAATCATTCATTTCCCTGTTTTTAAGTGTGAGGGCTTTGCAAATGATGTGATAAGTAAGTACATTGTTGTCACTTAGCAACCTTAACTTGTCTCTGAAATGAGTTGTTTGTTTCTATAATAAAGGAGACGCTCGGATACCATGGAGATGAGCAGAGACCTTGTCTGCTTTCCGGAGCCCATCCTGGAAAACGGGATATTGCTGTAGGGATGAGGTCCTCACACGGAGGAGCAGCTCTTCATTCCTGTCCACGGCACACAGACGTGGGCACTGCTGTGATTGTGCTGCTCTGAGCACAAGACTCACTCTCCTTTTGGGCAGAAAACCTGGAATTTTGGCCTTAGCCATGGGCAACTCTCCAGTGTCCAGGATGTGGTGGGTTTGTAACCAGCTTTTATTGTTATCAGCCTTGAGTGAGAAACTACTCTACACTAAGCTCCATGCTTGGAAAACAGCATCTTTTCATCTCCAGGCAGCCCTGCTAGAACCACACTGGGCCTCTTCTTGGCCCCTAACTGCTCCTTTATGCCACTTTTCTGCTGTCACACAGCTCTAAGGGCAGTTTAGGCAGCTGGAGGAAGATTGCTGGCCTCTGGGAAGTCTGTGATAAAGAACCCCTACCATGGTTCCTGCAGATGGGAACTGATGCCACTCCTTGGGGGCTGTGTCTGGGGGAAAAGGGAGAAAAGACAAATAGCGTGGCTGAGATAGAGCTCCCTCCCTCAAATCTGAGCTTCTGGTATCTGGGAGTAAATTAGAGCACAAGGGTTAATAAAAAATGTCAAAACAGATTTTAGACAACTCTATACATACAGATTTTAAACAACTCTATATATACTCTATCCTTCTAAAACTGTATTTAATTGTACAAGACTCCAGTGAATCCCTGGACACTAGGTTGATCTGCTAGAGTTCACCTGATTTTTCCAAATCTCCTCCCTCACTCCTTTCCTGTATTTCCTGACATTCCCACAATCTGCTTGCATGGCTGTTACAGCTCCTTGAGTTTAAATTAATCTTTTAAAGAAGGATGAACCACACAAACTTTCTTTTGGTTTTAGAAATCACATCCATATTCATAATCCATTAATCATGTTTGATAAATCAGGATTCATTGTGAAACACGCTAACCCTTCATGTTGCTTCACTTTTTAATCTCACAGGGGAAGCAATCATTGCTGCCAGGGGGCTGGGCTGGGCTGTCTCGGGTGTCTGCTTGAGTCAGCTCCCTTGTTTGTACAATGCAGCTTGTGCTCCTGGATCTAAGCTATCATCTAAAAACATAATTAAGTCTTCAGCACTTCAGTGGCAAGAGGAATCTTCACAGTGTGAATCAAACAGCATCTTCTCAGTGATGCTGGCCTGAGCCTGCAGCTCAGCTGCGAGAGCAGCTCAGAGCTTTCTTCTCATTCCAGTGGTGTAAGCACTCTGAAACCTTGAGATGCTTTGCTGCCAGGTCAGCCATGGGAAGAATTGCAGCTGCAGTCAAAGAATAAACAGAGAGATG
Source organism: Pyrgilauda ruficollis (assembly GCF_017590135.1). Taxonomy (NCBI): domain Eukaryota; kingdom Metazoa; phylum Chordata; class Aves; order Passeriformes; family Passeridae; genus Pyrgilauda; species Pyrgilauda ruficollis. The sequence continues at coordinate 4,148,378 of NW_024524822.1, forward strand.
TTTGTAGGGATCAGCAGGCTCTGTTATTATGCAGTGGCTGGTTTAACCAGGTGCAGTGTGTGGATAAGGGCGAGGAGGTGGCATTCCTGCCCCTCACACCATTTGGAATGTGTATGTTTGTGTGTTTTCTAACTGTTTGCAAAATGGGATTTTTTTGGCAGCACCTAGGTAAGTGCAAGATTAGCTACATCAGCTTGTTTTTCTGTCCCTATCAGTCCATTAATCCTGATCTTTTCCCTAGAGGAGGAGTCTTCACATGAGTCCAGTTCCTCTGATCTATTCCGTCTGCTCCTCCTGCTGCCAGCTCCGTGATCCCTTCTTCCCCACAGCCTGAGGCAGGAGACAAGCAGCCCACAGAGGGGGAAGGACAGTGACAAAGTGAAGTACTCTGAGCCATGAACCTCCTCCTGGGGATGATGTCAAGGTTCTGGCTCTGCTCCATACACTGGAGTTGCTCTGCTTTCCCACAGTCCCAAGTTTTGGGCTCCCTTGCTTTCCCAAAGAAATATAGGTGTTATTTGCTGAAGCAGATTCTAAGCCTGCCACACTTAATAATTCAGTGGTGAACTTTCGAGCTGTGTGCAGGTTGAAAAATAACTTGCTTTAGTAAGTACAAAATCTCCATTTCTGCTGCTTTTGCTTCTCCTTCCCTCCTCCTCTTGCCCGTGGCCCCAGCAGCCCCTGCAATCCAAACACTCCCCATTATTATATTCTGGAGCAAAAAGGAAAGGCAGGAGGGGGAGAAGAAATTAATTTCCTCTCTGTGGGATGTTTATTATTTCTCCTGCTCTCAGCCATCCAAGGTCTCTGTCGTTTTACGTGACATTTTATAATGGGAACAGTTCTTGTGGGTACCAATGAGTTCATCTGCAGAGAACATGGAGCCTGGAGATTTAAATTTATACCTCCCTGCCCGGGCTGTAATTGGGATTCCCAGGAGAGGAAGCCCTGACAAGTGACACAAATAACCCCTGCCAGACCCCTCTCAGGTCCTGTAGCAGCACCAGGAACCCCAGGAGGACTTCCATGATCAAATTACCCTTAAACAAATGCTCCAGTCTCCAGTAACTAAGGATGTCACTGCTGAAGGTCAACAAGGTGTGTGTGTGTGTGTGTACCTTGATTATTGGGTTTAGTTCCCATTGCCTGCTCCCAGTCAAAGACCAGGAGCTGCAACACTGGCAAAACAGAAGTAGAAGAAGCTGCAAAACTAATTAAAACTCGTTACTCCAATTGTCTAGGAATACATTTATTTAGGCCTTTCCTACCCCTCTAGCTATGCAGGCATAATTACACCAGCACTGTTTCCCTGAATATAAATGAATAAAATAAAGTACACACATTTCCTCTCCTGTGAATTGAAATTTGGCAATGTCTGTGATATTCATTTGGGGAGCTGATAAAAACATTTTGAAGATGTCAGCACCTCAGTGGAAAAGAGGAGGTTAAGAAAGATTGATAGGCAGATAGATATGGATATGCAGATATAGCCATAGATATAGATGTATAAAAATGATTTACAGTTTGCTTCTTTTCTCCCACCCTTTTGCAGTAAGATTTTTAGGGAATCTACGTATTGTATAAATAGATTCAATTTCCATGGAGGAGGAAAAATAATTAATACTGATGTGTCAGCTGCCAGGGAATGTATTTCAGGTGCTGCACTGCTTTAATTGTTGGTTAAAAGAGGAAAAGTCCCCACAACTGAGCCACAAACTGTGCTGGTGTAAAAATTCTGTATTGACCTTGTTCAAAACACAAATAGCTCCTTCTGATAAAAATAGTTAAGACAAAAATTCCAGATGTAATGCAAAAATCAGGGGATGAAATTCTCAGACTGGATTATGTAGAAACTTCAAACTCGAAGAATAAGCGAGTTTATAATTATTGATTAAATTATTATTATTTGATGCTAATTTATTCTGTATTTCCTCCCAGAATGTACTGGGTTTGAAACATAAACGCAGTTAGCACTGAGCTTTTTTGTAAGCCCAAGGCCTGGGAGAATCTATAAGTTCCATAACAGCCTTGGGGGGCTCAGGAACCTGAGGAAGTTTTCTTAGGAAAAATCAGTGATGGTGTCAAGGGGCTGCTTTGTTCCTTACCCATTGTTGTCTCTCAGTCACTACCAAGGGCTCCTGCTCCTGGGAGAGCCCTGTTGACAGCCCACCCCTGGGGTTTTGTGTCCCTGTCACGTTCCAGTTGTGCTCCTCTTGGCCATCTGGACTCTCCCCATGCCAGAGGAGCAGCTCGTGCCACAGGCTGGCATTGCCAGGAACTGCAAATGTGCCATTCAGGACTCACCTCCGTGCAGCTGCTTCTGTAAAGGATAAAGCCCTGGGATTTTTTTTTTTCTGGATGACATCCCAGGGGAAGGGCAGAAGATCTCCAGCCCTCATCCAGTGCATCCCTGTGGCAGCAGCTCTCTGATCACAGAGAGAAACAGACACAACTTTCCCAGCATCATCCTGGGAAAGGCTGTGAGAATCTCAGAGAGAAGAATGATAAACAATTCTTATCTTCACTTGCTGCACCTGGTGCTGTGAACACGTGGAATGTGTTATGGAGATTTGTTTACCAAAAGGGTGGTTTCTTGATTTGCCAATGGTGATGGTGTTTTAATTAAAGGATCAATGAGGTCCACCTGTAATGAACTAGGGTATAAAAAGCAATGGGCTTCTTAAGAAAGTGAATTAGCCTTCTGGGAATGCCTTGGGAGGCTGTGTCATGTATTACCTGGTCTTGGCTTTTATGGTGACATATCCCAGTGCAAGGAGATGCCCAAAGAGCCTTCTCAGGATCCTGAGCTGCCCAAACTGCCCTGGCAGGTGTAGCCACCCCCTGATGCCATACACAGCCTGTCCAGATCATCAACTCACATCCTTCCTAACAAGTTTTCCCAATATCCTTGCTCAGGGCTCCAGGCCATTCTGTGCTGGTGGTAAAAATTACAAGCACAGAATCTGACTTTTGTGTGTTACTCTCAGCTCACAATCACCAGCAGATTATTTAATTGCATGGGAAAATGTTCTCTTTAATCTTTTAGAATTAGTCATCTCTTCCTCAGTCATCTCTCTATATTTTTGGTTAGATAGACTGAAAATCTTAATATATCAGTGACATTTATAGCACATGTTAATATTATAAAACGTCAGAGCTCTATTTGCAGAAATGAATACTGATGTGATGGCAGTGTTTTATTATGTCAATGACTTCTATTATAAATATGATAAAACAGTGTAATCTTTTTTCTTTTTTTTCCCAAATAAAAAAAATAAAACCACCTAATAATTTATCCCAAGGTTACTGCTGTGCTACCTGGTTAATTTATTCAATAGCAGTGCTAAAAAAAATCCACCCTGCAATGGATTTTCACGTTGTGTGGTCATTTGATGGATGTTATCATTGACCTGAAGGTTTGTTTAGGATTAGAGCATGACAACATGCACAGGAGCAGGGCTCACACAGCAGCTTCCTGGGGACACAAAGCCAGCAGGTGAAACCTACTTTTAAGGGGATAATTAATCATTGCCAGAGAGTGAAAGGTGGCTGGATGTCACGGAATCTCCCCTGCTCTCTCCAGGAGTGCTGAAATTGCCAGCCTCAATCCCACCTGCCCTGTCTGCAGATGAGGCTCCTGAGGGGGTTTCCTCCTCCTCTTGAAGCTCCCCTGGCCCTCAGGTTCATTCCCAGAGATCCAGAAGCTCTGGGTGGTGTATTGAATGAACCCATTTTATGGGCTCTGCTCCCATCTTACTAATTAATCTTTATTATTACAGCTAGTATTTACTGTGGTAAGTTGAACTGGTCGCAATTGGTAGTAGCACTTCCAGCCCCAACAAGTGGCAAATTCACCAAAAATTAAGAGTTCATTATGAGGAAAATTATATTTTATGCAAAAGATGAGTAAATAAGGAGGGTTTCTATAAATTTCTGCTCTGTCTCTGTTTAAATTGCCTCACTTATCTTTGAAAATTGCAGGCCTGTAAGAATCATCTTTAAAAGCAATAAAATATTAATGTATTTAAAAGACAAGATGGGAAAGCTTGATTTGATTCATACAAAGTAACATGACTCCAAGTACTGGGATTTTTCAAAATAAGAAGGAATATCATGGAATTCCCTCCAAAGTTAGAAGCAGCCACAATAAAGAAGAGGTATATCCATGGTCTCTGAGCTGACACACAGCACAATGAGGGATCTGTTCCCTGGGGAGAAGCACAGGGAGGATGGAGATTGCAGCATAGAGGTGCTGTTGCTATGGTTAGTGGTGTGCAAGGCTTCGGGATTTATATTTCTTTTAATTTAAACTTTATTTTCCCCCCTCCTCCCCCTCCTCTTCTGCCCCTGTGCAAAGGGAAACCCAAGATTCCAGTCCCTGTAAGGAAGACATCTGTTCTGGTTGGTGGCTGGTCAGGAAGAGGCTCTTGAAAATGCCTGTCATGCAGTAGTAGATAATAAATCCAGAGGGAAATTTAATTAGTGGGTGTTTTTAATGGCAGGAGTCTCAAATGTCTGGTGAGACGCCCAGTCTGGTTTTTCAGAGCTCTCTGGCACTGAGACCTGGCAGAGTCACTGCTGGGAGGAGGTGGGCAGAGGGGTCTGTGGTGGGCACTGGATGAAAAGCTGAGGGGCCAAAGTGACAGCTTCTTGAGATGGCACCAAACTGAACAGCTGTGGGAAAGGATTTTCTAAAGCTGGTAGACCAATGAACACTTACAGTGTATTGTAATTAAGAAATAGTTGGCCTCTGATTGTAACAGCGTGAATTACAACTTCTGTATTATCTCACCCTTCACATGAGAGTAAAAATAGAATAAACGTTTTTAAAACACTTCTCAGTTGCCCCATCTCTGGGTCAGAAAATAGCTTAATCCAGCAAATAACAGCACTGGGCAGGGAAGCTCCTTCAGCTGCTCCTTGAATGAAAAATGTCCCCAGAATATCCTCTGCTCAGCTCAGTAATGGGACCCTTTGTGGGAAGAGGATGCTGGTGTCCAGTCCAGAGAGCTCCCACAGGGGCAGGTGTGGAGTGACCATGCCTTGGACACTGCCAGGGGCACAGGGGAGGCTGTGTCCAGGCTGTGCAGGACCCTCCTGCCCATGCCTGAAATGCTGCCTGGCTCATCAGGCTCGTGGTGTCCTGTGGGTGGTGTTTGTGGAGGATCCCTGAGGACTCCAGCCCGAGGGAGCACAGCCAGAGAGGGCTTCTCCCTCCCACAGGTAACTGCAGGCAGAACAGCAGCTCCAAAGGAAAATGCTGCAGCTCCACTTTTAAATGTTTCACTGGGCTCTTGAGGAGGTTCTCAGACATCTGCAAGGCTCGGAGGGATGCAGTGGTGAACCCACTCATTCCCAGCACTGCCCAGGAGCAAGAGAATGCAAAGTTTCTTTTGGCTGCAAAGCTCATTTCATTATTTAATTTCTGTCATAAGCAGGGAGAGGGGATATAACCCTTCCTTCCTTGGATTGCAAATGGCTATGGGTAAACTCAAAGTAAGAAAGTTATGACAAGTTATTTACCCCTGGATGAAATGCCTTGATGAAGAAGCATAAATCATGGTTTATTCCAAATATTTCCAAATTAAACCTTTGGAAAAGCCTCATGTCCTTCCATTTCTCCTGCTCTCAAACAAGCTTGACACTGATCTGAATTGCTGACTTTCACAGGGGGTGTTTTATTGGCATTTAAAGTGGGATCTATAGAAACACCCTCTGTACAGCAGCCCTTTGCACTCAGGCGTTTGAATAAATCAAGAAATAAAACTGGAAACAAGGTCTCCTGAGGCATGTGTAGACTTTTAAGTCCCCAAGCCCACTGTCACTTGGGCTGCTGAGATCTGCTTACAGCTCTGGCTGCAGATGTGCTGCTGCTCTTGGAGCCCAGCTAAAACTAGCATTGGAGAAAGGGAGAGAATCTATGCATATTTTTAATAGCTCTGTATCTATATATCTGTATATACCTGCCCAGATATCTAACCATGTGTTTCCCTGCATCCTCCTCTGGACTCTTGCCTGACTCCTGCCCTTTGGCAGGGGTGAAGTGCTCACCCACCCTGGTGCTCACCAGGGAATTCCAGCTGTGTCCTCCCTGGGGCTGGGGTTTGTTTACATCTCCCTTCCAAGTGTGGTTTTACACCTCCCATTTCCCCTAATCTCATGCTTCAGGAGCTGGCCACTGGGAGAGAGATCGTGTGAGGGAAGAAATTCCCTTATGTATGTGCTGGGATTTCAAAACACAGCACTGGAGAGCAGAGCTGAGCCTGAGGTCACCCAGGAGATGCCTTCAGTGAGCTCCAGAGGGAAAAGCGTGGCGTGATGGTGCATGTAATACCAGAAAATCAGTGGACCCTGAAGCAGAAGAGTGTCTGCAAGCTGGTGTTACTCTGGAATATAGAAAAGACTGAGTCTGGATGGCTAAAAGGGGAAGAGCTATGAGGGGCAGCTCGTGGAGGGAGGAGCATGGGCTGGAGGTGAAGGGCAGCCTGTGTGAGATGACAACATGGAAGAAAAGATAAAATGACAGAAAATAGAATTATTGGATGAAATGAGCAGTCGGAGGGAGTCTCTGAAAGGCCTTAATGCAAAGGCAAAACTGCCAAATCCATCATGTTGGTGATAAACATGAATGGAGCAGGGAAGGAGTGGGGCATCTCAGGAACTGAGAGAAGGGCTGGAATAGAGGATTTTGAAGGAAAAAAATCTGCACAGAGATGGTTGTGAAAACCAGAAACATTGGCCTGAGGCAGAGGAGAAGGATAAAGGATGTAGGACCAGAGCACAGAGATGCAAGATTGATTCATGGAGAGAGGAGAGCCTGCAAGAGGAGGACAGCCAAGGGGAAACACTGGCAAGAATTCATTTGTGGGAGAAGTAATGCCATGGACAGGGACAGCCTGCCAGATCTTGGTACTCTCTTCATTTTAGTTTGTCACTTTGCTGCAATTTCACCTCCATCTCCACAACCACTTTACTAAGCTCTTTAAGGATGGCTCGTTAAAAGGGGAGGAATAAAATGGAAAAAAGGAAAAAAAAAAAAACCCAAAACAATAACGACCTATTTTTTGTCTAAACTGAAAGGGCAAGATGTGTTTTTTATTTGGGCTTGAAAGTACCTTTCAGAGCTCTGCTGGAATTTAATTTGTCTGCTCCTTCTCTGGGCTCTCATTTGCTTCTCTCTGCTCCCTTGCTCGCAGTTTCTCCTAAGTGGAAGCAAAGCCAGTGATGGCCAGGTTGGAGTGAACTTTTAAACCCACAATTTCTGAGCACCTTCAGAAGGAAACAAATGGAAGCTGCTCAGGCATAATTTAGGAAATGGCTGGAGATGGATGTGTGTTTGGACCTGAAACAAGAGCAGGGAGACCATGAACTTTGGTACAGCAGGAGGATTTTCTGCTGCTTTGAAAAAGCCAGGAGTGCTGGCTCAGGGATTAAAAAGGATGTTAACAACATCTCCAGGTGTGTGATGGAGCCCAGGTGAAAGTGGCCTTCCCCTTCCCACTTCCGGGACCTGGGCACTGTGGTGGCAGCATGTGGCAATTAATGATGACAGCTTGATGAGCACATCTGGAATGGTGAGGCTGAGCTCCTGGATGGCACTAAATGGGAGTTTTGAATGCCATGAAACCAGCTGTGCAGTATTTTGTGTGGCACGAGAGCAGCAGTGAGAAGGTCTGTGCCAATTTCCAATGTCAGGGTGTGCATGTGGAGGTGGACATGTGTGCTCTGAAGCTGGAAGGGCTGCAGTGCTCTCAAGCTCTCCCTGCTTTCCCAGGGAGGATGTGGATGCTGAGAACTGCTCAGAGAAGAAAGATTAACTTTCCCAGGCATTGCTCTGTGAAGTTTTGGGAAAGTTCAGAGAAGGAATTGAAACAATTTGTAATCTTTGCAGCTGGTGTTGTTTTTTGGTAAGTTGTTTACAAGAAAGGTGGTGTTCCTAATTAGCCAGTGGTGTGAGGGATGTTGATTGAGGACCAATCAGGTCCACCTTCATCCTAACTGTCTATAAAAACTGTGTGTGATTTTCAATAAGATTGCATTTGCCTTCTGAAGACCTTGGAGTCTGTGTGGCTTCATTTAGCCATCCTCAATACAATAGGACAAGAGAAAATTCCAGGTCTGATCTGATGTGAAAAGGAACTGGAAACACAATGTCCTTTGAAAGGAGGAGCATCATTCCTGCTGTTCTTGTCCATGGAGATGGGGATCTGACAGAGAACTCTGCCTTATCCATGCCTTGCAGCAGGAATGGCAGCAGAGCAGCAGCATCTCTTTGCTTTGGGCTCACTCAGCCTTTTCCTGGGGCTCCAGGGGTCTTGTTCCTATTAAGGTAATTGGCAAACACATTGTTCAAATATTAGCAGTGGCAGCAGAGCCATTGTGTGGGACGAGTCAAGACAAGCAGTGCCCTTACTCCCAGCACTCAGAGCTGGGCGCTGTTGCCAGGCCTGTCAGGTGCTGAATGTGATCCAGAAATGCTGTCCAGCTCAGAGGCTGCTTGAGCTGCTCCAGTCTTAGCCATTATTAATTTGACTGGGTATAAAACTACATTCAAAGGCCACTTTCTGCAACTGAAAGCAAGTGAGGAAGCATTTGGCGTGGCATTTATCTGATTCAGGTGTAGTGAGTGAGTGAGGCAGAGCTGTGTGGGAGCAGGGAGCTGGGCTGGAGGAGCCTTCCCATGTCCACACGTTTGCTGCATCCCATCTCCCCTGGCTCCAGCATGTCATCCCAGGAAGAGGTGAAGCAGGAGAGCTGCATAAAGCTGGGGAAGGGTTTGAATCAGCAGCTTCCCCAGCACAGGAAAATGCCCTGGTGGCTTTGCTGCTGCACCATGGTTATGCAAGCACCAGTAAGGAGGGTCTACAGGTGCTTTGTTGAGTAGGACTTCATGGGAAGTGTTTTTAGGACTGAGCCAAATCCCACAATCCCGCTGAAATCAATGGCATTTTATGCCAGGTATGAACAGGGTCAATATTTTTATGATGATGCCTTCACTGATATACTGTTTGCCTTAAAAAAATTGAATGAAAGTGATCATAAAACTCAGGTTATGCTTAAGCGTCCAGACATGTGAATAATGCAGTTCCTATATGACAATAAAAAGGATGGAAGGAAGATCTTTTAAATTCTTTATTGATGAATTTAATGTAGCAGCTAACACCAAGTCAATGACACAATGAAAGACTGAAGTTGCCAGGGCCACATCTGTGATTTGGGCCAGTGCAACTCTTGAGGGTGATAATTTGGGTCATTAACAATTCATCTCCCTGCTGAGGCTGTGAAAAGAAGTGCCAATAAGATCATCCATGGCAAGGGGGCTGGAATTAGATGATCTTCAAAGTCCCTTCAAGCCCGAGCTGTTCTGTGATCACGGAGATCTCCAGGCTGATTTAGTAAATCAGAGTTCCAGTGAGAGGAAACTGGAGAGAGTATCCATGACACTGAGATTCACAGGAGTGCACTTCTATACCACTGCCCTGCACACAAAATCCCAGACATCTCCTTCGTTCCACTGCCCAATGGTCCCAGCTTGCTTTCATTTTTGAGATAAATCCACTGTTCTTAACAATGTGTATTAAGGAATACTTTTTTCCTCTTTTTGGTCAGCAAAGCATGCACTCCTTTTTTTTTTGTTTTTCTGTATGCAGCTGGGAAAAAAAACAAATTCACAGCTCCCTACCACCATGATCCCAGCATATCCTAAAGATTTAAAATAGACAAGACACATAAATGAGAATTCAAAACACGCTTGTAAAAACCTAATGCATTTTTTAGCCATTCTCATGCTGTTTGAACACGGAAAGCTGGGCACACTCTGGCTACAGCTGACGTCTCTCCTGCTATAACTCTGCTGGAGTTGAGATGAGCTACATCAGCAGATAATTTGGCCCATAATTTTTCTCATGACCAGCAATTTAAAATACAATCTCTGAAGGCAGTGGGTGTTTGGTCACTGTTCCCTCCCTGTGGGCTGCTTGGAGCCTTGGCAATTGAGCCCCTGGAGATGGATTGTCCCTCCCCCCTGTCAAACCACCCAGAGCACACTTCCCAAACCACTGACAATGAAAGAAAATCCACACAAAGTTGTCTCTGCTTCAGGTGTGTCACATCCTCCCTCTTCTGTGGGTAAACTGAGCTATGGAGAGAACACCTGCACTTCAAAATATAAATAATAACAATACAGATTTCAACCCCAAACCCCATATCCTACTCATGGAAATAATTTTCTCCCTAAAATCAATCTTCTGCTTTAGGTGGAAGCCTGTCTTTAAATGAGGGGGAAGCAGAAGCTGTGGCTTCAGCAGCTTTTCTGCTAGAATTAAAAACCCTGGAGCTTCTAGTGCATTGTTGTGTTCATTTAAAGTTTGTTATAATTAATGGGGGAAAATAAGAAAAAAATCAGTACAGGAAGATTTTTGCTTCAATATGTATAAACTCAAAGAGATTGATTAACTGATTTTATTTTTTTTCTACACAAACCTTCTGTTAATAAAGTATTTTGTTGTTTATTTACCTTTACAAATACCCAAGGACAGCTTCACAGCAGGGTTTATATTACTCCCTAGGAAGCAGAAAGATTGTGGGTCTAGGGAAATATTTTTATTTAACATTTATACCAGACCACAGACCTGATTCACATGCCAAATTTTGCCCCACTAAGATATTTCAATGTATCCATAAGACTGATAGCAGAAAAAGTTGAACAGAAATTCAATTTTGCTGAAAAAAAAAAAAGGATAATTTGAAAATAAAAAAAAGAAATTTAAGTTAAAATCCTCCAGGTATGTCATTTTGGCTCATGATAATGATATTTTGGGACACATTATTCTCTCCCACAGTCTTCAGAGTAGGGCTTGTACCTGCCTACTTCAGAAGAAATGTTGAAGCAATTTCTGTGATGCTGGTATTTTTTAGCTGATTTTTTTTTTATTTTGATAGAAACCAACTATCACTTTGCAAATATTTTGATGGAAAATCCCTAGCAATTTCCCACAATTCAATGAACTCAATTAGATTCCTTGCACGGTCTAAATTCCATGAAAACCAGCCTCCAGAATCTGTCTCCAGGGGAAATATGCACACATTTTTATTGGGTTTATTACATCCAGATCTTCCTTGATCACAGCCCCTCTGATTTGTGCTGTTCCCGCAGATGATTGAGCTTTTTTACAATTTTGGATGCTCCTCCCTTGGGTGTCCTGTTGCATCCTGCAGACAATGAACTGGAGAGGTGCAGGGAGACTGGAGAAGTGGAAAGATGGATTTTGAGGAGCATAATTTCAGATCCATATCAGAATCCTGTGACCACTGAACCCTAAAAAGGCTTTTGGCCCATTTCCCCATCCCTGGGCCACTGTTGTGAGCATCCAAGTTCATTCCTAACAGGTTTCCACTCCTTTTCCCAGCCTGTATTTACTGATATTCCTGGGGCAAACACAGAAATCAAATGCAACTGCAGATCTTGGAAATCTGAGATGTTTCCAACAGGGTCCTTTTATTATCCCCACCACCTTATTTTTTGGCACCAAGAGCCAACTAACCATGAAATAGCTGCTTCAGCCATGGGAAACTGAACACATCTCACTCTATTTCCCTCCCTCTGTGGTTCTATTTCACTTGAGTTTTGATGAGCCTTACGGATATGTGTCCTTGGATGATCCAAAGTTTATAAAATAACAGTGAGATCCTCAAAGCAGTAGTAGGATAATGTTTGGTAAGGAAAACCAAGCAGAAGACAATATAAAGGAAAGTGGGGGAAAAAGGGGAAATAGGAAAACAGGGATGGGAAAAAAAACAGAGTAATACAAAAATAAAAATAGGGAAAAGTCTGAAAGGACAAAGTGAAGATGGAGGAGACAGAATGAAGAAGATGAATGGGTGGGCTGAAGGAACGCAAAGGAAGGGGAAAGCTGAGTAAGGAGTGATGAAAGAGCTGCAGAGTGATGGGCTTGCAGGTGCATCTCAGCAGGTTGCCTCTGATGGGCTCTCTCAGGGACACAGCATGGCACCTGGGCTAATTTCTAAAGGAAATGAAAAGGAAATGGACTCATTATAATGAACACCATTAATTCACCTCTTCAGACTCCACTGTTTGAACAGAGAGCATCAAACCTCTCAATTGTCATCTGTCTGTTCCATTCTTCTCTGTTGCCTGGTGGAAAGGACTGGTGAGCACAGACACCCCCAAAAGGCTGCACAGCCACTAATTAGCATATATATTGTTTGTTCTGGTACAAATTTATAGCAAACAGCAATATTTTACACTCCAGTAAAGTTAATAAATGAGGATTTAGGCTATAAAAATTTCATGTTCTTTTGTGCAAAGGTCAATTATAAATAGTTAAGCTCAGATTCATCCAAAAGCTCTGGGCTTCAGCAGGGGAAGAATAGAATGTGTTTTGGTCACTCTGGTTGCAGCTGGACAAATTCCTCCTTCACAGTGCCTGAGACACCTCTCTGCAACAGCCCAATCCTTTGTAGAGTGATTTTGGCTCTGAGGAGATGGATATCCCATTTTAAAGGAAGAAGATGCTATGAAGTGTTGGAGGCAGGATCTCACTGGGCCAGGAGAGGGGAGAATTTAATGGCTGGAGTTGTCTTCTCTGAGAAGGAGTTCTGGAGTTGGAAAAGCAGGTGCATTCACTCAGCATCTCCAATGGTGTTACAAAAGACAAAAGCACAGAAAGAACTTAAGGAATATGGAAAACCCTTCCAAATTTTGCAGATAAATGAAATCTGAGTTTCAAGGCATCTTTTATTTCATAGAATCCTAGCAGGATTTTTGAAAGGGATCTTAAAGTCCTATGGACAGGGACACCTTCCACTATCCCAGGCTGCTCCAAGCACTGTCCAGCCTGGCCTTGGTCACTTCCAGGGATGCAGGGGCAGCCACAGTTTCTCTGAGCAACCCGTGCCAGGGTCTTAGTGCCCTCACAGGGAAGAATTTCTTCCTAATATTGATTTTAAACCTTGTCCCTGTCAGTTTAACACCATCCCTCCTTATCCTGTCACTCCTCCATGTCCTATTTGTGTTACAGGAACATGTGAGATCCACGTTGTACCCAACTCTATAAATAAAGGAAGGAGAGGTGGCCTTGTTTTAAAGGGCATCATCTGCATATGAATGATGGGAGGAGATGTTGGTGGTTCTGTGCATTGTTATTGACATTATTTCTTTATCACACTCTTGCAACAGTGAGACTTTAGCCTATTGTGAGGTCACAAGTGAACGTGTCAAGATAGACATCTCAAGGCTAGGGGTTTATAAGGTAAGGGATCAATGATTTATGGATTGATCTCCTTTCTAGTACAGGAAGAGAGAAAAAATATTGATCTTTCCTGCAACAGCCTGCTTGAGAATGGAGGCACTAAATCCGATTTTTTTGTGAGATCCTGGGGACATTGGTCTGGGAGGAGATAATTCAGTTGCAGGACATTGGAGATTACAGGACAGACCAGACTGAACAGAGGATGCAGGAGTTAAGTTTCCAAAGAGAGAGTGTGAAGAAGAGCATCTGAAGGCTTGACACCACAGGAGGCTGGGAAGGGAGAGGGCTGGATCCCGGGTCATGGAGGAAGCAGTGTTAAGCAAACTGTCACCCAGCTTTTGTCACCAGCCTTAACCTGGTAACCAGGCAACTGAGAGATGTGTGAGAAGCTCCCTGCACCATCCAGAGCCAAGGGATGTGTTTGGAAGGGAGGAGAAAAGGCTCAGGAGCTCTGCAGTTTGTGGGATCAGCAGCCCATCATCAGGGGCTGCCAGGCTGGCAACTCAGGGGACATGTGCAGGCTTTGTAGGGTAGACCAGGGGGAAGCAGGAAAGCATGGAAATGTAATCAGCATAGATGGGGGCTATACTAAGGAACCCAAGCTTCAGTTATTACCAGCACTGTCCACTTCTAAGCCATTCCTGTGGTTCTCCCAAATGCAGCTTGTCACTTTGGTTTTTTGTTTCCCTGTCCAAGGCTGTGCATCCCCTGTATCCCTGTGGAGCTTCAATGTCACTAAGGGTCATATTCAGGGACGTGGACCATCCCTTCATTGCCCCAAGTCAGCCTCCACTAACTCCAGCAAAGGGAAGGATAGCCACAGGACTACAGAGAACCTCCCCACTGCAGCAGGGGAGCATGGAGGAATAAATCTATTTCATTAGGCCACTGATATCCTGGGACCAGCATGTCAGCAGCTGGGAGCAAAGAGTCCCCCTCAATGAAGTGATATCCTGCAGGAAAGAGTTTGAAGCTCCTGGACAAGAATTTTGGCAGGGAACAGAAAGCTGTGTGGAGGAGAGAATGGAAGGGCTTTGAAGAAGGGGTAGGAAAAAGGAGGAAAGGGAAGGGGCCACCAGAAGAGTTGTGAATGCTCTGTGTACATCCAGGGAGGAGAACTCAGCAGGCAAAGCTTGGCTTTCTGCCTTAGGTTACAGTGTAAGATGCAACCAAAAGTATGTATTCTATCACCATCTTCATAAGCTGTTAAAACAGGCAGGGCAGTGTTCTTTATATCTTCCATGACTAATCCCTGATAACTCTGGGGGATCTCTTCTGTTAATGGGTCATTGAGTGTCCCTGCATGTCTGATAAAATTACATCATCCCACTGGGAGATGCTCCAACCAGGGGGAGGAGCCAAGCATTCCTACCTGGATATAATCTGAGGCTTGGAACACTACATTAGGCTTTTCTACTGGATTCCCAGAGGATAAGAGCTCCATAATCATAAGCTGTTAAAACAGGCAGGGCAGTGTTCTTTATATCTTCCATGACTCATCCCTGATAACTCTGGGGGATCTCTTCTGTTAATGGGTCATTGAGTGTCCCTGCATGTCTGATAAAATTACATCATCCCACTGGGAGATGCTCCGCCCAGGGGGAGGAGCCAAGCATTCCTACCTGGATATAATCTGAGGCTTGGAACCCTACATTAGGCTTTTCTACTGGATTCCCAGAGGATAAGAGCTCCATAACCACCCCTGGAGCTTCAGAGGAAAACTCCACCCTTCTCCAGAATCCCTGCTCCAGCAGAACCACAGCTGGCACTGCAGGAGGGCCGCAGCCACCATTTAATGGGACTGCTGCCACCACCCTGACACACAGGGTGCCAGGTTGCATCCTGACTCTGTCAGTGTTTCTTTATTATTGCCTTTATCTCAATTTTCCTGTTAAATTGTAGCCCTGACTTGGGATCTCCCCCTGGTTTGCTTCCAAACTAGTACACTTTCCCACTCTCCTGTTTTCCACTTGGTGAACTTGGAAGTTGTCCCTGGGAACAGAGTGTGCAGAGTTACCAGCTGTCTACGAGAAGGAGCCCCAGACACCACAGATTCTGAAAGGGGCTTACTGATAAAATTGAATGAAATTAAACTATTTCCATCACAATAACCTGTGAGTTCATTTCCCTACATTTCTACCTGCTCTATTTTTTTCCTGCTTGACATTAAAGGAGCTGTGCAGCAGCAGAGAACAAAAACTTGAAAAGGATTGGAAAGGAGAATCCATCTCCCAGGATCAGCAGAAGCTGTTGGCTGCTGCTGCCAGCATGGCTCAGCAAAGGTCACCCCAAATGGGCAGAGCTGTGAGTTTTGCAAGAGGCTGGAAAGTAAAAAGAGGCCAGGCTTGAGCTGGGCTGCTGAGGGGCTTTCAGAGATGCCCCAGAAAGGGGAGGGATGCTGATGTCTGCACTTGGTCAGGAGACAGCTCAGCAAGGAAGCCAATGCAGCTGTGACTGTCATGTTGGCTTTGCTTCATTTACAGCACCTGTTAACTACGCAAGGTTTGTGTGGGGAACAGCTGGTGAGGTCCCTCCCTCTGTCCTGCTTCTGCATGAGCTGGCCTGCTGGTGTTCTCAGCATGTCAGACCCAGGAGGTTCTTGTCCTTGTGTGTCCGGGCACCGTTCTCATTATGGCTCTAGTTATGTAACTTCCCAGTTTTAAATTAAACTGTGAAACAATTTTGCAATTTCTTTTCATCTCAGACCATAAAGGATGGCAAAATAATGGAGAGGGGGAAAGCATCTCTTCAGCTTGGATGTTTTCAGGACCCTTGTGTACCTCAGCCTGTTAATTTCTGATCCCTCTGCTCCAAACCTTCATCCTCTGCATTGTCCAGAGGTGAAAATTTTTACCCTTTACACTTTTGTAATTACTTGAGTCAGAATGGAAAAATCTTCTGAAATTTAAGATACAGAACTTTTGTCACTTCCTCAAACCCAAGGGAGATCATATTTGTCAGGCTGTGGTATATTTGTGACTGGAGAGCGCAATTTCAGAAGATGTTTACACAGATTATTTCAGATATAACTCCCCGGGTTTTTTGATATTTATATAAAGTTTGGTGAAGACTTCAAATACAGTCTGGATCTCATTGTATAAGAGCAAAGGTGCACAAGGAAAAATGACAAACCTTGTGACAGCACACACCTTCACGAGTCAGGAGAGGTCCTGCCACCCCGGAGTTCAAGCAAAGGGAGCAGAAATAGGACTGCAAAAGTCCAGGAAAAATGGAAATGCTGATATCCTGCATTAAGAAGGGACTTGGATTAGAGTGAATCACTGATTGAGAAGGAGGCAGCCACAGGAGGGTACTTTTGTACTTTCAGTGGTCTCCAGTTTCAAATGATGTGTCTTTAATCTTGGCATTAATGGTGTTGGCCAAAGCCCTGCCCTGGTATTGCAGAAGTCAACTGTTTTCCAAATACTGATTGCTGGGCACTGTGCTGCACAAGGACAGGGTGAGAGGCAGCAGCCCTGCTCCCCAAAAAGCAGGAGGAGATGGTGGGGAGCACATCCATCCCAGGGCACACCCACATCTGCTGCTGCTGTTTCCATCTTGGAAGTGGGGCTGCAGAAGGGCTTGAAGGAGCCCAAGGACTGTGAAAGGGGTGCCCTGTGATCCACATCATCTCCTGAAGCTCCAGCTGTGCTGGTGTTGGTGGTTGATGTCCATAGGTTAGTCATCCCCTCTCTCACCTGGATATATTATCTCCTCAGGAGTTCAAAAACTCATATAGATTCAGAAATTTGGAAGCTCAGGCCGCTCTCATCAAAGCATTTGATGTTATTTTCTCTGGGAGTCAGAGGTGGATTCCAAACACCCTCAGGGATTCACCTTTAATAAACACTTGTGGGGTGGAGAGCATGCAGCCAGGCCCCTGTTATTATATTTTCCCCTTGTTCAGTACCTCTCTCACTCAAATATCTCTGAGCTGTAGGGGGTTGCTTCTTGTGATAGGGATCTTATTGCAATTAATTTCTCATCCAAATTAAAACCAGAGAGTTGGGTTCACCTTGCTGTGCTGACAGAGTGCTTTTCATGGAGCAGAGTAAGGCCAGTGGTCCTTGGCAGTAACAAAGCTGGGAGGTGGAAATTCACTGTGTCACTATCTGGGAAGACAAAGGATCACTGAGCTATGGAAAAATTAAAGCTTGCCCTAATTCCCCCACTGAAGTCCATAATCAAGCTTGGAAGCAACAGAAATGCCTTCAGACCACAGCCTAGCGAGGCAGTGACACAGCAAGTGCCTGCAGCTGCAGAAGGCTGCAGCAGAACAAAATCCCAGTGCCATGTCACCTGCCATGGGCACAGCTGCCCAGGTGCTGCAGCAGGCTGGGCCCTGAGATGCTGGTCACATCCCTTTTCTCCTGGCAAAACCCATCCTGGGGCCCTGGGGCTGCTCCAGGTGTCCCCCAGGCCCTGCTGTGCCCCTCTGCAGTGTGCTGTAGGAAAAGCATTGACAACATCCAGCTGTCTGCCACAGCTACAGGTCCCTCTTGGCGGGTGACAGTGGCAGCTTGAGGCAGTTTCCTCAGTGGAGCAGGATTTGGCACCTCCAGGGGATGTGGAGGGGAGCCAGGCTGAGACTGCCCTGATCTGAGTCATGGAGAGACTTGCAGAATTCCTGTGACTCAGTAGCTGAAGGGTTTGGGTTGCTGTTCTCGGGCTTATTCCCAAATCTCGTCACCACCATAGCCTCAGTATCTCCAGCAGGAAGGAGCCAGTGGTGGGGCTGCTCTGAATTGCTGCCCAGAAATCTAAATCACAAATGCTTCCCTTTGAAACCCCCTCCTACATGGCAGCAGAGGCATGGGCTCCAGGGTTTATTTTATGTTTTGCTATTTTATTCCCACTCTTTCTTTCTTGTCTTCAAAAGGTGCTGCTCACAATGCAGAGGGAGGATCTATTTCTTAGTTTGAGAGGGAAAAATGTAAATGTGGAACAATACTTGACAAAATAAACCTGTAAGGGGAAATCTTCCAGCAGTGTTGCTTTTTGTTGCGAGTTATTATGTACACCCCCTGCTCTGATATTATTTTATAATCTGAAATACCACCATGCAGTAATGAAATCATTAAATACAAATATATTATTACATCTTTGACTGGCTTAATGATGGACACCTTGGGCAGGGTCACCTGCAAGGTAGAGACAGCTGGTGGCCCTTGTCCCCTGTTCTGTCTACTCATTTCTCTCTGCTGCAGGCCAAGAGCCATGGGCCTCCCAGCTGAGAGAGAAATTCGAGCACAGGAAGCAATTTATTGTCAAATAAAGACAACCTCTGACATCAGTTTCATTTCTTGTTTTTATTGACCCATTTCACGCATCTGCAGTCAATTTTCAAAGCCTGTTAGGGGCAGGTGTGCTCTTCTGTCCTGGTTAAGTGGCCTCACTTTGCAGGGCTCCCAAAGAGCACAACCAGGCAGCATCACCTGAGTCCGGGCTCAAACTCCTGGTGTCAGCTGCTGCATCCCCTGTCCCTGGAGCCCAGGAGTGGGACAGCCTGGAAGCCAGGCAGAGAAAAGCTGTGAGAGGCAAAGCAGGAGGAGTAAGGACTGGAACTGGCTTAAGAATAAAGAGTGAAAGTAAGAGTACAGCTGGAGAATGGGATTTGCCATGTCAGATCAGGACAGGAAAAGGTGAGGCAGCAGAACAGGAGGACAAGATGGTGTTAATATGAAATTGTGCTGAGGGAGATAGAGTTGGAAGAAGAAATGTTTATGGGAAGGAGAAAAGAGAGAAGGCAAAAAGAAAGAAAGAAAGAAATAATTAGTCTGAGGAAGACAAAGAAATAAAAAAAAGTAAAGCAAAAAGAGTTTGTACTTCTTCCTGCAGCTTCTGGGTCCAGTTGGTGACTTATCATTCTGGGGCTGTGATTTAGAGACTTTTCTTTTTTCACCTCCCACTGTCCCAGGCTGCTCCCTGCCCTGTCCAGCCTGGCCTTGGGCACTGCCAGGGATCCAGGGGCAGCCACAGCTGCTCTGGGCACCCTGTGCCAGGGCCTCACCAGCCTCACATGGAGAAATTTCTCCTTTTAGCAGTGTTGGGTCCATGGTTACATCCATTCCTGGGCCCCAAGAGCTGGAAGCCAGCCAGGGTTGATCAGAGACTCCAACCTTCTCCTGCTTCCTCACTTGAAATCACTACCTGCCACCTCAGGAACTGCTGAAATATGTTCTCCACACCTCCTCTGAGCTCCCCACCCTCAGAAGCCTCCTTGGATTTCCAATTTAATTCCTCCAGGGAGAGTGTGCCTGAAAGGAAAAAGCATAAGCTTACTAAATGAATCTCTTAATCACTGTCATTTTAGTCCTAAAAAAACTAGCAAAAACAAAGGTATAATTTCTGCAGACAAATGGAAGTCCAGCAGTGAATTTCCCCTCTGATCACATCCCTCTGGAGAAATCTTTCTTGATGAGCTGATTTTTTTGCATCTATAAAGCACATTTTCTTTGATATTTTCAACACTCAGCAAGGTGAAAATGCTGGTCAAAAATGGTTTATTTCTATGCAGAGAGAAAAAGCAATGTGTGTCCAAGCTTTTGAAGTCTTCTTGACTAAACATAACCACAGTGTTCTCAAGAGGTGCTGAGCTCAGGTTGTCCTGGTGGATCAGGCTTTAACCTGCTAAGACTGAGAGGACATTTAAGCTCCTGATGTTTTTAAAGTTGTCCCATGTTCCCAGCTGGTCAAAATTATGGTGTACCCAATATGAAATGTCATAGTTAAATGAATCTGAATGAATAAAGTGGGATTTAATCTGCGTGTTAAAGGGTCATAACACACTCAGGGGGCATGAGGCAGAAGGATCCCACCTTCCTCCTCATGTTGGAGCTCACAGCATTTAACCATGTCCAAGTTTGGCCTGGTGATTCCTGTGCCCCCCTGGCGAGTGAACTGCCTGTGGTGAATCTGGGATTTTGGACAAACTGGCATAGATATTGTCTCCTTGCAGCTAATTGTCCTGAGATAAATCTTTCTGTGAGGAAATAGCTCTGCCTACAAAAGAAATAAGTGATTTGTGAAGGAACACAACGAAATAGCAGAGAGCTCAATAGTGCAGTGAGTTACCTGCAAATAGAGGAGGAAAGGCAGGAACTGAAAGTTGAGCCCCACTTCTCATCCATGCAGTAGGCTCCCCGCACCACGGGAATGTTCTCCCAGATTTGTGCAACAAAAGGAATGCAAAGAAGCCCCGTCATCCTCTGCTTCCTCCCCCAGCTGGATTAAAATTGTGCATTCAGAAAGCGAGCCGGGATGGATTCCATGTAATAAATTCTGTTTGAAAGCTGGAAGGTTTGCAGCTAGCAGAGGAGGGAAGCTCTGGGACAGCCTTCAGCAAGAGGAGTGGGTGGCAGGCAGCAGCCTGATGGGTTTTATGATGAAGTTTGATCAGTTTTCGAGTGGGTTTGCGTGGAAGAGTTGCCCAAGATAGCAGGGACTGGATGCTATGACCTTTGAGGGCTCTTTCCATCACATGTTCCCTGCAATTCCAATGAAATCATGGGGTATAACAGACATAGTTCAATATTTTTCTGTTTCGTGGAAGGTACTTTAGTTTACACCAGCTGAGAATTGCCCTAGTGTGGCCAAAGCCAAGGCTGGCAACCTTTAATCCTTGACACGTGTGACAACACCTCAGTCCTCTCAGCCCCCTCCTGGCTTCTTGATAATACCAAGGATGGCTTTATTCTGCAGGGCCTTTTTCTATTGTAGAGATGTCAGCAATGGACTATCTGGTGCCACATTCAAATAGATATTTCTCCCTTTGTCTGGCAATAAAAGATACCTTGAAAGAGCAAGGATGGTGGTGAGAGTGTCAGGTGGGGTCACGAGGCACAGCCATTCCACAAAAGGGAACAAAATAACAATGAGAAAATACCTCAAAATACTTTCCAGATATAGAAGCCTAATTAATACAGCTACTGTTTGCTCAGTGGCTGAACCTCCTTTTCCCGTGCTTGGAAATGACTGCTGGGGAATTAGAAGGAACTTGACTTTGTTTCTCAGCTTTAGCCCTAACAACCTGCTTTGATGGAGGAATGTGTATGAAATCAGGTGGTTGATACTCAGCATGGGAACTCTGGGTTGTGTCAGAACCAACCAGCACAACATGAACATGGGATGCAGAGTACTGACAATGCAATGCCTATTTTATGTATCTATATTTATATATATAGATATATCTCACAGAGAGACAGTGTGCCCCCAGTCAAAGTGCTGGATGTACTACAAACAGAACAAAAAAGGCAACGGCAGAACCTTACAATTCAACCAAGTTATGGCACAGAAAAACAATAATTCCACAAAAAAATGTTGAGCAAATAAACACAAATAATTATTTACTTGGAGGAGGATAACTCACAGAAAGGCAGAATGAGTCAAGTAAATTAGAAAGAATTCACAAAGCAAAATTAGCCTGACAAACCTGTGGCTAGAAGTCAATCAGGGCAGTGCCCAGGTTCAGTGTCACTTCCCTGGGGGTGATGCTGAGCCAGGACAGTGACTCAGTGGGGATGCATCAGCCTGGACAAAAAAGCTCTCCCAGCCCACAGCTCATCAGACCACAGCTGTGCCCATGTGTACCCATCCATTTCTGGTCAGAGAACAACACTGGCTTTGTAGAACCTGCTGTTAGGCTTTGTGAGACATCCAGCTTTGTGGGGCTCTTTTCCCAGTTTCTGTGGTCAGCCAAAATGGCATCTGTTGTGCTGCTGCTCCTCTGCAGACTGTCAGAGATCTGCTGTGCATGCACTGCTGGTTGAAACAGGCAGCGCTGGACTCATCCCTGGGCATTTTGGGATATAAAAAGAAGGATCTAGTTCAATAAGAGTAAAAAACAAATTTGTCAAAGCTGCACAGGAAAACAAACCCAGTTGCACATTTTTGTGGATTAATTTATCCTACAGGCAACAGAAACATTCATGGTTTTTCTTGCTGCCCATAACACTGAAATGCACCTCTCTATTTGACATGGGCTCAGGATCAATGTGTCCTTCCATCTTCCCAGGAAATCCCAGAATCACACAATGGCTTGGAAGAAACCTTGGAGATCATCTCATTCCCAACCCCTACCATGGGCAGGGACACCTCTCACTAGCCCAGCTTGCTCCAAGCCCTGTCCAGCCTGGCCTTGGACACTTCCAGGGATGAAGCAGCCACAGCTTCTCTGGGAAATCTCACCACCCTCACAGGGGAGAATTTCTTATTATTATCCAGTCTAACCCTCTGGAGGGACAGGTTAGAATAGGGAACATGTCAGGTCAGGGCTCTGTGGTCCCTGACTACATCCCTGGAGGAGGGAATGGTGTCCCTGGACAGATGTCCTGCTCCTGCCAGCACACACAGGAGCACATTTTCTGTGCATCCCTGCTGCTGCTGAGGAAAGACTTGGAAGTGCTGTCTAAAACTGCACTTTTAGGAAACCTCAGCAGCTGCCCAAGGACAGGAGCTCACTTAATTGCTGTATCAGTGCATTCAGAGCTCCTCACTATCTCACCATCACCCCAGCTAAACACGAATTATCCATTTGTCCTTGGAAGCAGCCGTCCCCCTGCGCAGGGATTACAGCACTCCTGTGCCACATGAACCATGCACAGCTCTTTTCCTCCTGCTCCCCCCAAAGATATCATCCCCCTGCCTTTCCCCCAGTCACGACAGCTCCTTCTGTTCCATTTAGAACGTTTGCACTCGTTTGTTTTCCGTCAGACAGGCTTCAAGGCGCTGCATCCAATGACCTCTGGCAAAGGGATGGGAATAGCACACACTTTTATCCTGGCACCAGGCAGCAGCAGTGACAAATTGGTTTACTTTTCTGCGTGACACTGGGGGTTCTGTGTAGGGAAAGGGGGTTTATTAGCCTGGACTTATGCATCTGAAATATGCTGTGTAAACTCTCTTCTCTGATGTTATTTAAAATACGTATTTGGCCTTGTCTCTTACAGCCTTGACATGCAGCGAGTTTTGCCCAAATGGATGGAAGCTTCTGGTTGGAAATAAACTTGTTATCATGATATGCTGGGATTTTTAATTTTTTTTTCTTAAATTTAACAGCTAAATATAAATGTTCAGTTGTGTATGGATGTTATGTTAGAAAAAGGAACAGCACATACATCCACACTTTTCAGCACAAAAATATCCAGCCATTTACCAGAGAAAAGAGATTAGGAGGTGTGCACAGCCACAAACATTTCTCCAAGCCCAGGGGAACGTTTTGGAAAGAAAGTACTGTTCCCACTTCTCTCCTCCTAGAGCGGGCAGAAATAGCCCAGCAGATGGGGGATTCTGGGTGATTCTTGGCAGCACAAAGTGATAATAGCATTGAATTTGGTTTCACTGTGTTTTGCCAGCACTGCCCTGCCCTGCAGCTCAACCCCTTCCATGGGCACATCCACCTTTGGGAGTGCCCAGCAGTGTGGCAGAGGAAATAAAGCTGTGGAGATAACTTGTGTGGAATTCAAACTACTGACCCTCTCTGCACAGCCTGTGAGGCCTGCTGATAAAAGCCCTAACAGGTGGCTCCTGTTGTCTTTGTTATACTCATCACCAATTTAAAAATCAAGGAAAGGTTATAACAGTTGAGGTCTTTTCCTCAAGAGCCTGCACAACCATTTCCAAGAGGACACGTGTGCATGTGAATATTCATTTCCTACCCTGGCTGGGCTCCTTGCTGTGGTTCTGAGGATGCTCACAGTGCCCATCTCAGCTTGGTGCACTATCACCACACCATTTGCAGTGTTCCCATGTTGCTGCTATGTCCTGACCTCAAAGAGTCGGGCTCAATGCAGCCTCCTCAGAAAAACTCCATTTGTGTTCCCTCCTCCGCTCTCTTTTCTCCGTGGCTGATGTTATCTCCTGTTATCTTAATTACATGCTTTAAGGGTGCCTGCTGCACAGATCATTGATGGAGTTTGATGTTTGTTAATATCACACTGCATTATGAGAATCTGGTACATTAAGAGCTTGGTGTCTTTCCAAATTATTCTGAAGATATAAAAAAAAAGCGTTAATAAGCAGCCCACTTTAACTAATACAGACTAATAAGTTGGGAAGGCAGAGGGTGAGTTTGGGAACGTGTTTATTTGAAGGGTTTTAAGAAAATTATTTAAAGAGCCCTTGTACAAGACTTGCTGTTCAAGGTCAGGGTTTATTGTCAGGATTTGGATTAGTGCTGCTGGGGACAACAGACACCAATTTGTGGTCATATTAAGTAAACCTTCCCACTTGTATTTAATTTTCCCAAAACAGCAATTTGTCTTTAAATATGAACACTTATCTAAATCAGATACAGATGGTTGTTTTTATCAAATGAATGCTGTTTTATCACTTTAAAAGCTTTTGTTCTTAGTCAAGTGAAGGCAGTGGGCAGCACTCCCTTGTTTTTGAAAGAAGAGCATATGCTTTTTAATTTGAAATGTAGCACTAATAGCATTATCCACAGGGGTATAGGCTGTGCTATTGTGGATTGTGGATAATGCATTTATGCTCAAATATCCTTTATTCCCTCTTGAGTGAAAGAACTTAACAGCATATTGCATTATCATGCCATGGAGAATATAGTTTACTGCAAAAGTGAAATTTTTGACAGTATTAACTCTTCTTATAAGTCTGTGTTGAAAAAAACCCAACCCTCAACTTATCATGGACAACCAAAAAACACTGAGGGGAAATCTGGCGATGAGACAGACAAAAGCCAAAAAACCCTCAAAACTCAAAAACTGCCAGGCACATCCTTCTTTTGCCTTTCTCAGTCCCTGCTGCCTTCTCCCCAGAAGTTGGTGCTCGTGCCACAACGGAGCCACGCTGGGGGATGCAGCAGAATGGGGAGAAACAGGTTTGGGATACACAAACTCAGCCCACTTGTGACTTCCTGTGGCAAAATCCTTTTCCCCAGGGCTGGAAGACAAATGGTTTAATAACCCAGAATGCTGTGCTCTTTGCTTCAGCAAAGTTGACTCTCTGCATTCAGCCTCACTCACAGGTGTCTCCCACAACCTCCTGGGAAAATGCTGAACAAACAGAGATCGTGGCTCGGACGCCCAGGGCTGGCCTTGCATTGTTTGCTTTTTATTATAAAGCTTATCTAGCTCTGTCATATGGTTAAAAACTGGATCCTTGCCTCCAAGATAGCAGTGGGAAGGCAAGAAAAGCTTGTGTGCATTTGTCTTCAGGTCAGTTCTATAAAGGAATATACTGATGCAGCCCTCAACAAAAAATGCATGGGAGAAACTATCAGCAAGAGAGAGCAGGAGAAAGTCCTAACTTTGCTCCCATCATGTGGTTTTCTGGAAATGAAAAGGCTGGGCACTTCTCTCATGCTCTTTCACCAGAGGACTGGCTGTGCTCCAGTATTTATGTGAAGTGCTGGACTGGATCCTTCCACTCAGAGGCAGGGAGTGTGACCACAGCCCAGCTGGAGGGACATTTGGAAAACAAAATCAGGTCTTGCACCCTGTTCCCACCTGTCCCGGATCTTGGGATGTCCTGGTTAAGTCAGGGACATTAAGCCAAACCTGTTAGAGCCATCAACATAGAATGAGGTGAGAAAGGATGAGAAGCTCAATGAAATGAAGGTACCAAGGGGCGCAATGTCCAAGTGGGGCAGCAAAAGAGAAGAAAGAAGTTTTTGAAATGAAGCTGGACACTGAGTGTCCACTTACTGCTTTGTAGGAGGAAGCAAAGCAGGAATTCCTGCTGTCTCCCTGGAATATTTAGCTTGAACCTGCCTGTTGAGCATCAATTCCTTCAGACCTGGTTAGGACAAGACAGGAGGTCCATCCTGCAGCTCCGTGTGCAGGGTCACAGAGCAGAAGTGCTCTGCTGTCCATCACAGTGCTTATTGTGAAGCACAGAAATAGCTGGGTTTCTTCAGCTAAGGGAGGATTAATTTTACCCAGTTTTAGTCCTGTAAAAGTTTAAATGTCTAAGCAAGTGATCCAGACCTCTTGTACAGACTGTGAGGAGAATGGGAGGAATCTCCAGAGCATGAGTCACCTCTCCTAATGTACAGTGTCTGAAGTGGGTGGGATGAGTCATTCTCCAAAGGTAACAGTCTCTTTCTGGCTTAAATGACTAGTTAAACTGAAAGCCTAACTTCGTGGTGGCAGAAGTTAGCTATCTTCAGTGTCACCAGCATTTGTCTCAAGTTATTTCCACATTAGAGCAGGGTGAGCTGGCTTCCTTCTCACTTAATGGCACTTCAAAGGACTGTTTTGTGCTTTCTCCTGGAATCTGCACATCTTTGCCCTTCAAAAATGGTGCTGAAATGGTTTGCTCAAGTTTCATGGAGTCAGAGAAATTAAAGGCTGTTGGAAACAGAAAGTCACTTGACCCATCCCTAATCCACAGACAGAAAACTGCAGTTCAGTTTTGTTATTCTTAATATTTTCTTCTTTCAATAATATCTCCCAACAGTCAGTAAGAAAATTTCAGTTGTTTTCAATGGGCTTTGATCCAAGCCTGCAGAGAGAGCACTAGAGGAAATTCAGCTGCAGAGGCAAATCAACAGAGGGGAAAGGTAATGGTGTGAGAGAGCTAAAAGACGTAATTGTGAGATGAGGGGAGAAAGGGGAACAAAGAGAGGTCCTTTAAAGGCTGAGCAGAGGAGGAGCACAGAGGCAGAGCTCAGTGGAGAGGAGATCTGGGCACGGAGAGAGGGACAAACTCATACCCTTGAAACACGCATCTCTCCACCACTGCAGCATTACTTCAATTTGAAAATGCCTAACTGCTCTTCAGTTTAATCATTGCTGCACTTTTGGGTATAAGATGAATAATTAAGCCTGGGAGTAGAATACAGCAAGTGTTAATAGGGCAGGAGGTACTGCAAAGTCCTTATAAAAAGCTGTGCTTGCAGCACGAAGTGGCTGCTGCTCTCTGTGTCCCCAATCACGGAGTGAGGAGCAGGAAAGTACTAAATTAAATGAAGTGCATCTGTATCCATTCTGCTGGACTCTTTTCCCCCTGTGTTTGATACTATTTCTTGCTAAATAATACCCTGTCTCTAGCAAAGGCTGAACAGTGTAATTCTGAATTTTCCTTCCAAATCCAACCAGGACAGGGATCCTGCACAGCTCTTCCTTCCACGCCTGCACCTGAGGGCTCCCACAGGCACAGCCTTCTCCCTTATGTAACTCCATGTCTAAAGAAACTCTCTGGTGCCTTAAAGAGATAATTCAGTCTGAAGTGGCAGCATTGTGAAATTCATCCTCTCCGAGGAGCTGAAGATTTCTTCCTGTTGCTGCCCGAAGATCAGCATGAAGAAGTAAATGCCACTTCATGGTGTGAGAGACAACAATTAAACAAGGTCTGAGAAGACCTCCAGGATGACCCTGCTTGAGCTGGGAGGCTGGGCCAGGTGACTGCACTGTGATCCCTTCCAGCCTGACCCATTCTGTGAAGACACTGGGCCATGCACACAGCAAGAGAAGGCACAGCCAGGAAAAGTGGCTCCTGGGATGAAGTACAGTCATAAATCCATGTACAAAGCCAGTGATTGTGGTTTGCTGCTCTCTCTACTCTGCCCTCCATCTGGAGTCAACAATATTTCCCTTTCCCTTAGTATCCTCTTCCTCAGACCAACGAAGCAGCAGCCCAAAGGACAGCAGGTTGTATTTGAGTCACCCAAAAGTCACTGAATCCACTGAATTTCCCAGGGACAGTGTGCAGGGTGTTCAAATATTTGAATCACCCAAAACTCACTGAATCCATTGAATTACCCCGGAACAGTGTGCAGGGAGTGTTGTTCACTCCTCTGGGAGGTCAGACCAGCGATGCAATGCTCCTCTTTCAGGTCTTCATTTTCCACACACACCCAATTAAACAGAGCTGTGTACATTAATCAAATTAGGTAGGCAGGAAGAAAGACAGATTGTTATTTTTAAATCCTTGGAAGATGTTTGGGATTGGGAGGTCATAAAGTAAAGAGGGAGGTCAATAAATAGAAAGGAAGAAATTATTTTCAACCTTTGCAGATAAGGTATTTTTAGAGCAATCACCTGAAAGCTCCCTGAACTACACAGAGTGATAAGCACAGCTCAAACTGGCGGCTGCAGCCTGGCTCAGACCCACCTTCCCCGGCTTCTTTAAAGTGACTTTTCAGTGTAAGGACTTTTTTCTTTCCCTTTTTCTCCCATCTGAAGTCCTTCCTGCTCTCACTGAGGCACCTCAGAAAGTCTAGTGCTTGTATGGACATTTGAGGAGATTGCTAAGTGGGTATTTTTCCTCCTCTTTGATTTTTTTTTCATCCTTTTAATTTTTATTTTTTTTTTGGTCTCCTCTCCCCTTCACAGGAGGTGGAAGGATGACAAGCTGAGCTTCTCCAGGCCAGCAAGTCAAAAAAAACAAAACCAGAGAGGCCAGGAGGACACAGCTTTGGTTGGAACATCACAGATGGGGTGTC
Source organism: Pyrgilauda ruficollis (assembly GCF_017590135.1). Taxonomy (NCBI): domain Eukaryota; kingdom Metazoa; phylum Chordata; class Aves; order Passeriformes; family Passeridae; genus Pyrgilauda; species Pyrgilauda ruficollis. Next base: position 4,177,052 of record NW_024524822.1, read on the forward strand.
ACATGTGGGGCAGGAGCAGTGGCTCCATCAGAGGCAGAAGACCCAGGCAGAGCTGCCTGAGGGGCCTGGGTGTGTTTGCCAGTGGTGGGAGAGTGGAACATCACTGGATTTTTAATTTTCTTTTTGCACGCTCTGCCATACAGCTTCACCAATTACCCATGTCACACCTTGTCAGCAGGAGATGGGATCAATACCATCATTTTCACTGTCTGGACAACAGTCCAGGCAAATTTAGGTGCAGGAAAACAGCTTTGGATCAGGTTAAACTTAGGACAGGCCTCACACAGATATTCCTCTCTTAAGCTGTAGACAAAAGCCTGGGATGCAGTAACTATATTGTGTATAAAACACTTTTTTTGGCTCTCTACTTTTCTAGAAAGGGCCAGATCTCCAAAATAATTCAGCACAAACCACACTGTGCCATAATGTGTAAGCTGTGAATTTAAAACAGATCTTCTCAAAGGTAAGGGAAGATGTCTCAGCGTCTTCCTCAACCTGAATTACCATTTTTCCTGCCAAGATGCCAAGCTTTTGAATGTGTCAATATGTTGACATGTTGCCATAGTTTGGAGAAAACAATCATTTTGGAGCCATCTTCCCATCTGCTGTGTGAATTTGATTGTCTCCCTGCATCCTGCTGGCCACCTCACTGAGAGCCACGGTGCCTCTGCCTTCAGGGATTTCCAGAGTGAGGACAAGGAAAAGGAATTTTCTCCCTTTCAGGGACCAAAGTAAAGCATAGAAGATACCAAAAGATAAATATTTGACTTTGGAACATGAAAAAAAAAAAAAAGAAGAGGAATAGCAGCATCATGGGAATAAATCTCTTGGGGTGTCCTGCAGTCTGGATGTACATTTGTATTGCAAAGACAGGAGCTGGAGATGTGGTGTGAAAAGATGTGGGTTTTACAAGAAAATATAATGAGTTAAGAGACCTCTGGGAAATCACAGAATGTGTGTACACTTTATGGTTTGTGTAAAATTAAACGCTTTTTTTTTTTCCTTCAAGATATTGATCCTTGTTCTTTTATTATTATTTATTATTATCATTTCTTTTCTTTCACTCTCCTTTGATTATCCATGTCCTGGTCTTTCTGGTCCCTTGTTTGAATTGAGCCTCTTTAAGTGAAACAGGCCTATAACTCTCATCTCTTCTCTCTTATGCTCTGAATAATTATAGGTTTCCCAGGAAATCTGGCCTTCAGTAGAAATTTTGTAAAGGTTTTGAAAGATTTTATTAGAAAACACTTGGATCCTGCACAATTATCAGTTCTGAAAGGTGCTTTGCCCACCCCCTCCCGTGGAAGGGCTATTGATCATCTCACAAAGGCAAGGCAGGTACTCACAGAGAGAGGAGTTGAGGTTTGGTTGTCTTTTCAACATCAGTGATAAAATTGCATCTAATGTTCACCTCATTCACCTTAACTCCAGTGGTCTGCACTAATTAAGGTGAAGCAAGCAGTGCTGGTTAATAAAGAACACTGTAATTCAGCTTGTGCTGGGCAGTGATTGCGACAAGAGGAAAAACTCAATAACTGATTTAAAAGATGGGCTTTGATTACCAGAAATATCTGGGGCTTTTGTCCCCTGATTGCAGAGCACACACTGCAAAACCCTGCCACCATCAATGGCTCTAATGTGACACTCAAAATACCTTCTCAACCTTTCAAGTTGGGCTTCAACTTGTCGAGTCGTGCTTTAAAATATTGTAGATGATCCTCACAACGCTGTCTTCTGTTTTGCAAAAACACTGTTCTGCTTGGCCATATGTGCCACCATCCTGCTCCCAGGTCCTGTATCCAGAGCCATCACATCCCACACAGTAGCCAGCTCCTTTTGGAGCAGCCACCTTGTTCCCTCCAAGTTGCACTCTGCTGTGGTTTGCAGGAAATTTTGCTGCTAGGTCTATTTTGGATACCCATATGTCTGCCAGGTTTGGTTCTCTCTATCCAGGACAGTTCTTCCCCACTATCAGAACAGACTGTGCTCCTTCCTTCCCACCACACCCAGACGTGTCCTCTGTGCTGTGCCAGCAGGGCTGGGACACAACCCTGCTACTTCCACTGAGGTGAAAAAATGCACACACAGAATCATTTTCTAGAGCAGTGGCAAGAGCCAGTTTGGGTGAGGTGTGATGTATTGCCCTCATGGCTAATTCCCTCCCTGCATTAGCCTTGGAAATGTGTGATGGAGGGCAGCTTTTTCAGACTGCCTGATAATCAGGGTGGGAGTTGGAAATACAGAAAGCAACCCCATGGGGCTTTCACCCCCTGTGCCTGCCTGGAGCAGCACATTCCAGCTGTGTAGACAGGAGACAGAGCAATCAAGGATCACTCCTTCCCCCAAGCCTCTCAGGAGCACTAAGAACAGTCTACATGTACTCAGCAAGGCCGAGTTTTCACACCCCATTAGCCCAGATGGGATGAAGTTCACTTCTCAACTCTCTCTCTGCTGACAGAGCTGACCAATTCATTTTTCCCCAGCTGAACAGTTTTCTCTTACAGAAATGCAAATTCAGCAAAATATCATTTTTGTTGACATTTGTAATGGGAAATTATTGAAACACTTCATTTCCAGTTTAGCATTTGGCTGGTTCTGTCTCATCTGGCGTGAAGTAATCAAAACCCAGCCAGAGAAGCCCTTGCCTCTTAAATCATTCACAAAAACTTCTCTTCAAGAAGCCTGTCCTGAGATTTCTGAGATGAAACAAGATGGAAGGTTGCCTTTTATCCAAAACTTTGAGAACACTGCTTTCCATTTAACTTTAGAACTTCCCTTCTTGGAATGAAACTATTGCTCCAGAAATCTGCATTTCTAGAGAGAAAATGTGTCTTGCAGCAGCTGAATCACAGAAAGGATGGTTTGACTCAAGGCTTTTAAAGAATTAACAGTTGCCACAACAGGACTCCCTCTTATGCAGCCAAGGCAGTGCAGAGAGGAGTTGGTACAGGGAGTCCTGCGTGGTTCAGGCTTTTTATAGTGACAGATTTCTTTGCATAATGTATTTTGGGTGAAGCTTCAGGTTTATTTTGTACTGATCTGATGACAGGAAAGTATATGTTAAGTATTTTAAAGGAAAAAAAAGGAAAAGAAAGGTTTCTTAATCAGCTTATTACAGCCTTCCATGCCTAATAAAGCACTTATATGGCTGTAAACCTGGAATCCTACAGGAGGTTGCTGTAAAGTGACAGATTCAGGTCAGAGCTGTTCATGAGCAGCCAGATTGATTTGTGATGCATAACGATGGCAGAAACAGCATTATTGTTTTACAGGAGAGCACAGAGAGTTAGAATATGCCAGGGCCATTAGAACAGCTGGGTACCCTGGTCTGAAATACCTTGCCTCTGGCCAATGCCTGATATTTCAAATAAACTGGAGCTATTCCACAACTGGTGAGCTATTCCACAACTAGTCACACAGTAGCTGTGGATTTGGTTCCTTAGCTCCCTTCACCCTGGCAACAAAGCCTAAATTTCCCAGCTAACTGTTGCTCCTTTAGGTACAGACTTTGAAAATCACAGACATGGGATGCAGCTCTCTGCAAGAGGTCAATTTTCAGATTTTCCTTCCTTTCCCTCTGTCACTGCCAAACTCTGTGACCATGGGCAACTCTTCCAATATCTACTTCTGCCCTCTTTCTTGTTTTAAACAAATCCTTTTTAGAGCACGAGTTTGTCCTGTCTGTGTCATCTGGTTGGCTTTTATGCTATTTCTTCTTCTGAATTTGTTTGGCTTTATTTTTATTAACTGGATCCTGTAATAAATGCACAAGTAATGCTGACCTGAAGGAAATGCTGCTCACTCTATAAAGATATCAGAGAGGCATAAAAATACTTTCTGAATGGAATTATACTGAAATGGTGAAAGCAATGGCTCCTGTCCAACATTTCCAGGGGCAGCAAAAAAACACCCTAAAAACCAGATGAAGGACTGGTCCACCTTTATGGGACTGACCCTTGAAAACCCACTGGGAACTTCAGATGGTGCCACATGCATCTTCCTCTTAATTAGTGCTCTTCTGAGAGACTTTGTGACACCAGATCTCCTTTTTCTTCCATCTCAGTAAAATGCCAGCTCCTCTGGGGTCTTGGTGTGTGACTGAGGTCCCTCAGTGCTGCATCAGAGATATTATTTCTCATTAAGAAATGATGCAATCAGTGCTCATTTGGACACTGTGCCCCTCTCTGGCTGCTGGGTGCATGGTGATGGTTCACCTGGGGCTGGAAGGCTCTGTGCACCTTCCATCACAGCTGCCTAGGCTCACCTCTCCCAACCAGCTGCTGAGATGAACAAACTAATTCAGGCTGGGTTTTTGATCTTGGGACTCCTGGGCCTTTACAGCCCTGACATCTGGGATTCTCCTTGCACATTACCAGTTATTGAGAACTCTAAATTCCGGCTAAAATAATGTATGGGCATTATCTTAACTCTGAGGGGTTTGAACAGTCCCTTTGACTTTCATACATCTGCCACACACGTTCAGACCCTCAGTCATGCAAATCATCATGCTCAGCACCTTGCAGGACTGAGCCCTTCACTAATCCTCCTAAATCCAAGTCTATTGACTTTCAAAGCAACCCGCCAGGGTCTCTTATCTACATTTTCTGAACAAGCTGCTTGCTTAAGCTGAGCCTTTTTGCATTAGTCTTCAACCAGAGTTGATTTTGAGCAATGAACATGATTAGATTTTCATATCAAGAGGGAATGAAAGTCTGGAGATAGTTCACAAGTATCCTGGAGTGAGGCAGGAGTGATCTACCTTAATTGAGTAGCTTGTAAAAACACAAAAGGTCAGAATTAGTGTCTGAATCCAACTCAGGAAATATCCAGGTTTTTCTTTCTCACCCTGGAATGTATCTTAACAGAACCCTGAGTCTAAATGTCTTAGGGAAGTTTGAGAGCCAGATCTCAGCCCTTAGATGCCTGACATTTGTAGAATAGGATCCTGTCACCACATGGCAGAATGAGATTCAGTCCTAAACTATGGCACAACCCCACAAAGAGGGAGATGATGAATGCAGTCAAGGAGCCTGCTCCAGAAAACAGGTTGGAATAAGGATTGCTTCATCTCCAGAAAATTTCTGTCATGGGGGTCACTTCACCCCAAAATCAGGTGAAGACTCTCTTTCAGGCTGGACCTGAGCATTTGGGATGTCAGAAGTCTGAAACAAAGCCCACATCGTGTCTGCACATCGCTGTACATCTTTCTCAAGGTCAGTCACTGCCTGTGTGAGTGGGGCAGTCAGACACCAGGAACTGGCTATGGAAATAAAGCACACCTGGAATAACCATTCCCACACTGACTTTCTCCCCATCTTCACACAAAGGTCAGGCTTAGGCCTGAGACTCCAGAGAGATTCTAGCCACAGTTCTGTGCAGGCTTTGCCATAGCAAGTCACTCTCTGTCCTTTTTGGACTTCTTTTTCCCACCTCTAAAGTCAGAGCAGTCCTAAATTGACCATGTCTGTGGCAACCTTGTATTAATTCAGTGTTAGCCTAGGAATATACACAATGAGACTTGGACTGCCACGGAACCCTCAAAATGTAGATTAATAGATAAATTAATAGATCAATTAAAACATCAATAATATACACATATCAGAACTTAACCAAACCCTGCATCTAGAAGCACAGAAGGTGTAATTGTGTTTCTGATGTCACAGTCAGTCTCTTGGCTCCCTCACTTGAATTCAGCAGCACCAAAATCCAGGCATTCTTTCCTGTGTTCCTGGCAGCAGCTTTGAGAACTCCTGACCTTCAGCTCCCCTTGGCACACCCTGTTTGAGGAGATGTGTGAGCGTCTTGGAAAATCACCCCAGCTGAACTTCTCTTTCCTGTTCAAATCTATGTTCTAGACAACATGACTGACAGTATTAAAACCCAGGGCTAACTCAGATTCTCAAAAAGTAATACCCCTCCCACATTTGTCAGTCAAGAAATCTTTACCTAAAATTTCAGCCAAAAGGATTCAGTTGGACATTTTCTGCTGGAAGCTCTTGTGTAGTTAAAAATTAAGGTATCTCACAGAGATTTATCACTGGCAAAAACATCCCTAATAAACAAAAGGAGCTGGTGTGCTTTTCCCATTTCATTTTGCTTTCTTTTGTTCAGTTTGACTTATTTGACTTTTTCAGCATTAAAATATTATTTTAAGCTCTGCTTGCATGATGTGTGATATATATATATATATATATATATATATATATATATATATATATATATATAAATATCTAATGGGCTGGCTTTGTTCATCACTGAGCCAAAACTGAAACAGGGAGGTGATGAGAGACAAGATGGGCTGGGGGGGTGAAAGGAGTCCTCCCTGAGCACTGAGGTCAGTATTCCAATTTCTTTTGTGCCTGCCTGTATCTCTTCAGGGTCATCTCACCCAGATTTCACTCCTCCACAGATTCTGCTACCGTGGTGATTTTTTGCAGCTATACATTTTGTAGTTCTCCTGGGGAGGAACCCATGGCCTGTTTTTTTAAGGGCTCTACACAAGGTCAGATTTCCTTCTTGGCTTACGAGAAAGTGCTGGAGGTGGACAGGAGCTACCTGGAGATTGCACTGCTCTACACTTAGGATGGGGACACAGACATGGGTAACAGTACCTGGGGCAGTTCCTGGAGATGTCTTTAATATCCAAGGGGCAGAGACTTGGATAATTTGCCTTTTTTTCTTGTTACACTGAAGGAAGGTTTGGTTGAACAATGTATTTGTACAAAGCACCCTTCTTGCTCCAGTTAAAAATTCAGGAGGAAGGACTGAAGTGTCCAACAAAGCTTTTATATAGTATTTTAGTCCTCACTGATTTCCATATTTATTTAATTCACAGATGAATAATAATTCTGGTGACATTAGAAGATTTAGATTAAGGCAAAGAAATCATGAGGGTGAGATGATTGAAATGTGCGTTCTTGGACAAGAAGTCTATAATCTGACTGGCTCCAACAGGGTTAATCTATGATTTCAAATTTTTCAAGGTAGAAGGAACATGGAGATGCCTCCTCCATGACCTCCTTATGCCTTGTCTGCCATGTCTCCCTTCAGCCTCTCTCCAAAACACACACCACAGACCGTCCTCCTGTGTCTCTGCTCTCAGACTTGCAGCACCTCCTCCTTGTGCCATTTCCTCCTCTCAATGAGGGTGAATTCCTCAAGGGGAGTGCTTTAGGAGACAGAGCACAGAGCTGGGACTGGCACCCAGCGTGTCTCCTGCAGCACTGGGACTGAGCAGCCAGGCTGGGGATCTTGCTACACCCCTGTGCAGGAGGCACCATCTGCCAAATGTCCTCCTGAGCTGTGTTTTAGCAAGTGGGCTAAGGAGCTAAAAAGAACATCCCATCCATGGCAGCTGAAGTCCATCACAGCTTGCTTACAGGATTCTGGCTCTGAAGAGAGGCTGGGCAAGTGGCCAAGAAGTCTTTCTTACTTGCCCATGTTTCTCTTTGGGGAAAGGGATTCCTGGTTTAGCAGGAGATGGTTTTAGGGAGCAGGATGGCTTTAGGGAGCATTGGAGTTCCCTCATCCCAGGTGAAGCCCACCCAAGAAGATGCAAACTCCATAATTGGATTTGCAGGGCCTTGGGGCTGCTCTTGATGTCTTCGAGGTCTCTGGCACAAGCTTTGCCAGCTCAAAAAGCAGCAGATCTCTTGTGTTCTTCCACACAAGAGCAGCCAGGCTTCCTGGGAAGGGAAGGGGAAGAAAAAGGGGAATTATCTCCATGCTGTATCTATTTCTCTGCTTGTTGCCCCCTCCCCTTTCTTGTGCACCTACTTCTCATCCCTTCAAGAGGACATTTCTGCTCCAGCATGTGCTTGTTCCTGGAGCTGTGCAGGGGTCACTGGGCCTGACTGGGGGGTCTCTGGGGATGTGCCCTTTGCCTCTGAGGAGGCCAAAGCTGCTGAGGTCCAGATTCTTCCTGATGATTCCATGTGATAGCTAATTAATGGCCTCCCCACGTTTCCATGGCAACTCCATGCTGTGCTCTTAGCCCTGATCCAAATGGACATTCTGCACACTCCTGAAGCCATAGCATCAGCATGTTAATAAGATTTGCTTACGTCTTTTGCTTTCTACCACACCGGCTGGTGAGTCTAAATTTGAATAATTTTAAAAGAGCAGATTTCTTAGGAAGCTCCCAAGGAATTTCTGTCACGTGACTGGAGGAAAATGGTCCCAGAAGTCTTCTGCATCTGAAGGGAAGCAGGATTCTGCCCTACCTGCTGCTTTTTCCATGCTTTGGCTTTGGGACACCTGGAATTGACTTTTCTTTTTTTTTCTCTGGGTTATTTGGAAGCTCCAAGCTTTCATGTAGTGCCTAATTTAATGACAGCAAGGGACAAGTATCTGTCCTGAATTGGTAGGAGCATCTCTATTAGCTGAGCTGGACAATCTGATGGATTGCTCCCTAACTCCTTCTCATGCCAAGGAAGGAAGCTGGGTTTTGTTCTCATACAGTCAGAGAATGGTTACTCTGACTTGAGAGTTTGAAAATCCCTTTTATCATTAAACTCTACAACAGTGCCCACTGATCATGCAGGTTAGGGGGTCGAGCTTTATGGTGAAGGGGTTCTGTGGGTCCCACCTAATTCTGCTCTGTTAATTGCCCTCCATTCCAGTCATTGTCTTGTCAAACACATTTTTATGACCATCATTTCCTCAGGAGCCCATTAACCCCACTGGAGCACTGGCATGGCCTCTCTGGGGGTCTGAACTGCTTTCTCTTGCTGAAACAGATGTCACATGCCTCCGCATCTCCTATTGCCTGCAGAACAAATTCCCTAAACCAAACCTGGGGGATGTTTCTGGATCTGGCTGTCACAGACTACCCCTTGCCTGGGGAAGGGCTTTTGGGACTGGGCAGTGGAAGCAGAGCATGTGCCCTGTTTAATTTATTTCCTAGCATCAAAAGCAATCATCCACATTTGATCGGCTTGTTTGGGTTATTTTCCATTTTCTCAGTGAGCCTAAAATGGTGGTAGAGCTGCCAAACAACTTCATCTTCCCTACCTTGAAGGACATGGGAGTTTCTTCTTGACATTTTTGCTGTGTTGCTTCACAAAATTTGATGTAGCCATGTTGGAACGTGGCTGCACTTTGTGGTGTTGGTGTGCCATCATTTCCAGATGCACCATCAGGTGCTCTCAAGGTCAGTTCCATATGCTGACAGCATGTCTGTGCCAAAACTCCTTCCCTCTCCCTGCACTGTTCCCCTTTCCCAACCATGGGAATGTCACCTCACGTGCCTCTCTCAACTCCATGCCATCCACTTGGTTTTAAATCCAGCCAGGATTTTATGTTGTGTTGGCACCCAAAACCTTGCTTAAGGTTTATGGAGTTGCCCCCACTGCTGAAGGCAGTAAATGCTGGGGGCTGCTCATCCCAAGGCATCATTAAAGATACATGAGGGCAATTGATTTGATCCCCACCAGTGCCACAGACACCAGGCAAGATTTAGGTAATGTGCTGCTAGTTACCCACGAGATCTGAGATTTAATTGCAGCTTCTTTGGCTTCTACTCACTAGACCTGGATTCTTATCTCAAAGGAAAGAATTTATCGAATTAATTTCGCTCTGTGTTGGCACGGTCACTATTCCCAGCCATGAGCAAATCCCATCATTGCATGCAGGCTGCAGCTCAGGCAGCAGTCAGTATTTTTAGAGCTATAACCATAGTTCTTTCAAGTGTCAGCTCTTTGGGTCATACATGTAATTTAAACAGTACATTTCTATTCCCTGCTTAGATGGATGTAACTGTCAGGAACATTATTTCTACTGATAATTACAAATTTGACATTCATTTCCCATGAATACTCTCTACTATTTGCTTAAAACTCACCTCCATGCATACGATTGCTGCCAAATGTTCTCTTATCAGAAAGCTGAGGCAGAAATGTCACATCTATAAAGAACACTCTTGGAATAGTAAGGTCTAATATGATTTTCTGCTACACAAAGCAAAGACCAAGCAAATGGAAAACAAACAGTGGGAAAAATGGGTAGCCCAAGGCCTCTTGTGTGGACTGACCATGTGAAAGAGAGATCTTGATACAAGGTAGGGAAAAAAAGCTACTACTAAAGGAAATATCCCTAAAACATCCTTGCTGTTTAATTCACCCAGCTCTTCTTCTGATACCCATTCTTGGATAGACAGACTTTGGTGACTAATCCCCCTTTTTGGGGTTTAACTGATTATCCAAATTGCTTTTCTTATGCCCTCAATTGGTAGCTCAGCAGGAGAGTTCAGTGAATGTATATTTTCCTTAAGGTATCCAGTTCCTTCTCAGGAAATTTGGATGAGAACAACCTAAATCATAAAAATTAAACGTGAGACCAGCCTTAATTGCCCAAGCCCCTGGTGCCACATGACCAACACTACAATGCATGAACTGATGTTACTCTCAAAATCTCAGCCAAAGTCTTCAAATAAAGTCAAAATTCCTGCAAGACTATTTTGAACTCAGTTGAATCAACATGTTAAGTCTTGAGCCAGACCTGAATCTTGATCTTTGGATCAGGACTGTGCCCCTTGCTCAGACCTGTTTTCCCCAGAATGTTTCTCCACCTCTGGAAGCCATCAGGATCAGAGATTTATTTCTCCCTTTCTGGAGGGCAGGAATTCCAGTCTCTCACTAGCACTTCTCAATCAACTTCATCTAAAAAAAACAGTGAAATTAAGAGAAAACACCTCACTACTCACCTCCCACAGTGTTCAGACTTCATCACCCAGCTCAGATGATCCTTCATTCACACACTCCATTCAACATCCTACTTTTTGTTTAAATCCAAACACGTCCCCACACATTCAAAAAATTTTACCCACCTTTTGCTTATTTTAGTATTTTTTTTTGTTTTTGATAGCTCAATTCTTTTTAATTTGGCTTTATCCTTGCAAATTCAGGATAGGTTTGGTTGTTGTGCTCTTCCCTCCCACCCCTCCTTTTTACTAATTTTGCATATATTTTAATAAAATGTTCTCATATATTTGCTGTATTTTTTTTTTTTTTTTTTGTGGACAAAGTGTAAGTGAGACAAGGATATTATTCACAGCCACAGAAACATAAGAAAGTAAAAAGGATTTTTTCTTTTCCCAGTGAACAAAAATGACCTATGTACCCTTCAGTGTCTCCAGGTTTCCTTGGAAATGTATTCCCTTGCATTGTGCTTTAGTTTTTGTGGTGATGAGGGTTACCCAGTGCTACTGGAAAACCCAGCACCAGAGGCAGAAAGACAAACTCAGCTTTGTCTTTGTGATTTTGGCTTTCTCTGCTTTAGGAATATGTAGAAGGGCCTGAAAGATGAGTGAGTGAAGATTTACAGGTGCTGCTCCTTCTCTGGCACCACTGAAGGCAGCACCAGCCCAGTGTGGGGCACAAACTGCAGGACAAGCTAAACAACCCAACACATCCCATTTTCCAGCATCTGCTGAGCCTCTACCTCTGGTGAAATGTCTTCCAAGATGGAAATCCCAAAGTGAGGACACCTGAGCCCTGCACCCACCCTCTACCTTTTCTGTGTGGTCTCACCAAGGAGGGATCAGTTTGACTCCCCAAGGGCGGCCATCCCCTCCTGTCCTCCAGCAAAGCTCAGCACAGGCTGCGGGAATAACTCAACATAAAGCTGGCATAAATCTCAACAGAAGAAATATCTTTTATCTTTAACCATTTACTCCCACTATAGGAATAATGGTAGCTCTTTTACATTTACATATAACTCTTGTTTGTTTGCTTGTTTGCTTAGATTTTTTTTTTTTTTTGTATGTCTCTTTGTCTTGGCACCTGCATAGCAGAAAACTTGACAGTTCAGTACAGAAGTTTGCCCCTCTCTCTGCTCCTCCCTTTATTTCCTCTGCTGCCTCTGAGGACTCGCAAGCAACACCCCCAAGGTCAAGAGAGAGTACGGTGTTACCCTTTTATGACGGATTATAGAAATAACAAACATGCCTGACAGTCTTATACAGCTGCTAGAACGGGTTTAGTTTTCAACAAATGAAGAATTTCCTCTTTTTTTTCCTCTTTTGTATATTAATTACATTTTACAAATCTTATTTTTCCCCTTTTCTTTCCCCCACTTTTACTTCTTCCTTTTTACTTTTTTTTCTCTTTCTCTTTTTTCTTTTTTTTTTCTTTTTTTGGTTTTTTTTTTTTGTTTGTTTTATTTTTCTGTTTTTTTATACAGCAAAAGGATCAATCACCAAAGTGTCCATTGCTAAGTCCAGGGTTAGCAGAGTTTGGCTGTCATCTGGTCGGACTGTTTGAGGATCTCGGTGTTGTACAGGTCCAGGGCGTGGTTCACTCGGATGATCTCGCTGTTGGTGAGCTTCAGGCGGTGCTTGAGCATACAAGAGAACAGATCCAGCTGGGGCTTCCCCGGGGCCACCGGAGGCGCCAGGCGGTTGATTCGGTCCCGAATATCCAGCAGCAAGAGCATGACGGAGGAGGAGGAGTAGAACTGCCCGCCCTGCGTGTAGGACTGGTTGACCTGCTGCACCGCGCTGCGCAGGAGGTCCGCGTTGAAGCGCAGGCTGTAGCCGTAGACCTGCACGTCTGAGATCTTGATGTAGAACTGGCGCTTGGTGGGGTCGGAAAGGTCCACGGGCCCTTGGCCAGTCTCGTTGCGCAGGAGGGAGGGCAGCCGAGTCCGGCTGCGTAGGTAGATGTGGACGGTCTCAAAAAAGGTTTTCCACCGGTTGCCCAGCAGCAGGGTCCAGTTGTAGCACTGGCTGTTTTGGAGGCGGATTTTCTCCCAGCGCGGGTAGCCGTACTCCCCGAAAGGCATGTTCCAGCCCTCGGAGTGGCTCCCGCTGAACGGGTTGACGTAGACAAAGAACATGGGGTCCAGGCTGCTGTTGCGCATCTGGCAGATGCGCATGGAGATCCCGATCACCATGTGGATGAAGTCCATCCGGTTCTTGTTGCTCTTCAAGGTGAGGGACATGCGCTTGCGCCACCGCGGGTCGAAGAAGGTGTCCAGGCGGATCTCGTTGCTGATGAAAGTGGTGTGCACGTACAGGCGGGAGTCCATCTTCTGCAGCAGGTACTTCAGCTCCAGGTCCTGGAAGTCCAAGTCCGTCTCAAAGCTGATGAACTGCTCGCTCCGCTCCGAGTCCACGTTCTGGGGCTCGCAGCGGCCTCGGTAAAGCTTGTAGCCCTTGTTGCACGAGCCGCAGAGGGAGATGTTGGCAAGGCTGCACATGGCACAGCTGTTGTTGCCCCCAATGATGCAGGGGATGGGGCGCTGGCACAGACTGGTGCCACCGTGGCAAACACAGCTCCGTTGGCTTTCCAGAAACGTCCCCCAGAACCCGTTCTCATTGCAGTAGAGCAGGGACTGGACTCGGGTAAGCCATTCCTGTATCGTCCTGCAGGTGAGGAGAAGGAAGAATTAGCACTGTAAGGCCTCACAGGGACTTGGTGTTGGCATCTTGCTGGAGCTACAGTGTTTTCAGGGCAGAGCTCTCAGAACATCGATGCCCTGCCGTGGCTTCTGGGAGCTATTCCAGTCTATTTCTAGACTGAATCTTTCATCTGCTGTTTACTCCTTTGGTGATGAGCAAAATCCTTCCAAGAAATTGCTACCAGGTAGAAATGCTCACCTGAGCTCTCTCTCTTCAATCTGCACTAGGAGCCAAGACGGGCACTGTGTCCTGCCACGGATCCCAGCAGGGCCACAGTGACATGGGAATGGAGCTGATAAAGCCATGCCAGAGGGGGCTATCAGGACATCACAAGGGCAGCAGAACTCCCAGGCTAGCAGGAGAAAACTGCTCTTAAGGTCATTGGCAATTGGCCCCACCCTCTAAAAAACAAACCCATAACAGGACAAGGCAAAGCAAACAGCAACCTCTGCTTATGGTGCAGAGCTCAGAAGAGTAGAAAAGAGGGTAGAAGCCAGGATGCACAGAGACAAAGCTGCTAAAACTATTCCTCCTTAAAATCCCCAAAAGTCTTCTGCTAATAATCACCTCTTGAAGTCACTCTCTTAAAATCAGCCCCACTCACCCACCCCTGAGCCCCACCACTCCCACAGCTACTGGATCAGCACTTTCAACCCCACATCCTGCAGCCCTGGAACGACTCCTAGAAAATGACACCGCAACCCACATTCACTTTTTGCACAACCCACTTCCATGTTGCCTTGTTTCCCCCTTTCCTCCCTTCCCACTGCCCCAGGAAAGCTGGGTACAGCAACTCCTTTCTCAGCAGCCTTCAGCAGAACCCTGTGTGCAGCCGCTGCTCCCTCCCCTCCACCTCCCCCCTGGCTAATGAATACTTCATTGTCTCCTCTGGGCAAAAAGTTCTTGGTAGTGCTGCAGTGAGAGGACTGGCTAATGACAAATTAGGATTCAGCCCCTGTAGAACAGGAGGAGTGATTATGGACAGAGGCTCTCAGAGCTGGATTAGTGAAATTCATGGCACCTGCATCGCCTGACCTCCGAATAATCATTAAGCTGTAGGCTGTATCAAAGAAGGCATTAAATGATACAGCAGCAAAGAACAGCAAGATGATTAGGGGGAGGGAGTGAGTGGAGCGATGAGAGTGTAAAACAGAGGAAAGCACTGGAAGGAAAGAAATAATCAAGGAGCAGAAGCAGAAAGGTTGGGAAAGAAAGAGAGGAAAATGTGCAGGTAAAATGAAAAATGAGAGAGAAACACGGTGGGCAGGAGTAATGGGTGGAGAAAGGGAAAAACTGCAACAGCAACCACTGAAAGAGAACAGGCAGAAATGAAAAGCAGGAAGAAAAGGAGTAAAAAGAAGGAAAAAACAGGGCAAGGAAAAAAGGAAGGGCATTAGAAGAAAAATTCTGAAGTGTTGGACATGTGAACAGACAATTTTCACATTCTTCCTGTGGTACAGGGCTCCCAGGGTCTCTTCCCCCTATTCCCAGCCAAGAGGAGCTCTTCTGCTGGCAGAAAGAACAAGGTTGGCTGAGGAGCTTGGGAGCAAGGCAGTGACCTCCATAAACATCTGCTGTAGAGGGAGACAGTGACAGCCCTGGTCCCTACAAAGTGCACAGGGCTCCTCTTAATTCCTGGGACAGCTCTGCCTCGGAGGGGAGGGGACAGCACAGTGCAGTGTGGCTGTAAAACACAGCCACAAGCTGACAGCAACAAGCATTTCCAAACCATCCCAGGGGGCTGAGGCTGTCTTCTGCTCACAGGTGAATTTTTGCTCACTTTTCAGCAATCTGAATCTTTGTGCTTCCTGTTTGGAAAGCCAGTCAAATGCACCTGGATTTGTTCAGTGCTGGACTGATGCTTTACACAGGTTTTAAGTGTTGATAATGCCCTGAGTTGCTGGATCAAGGACCACCATAGGAATGGAATAAATTAGAGTCAGGTGATCACATTCTGTCCATTTTGGGTGTCTTCTGGCTTAAAAAAAATTACTGGATAGTTCTGTCCTTCTTTATACTAACAGCCAGCAGAACAAAATGGAAAAGAAACCTCAGATGATATCTTGCAATGGACACCAGTAAATTTCCTGTTCCCCAGATGACCTTTGTGGAGGATGGATGGGAGGTTGTTTGTTTGTGTGTGTGTGTCTTAGCTTTCAGCAAAGACACAAGTAGGACTAAAAAAACCAAGAAAATGAAACAGGAGACTACCCACCATCTGCTGATGGCAGCAATAAAGGATGTAATTAAATAAAAATGCAGAATCCAGGGCAGAGCTGAGCATCAGCTACAAATACGACAATGGGAAGTGTGAGAGAGAAGTGAAGTGTTATAAATTACCCCATTTTTTCTTGCAACTGGGACAGGTTAAGAATATACACAGGACCAGCCAAAGCCCTTCAGCTGACAGGAGGTAACTTTTTAAAACACACCCCTGTCATGGCTTTGTACCTAAGAGGTGTCAGAGCAGGAGGATGCTGGAAAGATCCACTGTTGAACAGCTGGAAACCTGTGCCAGAGTAGCCATTGTTCTTCATTTAAAATATTCTCAGGGAGGTGGTGGGAATCCCCACCCCTGGAGATGTCCAAGGAACGCCTGGATGTGGCACTCACTGCTCTGGTTGGGGCGACAAGATGGGGATCAAGCCCAGGTTGGACTCACTGAGCTTGGAGGTCTTGGCCAACCTCAATAATTCCATTATTCTAAAGTGAAAATAAATATGACCTGCAGGCCAAGCTCTGAGTGAGAATTACTTTGCAGTGTTTTCTGACTGTTGCTCACTGGACATGTGGCTCCCTGGCAATGCTGGGAACAGGGAGCCAGACAGATTTTTGGGTTTTATTTGCAGGAAAAAAGGCAGGGACTTAAATAATTTCCTTTGTAAACACACTTTTCACTTTCCAACCAGCACTAGCTGCTCTGGGGGTACTGTTGGGTTTTCTGTATGGAACAGTGCAGTAAAAAATGCTATTTTTTTCCTCAGCAGCTGTGAGATGTATTTTGGCTGCAAGCCAGAACATGTATAACCCCTCTCTCCATTGGATGTTATTTCTATTTTACATCCAGTGCTTTAAAATAAAATCACAGGTGATCATTCGACATCAAAGTTTTATTAACTGAGGAGTGGTCTCCTTTTTCAACCAGCAGACTTGCCTCTGTTTTAAACCTGTAAACTTTCCTGGATTTTGACAAAAGAAGTACAGAACAAATATATCAGTATCTATATGTCTATACCTATATATTTATATATTGATATATCTAGATATTTATCTATATTTCTATAGATAAAATATAGATGATAGATATATAGATATATAGATGTATAGATATATAGATGTATAGTTTGTTTTTTTTTTTTTTTTTAATATTTCTGTCTCCTTAGCCATTGCAAAGGGTCATGGAGAATCAGCCTAATTGCCAGAATCCCTACTCTTCCTTTCTTATCTTCCTTTTGGAAACACCAACTATTCCTTTCCCTGAGGACAATCAACTGCAATCTCGTTTGTTTTTTTTTTTTTTTTTACATTGCCTTTGAATGTATAATGCAGGCTTACAATTATGTGTATTAAAGAGAGAGAGGCTTGCTCTTAATAGAACCATGCCATCCTTTCAAAGCCACTGGCATTCTTGATAAGCCTCTGTCATTCTGTACAGCAACAATTAGAAAATGAGAGTATTTCCCAGCTCTGTGAGGAGAATGATGGGCTGCACCTCTTCCACTACACAGCTCCCACCACACTGCTCCCCTGCCTAGCTGCAGATGCAGAATGACAAACAAGAAAAGAAATTATAATATGCCTGCTGATGTTGACTTAAACAAATCAAGCACATCAGTCAGTTAAAAACCCATCTGCCATCATCCATTCCACCCTCCTTCCCCCACATTTCATTGTAGTAGTTGGAGGCTCCCTTTCTGCTTGGCTGGGTTTTTAAAATAGATGATAAATGCTGAAGACATATTTGTCTGAATCTTTTGGAGTAACATGGTCGGATGGAGATTTCCTCACTGCTGCTTCACTTTGTTGTTATTGTTGTTAAAAATTCAAAAACAACTAAAAATTCCACCTTGGACATGCCTGTGGCTCCTCCAGCACTCAGCCTGGTCAGAACAGCTCAGCCACTTGGCAGGGATGGGCCAGATTTAGGAAGCTCTCCAAAGACTTTATTTCATAATCTCTTACATTTAATAGATATTTCTCCTCATCCCTAGTAAGTCCATCAAATTTTTGTCTAGAAACATGAGATTTCTTGGTAATTAAAGAGGTGTTAAGCCCTGGAAGGGTTTTCTGAGCTGCACTGTGATGAAATGAAAAGTCAGCGTGCTCAGCAGCCAGGGAGCTGGATGAGAGCTGTAGACACCAGTCAGTCTGTCAATTTTGTCTTGAAACAGAATATTTAGGTAATGAAGGAAGTGGACAAACAGTTTCTCTTCAAATATTACCTTGGCCTGACCTTTCCAAGAGAAGCATGGAAGAAAAGGCACTCAGACTCATTTTTTTCCCCCAACATTTTCCATATTGCTTAGTCCAGACAATGTAGAAAGACACAGCAAGAGATGTTTATGAAAATCCAGAAATGTAAGTCTCTAAAAATGACTTGAAGCAACTCAGCTATGGGTTAGGGCTAAAAGGAGCCAGCAGGAGGGGATTATTAGATATCAATAATTGCTGTAGCAGTAATGGAAAATCTGCTCTCTCCACCTGTAATAACCTTGCAAGGCTTCTGCTCAGTGAGGTTTTACAGGTTCACGCTGCATCTCACAGCAAAAATGTGATATATTCCAAGTGAAACTAAAGCTTCTCCTTTTACTCTAGAGATATTGAGGAGCACAATGCAAAAATGGGCTGAAGCACCTTGTGCTCCACATGTCTCTTTTAACTGCAAGCAGAGGCTGAAAGCTCAGCTGTGGATCTTGAGGGAAATCCACAAAAAAAGCAGCTTAGTCTGCAGAACAGACTAAACATATTCTTGCAGAACTTAAAGAATAAGTTATGCCCTTTCCCCTGGGTAGGTAAAACCACACAGAAGGGATATGAATGTAGTCAGGAATGTGAAAAAAGTTACCTACACCTCCAGGAATTTCAACCCACTCCCAGATTTTATCCTTTCCCCCAAGCATCCACGCCAACACCCCCTACATCCAAACACTCCTGTTGGGAGTAGTCCCAAGCTCAAGCTCAGCTCCACCAGCCCCTCAGCCCAGCTCCCCCACGCCTGAGGAAGGATGGAGGTACCTTTCCCTAGGCAGCTGGTGGTTAGGATTGTGCCGACACCGGACACTGAGGCCAAAGAGTTTGCGGGCGGTGCGCTGGATCTTCTGGCGCTGGGCTTCCAGCGAGCTCTGCAGCAGCTTGTAGCGGTTCTGCAGGTCCCAGTCGTTCCCCCAGTGCTGGTGGATGCTCCCAATGGTCAGGAAGTGGTTGCTAGGTAGCCTTTTCATGAAGGATTTAAACTCATCTGGAACACACACCAAAAAATGGGGAGAAATACGGAGGTTTCTGAGCTGTGACAAAGGTTTTATTAGCAGGGTGGAGAAAGAGCAGAGATGACGAGGCCATCAGCTCTGCCAGGGGAAGGTGATGTCCATTAACTCACTGCTCTGTCACTCTGCCCCAGGAAGCCACTAATTCCATGGCTGTTGCTGCTTCCAAATAGGAAAAAAAAACCCCTATAGTGAATATCAAGGTGAAACAACACAATTAAAATGTGCATGGTGGAGAAAAAAAAAAAAAAACAACAGAGAAATTTCCTGGAACATGAGGTGATAGTCTAAGGGTTATAAACAAAAAGCTGGGAGTTGCAATCATTTTCAGTTAAAGAGTTCTCATTTGCAGTTTTTTTCAGCTGGTCCTGAAATGCTGTTTGTTGTTGAAGGCAAAGCATTTTGCTGTGTAATTAAAAAAAAAGGGGGAAAACAAAGCTTTAAAAATTCCCCAGAGGAAAGGTTTGGATGCTGTTAAAATGTCCTGCTTTTGCATTTTTTAAAAAGAACATTCTGATTCTTACCTCTCATTTAACTCCATTTGAAGTCAAATGAGTTGCATTTTGTAATGAGGAAAATAAAATAAAATAGTTTGCAGGGCTCGGGTGAGAACACAAGGTGTCAATTTTAGCCAAAGAGAACAAATCCAATTGATCGAAAAATATATTGTTCAGTGTTGCTGTTTCCTGTGTTTGTTGTTTTTTGATCACTTTATTTCCATTTTATTTTGTTTGATAATGAAAAAAACCCACCGTTATGCAGGGTTTGTTTGAGGTTTTTTGTTTTTTTTCATCACATTCAGATATTCTGATACTGTTTCTGTTTCTGATCAGCCCCTCCTTCCTACCTGAGAAGGGTGGTTTGCTCAGACTCTGATTACCCAGCTGGGATATCCTCAGATGAGGAAAAACCAGATGGTTCCAACTTTCTCAGGGGAAAATAACTCAATTTTTGATGCTAGAAAACCATATTTGACACAGTGAGACCTTGAGAAATGCAATGAGTGGGACAATAAGAACTCCATCAAATGCAATAACGACAAGAGCAATGTTTTGTACCAGGAGAGAAAAACCCCAGGTGTCAGCACAGGCTTGGGCACAATCAGCGGAGGAAGGTCCTGGGGGCTGAGGTGGGTCAACATCCTGTTCTCACTGGAAAAAAAAAACTTCATACTGGGCTGAATCCTGGTTGGGGAAGTTGATATTCACCTTTTCTTGGCACTGCTACGCCTGGGGAATCCACCTAAAAGGGATGAACAGAGACTGGGAGGGCAGAGCTGAGGGACACCCAGGTGCTGTGAGCACAAGTTCTGCAAAGTCAGGGGTGGGGAGCTGCACTGGTGTCATTTGGTAAAGAGGAGGACAAGGGATATTTAATTACAGCAAAAGGTATTCACAGATATGAGCAAAACTCCTCTTTTGAGAGACAGTTTCCATAACAAGGAGCAATACGCAGTTTGCAGCTTGAGAAATTAAAATGATTTACTGCAAAACTCCGTCACTTGGAGGTAATGCAGTGCTGGAACATGATCAGAGATGTATAAAAATCTCTCATTTTAGACTCTGCTAGACAAAACCAAGGCTGACTTGACCTAGTGCTGGCTGTGGTCCTGCTTCTAGAGGGAAGCTGGGCTAGGACCCTGCCATAAACTTCCCAAACAAGTCAACAAGAAGTATAGCCGTCTTTTCCTCTACATTGTCTGCATTATTTCTGATCCTTTCCCAATCTTTTTTTTTTCTTTTTTAATTCCTTCATCCTATTTTCAGAAGGAAATGAAGAGCTTGTAAAGGCTGACATCTTTTCAAATAAAAAAAAGAAATAATCCATAGAATTAATGGAAAAAATCAGATAATTTAAATCCTATAGTACAAAGTTAAAGATATTTGCATAACAGATTTCCTATTATTCATCAACTTGCAGTTCATGCTCACTGCCTAACAAAGGATATCTGTACATTAGTCAGTCCCATCCTGACATGGATGGTAAGTGGATGTTCACATCCTACTCATCACATGGTGTAACCGAGCTCCTCATCAAAATAATCATCATCTCTGCACTACCAACATCCGTGGGACATCTGCTTGTCTCCTTTCTCCCCCAAAGATAACCAAGAGATTTTTTTTTTTAGTCATCCCTCAGGTTTTCACTCTGTTTTTAATGCTGCTGCCAGTGCCCTTCTCCTCCCCAGACCTGACTCTGTTCTTTTCCGTGGGCCTCTGAAACCACCATCAGGTATAATTGCTTCTGTTGACCATGCTGATTACTCCGGGTACCTTTCAGCAGTAAAAGCCTTGCATTTGCTTCCCGCCCCTTATAAATCAATTTCCTCAAAAGCCTTTTTGTGCAGGAGCCCAGGCTCTTTTCCCTGTGATGATGAATGTGGTACATTTTTCATCAAGACGGGCGAGGCAGGAATTTCGGTGCAGTGTGCACATTTTGCTACCGCAGTGCAACGTTGGGGGAAAAACAAATGAGCAGCAAATCTGGCAAAACAAAAGCTGGATGGGATTGTTTAAAATTAGGGTGATGAAGAAAAAGAAAAGTACTTTAAAACCAACATAGTTTCTTCATTATTTATATTTATTTACAACTCTGCCTGGAAGTCAGTGGTATGGATGGGGATATTCCCTGTTTCTGGGAATAGTTCATTCTTAACCCTGAGAATTTGCAATTAATTAACAAGTCTGTTTGCATTTGTGGTTATTTTATTCCTCTGCACAGCAAACCTTGCTGACGGCTGGAACTACACCTCCCATGATGCAGCTTGGCCCCTCTTTCTGCTGAGTCACCCCATCCCTAAGGCAGTGACTCAGCAGAAGGTGGCACCACGGGGAATTGACAGGTCAGACATCTCTTTCACAGATGAAATTTTCCTTTTGCCAGTGTTAAAAAATTTAAAATCCCATTTACATCAGAAAGCAATAGTCTTGAATAAACAAAGAGATTAACTCCACCAAATGACTTAATTAAAAGTTGGCATTGTTTTTAATCCACAATCACTGAATTTTTTGACCAGCCATTCTAAAATGCCGAGAATAAGGCAATGTTATTTTTCTCAATTTACCCACAAGCAGTGAAGCATAGGGCTAAAAAATCTCCTGAGCTGATTCAAAGCAGTTTCAGTTCACTGCAGCCTCCTTGACTTTGAAGATACTATTCCAAATCACAGCAACTCTTGATTCACCCTGCACAATTTTTTCAAATTAACAGAGGATCCAACACAGACCAGAAGCAGAATACAAATGTTTAGGGCTTTCAGTGGCTTCCTGTGCAAAATGGTATTTGCTTTCAGAGCACTCCTGTGCCTTTCAGTCCACTTTATTGGAAAAGCCTTCAGATGTCATCAGAGATTTCTCCTCTGCTGTTCATAATGAAGAAAATCCTCAAGTTATTGGGAATATTTATTAAAACAAAGAAGCAAAACACTAATACTGCAGTCTTTTGTGATAGCAACTTCTATCTCAAAGGATAAGTTCACGCATGATGCATCAAAGTGATGAATCAGATGCAGCAGCTTTAGACATAAAGATAATCACTCCATCTAGCCCTGAAAAGCCTCCAGCCCTGGGTGGAATATGGCAGAAATTGCACTGCAATATGTCACTTTAACATGGCAAATGAAAAACACCTTCCCCCATTCAAATCTCAAGGGGAGGGAGCCTGAATATAATTATCTACCCTGGCCTGTGCTTGGATCGAGTGCAGCAGGGACAGAGTGTGGGACTGGAACTCCCCTCTCCACAGGGCTCCCACCTTCTCAGTGCCGGGTCAGATCCCCTGGGATGGGAAGGGGTTTGATGAGACCAGCCTGTGGCTCTTGAGCACCTTGTGTGAAGATGCTGTGCCAGAACTAACAAACATATACTTGCATGGAAAATATCCCTGTACACATAATTCCATGAGTGGTGTATGTTCCTGTCTGTGTATTTAATAGAGGAAAAAAGGCTATTCCCTCAAGACTAAGACCATTGGGTTCAATATCCTCTAATTTTTGGCCAAACTAAAGCATTATACTGAGGGAATAAAAGATTTTTACCTGATACGACCTGCCACAAATTGAAAAAGCGAGTTTTTCTCAATTACCTGAATTCTCCAGATCTTTATAGGCTTCTGTCCAGGTCTTGGCCATGTTTGCCAGGGTGTACTCCATGATCTGGATGTCGGTGATGGGGCAGTTGCACTGCGGGAACTCCTCGGAGCACTGGCAGCCGCACTGGCTGTCCCTGCAGATGTACTCGCCCTCCCCATTGCACATGATGTAACTCAAGGCAGACTGGACAAACTTCTCTTGTAAATACTGAGGGAAGATGATCTGGAGACCTGGAGAGAGAACAACAGGATTATGGATGAAAAAAATAAAAAAAAAAAAAGGAAATAAAAAAGTAATTTCAGGTATTTTTTCCTCTTTTCAAAAGCCATTTCATTAACAGCTTGAGAAAGTTATAGTGAAGAATTAAAAGCCGTCATGAATAAAGAAGGTACAAATTGCATTCCTCCAGGGCAAGTAGTGATTTAGCTGAGAACAGAGCCCATCTCCTATGCAGGAGAAAGGTAACAAGAAACTTCCCCTTCCCAAAACCCTTTCACCCCATTCTCAGACCCCAGCACAGTACAAGACCCTGAATGCAAAGCCTCCCTTATTCCCAGGTGTGGTGTTTTTTGTCTCCTGAAACCAAGTGCTAGTTCTGAAGCAATGAGCATTCTGCTGTCCTGACCTGTTTTGAGAGATACTAAATGGGTTTGGTTCCACAGAAAAAAGGGAAATACACAGTGAAAGGGAAAATAAAAAGGAACAGAAAACAGAAGAAAGGAAAATAACACGAGAGGGGATTTATAAAAGTCCCTTGCAGAGTTAAGTGCCCAGTTCCCACAGCATAAATACAGGAGTTGGGCACCTGAGCCTTCACAGCTTGCTCCCTGCTAGAAAGGCTACTTGCCAAATCCTATAAAAGTGCAAATGGATTTAGTGCCGATGATTTCAGTGTTGCTTGGCAGACTTACATTAGCAGGGAGATCTATCCCCTTGTCCCTTTCTGCATGGCAAGTGTTTGTGTATGCATCCATCTGTGCAGGCATCAGTGTAAGTGCCCCCTTGCTCGGGTACCAGAGGATGCAATAACAGTTTTAGTGTTTGCCCCGTGCACGGTGTACGTGGTTTTCCATCCCGTCCTCCTCCAGACTGCCTGCGGATCTCCCTGAGGATTCACAGCTGTTTGCTTCTACCTGGCCAGTGCTGCCTGTCAGCCCCTGTCAGTGTCTGTGGAGCACGAGGCAGGGGACAATAACTCCAAGCCTTTCAGGGGACCCCCCTTGGAAAAGGCCAGGGCTGGAGTGGCAGCGCGAGGAGTTGATGGCAGCGCTGAGCTGCGGGGTAATGAAGGCACGCGGGTCAATTACCCATCTGTTTGTGTTTCTGCTGCCCTGCATTACCAGACCCATGCCTGACAGCTCACTGGAGTGGAATGAAAATCAGACAATAATTCAGAGGATGAGAGTGTGCAGGAATGGCAAAAAGGGTTGTGACCCCTTTCAGGAGTGCAGGCCCATCTCTGATGGGTTGTGTTCACCTCAGACAAGAGAAAAACAGCAGGTGGTGACCCTGGCACCCCCATTACCCTTTTGCTTTTGGATCCAGAGAAGCACCTCAGCCTTAATGAGGTCCCTCTGGAAGAGCAGGTTTGGGGGCTCAGGAGGCTGTGGTAGGCACAGGGAGCTCTGTTTCCTCTGGCCCTGGTCTGGGTGAGCACCGTGCCTGGTGGCAGCACGCTGCCCCTCTGCCTGACCCCACTGGCAGCCCCCAGGCAGGATGAGCTTGGAGCACCCTCCAGCTGGGAATGTGTTTGTGACACTGGCACAGGGAAGGATTTCCAGTCCAGAGACACTTTCTGCATAGATCCTGCTGCCTTTTCTGCATTGCTATTGGGGACTGGAAGGAACACACAAAGAGCTGACCAGGACAGCATCCCTGCAAACACCTCAAAACCAGCCTGCAGAGGATCATTATTTTGAGGTCCCTTTGGTCTTTTCTGAGATGTGTCTCAACAAGAAGCTCAGAATTCTTCCTGCTGTCTTCAGGAAGTCCTGAAGCTCAGCCTTTTCCAGGGATTGTAATGATAAGAGGGAGAGACTTTAAACTGAAAGAGAGTAGGTTTAGATTTTACATTAGGAGGAAATTCTTCCCTGTGAAGGTGAGGACACCCTGGCACAGGTTCCCAGAGCAGCTGTGGCTGCCCCTGGATCCCTGAAATTGTCCAGAAATTCTTCTGTGAAGGTGGGGAGGACCAGAGCAGTTGTGGCTGCCCCTGGATCCCTGAAATTGTCCAAGGGCAGGCTGGACAGGGCTTGGAGCACCCTGGGATAGTGGAAGGTCTCCCTGCCCATGGCAGGGTGGTGGAATGGGATGAGCTTTGAGGTCCCTTCCAATCCCATTCTGGAATTCTGTGATTTATCTGAAACAACCACTACTGAGGGATGGTCCCTTGTCAAATCCTCACACTGGTATTAGTGATGGCCCCACCTGCCAGGATCCCAAACTTTCCTTCGGGATGGAATGAGAGTGCAGTGCTGTTGGAGAGCTGATCCACAAAGGGAAGCAGAGAGCCCCAAGGCAGCTGCACTCACTGAGCTTTCAAGTTCACATGAGAGCAGAGCTGGACTTCTTGATGTGCACTGACTCTTCATTCATGGTCCAAGTCTCATGAGCACATTTTCCACTCTGCTTCATGGAGGAGCAACCTGTTCTGGCTCTTTGAATATGATCAAATTACCTCAGGCTCTTAAGTCCTCCATAGTTTCTCTTTGAATTTTAACTTGGATAAAGCACAACAGACGATTTGGTCCCAGATACAAATGGTCCTGGCTTTGGAGATTTTTTTAATTTTTTTTTTTTTCTGGAGGGATTAGGGGTGAAAAAAGCAACTGAAGTTTCAGGGAAAGCACCTCCCATTGCAAGGGGCATCCACTGTGCATTCCAGCAGATGCAGAAACATGGATACTCTGTAATCTCCAAAACACAACATGTTTTACTACAGTGCTTCACATGGATACTCTCTTTTTGCCCATGAAACTCATGACTTCTGAAAAAAAATAACATTTCCAGGAAAACATCCTCTTGTAAGAAATAATATCATGCTTAAGGGGCAATCAGATTTCTGTACACTTAGCACCAACTCAACAAAGCACTTTTATAATTACTTAACTTCATCAGAAAAGCAGTTTTGCTGGAACCCATCAGTTGCCTGAAGAATTTGACAAGAAGCCCACACTCAGCTGTGTTTGCACAAGTGACACCCAAATCCAGCCACTCACTGGAGCACCAGTGTGCAACTCCAAACACAACCCCCTGACTTTAAACAGGCTGCTGGGATTACAGGTGACTCACGTCTTCCAGCCAGGAATTTCCTTGTGGAAGAAACCAGTGTTACTGAAATACAGCTGTGCCTATTTCCACAGAAACATTTTTTTTATATATACACATAAATATTCACAGATTCCTCATCATCCCCAGACAAGGGCAGATTCATATCAATTTTTTTGCTTTAGTTTTGAGCATCTCTGTGATCCGATCTCAGCAAGAGATTTTACAAGCTCTGTGCCAGCAGCAACACCTCACCCAGTCCTGGCATCCTCTCTTTCATGTGTAGCTCTCTCCCATGCCCAGGGACTAAATATTGCTGGAATTCTGTGGGTTATGGTTGTCAGTAAAGCATCAATCGTTTGAGACCACTGCTCTGGGTGCTTCTGTTGCTGCCTGTAAAGCAGGAAAGCTGTAATCCCAAGGAATATAACAGCCCCACTGAGCAGCTTCTGCTAGCAGGGAAAGCCCTGATGCCAGCCACAACCTTAATAAAATATCCCAAATGCTGTGTTGTTCTCTAAGAAATGTATTTGGATATTGCAAACATTCCAAAAAAACCACATATACACATATCTATATATATTCAATCTTTCACTGCTGTCTACTGATGAAACAACCTCATGTCAGCAGCCAAGAGGAGGGGCAAGCTGGTCTTAAAAACTGGGATATTGGACCATTTCCATGGGGAGAATCCCTCAATCCAAGCCAGGGGGCACAAGGAATGGGCTGATCCCCAACAGCAGCCTCAGGAGCTGATAACAGATGCATAAAGAAAGTTTGCTGCTGACTTGAAGATCTTAGTTTTGAAGGTAATTTATTGATCAGAGGAGAATTCTGCCACTTTGTAAAGCATGAAGTTCCTCTTTAAAAATGAAGAGCAGCACAGATTTGGTATAGGTTTATCTTAGATAACTACAGGCAGAATATGAAGTATCTGACAAGGGAACATGTCCTTAATTCACCCAGAAAAATCTATTAGAGATAGATGTTTGGCTTTAGACTGTATATAAAAGGCTTCCTGCATTAAAAGAGGTAAATTTCCCCAGCTCTAAATTAGAGCTATTTGAGACATTTTCCACAGAAGAGTTCTGTGTTGAAAATGCAGTTCCATTGAAGCATTTTGTGAGAGCATGTTGACTCCAAAAGCACTTTTGACTTTCTAAATGTATTTTTTCATACTCCCTCATTTCACTGCAGTGAAAAGCTGAAATGTTTTGTGTTGCCATTACTGTTCTTTCCATCTTGGAAAAAGCTTTAATAGTAGTTGTAATGTAAATTCTAATGTTATACTATCATATATGCTATGCAGGTATATGATACATCTCTCTATGTAGTTATAGATGTATAATATATAAGGGTATTTACACATATATAAGATTATAATACTAAATATTTAAATATAATATATTTAATAATATATAAGTATTGCATACAACATGCATTATGGATAGTATTATAATATATGACCATATTTGATGTAGCAAATACCTGCTATGCAACATTTCCTGTTTATTGTTGCACAGTTTAGAACAGCACAGAAGGACTGCACCTCACTGAAATAGTGCTATGCTCCAATATTGACATATACTCTCAATAACAGCATTGATACAACAGGACATGCCTCTGAAATCTGGATTTCCTGAAATTTTTCAAAGTGTTGCTTTTTTTCAGTCAAATTTTCCAATTTCTTCCTAGGACGCTTGTGCAGGGAACACCAATCCCCCTTTCCCAAGAGGCTGCTGTAGAGCTGCTGGCACCCTGCCCTGCATCACCACAGGGATCCTGCTCAGGGAGTGCTGGGAAAAAGGGAGACCTTCTGTGATAAATATTGTGT
This sequence comes from Pyrgilauda ruficollis, assembly GCF_017590135.1. Classification (NCBI taxonomy): domain Eukaryota; kingdom Metazoa; phylum Chordata; class Aves; order Passeriformes; family Passeridae; genus Pyrgilauda; species Pyrgilauda ruficollis. Next base: position 4,205,125 of record NW_024524822.1, read on the forward strand.
ATATACATGCATATACATACTCCAGAGCATGTCATGCATGCTGGGCCCACAAGGATGCTGGTTTAGAAATTAGTGATTCTTTTTTGTCCCAGTAACCACAAGTGCAGCACCAGTCAGCCTGCACCTTCCTCCCCGAAATCAACCTGCCCAAACCCTACGTGGGTTCATGGAATCATTTAGGTTGGAAAAGACCAATGTAGCTATGATATTTTATTAAAAATTCTTTCCTGGGATTTTTTCCCTCCTGAGAGCTGAGGGCCTCAAGAAAGAAATGTAAACAATACTGTAATCTGCTGCTGTGGAATGCAACAGGTGCATCTTCCATTGGTCCATGTGGATTGTTTTCAATTGATGGCCAATCACAGCCACCTGTGCCAAGGCTGTGAGCAGTCACAAGATTTTTGTTATGCATTCTATTCTAGTCCTGTTCTTTGTAGCTTTCTGATCATCTTTTCTCTCTGTTCTTTTAGTATAGTTTTAATGTAGTATTTTAGTATAATATATAAGATAATAAATCAGCCTCTGAGAAACATGGAGTCAAGCCTCATGTCTCCACACATGGGGTGTTCGCCTCAACAGACCACCAAGATCTCGAGTCCAGCCTTTGGCTGATCACCACCTTGCCAACCAGACCAGAGTAATCACATTTCACCCATTGTCTCTCCTGAAAGGCACAGCTTTGAAACCCCAAGTCCCAGGGCTGGGCAGCAGCAAGTTCAGACAGAGAAATTCTCCCTGTCACGAAGAAGCTGCTCTTTTATTGAGCCAGGCTCAGAGCTGGAGTGACACAAAGGCAGGAACATGGATTTCTGTCAGCAGCTCATGCTCGGCTGCTAATCAGATCAGAGGAGACTCGGTCACGATCCATTACCTGCTGCAGCCCTGTGACTAATTTGTAATGAGGCCTCTCAGAGCAGAGGAAGGATCCTGGGTAATTATCCCAAGAACCACACTCCAGATTAGGTAGAAAACTCAGGTGGAGCTTTAAAGGTCACTTTGTTCTATTAGGAAGAGCTCCTGCCTTCCTCCCTTCCCTGGCTGTCTCCTTTGGCTTGGCCCCAGCCTCTGCCTGCACTGGGTTCAGCCATGGAGCTCCATCAAACCCACGTGTGGTTGACCCCCAAGGTTCTCTGTCTGCTCCCATCAGAGATCACAGCCTCATCCCCTCTCTCTCCTAATTTTTCCCTCTTCCTCCACCTCCTTCCCCCTCTCTTGGTTTATCTCCTCTCTTGTAGGATCAGATAAGCAATAGAGGTCTATTGATTTACCCACTTGTCTGCCTATAACCCAAGCTGCCTGCTGATTTAGCTGCTTCCCCACTTATCTCATGTGTCATCCTTGGGTTTTCATTACCAGCAGCTATCATCACAGTGTAAAACCCTCTCAAACTGCTTATTGTTAATTAGGTAAGAACTAGAACTCAGTGATTTGGATAATCACTGCCATAGTGAAAACAACCTGCATATTATTTTTAAAGGCAAATAATAACAACAATAATATTATATCCACAACATTACTTGGTAAATGAAACTCAGTTTCTGTGAAACCAAAGATTAAAACAGCACTTGCCAAATTATACTCAAAGCGGAAGATGTAATGTAGCCCATTCATCTGAAAAATTAAAATTTGTGCAAGTACAAGGATTTGAGAAATAAAACCATCTGGGCAAATGAGCAATTAAATCCCACATTCCCTTATTTTGTCAAAAACTTGGGAATAACCTTCATGAATTACATGCCCAGTGAATTTCCTCCTTCTACTGAAGTTGACTTCTTGCTAACCAGCATGTATTTATTTATTAATTCAGCCATGACCTCTGTCTGTTGACTTTTGGACTAGCTCCCCATCTGGGACTGAAGCCATGGCTTCTAGCATCCAAATAAAACCTCTTTGACTTTTTCCAAAGATTATGGTCATTAGAGAGTCCTGAAAGCTGATCTGCAAACCTCTTACACAAATCAGCAGTTTGGGAGGGACAGAGAAACGTGGGCAGAATTCTCCTTCAATACTGATGGAAGAGGTCACTTTTTTTTTATTTTATGTTGGTGTGTGTATCATATACAGGAGTCCATCAATATTCAGTGTCAGAGACAGACACTTCATTGGGGTCAGCCCCAGCTCTGCTCAGCTGAGCCTCGTGTGAAGCCACCAGAAGCTGCAGGGAACTTCCAGACACAGCAGAATCCCAGCAAAGAGGGGAAGGGCTTAGAAAAAGGGCACTCCTCTCCCATTTCCACCCCCCTCCCTGGTTTCTGGGCCCTACCTTGCAGGTGGAGTTTGCTCTCAGTGCTTTGCAGAAGGACAGAACTCACAGAGTCCAGATTGTCATAGCTGTTACAGCCCAGGGGGCCAGTCCGAGTTTCTGTTACCTACAGAGGATGTAGAAAAGAGAGAATGTTCCCTTTGATTGCAGCACCATACCTTCCCCAGGCTTTTTAAATCTTTTAATTCAAGGACTCCTTGTCACCAACTGATATAACCCAAAACACATCTTCCCTAGCTGGGAAAAAATGCCCCACCCTGCACAGACCCTGCTAATGTTTGGTGCAGTCTCAAGCTGAAAAATCAGAATGAATTATGGCTGCTTTCTTTAGGGTATTTCAGGTTATTCTGGGCTTGGCAATGGGATCCTGCAGATTGATTTTTCTCACACAGGATCTCCATTGGAGAACATCAGAAGCCTGTAGAGGAATTATTCCCTGGCTTCTCTTATTGGAAAGCAAGAAACAGAGATGGATTGCCAGCCCACAGTGGTGCCTGGTGCTCCCACAACAGATGTGAACAGCAGCCCTGTGCTGAGGATGGATGGAGGCACAGATGACCTGCAGTGCTGCTGCTGTTGGTTTCCTGCCCTTCTGGAATTCACCACGGGTGATTATCTGCTGTCACTGTTTCAATATCTCAATACAATTTCCCATCCAGAAGGGAACAGCCTCAGCCATGAGACAGCACAGAACAATAACGAGAGCTGAAACCTTTCAGAAATGGCTAACAATGACGACTCCATCCACATCACCTTCCCTGGAGTGAACTCAGCAACAATAAAATCCCTGCCCAGTGTAGGATGATTGCTTTCAGAGAAGGCAGCCTTTGCAGAGCCATTTTCCCTGTTTTGTATTCTCTGAGCAGCTTCCCTTCCTTCCTGCTGCAACCCCCAAGCTGTCTCTCAGTCCGTTTCATTCCAGATGCCTCAGTAATGCCACAGTGAGTTTTTCACCATTTCTTATAGCAAATTCAGCTGAGAAATGTTTGGCAGCCTTACACCCCAGGAGACAAATACTCCTAGGTGGCACAGGGTTGTTCATTTCACAGACCTGCCTTTCCCTTCCAACCTCCATCACTGATCTGGGTCCTCTGCTCCCTCTCTTCCTTCCAGAAGTCACTGTCACACTTAGTGAAAGTCTCCTGTCCTACACAACCATCTCACTGAATGCCCACCTCTTTTCAGACATTAGTGATCCTGGGGAAATCAATTCTTCAACTGAATAAGAGAAAACCTGGGAACAAAACAACTTGTGCCCAAATAAGACATCAGACTGGCAAAGTCCTGCCCCACATCCCTAGAGAATCCATACAAGGCAGACAATCTTTTTCCTCTTCCTAAGGCAGTATGTGGTACCTTGATTGCTCCGGTAGAGATCTGGATCTCATGGAGTCTCCTCATGGTGCCATCACGATCTACAAAGTAGGAGGACGCGAGCTGGTGCAAAGCTTCAACGCTCTGGGTGGCGTTTCCTGACTTTCTGTCGAGGCGGCTTTTGTCCATGTACATGGTCAAGGCCTCCTCTCCTGCAGCAGAGAGAAAAGGAGATTTCAGGCTGCCAGGCAGGGCCACCTTAACAGGAGCAAATGGTGTCATCTGCTGCACCTAAAGAAAGAGAAGTCCAACACCTGGAGCACTCTTGGAGGAATCCACCCTTCCTCACCAGCACCAGGACCCCAGGGGGACACAGAGAAGCCTCCTCCTCTATTCAGACAGCCAGGCCAAGTCCACCAGACAAGTAAAGCAGCTCCACTGAATTGAGTAGACAACATTTTGGATATTTTTTAGCCAGCAGAGCTTTGCCACCAAGGATTCAGCCCATCTGTCCCACCTGAGGTACGTTCTCTCTGTGGGCAGTGCCTCCAGAATGATGCACATCTGAGAGGAGATCTCACTTTGTGCAAGTCTCTGTCTGACCTGACTTCTAGAAGGAAGGGATGATGATTGCAAGTAGAACACTGTGTGCAGGTAGGCACAGTGGACAAACAAATGTTACTTGGACCTCTTCAGCGCCCAGTGGCCTTGCAAAAGGGGAAGGGAAAGGGGTTGAGTAAAGAAAATTAATCAGAGGAAAGAGCAAATAAGAAAGTTAATTTGAACTAACCACCCTTGCTGCCTTCTTTCCTCTCCCAGAGTCTCATCCAGGGAATATAAATAGCGAGTGAAAATACCATGCAAGGTAAGGGACAAAAGCAGGTGATTTTGAAATGAAACCACAGAGAATCTGGGAGAGAAGCAGTTAAGAACTGATAAACATCAGCAGAGACCTGAATGTAACAAAGCACATCTGAAAAGGACGTGCAGCTCAGAAGGACTATTTACCTAATAATTCAATTTGTGCTGGGTGAGACACTGTTCATTCTTAACATCCAGTTCATTCTTAACATAAGGCTGACATTGTGAGAGGTCTTAAAAAGTGGAATTCCATCCTGCATCCTTAACATGTGAAACTTGGATTTTAATAAATGAAGAGAAGACACAACTAGAAGAGGAATGTGCCATTTCTACATAACTCTCTTAATGAGAAGAATGGTGCTTGTTCTGATTTGATAGATGAACCACTGATGAATGCACTGCCTCTGGCAGTGATGGCATGGTCCAAAAAATATGTACCACTGCTTTCAAGGCCAAAAAAATATCTCACTCTTCATCATCTTTGCATAATTTTTTTTTAAGAGAGCAAGGGCTTACTTTTCTTTAAAATTCTTATTAGCTAAAACAATTTGATTCATCCAAATTATTTCTTTTATTTCATGTATGAAAAAAATAAGCCAAAATCCCAGTAAGATCTCCCCCTCACTTTCCCTGGAAATTTTCCAGCTTTTATCTGAAAGCCAAATGCCTGAAAACAAACCAAAAATATTCTGGCTGGAAATCAAAATATTTTTATTAGATTTCAGTTTTTCAAGCAATAGTTGTATTGAGTATTCAGCCTTTGGCTTTGAGATGAAAAATTCACCTTTTTTTTTTGTTGGTTTTTTTTTTTTTTTTTGTGGAAAGAAGGTACTTTTCATCAAAATAATTGATCAGTTGAAATCTTTTAATTAAGTTTGCAGGACCTAAGTGAAGAAGTTAGGCATGTAGAACTTTCTCTTTAATATTTTGTTGAAAATAGCAGACTAGCCTTCCACCACTATCAAAGCTGTGGTAGTAACAATGTCGTTATTGTTACCTCTCACAAAAACACTTTCCCTGGAAAATGACCAGCTTTGATTTCCTTTATCACCATTACCATTTTTATGTGTGGAGCTTGTGAGGAGACCTTGGCAGGGACCAAGGCTCTGCCACATCAGGCTCTGTCCACACAAACAAAGTCAATCCATCTTCCAGAGGATTTAACCCCCTGTATCTGATGAGACACAACAGTTGAATACAGCAAACAGCCAACAAGGCACAGGTGATAAATAAAATGTCAGTGATCAGTGTGAGGAGCAGTGGTCACTGCACTGACCACTCAATGCATTTCCAAGTTTCATCTCTTTGTGTTTTTCAGGGAGATTTGAAGGAATTTTGTCAATTTTAGCAAATTAACTCATTTGCCACTGAAAAGGCTTGATCAGTGGGAAGGTGTATTTTGAGCTAGAAGTTCTGGATCTCTCATGTAACAGAAGCATTTAACTGCAAGGAGATGCAGCAGAGAGAAATGAGAAATTATATTTCACCACTGTTTTGTGAGTCTGTGGCAGGAGAAGGAAGATTTGGGATAATGCTCCCCTTAGCTGTGATTCACAGCCATCAACTCTTCATCAATTGCACCAATAACTGGGAAAAACCCTACTTTTCCTGGAAAAAAATAATGCCTCATATTAACAGCCAAGGCACAAAAATCAGTAATTTTTCATTCCAGCCTGGCTCATTTTCACTAGAGGAATGCTGAGTCTGGAATGCTGAAGCTGGAATCCTGGGCCAGAGGGCAGGCTGGGAGCCTGGGTGGAATCACATCAGGCAGCAGCAGATCTCCTCTTGGATTTGGTCCCTACACAACATGAACCAGGCACTAAGAAACACAGCAGAGAAGAGAACCCCGTGCTCTGGGGCAGTGGGGATCAGTGATTTCCCCACAAAAGTTGTCATTTTTTCCCTCAAAAGGAAGAAAACAGAGAAGTCCATGAGCAATAATGCTTTTTCCTGAAGGAGCAGTGCTGTCCCTAGGACTGAGGGGTGCTGAGCAGGGACACTGCTGCTGGAAACCTATTTTGTGTAGCACTGTGCAGAGCTGGAAAAGCACAGCATCCCCATGGAGGGGTCACATGGGAAAGCAACTCTTGGATCAAGAGAGGTTAACAGAATTTTCCTGCATTATTAAGTCTTAATTTCTCCTTTAATTAAGTGAATGATATGTTCAAAGTTGTTTTTCCTTGAGGGATTTTCCTGAAAATTGGCTCTCAGCTCTGTGTGCTCCATCCCAGAGCATGGATGCCCTCAAAGTGACCCTTCCCCAGTGCCTTTGTCAGAAGCAGACTGGAGCAGAGCTGCGTTTTCACTGGGCTCTGGGGGCCCTGGCTGCTCGGTAGGATGAAAGCCACCAGAGCTGTTCCTCCTGTGGCCAGGTGTGAAAACTGCTGTGTTCAGGTGCTGCTCCATGTCCCACCCTCCTGGGGGCCGTGCAGCAGCTGGCGTTTCAAAGCCAGCAATTTCCTGCGTGCTTGTCACTATCTGCCACCTCCTCAGACACCAGGCTGGGCTACAAACAGCCGTAACCCAGGGCAGAACTGCTTGGAGCTCTGCTGGGGAGACACCAGCTCCTGGGAGAGCCAGGACATGTCTGCTTTTATGCCCCAGAGCTCTTGTCTAGCCCCCAGACTGCGATTAGATCGTGTCCTCCATGGATAATGCATGCCCAGCTCCATCTGCATTTTCCCTGGGACTGCCATTGCCAAGATAAATCCTCTTTTTCTCCCTACCATTGCTCACCATGCTCAGGGCTGGTGGGCTGTTTAGTGCTCCCCTCCAACACCAGTTCTCATTACAAGTCTCTGCATATTTAAAGTTGTTGTGTTGTAAAATCAGGAGAAGAAACAAGCCCCTGTGAATAATTTACAACTTCAGCAACCAGGCAAAATTAAAAATATATTTTACCATCAAGGGTCTTTCTTATTTTGAATTTTCATGGATGTGAGTGGCAAGAAAAAGAGGAATGTCAATGGAAAAAAAACAAACCAGCAAAAAAAAAAAAAAAAAAAAATCTCTACTTGGCTGTCTTGGGCTCTGTAAAACACGGTCCTGAAAAGTGAATTCCTCAATAAAAAGCAGTTTATCTTTACCCAGACTTCATTAAGGCCTGAAGAAAGCAGTCACTTGTGTTCTTCAATGCTTGAAAACCTCCTTTCTCTCACATTTCTTGCTGGTGGAATGGACTTCTTTGGGTGCCTGGACTGGAAGAGCAGCCCAAGGATCTTTGAAGGACATCACCACACCAGAGGCCATTGGACTTCAGGGGAACTGTGCCAATTTACCTACCACCTAATTTGTGCATGAATCATATGCACACATCTAATCTCATCCCAGTGTCTGCAGAATGTTCTGGGAACAGACAGATGGCCAGAAATTCCTCAAAGTTCACTACAAATGCAGCAATGTGGCAAGGCTGGAGGTGAGGTACTTTAAAAGAAGCAGCAACAACAAATTTTGAAGTAAAATTGAACCTTTACCACTGCAGAATCCTTCTCACAGATAGCTGTTCTTGGAAGAAAAGCATTTAAATGAAAGAAAGGCACACCCCAAAGGGGGAAAAGAACCATGAAAATAATACAGAGTGGAAAAAGGAACCAGGAGTAAACATCAATAGGAGCTGCTGATTTTCACCCCTCCAGTGTTCAACAGTAGCTACTCAAAATGTTCCTGCAGCACCACCAGCAGCGCCTGCTCAGGAGTTCATGGCCCTACAGGGCTCTCTCTGATGTCATCCCTGACACATTCTGTGCACACACACAGACCTCTCTGCAGCCCTTGCATATACATTTTGAATTTTACTGAAGTGCTGTTTTTCCAGAAGTCTGCTCCATGTTAATGCATTCAGCCTTCTGGCCATCTCTTCCCCTCTGTTCACACTCCCTGCCCAGCTCCTTGAACTCCCTTTTCCTGGAGCTCTTTAAAATTCCTCCAGTTCCAGCAAGAAAGGATGCTTTTCCCCCCTACATTTGTTTTCATCCTGTGAAAAAGAGGGCTGAACACGTTCTGTTGTGAAGCTGAGGGCAGTGGTGCAGGGCTGGCAGGACAGTCCCCCAGCTGAGGGACGTGTTTCTCCTGACAGCCACGGTGGTCAGAGCAGCACAGGGGCACAACTCCCACCTCAAACTCTGAATTCATTTGCAAAGGCTCCTTGGGGACACAGGTGGGCTTTGGGGACACAGGTGGGCTTTGGGGACATGGATGGGCTTTGGGAGGGGGAGCTGCAGCCTGGCCTGTGCCCCCACTGCTTTCAGAGTCACAAGGTGGTTCAGAGTGGCAAGGACCACAGTGGGGTATTTGGTCCAGCCTCCCTGCTCTACAGGGTCATGCCAGAGCACATGGCACAGGACTGCATCCAGCTGCTTCTGGAATATCTCCTGTGAGGAGACTCCACACCCTCTCTGGGCAATTTGTTCCAATGATCCCAAGAAATTCTTCCTCACATTCAGCTGGAACTTCCAGGGCATCAGTTTCTGCCTGTTCCTCTTGTCTTTGTGGCTGGCACCACCAGGATGAGCCTGATCCATGCTCTAGGCCCCCCTTTAGATAATTATACGCATTAATGAGGTCTCCTCTCAAGTCATCTTGTCGCCCTGTTCTTTTGAGTTCTTCTAAGCCTTCTGATATTTACATTCTTGTAACGAACTTTCTCGCAGACTTTATGTAAATAATTAATTGTTTTGCATTCTTTTATGGAGGAGGAGAAATTTGATAGACTATTGGTTTGTCCAGTGTCATTGGAGAGGTGGCACTGTCACCCTCCAATCCACTGTCACTTTTGGAAATCTATAGATGTTGGAGTCAGAATTAAACTTCTCTCCTTTTCCCCTTGGAGAATCCAGTGTCCACGTCTTTCTATTTCATGTCCTAGAGTGACAGTCATCTCTTCTGGCGACTGAACAGCCCCAGCTCCCCCAGCTGTCCCTCACAACAGATGCCCTGCTCCCCTCACCCCTGGTGGGCTCACCCCAGGAGCTCCATGCCAAACTGGACACACTTCCAGCACTGCCCAGTGCCTTCACCACCCCCCAGAGCCCCCTGAGCAGAGCCAGCCCCGGTGCCACCTACCTCCCAGGGTGGCAGAGATGAGGAGGTGGGTGCCGTACTTTTTGATGATGGTGTCAATGAACTGCTGCGTGGTGGGTCTCCTGCCCAGCAGGCGGATGCTCCTCTGGAACTCGGGCATCAGGGGCAGTGGGTTGTGGAGCAGGTCCCTCCTCTCGATGGCTGTGTTCCTCACCTTCCAACGGGCAAACTCCCTGTGCCACAACACAGGAACACAACAGGGGTGAGGCTCCCAGTCTGGAGAGGCAGGGAGAGTCACCGGGAGTGGGAAAGGAGGATGGAGAAGGGGCCAAGCCTGTTGGACACCCCCACGTGGATACACACATGAGGCCACGAGGCTGGACAGAGGGAAGGGGAGGAGAAGAGGAAAAGCGAGACATTACTGCACAATAACCATACACTACAAGGATCAGGCTGGGGAGGAGATGCACTTGGAGTCATCAGAGGTGTTTGTCAGAGAGCTAGACTTCCATAAAACAAAAGCAGGGTCCTTTCACCCTCCCACACTTTGGGGTCTTTCACTTCTCCATAAAGCAGCAAATTCTGGTCTCTGTCAGCAAATGGTCTAGACCACGGATCTAGCCCAAAGTGATCATTGTTGTATCTTTAATGCCCACAAGCCTTCCTAGCACACTTTTGCAAAACAAAGCTAAATAAAATACATTTTCTCCAAACATCTTCATCTTTCAGCACCATGAGTACAGCAAAAGAGCATTTTGGAAAACAATTTTTGAGATAAACCATGTAAAAGCATGGATTCAGGTATAAGCAGAGTCCAGGATGAAAGCGGAGGTTTTGTTCTTGTTTTAGGAAAAAAAAAAAACAAAGTGATTCTCAAATCCATGCTTTTAAACTGAGAGGAACTGGGGAAAAAATAAAGTTAATGTTTGCAAAAGCAGTTCTTTATTGCAGGTATCCATTTTGAAATGACACAGAGGGAAATGCCTAGAGAAAAGCTTGCACACCTGCAATCTAAAAATCAGGCCTCTGAAACATCACCAGCTGAGCACCTGAAAAATGAGAAACCTATTCATGTCTCTCAAAAAATATTGAGCAAAGCCTTCCTTAAAGGAGAGGATGTTATTTATACCCATTCTCCTACAATGCACCTGCTCTATCTTAAGCTATCTCCCAGACCATCAGCTCACAGGCTTCTCTGTCACTTTTCATCCACCTATTCCTGTAACTTGGGTTAAGACAAATATTTTATTTAGATTATAGGTGTTGTGTTTTAATCCCAGTTGGCAGCTCAGCCCCACGCAGCCACTCACTCCCCCTAGAGGAAGAGTCAGAAGGGTCAAAGTGAGAGAACTCATGAGTTGAGATAAACAGTTCAGCAGATAAAGCAAAAGCTGCACAGGCAAGCAAAGCAAAACAAGGAGTTCATTCCCCACTTCCCATCACAGTCTGGAGTTCAGCCATCTCCAGGACTCCATCCTGGAGTGACTGGGGAAGACAAACTTCCTCACACCTCATATCCCCCTTTCCTCCTCCTTCCTCAGCCCTACAAGCTGAGCATGATGTCCTGGGGTGTGGGATATCCCTGGGGTCAGCTGGGGTCAGCTCTCCAGGCTTTGTCCCCCCACAGCTCCTTGTGCATCCCAACCTCATCACTGGCGGGGTGGGATGAGAGGCAGAAGAGCCCTGACCTGTGTGAACTCTGCTCAGCAACACACCTGTGTTATCAGCACTGTTTCCAGCAAAATCCAAAGCACAGCCCCATACCAGCCTCTCTGGAAAAAAATTAACTTTATTCCATTGTTACAGAAGAAATTTAATAACAGTGTTCTCTGGGAATAATCTTGTGTAGCATTAGTGGGGCTCAGCAGAGGAAGCCTTCATGTGCAAGAGCTGACCAAGAGTAAACTTCTTTGAGAAAATTAGTGCTGCTAACAAAGAACAAGCTGAATTCAGCAGAAACAAGTGGAATGAAGATAAGGACCAAGGAAACTCTTCCAAGAGAATGAAGTCACCTCAGAAGAAGGCCAGCCCCAGTAAAAACAATGAGAAGTTAAGGGACCACTGATCAGAATTAAGGACTTGGGGTTGGATTTGAGGACTGGGTGCTTAGATGGCACAGGTATAATTCTGAGGCACGAACTGGGACAGGGGCACTCTCTGCAGGCACCCAGCTGACCCTGTAACCCAGCAAAGACTGACTGGAAACCTCCAGGTAGACTTGGCACCCCCAGCAGGATCCTGGGTTAAAATCTGTCTCTGTGGCTGGTGTGAATAACCCATAAAACCCAGTCCAAACCAGGAATGACAACCCCTGGCCCCGAGGCAGCACTTCCCATCAGGGAGTGTCCTTCCAGCACAACAGCCCCATCTGGCTGGCACAGACCCTGACACACAGGCACATTCAGAGACTCAGCAGCAAGTCAGGATCACAAACCAGATTATTTCTGCCCAGGTTGATTCTGTACTCAGTCCACTCTGTGTGTGTTAGGTTATTTGACTTAATGTAATTATGCAGGTATTTATTTTGATTGTGCCCCTTCACAACACTCCACGCTGCCTGACAGCAGTTACATTCATCAAAGTAGCAAAGTGCCAGCTATTTAATTCAAAATATCTCCTTACACCTGAGCTAATGCCCCCTCTGTAGTTCCTTGCTTTCACAAGCCAAGTGAAAATGCCAAAACAAAACACACCTCCTACTACATTACAAGAGTCATTAGTGTCAAACCTTGCAATCTGAAGAAACATCCATCCTTCCTAGAAAAACCTCAGTCAAAAGGCAAAAAAAAACCCCATACAATGGGTTCTTAACACAAGGAGTGATTGAAACAGATCATTGGCTCCCAAGTTGTCTGCAGATAACAAATACATGACCAATGTATTCCCTTTATGGAGCAGAGGGTGTTCTCTGCTGTCCCAGAATTGTGTAAAAGTTGATTTTAATGATAGATAAAACTCAAAAAGTAAAGACAAATAGTTTTTCTCTGACACTACAGAGAGGTTTCTCCAATCATCCCAGATTAGAGTTCCAATCCCAGACCTTGTTCCACAAGGAAATCCCCTTTGAGGAAGGAATGGTCCCTTCAGCAGTTTCAGTGCACGGGAAGAGGCAGAGCTGGGTGCTCAAAGACAGGCAAGGTTTTATAATAAATAGGCACACCCATGTTCCACCAGAAAGAACATAACTAGCAAGCATAGGAAGAATGTCATCCATGCTTCCCCTCCAAAGAGAGGATTATTGCTTCCTGTAAAACTCAAGCACACATTCCAATTCCTGCAGTATCCATAAAGTCAGGAGGGACCAGAGCACTCCAGAGCCAGCATGTTTTCAGAAAGGGTCCAGGGAATGTTTCATGTTCCCAATAAAATACAGAAAGTTTGCTTTTGCTGCTTTGCAACAGACAGTTTAGCAGCAAAGAGTTGAAATGTGCAGCTGGTCAGGTATTGATCCCTACTCTTCTTCAGGGAAGCTGTGGCTGTCCCTGGATCCCTGGAAGTGTACATGGACAGGGCTTGGAGCAGCCTGGGACAGTGGAAGGTGTCCCTGCCCATGGCAGGGGGTGGAATGGGATGGGCTTTAAGGTCTCTTCTGACTCAAACCACTCCAGGATTCCATGATTTATCAGCACCCAGAGCCTGGGAGTGCCTCCACTCAGGGTGTGGAGATGGACAGGGCAAACTGGGAAGTGATGGGCAATGAAGGCAGGAAAGGAGAATGACATTTCGATAAACAATGAGTCCAAAGGGAAAGTGGGTTCATTTTTTACATCAGGTCCAACACCACCCTTTGAACCACTGACAGAAGGCCAAAGCAGGAGTTTAAAAGAAATCACTGTCATATCTTCAGCCTTTCCTGCTGCCAAGGGACAATCCCAGTCCCCACCCATGCAGGAGATGAGCCCTGAGCAGAATCCACCTCTAAAGCACGACAGTGAAGGAGACTTTTCCACCCAGCTGTTACTGATGCCACCCCTCCCCAGGGCTTCCTGCTCCCAGGGCACATCAGGAGGTGAAAGCCCAGTTCTGCTCCACTCTCCCTGTGCTTGGTTGTGTGGCTTTCTCAGCTGACAAGAAAAGCTGAGCAAATATGTTACGATGAATAATTTATGCAAATAACTTAGATGTTTATCTTCTGCTCATAGAATATCCACGAACCAGTTGCAATTCCCTCTAAGTTATGCATTATTTGAATTTACTTAGTGACATTTTTCAAGCTTTTTTATAGGTTTTACATAGCATTTGGCTGTTTTATTTCTTTGTGTGCGGTTGATTCATTGGGATTGGAATCAAAGGAAGGGAACACCAGTGGGGTCATCTGCTCCAACCTCAATAGTCAAGAAAATGATATGGCCTTGTTCAGCTTCCTTTTTAATGTCAAAAAAAAAATATATTTTAAACTTGGCTGTCTGAATTACAATATTTTACATGAAAAGCAAACCTCTAATTCCAGCAATCTTCCAGGCAACCTACAGAACCCTCTGCTGCAAGATGCACCTGAGGCCAAGATTATGGTACAGTTTTGGAAAATAGACTTAACATTAATAGATATGGCTACTGAAATAATTTAGAATTATTGAGGTCATAAAAAAAATTTATATTTGCAGGGAACAGCATAGATCTGGCCTTAGGGAATGTTCCAGCCTGAAACTCCTGAAGTCTCTGAAGAAACACCTCCAAGAACAGGTTTCTATTAGCTTTCAATTCTAGATTTAATTGCATTTTCTGCAGAAGCAGAAAATCAACCAAAATGAATTCAGGGTGCTGGGTTAGGTAAACTATACTCTTGTCTGTTTGTGACCACTGAAATCTTCCACCTGTGACTCTTGGGAGGATTTACCAAAGCCTTGGATTTGTGGATAATGGGTGCAAAAGGGTACTGGAACCTTTCCTCACAAAACCATCCTGGGCTGCCTTTCACTCTTCTCTGAGCCACCAGTGGCACCACAGTCTCTGTGCCACCACCTGGGACACAGAGCTGAGGCCTCTACAGCTACTGAGGCATTTTAAAAAGAGAAATATTGCCCTGTGCATCACTTCTTTTCCAGGTGAAGAAGTTGCAAAGACTCGACTGGGATTAGGGGCACCCCATGGAACAGCTAGGATTGGTACAGCTGGGATCAGTACAGAGTTTCCCCTGACCCTCAGGGGAAATCCCAATCTAGGACCTGAACTTCTGCCAGCAGGGGAGCTTTGAATGGCTGTGGAAAGATGAGAAAGTTCTCAGCAAGGAGGAGGAAGGGTCAGTATCCCTGAGGCAGAGATGGGATAAGGAGAAACTCTGACCCAAGGTCTGAGTAGTGGGCTGAGGCACTCACTGGGGCTCTGTCTCAACAGGGCTGAGAGCCCAAGGGAATTTGGGCTGTGCCAGGAAATGCTTCCAGGCCATTCCAGGGCAGCTGCCCTCTAGAGAAAACAGAGGAGCTTCTTCAAGGGCTGAAAGGGTAGGAGGTGCTGAAGGGGGAACCGAGATGACAGGGAGGAGGGATGAGGGGTGAAGTACTGCCTCAGGGAGGCACATGCACAGACTGAGGGCTTTCCTCGCTGTAACAGCAAGGGGACACACTTCATTTGAATACGGCTGAGGATGAGAAAACACTGCCCTTTCAAGCTGCATTAATGAGCTTCCATCAAGGCCAGCACTTCAGGGGCAGAAGGAGCCACTAGGAATGCCTCAGTGCTCATTAGCACTGTGACCCTCCAGGGAAACAGAAAAACAGGGAAAAAACTACAGAAGAGGGAGGAAAAGTCAAGAGGCTGGAATAGGTACATCATGCAGGCCCCAGTCTGCACCATCAGGAAGGACAGCAGGATCCAAGGGCGGGAGCATCTCTACCCAGGGAGGGAAGTCTGAGGGAGAGGGGCCATCAGATCAAATTGAATTCCCCATCTCCACATGGCAAGACAACCAAAGCATGTAAGTAAGGAAACAAGTTCAGCACAGACCTTGGGGGCTGGTGCTTGAAACAAAAAAAAAAAACAAAAAAAAAAACCAAAACAAAAAAAAAAAAACAAACAAAAAAAAAATTAAACTACCCTCATAATGATCAGGACAGTTTTAAAAAGGAAAAAAAAATAGCAGAAGCACTGAACAAAGCATGAGCAGAGCAGCCCAGCCCCTCCAGGTGCTGGATGTACATCCTTCAGAGCATCCCACCAAGTGCACACTCAAACAGGAGCAGCCCCACCCCTCCCTGGGAACGGGACAAGGACAAGGCACCAGCTCCTTTCTGCTCCATGGCTCTTTACTTTTTTAATAAAATTTATCTTGAAAGTCACCAGCTGCTCTCAAAGGTGATGCGCCTTCCTGAAGGCAGCACGTTCTGCAGTAACAGCAGGACACAAACATTATTTCATGCCCTCTCCTTGGCTTATTGCCCACATAATTGACTGTGATGTCACCAGGAGTCCCTGATGTCAGAGGGATGTTCTCTGGGATTTTGGTGTCTCTGCCCCTGTTTTCCTTCAAACACTTCACCATCATTAAGAGAGACATTTTTGGGCATGTCTGTGTGCGCTGCAGACAAATATTAGTAGCTGTCAGAATGAGTGTGAACCAAACCAGACAGATTTTAGGCCTTGTCTGGGTAAGAAACAAGTTCTGTGTTAGCCCTAAGTCTTCCAGAACCCTTCCAGATGCTCTCACAACAGAGCTGTTGGTTTGGGGGTTTTGTTTTGCTCTGCCTTTCCTTTTTCCAGCCCAATTGTCCCAGCCACTGGCTGCACAGAGTCCTGATTATCTCCAGTCCTCAGGATGATGCCTCTTCCAGGTTCCTGTGAGCCCTGGATCCTGCAAACAATGCCAAGGGACAGGGCTGAGCATGACAACAGCACTATAATGCTTATCTTGTTCTGCCAGATCAGGCTTTATAGGAGTATCTGTGATTATGGTGGGGTCAGTGATATTTCATTTCCAGTCTGTGCCCTCAAAATGCCAGACAGCCCCAGGCTGAGCAGTGCAATATTTCTTTAGCACTTTCCTCTGCAGCTTGGCCTCTTCCCTATCTAGGCCAGCATGAAGAAGTCACTCTTCAAAGCTGAGCTTTTCAAAGGACCTGCAAGAATTAGTTTCCTGTGAGGGTTTGGCACTCATCCCCCCTAATCTATTTAAAAAACCTCCAGTCTGTAGATTTAAACTAGTTCCAAATTAGACAGAGGCTGAAACTCTGCCATGAAAGAGAGAAGAAATAAAAAAAAAAAAAAAAAAAAAGAAAACAAAACCAACAAAAAACCCTAAAAATTTAATTCCAGAGAATTATGAAAAAGAAATCACTTAAGCTGAAAGTCCCATAGCATTTTGCATAACAACCAGGCAGGTAGACAGGCTTACTTATGACAGCTGGCAGGTGAATGAGATAAATAAATTGACCATTGATCTATTGATAAATGCTGTGCTGTCTGCAGCAGTTTTATTGCTATGAGGGCATTTACCTGGGTAGGACTGAACCAAGGGGAGGACAATCAGAGTTTGAATCATTCAGCAGAGTCCTATGGCAGAAATTAAACAATGTTGTAGGACTACTTCCTCCTCCACCTGGCTCCAAAGGACAGAGGAGGAATCTCCTCTTGCTTTTCCCCTTGGTCTGTCCTTTGGCCATGTGCTTGGTGTTGGCTGAGGTGTCTGAAACCTCAATTATTCCCCCTTTTTGGGCAAGCAGTTCAGCCTGCTCTAGAGTTTTGTTTTCTATCTCTAATAATTTTCTTTAAGATATTAAATTGTTACAGAGTAGAAAGCTCTGAGGTTTTTTTTTGGAGAGAGGGGGTGTGGGAGGTAAAAAAGGGGTGCAGAACAACATGACAGTTGCAAGAATCAAAATGAAATAAAATTACTTCAAAGTTAGAGGAATTTCATCTGACCTTGAAAGCCCCTTGGTAAACAAGTTGTGCCAGCACTGAATTAAAATCCAGCCAGACAAATGTGATTCCAAGCCTTGTGCTTGCTCTTAGGGTAGGACTGCATTTGGGTCTCTTAGGAAGCAACATGGAAGGCTTGGGTGCCCAAAAGATCGATTTGTTTAGGAAAAAAAACTGAAATAAATTTATTATTAGAGACTCAAAGCAGAGTGATTCAACATAGGTAAGAAAAGTTAAAAGATAGGTCATTAAATTTGATCATTATTAAGTTTGTTTATTATTAAATGTGATCATGGCCAGGATGTGGCTGTAATTCTTAGCACTGACTTCAAATCCAAACACATGAAAACATGGCAGAGTAAATTTCTACCATTTCAGCTGCTTGGGATCACCTCCAGGTCATGGATTTATGCATCCTCACTAACACACAGTAACTTCTGAACTTCTTCAACACAGCTGCCTTCACCAGCCCCAGTGGATCTGTTCCCAAATCCCACCAGAGCCGGCTGCTGCAATGCCCTTCCATCTCACCCATCAGTTCCAGTGCAAACAGCTCGTGGACATTCATTCCCCCAGCTCTCCCTGAAAGGTTATATGTGCAGATTTCCTTCCAAAAACCCCCCACACCTCAAGCACTGCAGAGACCCTTCCCAACGCCAGCCTCCATCAGCCTCGGCCCCCCCAGATGTGCTGGTGAGGGTCCCCATGACTGCTGACAGCTGTTCCACACTGGGCTGACAGCACCTCTGAGCCACTGCAATTCCCACGGGGTTGATGGGAGCTGCTGGAAGCAGGAGTGACATCTCTCCAAGAGCTCCCAGCGTTGTTCGCACCACCGCAGCTTAACAAATGTTATTAATAATAGCAAACATTCTGCTCCGGAGCTGTTTGCTCCCTGAAAGCTCACCCAGACCACACGTGGTTTATTCAGCTGCTGGGGAAGCTGTTCCAACAGGCTGCAGGGTGCTGTGCTCCAAGCACTGGGATGGACAGCACAGAGACACCCAGTCCTTCACTGTGAATTAGGATGAAAATCGCGGGACAGGCAGCAGGAACAGTTCTCCCACTAAAATACCTGACACAGCCTAGAGAAACTCATCTGTGAATCAGGCATTTTGAGTTCTCTGGTTACCAAAACAACGACACGAATATTATTTTTCATAGCAGGGTCTCCTGGATTTCTGTCTCTAGAAGTTTGACCCAGAATTCACAATCAAGCTGATCCTGGAATGTCAAGGAGCTGTCAAGAACAAGCTTTCAAAGAACAGCACTTTTGAAGAAATGGATGGAAACATCTGAGCCATTTAAGGAATTTGAGGTATTATTGAGGAAATGTGGGATAGCTGGCATGATTGTAGGTTCCCTTCTCCACACTTCTTTCAATTCCCTTCTTGGACACTCCTTTGCACACAAATCCAGGGGGATGAGGGCAGAGATCAGCCAGCAACAGGTTGGAAGTGAAGCCAAGACACAAGGATGCTGAGACAAATAAGGCTGTATAGGAACAGGTGGCATAGACAGAAAAAATGCCCCAAACCATGCAGTCTTGTGCTGTACCTATTGGCTGGGGGGGGAGCGGGGAAACAAGAAAAAACTACAAATAAAGCCAAAAAAAACAAAGAAAAAGCCAAACAAAACTAACACAACACACAAAAATAACCCAACAAAAAAAAAACCCAAATGCCAAAACAAACAATAAATCCACAAAAAACCACCTAACAAACCAGACCTTTTCACATTGATGTGTTTATTGGGACTCTAGTAGATTAGAGGATTACATCCTCGATGAAGTCCCTCCTCTTGTGGCTAAGTAGTACATGAGAATATCTAAATCTTTTGTAACCAAGTTTGAAATGGAAGACAGGCAGGTAGAGTTTAATTTATAGAGCAGATAAATCACCCAGGGGTGACTGGCCCATGTGAAGTCCTGGTGACCCCATGGACCCTGTCAGCAAGGGCGCCTACCCTGCCCCAAAATTCACCATGGGGATTCAGAGCCTGCCAGTGTTCCTAGAAGCACAACAGCAACAATCAAGGGCTGTAACAAGAACACAGTTTGGAACAAATAATTTCCTTAAATTACATTTGCTTCATTTCCTGAAGATAGAGGTGTGTGTGGACCACAGGCTTTTTTCCTAATTTTAGCTGTAGCAAGCTGATAACCTCAGCCTGTGACACCACAGCCCCAAACTTCGCTCTGTGCTTATCATGATTCACAGTTTGCTCAGATGAAAAAACTGAGAAATGTCCCCTTGAACCTTAATTCCTCACGTTGCAGGTAAGGGTACCTGGCTGCTGCACCACTGGCAGCTTAAGCACGGTGTTTGTCAATACTGGGAAAGTAATATCAGAAATTTAGCCTTGACTGCCTTTTTCCTCAAGAAAAAGCACCGAATTTTCTCCAACACAGCATGCAGCTATGTTTCAAAACTCGAGCTGTTGTTAGAAAATGGAGCTATCACCCCTCCTCCGGTCAGTTGTGCTGCTCACTTGGCAAAGGCTCAAATTCACTGATTTAAGAGGCGGAAAAAAAAGAACAGAAGATGATGTTTAAATACAAAGCTGCTCTTGCCTCCTCTACCCAGCTGAACCCTCCAGGCACTCCTGGCAGAGCCACCTGGGCACAGCTGCCAGGCTTGTGGGCAGAGCAGGCAGTGATGGGAAAGTGTCCCCTGCTGCCCACCCCTGGGCCCTGAGTCATGCTCAGCTGATGGAGACACCACTGAGCACTCCAGGCAGGAGCTGGTGGGTGGCTGGGATGCCTAAAGGCCACCAGTTGGCAAAGTCACCTGTTCCCACCAGGGATCTTTCACTGCAGGGCAGCTGAGGGGGGTTTTGTGCAGATAAAGTGCAGTGAGGAGGGTCCAGCCCCTGCCCTGACACCCTTCAGGTGGAAAGGTGTGCTCCGGGCTGCACAAGGAGGATCTGCAGGGAAGAGAACTTGCAGGGGTGCAACAGGACAGGCAGACTAAGCACTGCCTGCTCACAAAGATCCAACAGATCCAGGCTCAGAATGGCACAGGGGATGGGATTATCCCATATCCCATACCCTCATTCTGCTCACAAAGATCCAACAGATGGCCACCATGCTCAGAATGGCACAGGGGATGGGATTATCCCATATCCCATACCCTCATATCCTCCTACCCTCATATCCTTCTACCCTCATGCCTTCATACCCTCATATCCTCCATCATCTCAGCCATTGCAAGGGGCATTGCAGGAAGCTTCTGGGAGTACATGGCAGAGGTAGGAGAGAGCAAGCGACCAAAAACTGTGTTAAAGTAGTAAAACAAAGCCACACTTCCCCCCAGCTTTGATCCTTGCCACTTAATTTCCCTAGTGTTGGGACATTATTTCCTCTGAGCTGGTTTAGGAGAAAACAGTGGTTCCTCCTCCTGGTCCCTCAGGACACTCAGTTGTGTGCCTTCACCCTCAGAGCTGGGGTTCCACATCCCTTTGGTTTCCAAGCTGTGCTGTTCCACTCAGGCCACTGGCCAAGGGTTGCTTTTCAATATTCAAACAGGAATATACAGTGGCTGTATGCAGAGGATGTTCCCTCTCAGTGTAGGATTCAGATGGTGACTGGGCCTGAAATGACTAGCAAATAGCATAAGATAAGAGGTTAAGGGCTAAACAAAATTAGGCTGCAGAGTATAGCTGCAGCAAAATTCGAGTCATACATAATCAGAGACATTTGTGCTTTGCTCAAGATTAAAAAAGGAAAAAAAAAAGTCCCCAAAAGCTTATGACATTTCAGAATTACAGTAAAACTGAAGAAATTTTCTCTAGGAAAAAGGTGACCCATTTCCTCAGACTACATCCCTCTTTAGCAAAAAAACTGAACACAAGCTGTGAGAAAGCCTTGAATATTCCCTGGTTGCTCCAAAATCTCATTTCTACAAAAATCAGTTTTGATGTATTTAATTTTCATTCCTAGTCATGCCATTTCAAACTCAGGCATGTTTTGATGGAGGAAATAAAAAGACTGCAATAAAATAAAAATTCACAAACTCATGAAGAAAGGCAATCTCTTTGCATGCTGCAAAGTGGCCTGCAATGAAAAGATAACCATGCTTTTTATGCAACACTTCATAAAGAAAAAGCTTTATTTTTGTCCTGTCCTAGCTAGTGAACAGGGACTTGTGAATGCAAATGCTTTTGTTTCCTGGGATCTGTTTGAGAAGCTCTGAGGCATTTGGTTATTCAGGCACATGCTTGGCAATTTCCCCATCATGAGTCATGTTTTCTTTAGCTGTTATTTGTGACTTTGATATGTGGATCTCAAAGCACCTTTAAACAAATGTGTCACTGTAGATGGAGAAGCTAAAGCAGCAGGAGATGAACAAGTTTTCCACGGAAGAGATCCAGAATATAGCACAACCATGAAGAAAATCCACACAGATGTAGAGACAGGGCAAAGTACTTCACCAGCAAGGACTAAAGTACATGGTGGTGTCATGGCTGAAGTTGCTGCTCTGTTTTGCCTGCCCAGGGCTCAGTTCATCCCTGCCTCCACACCTCACTCAGGGAGCTGATAATGTGCAAACACAACCCCACATCAACTACAGAGAACAGAAACAGGGCCCAGAACCACTAAAGCATTAAATTTGGTAAAGACCTCCAAGACCATGCAGTCCAACAATCACCCAGCAATGCAGTGGCACCACATTCACCATTAACCATGTCCTTAATTGCCATATCCACACAATTTTGAACCCTTTCAGGGTCAGAAACTCTACCAGTTTCCTAAGCAGCCCCTCCAATGCCTGCTGTTCCACAACTCCTAACACCTAAGACATCCCCTGCTGCAACTTGAGGCCATTTCCTCACGTCCTGTCAGAAATATGGCTATTAGAAATCACCACTGCACAGATTCCCAAATCCCAGTCCTTTATGGAGGACACAAAAGGCATGTGCAAGCAGTGAGTGAGCTGGAGTGATATTGCTTTTTATTTTCTGTTCCTCTGGTATTTCTAAGAGTTGGGAGGGTGTTGGGCCCACAGGGAGGGTGTTGGACCTGTCCAAAAGTGAGAGAATCAGATGCACAGCCCTGGCACTTGTCATCTCCCACGTAGTGGTGGGGGGAATTCTTTACTGAGTCTGGGTGGGACCTCCTGGAGGGTTGGTTCTTCCCCTCTCTCCTGTGCTGCTCTCTTTCATGGCAGACTTCATCATTTGTGTTAAAACACAGGATCCTTCTGAGGATGAAAATTCAGTCTGAAGGCATCAGGTGCTACAGAAAAGCTGAAGAGAGACCAAGGTGTCCCTTCCTGTGGCAGAGGATGGGAACTGGGTGATCTTTAAGGGCTCTTCCAACCCAAACCATTGTGGCATTCCATGGAAAACCTCCCCTCATGGCTGTTTCAGGAGGGGAGGATTGGGCAAAGATAAATTATCAGTTCCTATTCTAATTCCAGACACACACACACCTGAGTTAGGGATTATGTGCTATTGCACATCTGAGCCTCTGCTCCCAAAGAATGAACTGAACCCCAGAATCTAGAAGCACATGCATATGTATATATTTATCTACTGAGCAAAACAACAATATCTGCAATGCTTTTTATTTGCCTTCTGTGTTTTGAGACTTAAAGACTTGTATTTTCTGGCTTTCCTCCGCAATCCTAAAAGACAGCCTATTCTTATTTTTTAAATGGAAGTTGTGAGTTATACAATTATATGACTCAAGCGTGGAGTGCTTAAAGAAGACAGGAAAAAAGCAAATGTGAATGTCCCAACCTTACAAATACCACAGGAACAGAAAATAAAAAGCAATATCTTTGCAGTCTGGTGGAGAGGAGGTCCTGATCTTTTCTCCAACTGACTGGAAACCTTACAATCCCCAGTGCCTGAGCAAGTGCTTGGAGGAAGGGGAACAGGAGAACAGATGCTTCCTTGCCCTGGGCTAGGTCATTATCCTTGGCATACAGCTCTGCCCTCTCTGGACTAGGATAAATCCCCAGAGTAGTTGAATGATGCTCCAGCCAGTGGGATGTGTTTCAGCACTTCCCTCCACACCAAGGTGTCCAGCTTTCTCCTTTCTCCTCCTTTTTGGTGGAGTTCTTTCCCCTCCTCATAATTCCCAGCCTTCCTTTCCGTTTTTCTCTCCCCCAGCTCCTGCAGTGTGCAGAGCAGGACAGACACAGTGTCCCACACACCATATTCTTTGGCAGCACATAGAACCTGATGTAAACTTCTCCCAACATGGAAACCTAATGGAGGGCATGGAGGCTCCTAAAACTGTGGAGGAAGGGATTATCCGGCTCTGTGCAAGAGCAGCACCCAGAGGCCTCCACAACAAGTGCACGTCTATCTCCCTAAGATCTGTCCCTGCACCAGCCCCTGCTCCTTCCACTGCCACTGCCAAAGCCCAGCTGCTGCCAAATCCCATCTCCACGTACAGGGAGACACTAAAGTGTCTTAGTGCAGCTCCGATGATGTTCCTGGTTTAACTTATCCCCAACAGGAGACAACTCTGGGTATTCCCACCTCCCCTGCTCTCTCCTTGCCTCACTTTTCCCTGACTCTGGAAGGGCAGGTGGTGCCTGTATTTAAAGCCTCAATCTTCCTGGGCACTGGACCGTGCCCAGCGGCGCACTCATCACCAGGGCTGAGTTTCACTGACTGATTGTTTTCTGATTCTGTTTGGCATTTTATCCTGGCTGCATAGAAAACTTATTATAAAATCATATTTGTGTTCCATAGATTATATCTGTGGCTCACTGCAGCGGGAGTGCTGAGCATGACAGGCAGAGTCAGAGACCAAGGTGATAGGGACTGAGCTGCACTGCAGTCGTGGTGCTTGCAGGGGACAAAACAGGAGCCCCTTGGTCAGCTATGGGTTATCCTGGGAGTGAGATGGGTGGGATAACTGTTAATAATTAGCTGTTGCAATTCTCCTGGCCAGATCCATGCCATATGCCACAAATAAATGTTCTACACACAGAACAGTTTCATGTTAAATGACTGCAACAGTCCCCACTGCTATTAAAAATCTGTTGGTATTTTTTCTAGATAGTCCCAGCTTAGAGCTGCTGTTCATCTGCACCTGTATAAAGTACAACAGCCTGGATAGAACAAGAAAAGATTATTATTTAGGATTTTGATTGTTCCTTGAATTCTGGGAGCAGTCAAGACTTGAGAGATGCAGACTGCAAAGAGATCACCCCAGTGCCCCCGAGGTTTAGGATTTCATGGTGTCCTGTGAGTTCAGCCAGAAGACACCTTTGGAGCTGCATATGGCACAGAAATGGAGGCAACCGTCCCTTCTAGCCATGGTTTTGCCATGTTCCTCCCAGCTCTAATCCCTGCACAGAGGGTCTGACTGGTCAACCTTCCTCCCCCCGGCCTCTCTCCTGGGGAGAGCTAAACATGCAGGCTCAAATTTTGCCAACTGCTTGGAAAAAATGTTCCCTAAACAGGGAAGGTGTCCACAGAGAAAGATCGAGGAGAAAAATAAAGTTTTACCTCTGTAGAAACAACTAGACATGGTGTGATGGGCTTCTTGGAGAGGTGGGAAAATGTTCCAGCCTCCTTCTCTCCAGAGTAGTTTCTGCTCTCTAGAATACACCTTTCAGGAGGGAGCTCCTGTATTTCCTGAGCACAAACAGGTCTGCTGGATTTTCCTGCCCACTTCAGCTAAAAACAAGAGGTACCCCCTTGTTCAAAAGTTCATCACAAGATGCTGATGGTGCCAGAGGCTCCACATCACTGGAACCGGCCATCTGGAACAACCCTGTGTATCTCTCCATCTCATTGACTCTTTGTTCCATTTCAGTCTCAGCTGAAATTGGATCTTTTATCTCTCCTCCCTTGCCTGTGACTCTTATTTTCCCCTTCATACCATATCTGCTGATATTTATGATTTATTCTCTGTCACTGTCCTATTTAATGATGCAAAATCGTTGGGATGATGGTTTCTGTGGATGGGGGAAGAAAGCAGAGGGACCCCGTCCTTTACCCATCACAGAGGAACTGACTGAATGTGGTATTCACATTCTCTGAACAGAGAGAGAGAAGAGAAAACAATTCTTATCTTCACTTGCTGCTCTTGTTGTTTAGCACATGTGAAATGTGTTATAGAGATTGTTTACCAAGAGTGATTTGTTAATTGGACTCTGCTGATGGTTGTTTAGATTAATTGGCCAATTGGGTCAAAGCTGTGTCATGACTGACTCAGACAGTCATGGGTTTATCTTTAGTACCTTTTTAGTACAGTTTTAATATAGTATTAGTGTAATATAACCTAGCTTAATAAAGCAATTGTTCAGCCTTCTGAATCATGGAGTCAGAGCACATTATTTCCTACGTTGGGGTCACCCTGCATCAATAACTGAACACATCCCAGCACTGTGGGAGATGGGAATCCCACAGCAGCACCTGAATTCCTTACTGCCCAGCACTGTGAAATGCCACAGTGCCTTGGGCCATCAAGGGGCATGGTTATCAGGAATCTTGGCTAAAGCAAGAAGCCTCCGGGATGAGGGGCTGCTCTTCTCACAGTGAGCTGGGGACACCACTTCTCTCCAAAGGGACTGAGTGCCCTTTCCTGAGAAGCAGCTGGGATTGCAGTCTTTACATTGTGCAGTCTTCAGCCAGGCTCTGAATGCCCACAGCTCCTCAGGTCTCACCCTTTCAGGATGTGCAGGGTTCAGAGCAGCAAGACACGACGAGTGTCTCTGGGAGCTTCTTCCTACACTGGGATTTTTTATCACGCGAACGCCACACTGCAGCTGGCTCTGGGAAGTCTTCTGCCCACACACTAAATAAATTCTGGTGTGGTGCTCTGCTTCTCTATGGAAACCGTACCCTGCATTTCTCTCCATAGGATTTTTCTCATTTCAGGCTCCATAATAAATTAACGAGAAGATGTTTTCTTTACACCAACCATAGGAGAGACACTTTTCTGTACTCGATTAATCTTTAGTGATCTATATTAAATATTTATCTGAAGAAACAAGGCCTGTATTGCAGCAACATTTTCTATTATGAGACTTTATCATATCAAAAGATATTTTCCTGGTGCTGACTCCTTCGTCTGTACCCAGCCAGCATTTCCAATGGAAGGGTAACTGGTTTTTTTCCTTTCTCTCCCAGTGACCTTTTCCCTCCATAACAAGCTGCTGATATGTTAGAATTTACTAGGTTATAAACATTTTTTATTGAGTAGGAGGGAGCTGGGTGATTTGGCACCAGCTTCCCTAATAAAACCCAGGGGAGAGGCTGCAGTGTTTGACTCCAATAAAGGCCTGGAAGGAGCTGCAACCTTCTGGGATGCTGGTCACGAATGACAAGGGGAGTTGGGGAGTGTCAGTCACGTAGCTTCACTCTGCTGAGGCACTTCTGGAAGGAGTCCAGCTCGCTGGCACAGGAGAGGGAGCTGGGAGGGACCTGGTAAAAGACTGCTCTGTTCTTCCCCCAGTATTTCTGAAACTGTGTGATTTATCACATGGAGCAGTGAGCTGGGAGCCCTAAACCCTCTTGTGCAGCAGCTGTGAGGTGGGGAGACCCTGAACAGTTGAGATAACTCAGAAGGGATGAGGACCTTGGTGTTGGGGTCCTGCAAGAACACAGAGAAGTCAGATCACAGTTTGATTTTGAATAAGTGGGGGGATTTTCCTACCTCAGGTAGACTAGCACTGGCTAGAGATAATCAGAATTAAGGCTGATTTGTTGAGGCAGTGCCAAAAGGAAACCCAGATGCAATATTCTGCTTTTTCTCAGGTCCTGAACAAAACCACAGCAAAAAGAGATGGTCCAAGTTCACCAAGAGCTCCCAACCTTCCACATCTCTGCCTCCCAAGGGAATGGAGCTTTAACTGGTCAATAACTAAAACACCAAAAGGCTGAATAAATCATCTCAGAACTAGATATACACACATTAAAAATGTTTAGTTCTGATGATATATGACTGAGCTGTTATTTTGACAAATAGCTAGTGAATAATATATCTGATGAACTGCATAATATTTTACTAATGATTAATTTATTCATTCCAAACAAACAAACAAAGCCCAGCCTTTTCCTCCACTATCCTAAAGAACTCTAATGGCGGCAAAGAGCTTTGAGATCCCTGAATGTCTGTTATTCCTCCTTTTGTCATTGTGTATTTCTTGTGATTTATTACCAAGGGAGAACAAATTCATGGCTTACGTTATGGATGGCTTCATTTCCGATTGCAGCAGATCCTGTTAAAAAATTCCTGATTTTGTAATGCCCCTAAAATCTACAGGAATTTGGTACTTAGGTAGTTATTTACCCACACAATGTGCTTAAATACCTTTTTTTTTAAGTCTGAACAATTCTGACTGGCGAAATGTTGTTTGGGATGCTGTCCCTAGGGTTAGTTACTACAGGATATTTACTACAGGACAGAGGTCTGTGAGATTTAGTTGAGGATTGCCCTGGCTGTGCTTTTCCCTCTCCCTCACTCTCAATCCCATTCAGAAATACAATATCTCTGAGTTCTCAGAGAAGATAAAGGACCAAAGAGCAAGAGCTCTTCCTCGGAGCTTTCCTGTGAGGGCGGGCTGATTGATTACGGATCAGAGGCTGTTCCAGCTTCCCTTCCTCAGTGAAAAATTGAGAGCTCTTAAAAATTGAATAAAATATGCCATTCTGAGAAGGATTTCCACTGGCACGAGCACAATAGGAGGTAGTAGTGAGTTGCTCAATATTTCTGTGTGCGCTGGCTAATCCTTTACTCCTCAGTCCCTGTGCACTCTCCCCGTGGCACCTGAGGATAACTCATCTGTAATTGGTAAGGGCTCCAGTTCTGTGTCTCCAGACAAAGCTTAAATCGCTCACGTTTGGGAGAGCTCCAGCTTCAGCTGTGGCTGGAGCTGCCCAGGAGAGGATTCCTTTCGGTAGCTGCTTTCAAGCCTGCAGAATCTGGCTTTGTTCCATGTTGGAAGAATCTGGAACAGCTTGTAATGTTTTCACCAGACAAAATTTTGTCAAAATAGCTCGTTCCTTAGATCGCTTGCTCTCACCATAGTCACTGGTGACCAGAGCAGTTAGGATATCAAAAATATGTTGAACGCAATTCATCAGCCTGAGACACTCTACAGCTAACAAAATAAAGCATTTTGACAAAACCTTACTGTGGAGAAAATGTTTTTCTACCTCACCGAGACAATTTTATTGCACCTAAACTACAAAGACTTTTCCATCCTGTTATTTGTTTCCCTCCACCCTCGTAGAATTTCATCAGTTCTGCTCCTCTTTTCAGTGCTCCCTAAGACTATGAGTGACAAACACTTGCAAGACCTTGACAGGGAGCTGAGATACTTCTGTGCCAGCTCACAGACTGCCACTGTGCATGGAAAATCTTTTCCTTTGGATGCTCACTGACAATTGTGTAGGAGATGGTCACCAACAGAGCTGATATGTTCAAGGGGGAGATAAAATATGGTCTTTTTTAAAGACTTGATCCAAATATCTCAGTGAAAACAATAAACTTATTTTTATGACTCTTCTGCAGGAGAAAATTAAGTCCAAGTACAGTTGGCAATTATCCTGTAAGCTTATTATATAGTAGCATTCAGCCTCTTGCACACTCTTGGTTCCTCTTTTTTTGCATGCTGGAAGAGCTGGTAATTTCTGTCCCTTATTACAGAGTCATTTCACAGGGAAGCATTCTCAGATTTCATTTAATCCACTGTGGGCTGTGCAAGATGCTGCAGACACCTCAACAGCTGCGTGCACCTCAAACATCAGTGTTTCTGTGGGCACAGAGTCATTCCTGAGTGACCAGCAGAGCCCTGTTGGCTCTGTCAGCCCCCCACCCTTCACTTTAGGAGTGTGTGTGGCTCCTAAAGAGAACAACACAGCCTCAGCAAACCCGCCTGGGGAAGGCAAGTGACAGTGGAGATCCCTCTTCATTTTATCACACCAGCATCCCTGCTTCTGTGTCTGCAGACAATTCCAGCAGTATTGCTGTGGATGCCACACGCCTGGAAATGCCAAGGCCAGGCTGGATGGAGCTTGGAGCAGCCTGGAACAGTGGAAGGTGTCCCTGCCCATGGCAGGGGTTGGAATGTTTGTTTTTTTTAAGATCTCTTCCAACCCAAAGCATTCTGTGATGAATAAAGAGCCCATGAGTGGTGCTTATACCCGTAGAAATATTGGCACAATTTGTTTCAACATTCAAGGGCTTTTTCTCCTTTCAGATCAATCCAGTTCATCTGAGGTCATCAAACAATTAGCAAAACTTCAGTTGTGGCATTGCTAACTTAGCCACAAGTGCCTGTTCCCTGTGCAATCCTGTGGTAGGATGGAAGATTCTGGAATATATTTCTCTCTGGGTTTGCAGTGCTATTGCTCTGTGGCCTGCTCTCCCTGCTTATGCATGCTGAGGAGATTTGCTGTTATGAATCGCACCACAAAACTACCTTCAAACTCAAATTTAATAACCTAAGTATTATGAAGATCAATATTATGGCTATTCTCATTCATATGATTAACATTAATATAATTTGGGGAAATATTTATGCTGCAGTAGTGACTGGAGACCTGGATTAAGAGGAGATCCTCAGCAACTCCACAGAAGAAAAGACACTGTTGTCTCCAGATGGGCACTGAAATGCAATACTCCATCTCTGAGTCTCCATGGGCTCGGATATTTTATGTAAGTTACCTAATAAGATAAAAAACCAGCCTTACAATCCCTACAGCCACACTGGTGACAGTTTGAAAATCATGAGTCAAGCTCAAAAAAGGAATTAAGAGATTGCTTTTAAAATTCATGAGACTTTTAAAATCTGATAAACTTCAGTGGTTTTTTTCTTTCTTTCTTTTTTTTTTTTTGCCTTCTGCTTTCTGAGTATGTAGGAGTCGTATTATCAAGTTTTCCTCTGCAATTATGAGGGCCGTAAACTTACTTTAAAAATTGAGTTGAGACATTTACATAATCACAGGACTCTGAAAGTGTGGGCTTTGAAGAGATATTAAATAGTCTTGAGATACAGTTCATCATGTGACTTGGCAACACTCACTGCTGAACAGTACAGCACAGACTCCAAATATCAAATACTCCCAAGGAACAGAGAGGAGTCTTTTATGGGTGGGAGGGGGGAATCTGACACTTTCACAGTCTGCACATGAATGGGGGAGAAGGGGAGGAACACAGGGGAAGGAAAACAAGCAGAACAAGGAGTGTGGGACTATTCATTTTTCTTTAATCAGAGATGAAGCTAAACTTCTTGTCTTATTCCTATATTTCCTGCTTGCTCTTAACCATGCAACACACGCTTTTCCCTGTGTACCGAGCTCTCTGATTAGCCTAACCCTGGCTGTGCACCTGCACTCCCCAGGGGCAGCCCCAGACATTTGAGGGGAGTTAAAAGTAATGTTCTTTCTGGGGTTTTCAGTCAAGATCTGGAAGGTAACACTGACATTTCTAATGCTTGCTGGGCAGGTTTGCCTTTGATGAAAAGGAAATAGCCAGTATGAGAGAAAGGGGAGGGAAAGCAAAGTGAGGTTGGGTGAGGGTGTATGGACAGTGAAAACACCTTTCAGGGATGCATGGACAGTGAAAACAGCTTTCAGGGGTGCATGGATAATGAAAACACCTTTCAGGTATGCATGGATAATGAAAACGATTTTGCAGGGATGCACAGGCAATAAAACACCTTTGCTCTCCTGAGACAGCACAGCTTCTCCCACCTGCAGGCTGCCATGGGGTGGAAGTGCCCCTCACTGGTCAGTGCATCCTCATCCAACCTGAATGCCCCGAGTGCTCGGCGATGTTCAGATCTCAGATCAGCACTCAGATCCAGCCCACGCTGCAGCAGAGCTGCCAGTCACTACCAGCCCATGAAACCTGAGCTTGCAGCTTGCCAAGAGACACGTTTATTGCAGGAATGACAAGCTCCAAGTGTCAGGACGCTTCACTGAGTCAGAGTCCAGAACTGGTCCCAGCTGTAAGTAACAGGGGAAGTCTTCCAGCAGGTTTTCCATGACACTCACTCAGGGGAATGAGAAGTTGTTGCAATATCAGGCATTTTGGAGCCTCCCGACCCCAGTGAGGGCACAACCATCAAACGGAGCTCTCCTTCAACAAGCCTTGTGTGTCCCTGGGAGATTGAGAGAACCCAGAGGGTTTTCCTTAACTGGCCTCTAAAACGCCTGGTTGTTCCCTACCTTTGCTGAACTGATGGCAGGAGAAAGCACAGTGGAGGGTTTGGGGCCTGCAGGTGTTGATACAAGGGGACATTAAATGTGCCCCTTCAATTTGTGCTAAGGAACTCCAGGAGGCAAAACACCTTCTGCCTCAGCCCCAGAGCAGAGAATTTCCATGCTGCTGCCTAAAAAGTGCTGTGCACCATTGGCAGGTTCAGTTAGGCAGCTCTCACATCTCCAGACATTTATCCTGTGAAACTTGTGTGAAAGCTGGACCAGAAAAGCTGCAGGACAGCCCTGAGCAACTTGATCTCATGGGTGGCATTCCTGCCCGTGGCAGGGTGTCTGGACTAGATGATCCCAAGCCTTTCTAGGCTTCCACAATTCTATTTAATTCTGTCATAGCACAGCTTTCTGGAATCTCTCTCCAAAAAAGCTCTTTCATTGCAAGCAGAAGCACAAGCTGGCTTGACCTGATTGAGGATTTGATGGAATGGTTTCCTCTCCCGGCTGCTCACCCCTCTGCTGGGAGCCATCTGCACATTAAAGCAGATGTTGGTTGCACTCAGGTCATGTTTCCAAGCTTTCTTTTGTAGCCATAAGGACTAGAGACTCTTCCCTCCCTGCCTGCACTCATTTCTTAATTAAAGCTTAAATTCTGATGTCGTCACATGACTGTAGGAGCAGATCCCCAGGCAGGCATTTAGTGCTCTGTGTTGTCAGCAGGACTTTGATTTAGAAGCATCACAGACCCTTTAGAGGATCCCACCCCTCTGGAAGCCCCAGCCTGGCCCTGCTGGCAGCTGCCAGACCCCAAGGCTCCCCCTCAGGCAGGTGCTGGAGCAGTCAGAGGCTTTCCCACGCCACAGAGCGTGGGGAATGGGGAGCACCTCTGTCTTCTTGGAATAGTGGTTCCAGAGCCAGGCAGCTGTGAGGAGTCTGGCAGGGAGGGAGAAGGAGGAGGAGGAGGAGGAAGAGGAGGAGGAGGAGGAGGGGGAGGCAGCGGCTGCCAGCAGCCTGCACTGCAGTGCCTCAGCCCAGAGAGCTGGGTGGGTGTAAACACCACCCCTACCCATCTCCTCTCCTCCCTCTCTCCATGGTTTTCACTTGATGAGATGTATTTGACCAGGAAGAAAAATAATTCCACAGTGAAGGAAACCTCACAGCAGCTTCCTGTAAAGACTTTGTGGTCACCATGGCAGTGCTGGAAGGGTGAAGAGCTGCAGGTGTGAAAGGGGTTTGGTCACAAGAGCTCCCAGGCTTGGCCACCAGCAAACAGAAGCCCGGTGCACACTCCTGGCAGCCAAATTCTGCCTCCATCAGCCCTGTGCCTTGGAGCAGAGCAGATCTCACCTGCCCAGGGCTCTCCTGAGGGAAGCTGGGCTGTGCCAGGACACCTGGGTGCTGTGTCAGCTCCTTCCCGGGCACACGTGGGCAGTGGCACAAAGGAAGTGCTGGCTCTGCACAGGAATATTTGATCTCACACTGCTTGCAGAGGAGATCCTGCCACAAAGGGCTGGCCCAAACCCTGCTGCAGGCACAGCTGACTCCAGGCTTTCTTTGTGTCCTTGGGTTCTGTACCTGCTCTTAGCAGCTTAGCCCAGGAAAGCTGCCTGGATGGCTCCAGCTGTCCTGGTGGACACTTCTTGTTCCATTTACAGAGCCTGGTGGGTAGCAATCAGCAAAAAAGAAAGGGGGAAAAAATATCCTTTCTGGAACCCAAGGGAAACATTGAGAGATCCAGAAATAAAAAAGAAAAAACCCTACAATGCCTTCTCCCAGTGCTACTTATGCCAGAACAAAATTATTCTGTCTATCTAACAGGATGACTTTTTTATTTTAATGTAACAGCTTCTCTGCTGAAATAAGCATCTGCCTGGCTTGAAAACAGAATTAATAAGATTATTAAAAATAATAAAAAACCCAGCTAAAAATATTTTTTTTAAAGAAGGAGAGTGAAAGGAAAGCTTCTCTTTGCCTTGTTAGCTTTTAAAATATGTTCCCAAGCCACTGGACCATAGTGTGCTGCTCTGGAGGAATCTGAGATGAATGTGCAGAGTCATTGCTGTCACAGCATGCTGGGAGCAGCCCTGCTGGGCACAGTCTCCACTTGACATGTGGAGGGGAACACTCCCCCACCACGCAGGAGGTCTCTGAAGGGACAGGATGTGGACATCCTTGTCCAAGCCCAGCAGGAGGCAGATCTCTTTGGAAAGGTTCAGTGACTAAAATATTTCTGTGCTGCTTCTGGGATTCACTGGGAGGAGGATCAAAATATTTTGTTATGGATGGAGAAGGGGAATTTTCCTGCTGGAAGATGCAGCTCGGGAGATCTGCACTAGCGCTCGGCCAATCCAGCTAAGAGCTTCCCTGGATCAGCAGGCAGGGCAGGCAGGCACTGATCTGCCTTTCCAGGCACACAGCTCACAGGAGTGCTTTTCTCCAGAGGAACTGGTGTGTCCTGACCACAGGAGCCTCATCAGAATGTGAACTCATCCACTGCTCTGCCTCCACGCCGTCCCCGCGGCTGGGCGTGCGCTGCCGCCTTCGGATGCAGGGCTGCCCTTCCCGAGCCTGCACAGATTTTCTGCTCCCATATTTCAGCAGCTCCAGGCATACCAAAGG
The DNA here is from genome assembly GCF_017590135.1 of Pyrgilauda ruficollis. Taxonomy (NCBI): domain Eukaryota; kingdom Metazoa; phylum Chordata; class Aves; order Passeriformes; family Passeridae; genus Pyrgilauda; species Pyrgilauda ruficollis. Next base: position 4,239,185 of record NW_024524822.1, read on the forward strand.
CTGGTGCCACTTTTCCTTCCTCTTGCCGTCTCTTCTCAAGAATATCAAAGAGAAGGAGAGGTGTGTTCTTCTGTCAAGCCTGGCAGCTGCCAGGGATGTTCCCAAGCCGTCGCCATCCGAATCCAAAGGCAGCCAGAGCAGCTGCTCCTCCAGTCTGGCCAGGGCCAAGCTCTGTGCCTGCTCAGACAGCCCAGGACAAAGCTCTGCACAGCTCAGCCCCAGCCATTCCCTGCCAGCCCCTGCTCCTGCCTTTATTCTGCTTATGCAAATCCATGGAAAGCTGCACATATGCAGGGAGCTGCATTATGCAGGGGATGTAACAACAGCAGTCCCTGCACTGCATGAAGAATGAAGGCTGGGACTGAAGAAGATGCTGTGTGATGGAATTGTCTGGTTCATGCCCATCACTAAATGGCTCCTGTTTGCCAACTGCTTTTAGGGATGCTGAGACAGGAATGTAAATTGTGGCTTTCGTAAAGTTGTATAAACGTGTAGTAATGTCATTTTTAGATGAGCATTTACATTGAAGACAACACTAGGAGGCTTCATTGTTTACATGCACTATGGAAATGGATTTCAGGTTTTGGTTTACAGACATTTATTTACACAGCATTTACTGATTACAAACCAATGCACATCACTCATTTACAGGCATAATATAAACTAGGGAGATTCTGTATTTTTGCCTGTATGGATTTCCACTGCTCACTCCACATGGAGAAAAGAACCTCCTTTCATCTCAGCTCTCTCTGTCCTTCAATTGCCATGCTGTCTCTCCTAAAAAACCTTTCCAGCCTGTGACTGGAAAACAAAATAGTTGTCCCCTTTAAACACATAGCATAAAACCCTAATAAGAAAACTTGTCAGCAGAACTTCAGCACAACTGAAAACCCCTAAGCAAAGATTAAAAGGCTTAACAGTGCCCATCAATTCATACCTGAGCTAAGCATCACCTTAATGCTGTTTGAGAAGAACGCTCACGGTGCTTTCTTGGATGCTTCAGACATCCAGTCAAGTGGAACAGGACTGAAAACCTGCCAGGGTGTGTGAGAGAGGAGCTGTGAGTGCAGCTGTGGCATGCAGTTTGTCACTGTCACAGCACCCGGGTCCCAGCACCCAGCCTGGTTTTGGGAAGCACCACGAGCCTTCCCAGGCACAGCTGCTCATCCTGGCTCTCACTCCTGCCCAGCCATACTGGGGAAATTATTACTGGGTTTTTTCTTTATCCTAAGATGCTGAACCCAGAGAAAATCAAAGCTGAACCCCAGGGAATTTCAAGATTTCAAAGTCACAGAGTGAAAAGGAGAGTCAGTCTTTTTTTTTTTTTTTTCAGTCCTTCCCTTTTTCAAGGTTATAAAAACTCCTTGCAAATTCAAACTGAAGAACAAACAGCTAAACACAATACACTCAAAATCAAAATGTTCCTCTTTTGACATTTTTGAAGTGGCACTACTTGACTTCATGTCTTGAGATGAACTTTAGTGCCTTAAGAATTGCAAAAAAACCCCCAAAACCACTGGATTAATAAAGTTAAAATAAACAGCACGGCTTAAAACTTTCACTGAGCCCGAAATGAAATGTTTCAATTTTTTCATTTCACTGAAAAGTTGAACAAACATCCATTTCATATCAACCCATTTTTAATATTATTTTTGTTCCGTACAACCAGTGAACCACAAAATCAATTCTTTGTACTGCTCTAGTGACCAGTAGATTAAATTCAGTGCAATAAAGAGACAGCAAAAACAGCCAATGAGGAATGGAGAGAAGAAGGGCCAGAAAAGATAATGGAAGCAGCTCTTATAGATTCTGTCTGTGCCTGAACTTACCACAACCAAAACAACTTCACAACCACTTTAAAAGAACTTTAATGCACGTTGCTGCAGGAAAGAGCAGCCTCACCTGTCCCCTCTGTCACCCTCCTGCCTCCATCTGCACAATCCTGTCCCTTTGCTATCCCCTGACCACAGCATGAATGAGACCAGAAAGTGATCTAGTTAAATATTAACTTTTCTAATTTTTTTTTTTTTTTTTTTTTTTTTTTTTTTTTTTACCTGCCAGACTGTTTTTCTGCCAGGTGAGTTCCTCAGCTCTGGAAATCACAAGTTTGCATGAAATCTGCCTGGAAGTTCCAGTCAGGAAAGGCCAAACTTCTGCAGGTTGGAGTCTTCTTTAGCTGCAGAAAAGGAGGCTTAGGAGGGACCTTCTTGCTTTCTGCAACTCCCTGACAGGAGTGACAAGTGACAAGAGGAAATGACCTCAAGCTGTGCCAGGAGACAACATCAGGAAGAATTTTTTAATGGAAAGGAAGGTCAGGCATTGGCAGGGGCTGCCCAGGGAAGTTTGGAGTGCCCATCCCTGGAGTTGTCCAAGGAAGGGCTGGATGTGGTATTCAGTGCTCTGGCTGAGGACAAGGTGGGCATCAGGCACAGGCTGGACTCGATCTTGGAAGACTTTTCCAGCCAGAACAATTCTGTGATCTGTGATTCTGATATAACACCAGCCATAAAATGCTCACAATCACTGACCAGCTTGCCCAAGCCCAGTGCCTGATGTAAGAGTCACATTTTGCTTTTACTCAGAAATTATATAATCTCGTTGTCCTCCCAGCCAGAACAGGCAGCTGTACAAACCCTGGGGCTGTGTGTGCACTGGGCAGTGCTGGGTGTGCTGGAACACATTCTCCAGCCAATAAATTGGTGAATTTACCTTGAAGTCAACAGTTTTACGTATTTATGTCACAGAGAATCTGGCTCATTGTTTTTAATTTGTGGTGCCATAAAACTTTGAAAGTTTTGTGAGACAGTTTTGTGACACCAATCTTTTTTCCTCCATTCTTTCTTTATTTTTTTTTTTTCTCTAAGGGAAAATTCAAGCAGCACAACAGCATATGCATTTCTAAGTCTCTTGTAGCCTGTGCTATGTACACAGCAGAGATGCTGGCTTCAGGATCCTTCTCTTCCTCTTCACTGAGGGAGTGACACATTTAGGGAGCACGTAGCTGCTCAGATTTGTGGGTTTTCTAGGACTAAATAAAAATCTCTAGTGTGGCTGAATGCATCCACCAGTGCAAATCCCTTTATGAGCACACAATTTAGTGTCCACTCTGAATTGGAGAAAGAGGGAAATAACATAAATGTTGGTTAGATGGGACCATGGGGGTCCCTAATCCAGCCTCCCACTTGAAGCAGGACCAGCTCTTGAGCACATCAGCTGAGGCTTTGTCCAGCCAAGCCTTAAAAGCCACCAAGGATGGAGACACCTCTCACCTCTGCACTGACTTGTCCTAGACCTGCCCTGTTCTCCTGAGGAAACAACATTTTGGGAGGAAAAAAAAAATCAGCTTTTTTCCCAGCAGCATCTCAACCAATTTCTGTCCAGATTGTGCAGCCAGTTATTCCCAACCTTTCCTGTCTCAGAAGCTCCTTTTCCTTTGTAACTGTCTGGGACCTTGCTGTACCAAGTGTAGGTGAGCAATTGGCTCTGTCCTGTCACTCTGCAGAGGGAGGGATGGGCTTTGGTGTCACCTCCCCCACTAAGTTTTGAATCTGCTGGTGTATTTTAAGCAGACCTGACAGAGGTCTCGGAAGGATTCTTTATTTGCAGGTTTCATGAAATTAGGCAGCCTCTAACTGGTCCCACTGCAGGAGAAGTTACAAGGTGAGCAGATCTCCTTTTTATACCCCAGGGTTTCCCTGCTCTCTTACACTGAGAGCCAGATTTTCCCATCCCCACTGTCATTTCAGAAAATGGAATTAATCTCCTACGCATGGAAAATACGCATTTCTTCTTGCACATGCACATTCCACTTGCAGCCCCGTGTGATCATCCATTTTATATTGCTGCTGTCCCTTCTGTCCAAACATCTTGCAGCTTTTAATTAAGTCTGCCCAGCAATGCAGAGCAGGCAAGTGCTGTCATCTCCTCATCTCCCCTTCTCAGGGGGTGGGGAGGGAATTGGGGCACGCAGAAATGAGCTCACCCACAGCCACAGCACGAGCCTGGGGCAAAAATCCAGATCCTGCCTGTGTCACCTCTCTGCCACTCTACCTGCGGGCTCCCCTTTCCAAAGCTCTGTGTCCTGTCCCTGTTTTCCACAGAACTGGCAGTGGCAGCCTCTGTTCAGCTGGATGAGCCCATCTCACCTTATCCCTCTTTGCCTCCCACCTCTGACACTGAACAACAAAGCCTTTTATTTTTCTTTTAAGGAAATATTTTTGTTGTTGTTGTTTGTTTTTTTGTTTGTTTGGGGTTTTGTTGTTGTTGGTTGTTGTTGTTTTTGTTTTTTTGTTTTGTTTGTTTTTTTGTTTTTTCTAGAACTTGCTTCAGCTGAGCAGCATCATCAGGGAAATTCCTGTCAGTGCCTCTGCCTGGCAATTTGCATGGAGCATTCCAGTGCTCAGCCCACTTTTTGCTTTGCCTTATAGCTAAATAACTTCTGAGAGAAGAGAGGAAAAAAAGGACAACATGACAACATACTTCAAAGCAGTGGGCTGAAGCTGTTAACTGTTCAGTGGTAACGGGGATGTTTTCTGGTCTGAGCAGGACCCCAGTCCCAAAGCCAAGCTGAGCTTCATCTGTTCTCCAGCCTTCCTGCAGTACCTCGTACCCCAGGCTCTCATGACTAGGAATAACAACAAGGATGGTGATAATGAATATTCAGACATCCCACAAACCACTCTCAGCATCTGCCATCCTATCTGCATTAGCACCAGTGTGCACAGATAATGATCAAAGCAGCATTTTCCTGCCAGAGGCCCCCCTAAACCACCCTTATTAGTATGAATCAATGCTGACTAATGTGCTTCCCTAATGCAATTGTATCCACTCCTACTGTTCATGATTTAATATAAAACATCTCCCCCTTTGCCTGCCTTCCTCCTAATGCCACATGCAAGGTGCAAGCCTTGACTGAGGTACCAGGAAAATCCAAGTTTTACAAGAAAGAGATCTAAAATCCACTGAAATGAAACGCATGCAAGGAGGTAACAAGACTTTTGGGGTTGTAACAGTGAACTGTCTGTCCATGCTAGACCTGGATCCAGACTTCCTATGAAAGATATCATCAGCTCTGAGGTTCTACAGCAATTCTGCTTATGTAGAATATAAAATAACCCTGCTCACTGCAACCGGCTCTGTGCTTGCTTCTGACAAGCTCTGGACTTCAGTAGTGGTAGAAAGAGGATTATTCCATGATTTTATGTTCCTTCCTTTTTAGCATCACCTGCAAAAAGGAGAAAATTCTGCATTTTGCCTTATGCTGCTCTTAGCACCACCAGTGGCTTTGCCTTGGTGGTTTTCCAGCGTAAATGACACGGCCCTAATGTGATGTGTCCATGTTCCCACACAGCAGGACACCAGGGAAATCACCACTAAACAGCCAGTAGTGTTTCCATTAGGGCTGGGTGAAGTCCTCTGGCCTGATTTCCCATCCTCTCCAAACCCTTGGTCACTGTGGCTGGTTTGAGATCTGCTGGCATCAGCCTTGGGAGAAGAGCAGGGGTCAGGCCAAACCTCACTCAGCAGAATCACACATGCCCCAAGGAACTGCCTGACAGAGCAACAAACTAAAAACCAGCCAACCTAAAAAAGTATGGGAGGAAAGGGGCATTGAAGGAGAAGATTGCACAGAAAATTCCCATGCTCCATATCAGCTGCTTTTCTAAGGGAAGGATTGATATCCTTAATGCAGGATATGTGCCTCCCTTGGGCTAGCCTAGTGCAAAGAGCAATTGAGAGACATCTTTTGGTAGGAAAGAGGCTTCTCTGTCGGAATTAAACAGTTGACAAAATCCCAACAGCTTTACAGATTCTCGGAGTCAATTTAAGGAGCCCACAAAATGAGATTTTACCCCTGTGGGTTTCAGTAAAACGGAATGTTCTGGGAGAGTGTGTGCACAGTCTAGCTCTTAACTGCGAGAATTGGCTGTGGCTCCACTAATTCTCCATAGCCAGGCTGAGTCTGATATCCCTTTAAAAATGCATGGGCTCAGTTTTTAAGTGACCAGTTCTGCCAACAGGGCCAGATATTAAAAACAAACAGCCCTCCAGCATCCAGCCAGACTCCCACCTGATTATTCCATCTGCTCTGCTGGAGCACGTGAGGCTTTTCCCTCTTCCTCAGCTGACTACAGTGGGAGCAGCTTTGTCCCAGACCTGTATTTCCAAGGTGCTCAGCTCCCAGCAGCTCCAAGCACCACACATGAGTGGCATTCCCAAGCACTCAGCCCCCTCCTTCAGCTCAGTGTGTGGTGTTTGGCCATGAGATGCTCTCAGTACCCTTGCAGTCCTCTCTAAACTTTCACCCTAACCACTTCCACTGGATTTGTGTCTTATTTCCAGGGGTTTTTTGGGAATGGTGACTTTTCCAGCATGCTCATTATCTGCAAGACCCCTCTCAGGCACCTGCCATGCCCACAGAATGCTGATGCCTGTTTCCTCCCGTGCTGGGAGGAGGGTGTGGTGTTCTCCACCTGCTCCACATGTCTTTCATAAATGGTTTAACAACACTTAGCAGAAACAGAGAAAATAGATCCCTTTCCACTTCCCATAGATAAAGTTCATCCTGAACTGAGGTAACACTTCAAATTCATCTTAGTTTCCTACAAACCAAAAGGGAATTTCTTCCTTACCCCCTGACAGATAAAACAACAAATCACAAGCTTCACACGTAAACAAGACTTTGGCTCCTTTATAAAAGTGGAGGAGGCACAGCCATGGCACAGGCTGCCTGCTCAGGGTGTGAATCCTCCATCACAGGAAACCTTCCAGGTTCCCCACAAACCTCTGGCAGACGTGACACAGGTATGTCTGAGTCTGCCCTGGGGAAAAGGCACAGATTAAATGACCTCTCAAGGTCCTTCCAGACCCGTTTCTCCCTGATGCTTAGAGACAGGATCCCAGGCTTGATGGATCTGTGGCCTGACCCACAGTGACAGTTCGTAGCTATGTCTGAACACATCCATCGTGTGGCTCTCTCCCTCCAGCCCCTGCAGACTCCGTGGTGGCATCGTGGGCTGCACAGCTCTTTAGCAAAGGGCAGAGGCAGTGCCAGAGGCGAGGAGCAGGGCAGGGATCTGCAGGCTGGGTCACTGTGTGTGTTGGCAGGCAGGGCAGGAGGGGAGCTGGGCAGAGCACAGCCAGGGAAAAAGGCTTTTGGGAAAAGGCATCTTCTCTGCTGCTCTGTGCACAGACACTGAGACCTCACCAGCGGAAGCAAAGCAGCACAGCTTTTAGGTTTTGGGGCTGTCTTCCCCCTGAACTGTTTTGAAGAGGACAAGCCAGGACAATATTTTTAACCTGCCCTTGCTGCTGCAAGGGGAGGGGGTTCTGCACTCCCTGGAGGCTGCAGGACAAGAACAAATCATTTTTCTTCCCCACACAGAGCTGATGCCTCACAAATCTCTGTTGCTCTGCCTCTGACCCCGTGCCCATGGGACAACACTCCCTGCACACAGGTGATTCCCTGTGGTTCCCTGTAATTCCCCCTCCCCATGTCCATGGCTCCATGTGCACAGTGCCACGGGCTGCTCACCAGCATTTCCCTGCCCACCACTTTGCATGGCTGTGTTTGCAAGTGTCTTTCTGAAGCACAACAGGACCATATAATTATGTAAATGCACACGTGGCTGGGAGAGTTTTTCAGTCTCTTTGGGTTTCAGCACAAATCTCCTGACACTTGCTGGCTTATTCCCCTTCACTCCAAAGTGCTTGCTGCTTCAATAGGGCGTTCATGTGAGCACCCCAGCTTTTCAGATTAAAATGAGGAGGAAAAAGGGTGGTTCTAGATAGCACAGCTGGCAAGAAGAGTTTGAAACAAGCAACAACTAAGGCTTTAAAACCTAGAAGGCAAAATAAAATCCAAATTCTGCCTATTCTCTGTAGGTTTTTTTAACTCTCTGCAGTTTTTTAAATCAAGATCACAGTTCTTGGGCCAAGTCCAACTTATACATGGAGATAAATCCTCAAGGATCCATGGTAGGCAGCACACAGCCAAGGCTCCTACACAGCAGTGTGAGAACTGTCACTCTGATGTGCGTGGTGACATCTTTATGTGAACCTGCAGCTACTGGCAGTTCACATGTATGAGTTTGGTACAGAGGCTTGGGCTGTCCAGAGCTCCATTGATTTGAAAAAGCTGCTTGGGAACCTGCCTGTGAACTGTCTGTCACCACGAATGAAGAACACCCACCCCCTCAGCTCCTTTTCATCTCACTCTGTGCTGTGCACATTGCCGTGACACTGCAGTGCCTTCATCTCACTATCAGAGCGCTCCACCCCAGCCTTTGAAGCAATTTGCATTGCCAGCTGGGGGCCGGGGGGAACCAAAGCAGCATTTCCAGGTGGAATGGGGACAGTGGTGCAGCTCCCATTGACTCCCAGCCTGCAGCCCATGGGAGCTGGCAGAGCTCCCAGCACCCAAGAACTCATCCAAGGCGCAGGAGGTGACATACCTGTATATTTTATATCTGGTTGTAAATCCTTGACGATGTCTTTCCACAAAGGATAAGTAGCTCCGTGAGTGGTGGAAAGGCCCCCTGTCTGAAATAAGCCAATCAAACTCCTTGGAGACATGTTGGTTGGTAGCAGCTGGGTCCTGGTGGGAGGGCTGTATGAGTATATGGTCCCATATAAACAGGAGGTAGAGGAACTCAACAAGCCTCCAGTTCATGCTTTTCTGTCTGCCTTTTTCCTCTCATTCTTGCTCCATTCTGTGGAGTCCTGTTGGAAGAGAGAGGGGATAGGAGGAAGGAGAGAGAGAGAGAGAAAGAGAAATGGAGGGGAGGAGAGGGAGGAGGGAGAGAAAGAGAGAGATTAAAAATGCTCTGATCCTTTGACAGCCTTCTCTCGAGGTGAAAACAGATGTGAAAAATCAAGCATTAAAAGACTTTGGTTTGCCTGTGTTACACCTTAGAGTATTTGGCAGTGTTTTATTCATGTATTTAAGTGGTGCCTTTAACCTCCTGAGCATATACCACCTTTGAAATAACCAGGTCCTGACCTGAGACATCCTCACCCCAGCTCCTCCATCATTTCCCTCGTGAAGTTCTCCGCAGTGCTGCAAAGGCGAGTGAAGGCCAGGCACAAGAGGTGGCTGCACCCTAGGCTACAATTACCCCTTTATTGTCCCTTTAATGCTGTGCCAGAGAAACGTGTCTTCTGCTTTCATGTCTCTCTGATGATCTGTAATCCATACTCTGTGCAACCTGAGCAATCTATAAAGACCCAGCTCTTACTTTTAAGTGCTGCCAAAAAAAAGAAATAAAACAAAATAATTACCCAGGTCTGGCGACGAGCACACACGGACACGCAGGCACACACAGACACACACAACTATGAAATCCTGCCAAACTCTGACAGATAAAAATGTCCTCACCCTGCTTTCCTGCTGGGGACTTGGGGAAGTGTGTGTGGTGCAGGGGATGGGGTCTGTTGCTATTTCAGTTATGGGGGGACCTCGAGGCTCTTCCCAAGATCAAGGCTCTGCAGGGTGACAGCTGAACATGCACATTCAGCTGGGGAGATCCTTCCCAGCACCTGGAGCAGGGCACGCTCTCACTGCCATGGTGGGAGAGCAGCAAAGCAAGGCTGGGGACAGCCCCGTGCCAGCCAGCTCCTCTCCCAGGCATGTGACAAGACATATGATGAGTGGGAAGGCAATCAGGGGGTAAGGTGCCCTGCCAAAGGTTACACAGCAAGCCATGGGTACAGCTGGAACAGAGCCCTGCTCTCCTGACTCCCATTCCCAGCATCTCAGCCCTTGGCTCATCCTCCTCCCAGCCAGGCTGCTGGCACCGTGGCACTGCTGGCACCGTGGCACTGCTGGCTCTGTGCCCCAGGTGGCAGGTGAGGGGCCTGCTTAGCTGTCACCTCCCACCCAGGATGGTCCCCTCCTGCTCTCCCAGCACAATGTGGCTGCTGCAGCAGCTCAGCCTGTTGGGCTGTGCTCCTCGCCCCTGGGAGCTGCTTGGAAAAAGTCCTCTCCATGCTCACAGCTGGTTCCTCCTCCTGCCTTCTGGGTTTTGTGGAGGGTGTGCCAACAGTGTGGGCTGGCAGTGATCTTGAGGCTGCTCCCTGACTCTGGGAGCACAAGCTGTGCTCAGAACAGGTGATACCCACCTGTTTCTGTAAAACACAGTGCAGAGAGACTGCAGATTCTTTTTAAAGCAGGAGAAATGAGGCTACTCAAAGCTTTGCCACAGTGAGATTTCACGTCAGGCTTCTTTGTACATCTCCAGAAAACTTTCTGGTTTTGAGCCTGAGTCCTCTAAAAGTTTGTAACTCCCAGAAAGAAAAGATTTTGCTGGGAGTGTAGGAGAGGTGTGCTAGGGGTGCACCTGCACTCCCAGCACTGTGTGTGAGCCTCGGCTGGTGGGAGCAGCAGAGCACAGAGCAGAGGTGCTGCTGGTCAGCGTGGCCATCCCTCTCTCCAGGAGCTTTCCCTGGAGCAAGGCAGGGCTGCATCCCGTGGCAATGAGTGTGAGAGCTGCTGTGCAGGTGGGCTGGAGCCCTGGATGTGCTGGGCAGCTCAGGAGCCCTTTCTGTGTGCCAGAGAGTGGGAGCCTGCACGTGGGCACAGCATGTGCTCGAGGAGCTGCAGTAAGCTCAGCAGCACTCTACAGAACTGAGTTGTGTAAGTCATAAAGATGACACTCAGCTGTTGCATTACAGGAAGAAATGGGGAAAAAAATAATCAGGTATAGAAAAGTCAGCCAAAGTTTGATTTTTCTGTTAAGCCCATATAAAATTCTTTCTAATTGCAGATGGAATATTACTATTATTAAACCTGATGGTTCCTGCAGTTCCTGTTGGTCCTTTTCTGGAGACATGTTTTTAACATCAGCCTTCACCACTGATTCCTATTTCACCCCTAAACAGGGTGAAACTGCCCTGACCTAAACAGGGCAGTTCTCAGTGCTTAGTCCCTCACACCAGACACAGAATGGTTCCACTTTACCTCACAAAACAGGGGAGTTTCTAGCCCCATCCTGAGGGCAACAGAACACAATCCAAGTGGGCCACAGAACATCCCTGCTTCCACTCACTCATGAGCCCAAGGTGATTTCTGGGGAAAGCTCCCAGCTACATCCCACCCTCAGCACCTCCAAATTCCAGTTCAGAAGTGCATTTCTACTGCTTCTCCACCCAGGCTCCCTCCCTGCCTGGCTGTTCGTGTCCCATCAGCTGCAAACTCAGCATATTTGCCATGAGCTGGGTGTGCAGACTACAATCAGCTGCTCTGTACATGTCGTCCCAGCTTCCTTGGTTGTCTGCTCATTAAACTCACCCACAGTTATTCCCCTCATCTGCCAGCCTGGATCAGTTTTCCCTTAAATATTTCACTGTCTATTGAATTTCTGTTGCAGAGAGAGGAAGGGAGCTCTTATGTACCCAAGTGGGAGACAGCCCCCCTCCAGTTTCCAGCACAGTGCAAGTGAGAACTGAAATATGAGAGGAGCCGAACAAAATGGGCCTCAGAGGAATCCCAGTGTGTCCTCCTACACGTGAATATTATACATTGGGGAAATATCAGCTTGTGAAAGAGAGAAGATAGTCCCTAAATCCCCACACACAACTCTTCATCCTCTCTTCCTTTCCTTTGGGGCACAGTTGGAGTCAGGATGATTTGGGCTGTGATGTTCTCATCCAGGAGGTAAGATATGGGCAGAACATGCCTTGAGACCACTGAAGAAATGATCACATCTCCAGCCTGGAAGCTGCCTGGATCAGTTCTGAGAGCAGGGAGTGGTGCCCGAGGCAATGGAGGATGGTGGAGCACAACTGGGTCCAGACTACTATCACACCATCAACTTTAATTTTTTAGTAGTATCTTTTTCCCCCCTGTAGCTGCTGTAGAGATGTTGTTTCACATTAAAGATTAATCCGCTCCACAGGGCTGGTCCCCATGGAAGCTATAAAGCTTACTAAAGTGGGACTACCTTGTGTCTAAGACAATATTGTGAGGTGCATTCAATCAACCTCCTAACAAGTTTGAATCTGAAATTAATCTTTCAGGTGTCTTTATGAGGCTCCACTGATGTGAAATATGTTCTGTGGATTTGGCAAAGGGAACCAGGGAAGAAGCAGGGAGGGGATGCCTCCAAGTCTAGAGCCCTGGGATGGGAGACCCCAGAATAACTAACTAAATCTGGCACAGAGGCAACCTGTGGACTAAAGTGTAGGCTTGGGGGAGCCAGACACTGGGTTTGGATCCAAGAATCCACTGTTTTGCTCAACTCTGTCCCAAACTCCCTCTATGACCTTGGGCAGTGCCATTACATGTGGCACTTTCCAGTTATCAGCATGGAGTCACAATGGGCTTTGTGGGACTGTTTAGACCAATAACTTGTTGGGGAGGCCAGAATTGGGCTGTAGCACCTCCCAAAGCACAAACCCACTGCCCACGTGGCTCCCAAGGTGTTTCTGTCCTGCAGCGAATGCCAACCATTTCAGCAAGCTCTGCAGGGCAGCAGTGAACAAAACCCAGCTCTGCAGCCCATTTCCACAAGAAAGAAGCACAGCAGAGCAGGGAGGGAGCTGGGTCCTTCTGGCTCGTGTCAACAAACACGATCATGCAATCATCACATCTGTTAATAAACATGATCCGTGGGTGAGCCAGGACATGGCTCCAGTTCACAGCAAACAAGCAGTGGGAGAAGAAAATGTTGGATGTGCTGACTCTGAGTCATGCTACAGTCATTTTCCAGCACCATCCAGCATGGAAGCACATCCCCCAGTGCATATGGAGATCCCTCTTAAAGCCCCTTGGAGTTTGTTAGGTGGCTTAAGATGCCCTTTTTCTAATACCAATTCAGCCTGGAACATTAAATGTTCCTTATCTTATGAGTCTACAGGATTCTTGGAGGAAAAATTTTCTGTAAAGTGCAAGTTGTATTTGAATGTACACTTAATTTCTTTGTGATTGATATCTGTGTGTTAATTATATTCTATTTTCAGCAATACCTTCGCTGTCACAAGGCAGTGCCTTTTATCCAAGGAGTTCAAATTGAATTAGAGACATTAATTAAAGCTCTCAGCACTCTAGTAAGGCAGGCAAGTGCTGTTACTCCCATTGTTTCTTGAAATAAGAAGAAAAGAATAGAGCTGGATGTCTACTTAGCCACTTAAAAGGTAATTTTTATACAGTGGGAGAGCTCAGAGTGATAGATTTTGCACAAAATTATACTGCAAGGTCTGTTTCATCCAAGGGAGGCTGTGCAGCCCCAGATCCCTGCTATAAACAGGCAGACAGGATGCAGGTGCTCTAACTCTCCATCTCTTGCTGTGAACACTCCTCTGCCTCCTGGGATTTTCTACCTTTCCCCTAACCCCTGTACCTTTCATTTATCTCTTCTATTAGATCCAAATGGATCTCACACACATCCCTTCTGTTTTCCCATGCTTGTTGTTGTGAACTATTTCCACCAGAAATGCAGACTCAGGAAAGAGAAATTACTGAACACATTATTTGCAGTACAGGAATAAGTCCCCTGTCTCTTTAAGCTTCATGCACCAATAATTCTTCCTTGTGTCCCACATTTGGTTCTTGGCAGGTTGAGAGAGGTTTCTGCCTGCTGCCATTTACCAGAGGGAAGAGGCTAACAATTGCTATTTGTATCTGAAACAGTTCTGCTCTTCAGCAACTTCACACAGGGCTTTAGGATGCTGATAAATTAGTAAGAGACTGAAGTGTCAGGGGAGAGATGAAACAGCTTATGTTAGTTTAGAGCTCAACCCTGGAAAGTGACGAATGTCTGACCTCATTTCAGACAACAGATTAAGGGTACCCTTAATTTTAAGTATAGGATGTGCTACTCTGGCTTTTATTCAGCTATGCCTGCTTTGAGTTTGTGCACTCAGATTCCTGGACAGCTAATTGCTGCCCCACACCTTTAGGATTTAACTTGTGGAGCAGTAACATTTCTGTCCTGCCCCTAACTGAGAGATGGCCCATGAAAATATTGGAAAGACAACAGCCAGGAGCAGCCCTGCTTGTCCTTTGGAAACCCTGCCCAGCAACCCAGCCAAGCAGGGGACACATTTCCTCTGCCAGGGCCAGAGCAATTCAGGCAATGTGGATGGAAAGGGAAGCCAATCTGTCACAGTTTAAGTCATATGAACTGCTGTGGATAAACCTGAGCTCTGAGAAAACAGAATTTGGGCACTTCTGACCTAGATGTCTTTATAGCTCAGACTGCAGACACTGATATCTGACTGAGTCAGGCTGGAGCTGCAACTCAGCAGTGGCTCTGACTCTTGGGTGACTGTGGCATACAACACCGTAAAATCCCGAATGGTTGTAAAGCTATTTTCTTAGGAAATTGGGATTTCACTATTTCAGGCAGTGATTGGCTAATCCATCCCCAAATCTCAGTAATTCTGCTCTGATCAGTGTCGGAATTTACATTATTCTTTAACCACTCCAGTTTTAAATATGCTTGAGTGGTTAGACCTGTGGGATATTCATCAGCCAAAATATTTTTGGGTGAGGAAAGGCAAGGAGAGAAGATGAGAAATACCTCTCCAAAAATACCAACAGAGTCCACAAATTCACTTCACTTTTGCCAAATTGCTCATGCTGAAAAAAATAATGATTGGGAGATGTCAGTGTTTGGGTTGTGAGTGCTCCAAGGGGGTTTCCAAATCTCAGTTTGAAACTACTGGAGCTTTTTCTCCTTTTGATTTGTCTTTCCATGCCCTTAAGTTGGAACAGTGATAAAAATATCACTTTTGACCCCAAATGATTTGTAGGAGAAAAGATATTTTTTTTTCTTTTCAATTAATCAACACTTTGCTTACATCTAGTCAGAATATTCAGTGAACCAAAACCACCCCACAAACCCTCTTTTATTAAGGTAGTTCAGCCAGGTACTGCAGCCTAAAGAGAGCAGTTTTTGTGCAGAAACTCCAATTACTCCCTGCCTGTAAGGAGGCAAGAATCGTAATGGCAACAGCTCTGTACCTGCTCTCAGCCCATTTGTCCCCACACTTCAGCTAATTATAAACTCCTGGTGTGATGATGAGGAGGATGAGAGGTGGCTTCAAACCAAGCAAGAGTAGCAGGTGACTCCACCAAGTCACAAAATCAGGTGGTGCTGGACAGGGGGAGTCAAACCCCAAAAGTCCTGATCATAAATCTACTGGCTAAGGTGCCAAAGCCACTGCTCTGAATTCCAGGCTCCACAGGCACTTGGGTCAGAGCTCTGGATGGAAAGGAGATCCTTCTCACAGTGCTCCATAGGCTGGGAAAATAATTAAAATGAACTTTTGCTCATGCACACATATGCATGGGACAGGTTTATGGTGAAGTGTCACAGGATTGTGAAGATGGTGAAGGGTCTAGAGGAGAAGCCATAGGAGGAGCTGCTGGGCTTTGTCCAGACTGGAGAAGGGGAGACTCAGGAGAAGTTGTGGCACTCAGGTTCCTCACAAGGGGAGGTGGAAGGGGTGGCACAGATCTCTTCTCTCTGCGACCAGTGATGGGATTGGAGGGAACAGCTGGGGCAGGTCCAGGGCAGCTCAGGCTGGAGCTCAGGGCAAGGTTCTTCCCCCAGAGGGTGCTGGCACTGCCCAGGCTCCCCAGGGAATGGGCACGGCCCCGAGGCTGCCAGAGCTCCAGGAGCCTTTGGACAGCGCTGCCAGGGATGCCCAGGGTGGGCTTGTTGGGGGGTCTGGGCAGGAGCTGGACTCTGGTCTGTGTGGGTCCCTTCCCACTCAAGACATTCCACAACTCTGTGATTGTGAAGCCAATCCTGCTGAATCCAAGTCTGGAACAGTGGGTGCTGCACAGACAGCAACCAGCAAGGCGGTCCATGCCCCAAAAAGCTCAGAATCCATTTAGGAGAGCAAGGACAGCAGATGGCTGGGGACAGATGGGGGAAGGCAAGGGAACAGTGAGCTAATCCCGCTCAGCGGGCTGTGGAGCAGCGGTGTCAGCACACCAGCAGCCCAACTGTTGGCAAGAGTTTGATAGCTATTGTCACAAATGAGAGTTAAAAATAGGGAGACTGGATAATGAGCTCGCTTTTGTAGATGTTTGTGAGGAACTCCTCTCATTTGTGAAGTGGCAGACATAGAATGAATATAGATGATAATAATAATAATGATAAATTGCACTTTTCTGAGCTGCTTATTAAAAAAAAAAAATGGCGGGTGTTGAGCAGTGATTTCTATTAAGCATTGCCCTGAAGTTGAAATTATTCCTACTATTATTAAAGTATTGTCCTAGTTAGTCCACTTCCCCATAATTTCTTTTTAAGTTACACAAAAATGCAGCTCTATCTTCTGTCTTCCTCAGTATTTATACACCTCATATCAAAGTCCACTAATCTTACAAGTGTTAATAGATTTTTATCCTTGCAGTAGCTTTAGGAGATGGGGAAATGCTGCTTTTTTCCATTCAGCAGGATGGGAATTGAGACACAGGGTAGATTAATGGCTTGTCCCAGATCATTTTATAACTGCTTCAGGAATTCAACCCAAATCTCTTACGTCTCAGCTCAGTGCTACGTCTCCTTGCAGAACCCTTCCTACGCACCTTCATGCTACTATTCCAGAATTAGCTGGGACTTGCCACAGAGCTGCTTAGAATTAGTTTGGATTGCTCATTTCATGTCAGGAAAATGCCAATTCATCAGAGGCAAAACACTTTGTAGAAATTTGTTGATTTAAGGGGGGAAAAAAAGGCGTTTTGATAAAGTCAGCTTTTCTTTGGAACAGAATGTGTTGAGTGTTCCGTTTGGAAGGGATCGCTTCAAGATTGTATTTTGTTTTTCATTACATGTTGAGTAACATACATTCAAAATCAAAATCAAGTGTTTTCTTAAGCTGTGTGTTTTGACTGAGTCGAAATAGATTTTGTAATTTATGCACAAGAGGAAATATCCAAATTCATTTAATACTTTTCATACAATTTGGAAAAACAAACACCTGCAAACCAGACACAACAAACTGAACAAAAATCATACTATTCCCTGCAATTTTTACTGGAAATTCAGGAAAGAGGAATCTGAATGCTCAGTTTAATGCAGCCTGTGCCAGAGTCCAGAAATCGTGGTTTTTGCTTTCAGAACTGCTCCACCCTGGTGCCAGACTTTCTAAAATATTCCATTGCAACAATTGGGACCTGTAAGCTGAGAAGCTGAAGGAAAAAAAAAAAAAAGTGATGCCAAAACTTCTCTGGAGAGCAATAATGTAATATCCAATCCAAGAAAGTCAACTCATATCCCACACCTGACAGTCTGTGCGATATTTCTGTTCCCACGTTCATTCCTGGGAAGAGACTTTGCCACCTAAGCTCCACATGGAGTGATCCCACTCCACAGGGCTTGGGAAATGCAAACTACCACTTCTTCTTCCAGTAAAAGAAGATGAGGTTACCTAATCCTTGTAATTGGTTTACCTTCCCATTTGTCTTGTCCCTCTAAAAGGAGCTTAGCCTTTGGCTGGCTTATTGTGTTCTAAGAGTGGAGGACCAGAAGGGGTTAAAATCCACAGGCCATTCCTTCTCCTGCTACATCTCCTGCTGCTTGGATAATGCCAGCCTGCCTGCCAGGATGAAAGGCACCATTGGAGCTTCCTCTGGGCACCACATTTCACCACCACTCAGCTGGATGGAGCCAAGAGAAGCAGGGGCAGCTGAAGAGGGGAGAGAAAGGGGACTCTGAGCTGTCACTTGCAAATTCCAGCCTTGGGCAGCTCCACCTTCCTTATCCCCCTGAGTGGATGAGGAATTTGCAGTGGCCATAAAACTCTCTGTGCATTTAGTCCCCCTGGCTCCTGCAGCCACTGTCTCACCCCTGCCAGGGCACTCTGGAAGCAGGGTGGCACCTCCCAGGGGTGGCACGGCTCAGGCTTCTGTGGGGGAGCAGAGCTGCTGGTAGGGCCAGGGTGAGCACAGCTGGCCCCTGATGTGGGCTCCATATCCCTGAAACTGCCTGGGGGATGACTTAGAGGAGAGTTACACAAATCACTGGTCGAGGTATGCAGGGCACTGCTCAGTCTGGAAACACCCAGGGTCAGCCCCTTCTGCAGCCCTGCCACACACAGAGGAGAAGTTAAATGCACTGCACTTCAATTCAGGCTAGAAAAGTGAGCTAGAATGAGTATTAGCCCCAAATAACAGCATTTCATGGGCAGCTTCTGCAGCAGAAGTCAGAAATCTGGAGTGCAGGAAATCTGGAGTGCAGGCTCTGCCATTGCAGGTTCTCCTGCAAAGTCTATTGAAGTCAATGAGCCTTGGGTTGGATCTCATTGCAAAAAGATAATCAAATACCATATTAACTCTTAATTTGGAACAGCGTATTAAATTAGAAACTCACATTAACCTGGAACTGCATTTATATAATGAGAAGATTTAAAATCTGTGTATCATGAAGGTGGGAGAACTCCTACCCAAAGCTGTTGTCAGCAGCCCTGAATCCCAGAGCCAATCTACCTGCAGCACTGCATTTCCACCTATCCCCCGAGCCCTAAGCCTGGGATTTCCACTGGGACAGAAGGATATGTGGAAAATAAAGCCATCTCATCCTTACCAGTATTAATCTGTCAAGCACAGAAGGCTGGTACCAGCCTGACTCCAGCCAAAGCCAAGAACTAGAAAATCCCAGAGGATCTTGAGGATCTGCACTGGCATCACAAACACCCTCTCCCATCAGTGCACCAGTCCTGCGACACAGATACGCTAAAAAAATTAAAAACTGGAGGAATTCAGTCCTTTCTAGGATTAAAGTTCAACACCATCCAGGTCTGAGCATCTCAAACATTGCAGCCCTTTTTTACCCACATTTGAGGCCACCTCTAGCTGGGAGCTTTATTTATTTCCTTCTCTGAGACTGTTCTGCTCTGTGCTTAATCCATCTCCTGACCACCTGGAGCGTTTGAGAGTCTTGGCTGTGATGCTTGTCTGTTTGGATAGACTCTAAGTAGAGCTGGTCAAAAAATTTTGACAGAACAGTTTTTCGCAGGAAAATGCAGCTCCCTCAAAATCGAAATGTTGCATGGGAACGTCAATTTTGACAAACTTTTTTCACATTTAAAGTGTCAAAACAAATCCGTTTGATTTTCTCTCTTCATTTCAGTCATATTGAAATGTTTAATTTTGAGGAAATAAACACATTGTTTTTTGTATTGTTTCAATTAATGTGTTTTGACATTTTTACATATTGTGTATTGTATTGATATATGTTTAGAATACATTATGCATTGCATAATGCTGTTTGTTTTATGTATTATCATACAATGCTAAATATTTCCCACAGCATCTTAGTGCTTCAGCACTAAGGAACAGAAGATATCAATGATCTCAAATTATTATTGCTTTTAAATTTTTAGGTCATAAGAGCCTTGTGGGATCATGGTTCTCCTTCATACTGAAGTTTATAAAAAAACCACCACATATCAAAGGCAAGAATTTCCCAAGGAAATTGTCCATTTTCCAAGCAGCTCTGTCAGCTCAATGACAGCAAAGTACAGCTCCTCTCCCTTCTGCACACCAGAAAACTAACTCCTTTACTTGTTAAAGGAAAAAAAATAGAAGAGGAAGAAGATGCAGATTTTCCCAGAGTGGAATTTTTATGCAATGTTTTCATGAGCATAAGGAATTTAAAAGTCTGAATACCATTGACCTCCTGGGACCTCTGTCTTCCAAACCACTTACGTACTTTTAAAAGATGTATTCCACCTCCTTCTTGGAAGTCTACCTGATTTTTTTTCTTTTTTTTTTCCTTTTTTGAAACCACATTTCTGCTCCCCTGCATGTAGCAGAGGGGAATCACTCCCTGTGAATTTGTGAATTTCTGCTGCCACGTCTGTGCAGGTGGTGGGGAAAGCGGGTTGAAAAGAGGGGCAAAGCAAGAGACAAAAGGGAGGGCGAGGAGCTGAGCCTGCAACAAGGCAACTGCATCCATTCCTCATTGCAGGGAGGAAAATGTCCCTGAGGTCCCCTGAGCAGCCACAGGCTGGGTAAGAGACTGAGGAGGACACAGAGCCCATTTTGAGCATGGAGAGAGGCAGGACCCCAGCCAGGCTGTTGGGATGGGGATGGAGAGAGAGCAGACTGTGGCCATGCACGACCTTTCTCCTCCCTTTCAGCAGGGTTAAAGGAGTCCCAATACACACCAAGGGCTGCTCCTTCCTAAGGAAGGCTCAGCACCCTGGGAGAGAGGGATCAGTCCTCACCACCTCTCCCAGGGAGAGCAGTGGGAATAAAAAGAAGCATCCCCAACTTCTGGAGATTTATTTACAGTGGAAGAGGGGCTTTTCTGCTTTTCCTCTGAGCGGGACATGCCTGGTACACCAGGCTCCGTGGTTGGAAATCTGAATTCCCCCACGCAGCTGCTGGGAGAGCACCTCTGAATGCAGATCTGCCTGGAAGTGTCCTCGTGCTCCAGCTGGCCTGTCACTATGGATTACAGCTCTTGGTAATAGTGAGCACTGCTGGAGTCTGAGACTTCCATTAAAAGCTGATGTTTCCACCTCCCCGCCCCACAAATGGCTCCATCCCATCCCAGCTGATGGTTCTGTGCTCATGGCCTCATCTCTGGGGTGGGAAAGGAGCAAAGTGCCTCAATTTGTCTCTGTGTTAGGCAACAGTGGAACAAGTCAAAGGCAGGAAAGGAGGCTTGAGGATGATCAATTTTGAAAACAGTGGGTAATTTACTTGAAAGTTGACCTTACCCCTTGTCACCAACACATCTGTAGTATTGGAGCCCCATCCCTCTGACAGCAACACTACAACTGAGCAGGGAGTTACCCCCTGGAAGAGTCCTTGAGGGAAATGCTTCATTAGTCCAAGTTACACTGTGGAGTGTCTTTGGAAAGGAGGAATGCCCCTGCAGGGAGATATTGCCCATCTGTGCCAGACACTGCAAATCACAGCGAGCCCTTCATCGCCTGAGGGTCAGCGGGCTGCTGACAGATCCAAAAGAACTGGCATGGACACTTGACCTTTCCTCAGTGCCAGGACGAGATCACTGACCAGGAAAAGCAGCACATGCTCAACCAGGCTCTACAAAGGGAGGCAAGAAGGTCTGGAAGAACCGAGAGCTATTTGTAAAACAAACAGTGCAGTTTCAGCACAGCCTGTGCAGTTGGCCGGCGTTGCCATCACTCATGGGCAGGCCCAGGGGTGACTTCCAGTTTGGCAAATGCCAGGTGCCATCACAGCTCCTCCTGCTCCAAGGGAGACATTCAGAATGAATGCCTACAAGGCTTCCACGGGAATGCTGAGAGATTCACACCTTTGTGGGCTGGGGGAAGGACAGGACCTGCTGAGTGGTACCTTAAAGTTTCCCTGGCATGGTGTCCTGCCAAAGGGAGTGAGCAGTCCCCTCCACCAGCCTGCACACATTCTCCTGCTAGAACTCCTCACCCTGGATGGATCCAGCATGCCTCTGCAGCTTCCCAAAGTGACTTTGAAAGCAATCCAGAGCGAGTGTCACATTTGTGTCTTCAACAGCCCAACTCCCAGAAAGATCCTGTGCAATCAGCTGGCCAAATCCAAATCTGAAAAATACCTCAGTGGCTGGTCATGATTAATTAATTCTGCTTTGACATTCCCCAGGGCACCTAGCAGCTAGTCAGAGCTGCCAGAGAAAGAGATACTGCTGTGGGAAAGGATAAATAGTCTTTCCTCAACTACAGACATCGAATTAGATAATAAATAGCTGGCTAGATACATAATTTTGTATAAGTGTTAAATTAAATGCAGAACAGGAATACAGCTGGCTTATCCCTGTGAAATCAAAGGTGTTGGGAAGGAGATTCCAAAGAAAGAAGAGTATTTAGAGTCTGCTGTGCTCATGAAGACATAGCCTGAAGTTATCTATCATGGCTTATGTGATTGTTTACAAAGACAGACAGCTATTCTTGGACATTTTATTCCTGGTATAATATTCTCAGATCAGAGCAGCTCAAGGAAACTTCCCTCTAATGTACACCTTTGTTTTGTCCCTCCTCCTGCAGACTAGACAACATCTTTGTTCCCACAGGACCAACACAGTTTGTCCCCACCAGCTGTTGCGGGCTGAGCCTTGCTCCTCAAGCAGCTGCAGCTGCCAGCCCAAAACAGGGGCTCTCCTATGTCCCCCTTAAACACCTGAGTCCCCTAAACCCACAGGTTCTGCCCAGATTTTCCCAGGGACCACGCGGCAGAGGCTGCAGTGACAAACAGGGGACCCTGCAGGAGGCTGGCAGGGGTGTGGTGACACCCCGGGCTCAGGTGGGGCCCTGTGGCCCGGAGCAGATGGGGACCCCTGCCAGCACAGCCAGCACAGGGAGCACCATCACCCCAGTCTCACTGGATGTGCACATCCACAGCTGATGTTCCTCCAGTGCCCCACGTCCCTGTGCACAAACCCAGCCACACAAATCAGGTGCAGGGTGCCCTGGTCCGAGCTCCTGTCACTGCGCAGGGCAGGGGTCTGCTGGTTCCCTTACCCATCTCCAGTCCTGGAAGTCTTTGCTCTGGCCCCTGTATCCCAGAGGAGACAAGTCCCACCTTGCAGATACGTTAATGTTCTCCTGAGACATTCAGCTCAGACTCTGCTCCCATTGCAAGGAGGTTTCTGAGCGTGCAGGGGCTTCCTCTGCCTTCCTGCACCTTCATCCAGAGCCTGAAATCAGCTCAGATAATCCTGTTCCTCCTTCTTTGCAGCTTTCCTTCACCCACCTTGCTCCTCCTTTCTCCATCACAGCAGGCACAGCCAAGACACGTTATTAACACTTGCCACTTCGTTAGCAATCTTCTCCAGGAGGAGCAGAGGAGAAAAGAGGAAAGCGTGTAAAAACTGGAGAGTCAGGAAAGTTGGATTAAAGGAAGAGTAGCAAAGACTTGAAGGTGTGAATGAGAAAGTGCAGGAGTAGAAGGAGTATGAGACAAATCTAATGGGTGAGAAAGAGATTTATAATTAATCCTCAGGCTGGTGAGAAATCAGGGAATGAAGTCAAGACCATACTCTTCTCTATATGGCTCTGCTCCTGATTTACTTTGACTTCAGACAAATCTTTTTATTTTCTCCTTTTATCTCCCATCACTCTGGACCCTTTGAGTATCTGTTATTTGAGGTAGGAATTGTCTTTAACTGTGTGCAGCAGAAAGGAAACTGCAATCATAGGCACTAAAGGATGCGAGACATTGTTTTTAACACATCCTAAAATTAGGCTCAGAAAAGTGCTTGGGGATTGTCTGCCAATGTTTATTAATTCAGATTGAATTCATTACATAGTTACTGTCAAAAAGTGGGATGGGAAAAAATTAAAATAATCAAAGTACATGACTGCATTATTTCTTAATGTAAATGCTTCATGATAAGATTTCTATAAAGTGGATCTAGAAGGAAATGTTAAAAAAACAAAACCGACCAAAAGTGAAATAATACAGTTATGGAAAAAAAAAAAAAAAAGGTTATTCATTTATACAAAATTCAAGTTTTGAAATTATTTTCTACTCTCTTTTCCTTTTAGTCTCAAATATAAAATCTTTTTCATTCTTCCCCTGCTACACTAATTATATTTGAATACCTAAAAGTAATTTTTCCCTTCATTTTTTCTTCCAGAACCAAACTGATGGGGAAAAAAAAAAATAGAAAGAAATCATTATTCACCTATTCCTACCAGGAATTTTAATAACTGTCTGCCAGATCTTCATAACAACATGAGGGATCTCAGCAAGGCTGAGTTTCTCTGAGTTCCTTAAGCTGGTGACTTTCAGAGTCCTTTGCTGTCTTCTAGTCTAAACCTGCATTCAACAGAGAACCTAAAATGAAATAATTAGATTTACAGCAAAATAGATGAGCAAAGCCCTGTATCAAAAATGAGTGAAAAGTTCCCAGGAAATAATCTGAAAGTGAATTTACTTTTTCCATTAGAAATTGCCATATGCTGCTGGTTTATTTTAAGACAGTGACACCATCCTTTTTCACTATCTTTTTTTCTGAATTTTTCCTTTTCACTTCTTCTGGTTTTCCTTTTTTTTTTTTTTTTTTTTTTCCAATCACCACAGAACCAAACAGGCACAAAGTCCCTACAGAAAATTGGAACATGTGATGTCCAAGTGCCTGTGACATCAAGCCAAAAAAAAAAAAAAAACACCAGCAGAGCTCCCTCCATCCCTGACTCAAACCCCTGAAGAGCACTCAAAATGAGACACAGGCACAGCCTGTTCCAGGGATCCTGCTCCTCAGGCAGTGTCTGCACCCATTTTTCTTTCATTGCCTGAGGGTCTGAGGGCTGCTGACAGATCCAAAAGATCCAGCACAGGACCCTGCTCACAGTAGTCTTGGTCCTGGAGGTATTCAGGGAAGCAGCACCTGCTCAATCCCTGCATGCAGAGGATTTGAAGAAAATTAGGTATGTGTGTAGGAATTCAGCATCTAAATATCTCTGGATGTTTCCAAAGATCTCAGCTCCCTGTATTAGTTTGCTCTTGGAGTTTCTCCAGGAGGAGAAAACAAGCTTCCCCTCAGAAGTAACCCAGTTCTGGGTATATTTTGCTTAATTAACATCAGTTTTGGCAATATGAGCAAGCACAAATCCTCCAGTGGTTTATTGTCATCTTCCACAGTCCTGCAGCACTGTCCCAGCAGATGCTGCACGCTTCAACACTCTGCTTGTGGGGCATGGAAAATGCACCCTGAGTCTCTGAACACAAAAATACTGCATTATTGAGCTGGGAATCAGTCCTGATAGCCCTTCAAGTGCCTGGAATTTTAAACTCACACCTAAAAATAAAATCCAGAGTGTGTCTCAGCTCTCCTGTTGATTTCCTTTTCCCGAGTCCAAACGTTCCTGATGGAGGTCTGGAGACCAGAGCTGTGCAAGGGCAGCAGAGTGTGTTTGTCCCCAGCCCTTCCATCCACCACTGCCACTGCACCCGAGGGAGGGTCGTGCCCCAGCATCAAAGGTGTGTCCCTGTGATGTGACACACGAGGGTTTGGGGACTGCACTTCACCCGTGTCAAGGCTTTACAGAAGAGCTGCCTCAGAGGAGCAGCAGTGACAAAATCTCCGTCTTCAAACAGAGCAGCCACGGACAAAATCTCCGTCTTCAAACTTAACAAAGTAATGAGAAGCACTGCAGGAGGATCCACTGGTAGGAAGGACCCATCAGCCTCTTTTGCTGTTCTATTTAATGCAGGCAGCTTTATCATTAATTGCTATTTACTGCAAATGCTGAAGTTGGGAAAAATATTATTACTAAACAGCAGCCTTGATTCAGCATTCTTAAAGCACAATGCACATGTCTCTCTGTGTGTGTGCACTTGCAAACTTCATTTTATATACTGTGTATGTAAAATACTCATTTCTGTGTGCAAGGGAGGCAAACAGATGCAATTAGTGTGTTCTTCCCTTATCTATTCCAGTAAAAGGCCAGCTCTGCCAGTGATCTTAGGCAATGAGGAGAGAGATTAATTCAGACCAGATTTCTGAAGAAGGAGCCATTTTACTGGGGTGGAGGGGAGAGAGAGGCAAACCAGCACTGCTTTTGCCCAGCAATTGAAATGTAAAGAGTCAGCATAGCTGACTACCAGTCTTTGGGGGATTATATTTCCTGAGGACAGGGGTTGCTGAATTCTTTAAAAAATCCCGATTTTCCCTCATGCCAAACTTGGATCCAAGTTCCCTGGGTAGTTCCCATCCGCTGTGCGAGCTGGGGCTCAGAGCCGCAGTACTGAAGGGATTCAGCTCCTGTGCATGGAAACACATGCATTTAAAAAGCTCTTCTGCAAAGCTCCCAGCCTAAGTGACCTGCTCAAGGTCATATATAACATGTCAGTGACAGCACCATGATTGAACTATCTCACTACAGCACTGCTTAATTCACACAGTGCTGCTGCATCCCAAAGCAGCCACTGCTGCCTTCCTCTCCTTATCTCATCCTCCTTAGAGACACATCTGTCCTGTGCTCCGTAAACCATAATATACCTGTAGTCTTTTATTCACTGTCACTGGGCAGTTTTATTACAGATCCCTGAATTATCCAGCCCAGACTACAATCTACTTATTCCTGTCAGCCCTTCTCGCATCCGACCCTCACCTCACCTTTCAGCCTTGTCAGTGTTTTAAGGCTTTCAGGAACTTGAAATGCAGGGATGATTCTGATTCTCGGGGGAAATCCAGCAGAATTGCACCGAGGCCAGCCTGCTGCTCTCCCTCTCTTTCCTAAATGCAGATGGTTGGAAATCAGAAGCTTGCACTGGTTTCTGCAGTCTCATTTGAACCAATCCTTCAAGAATACTAACAGCTGCCATTTTAGACCTCTGATCCTCATTCTTGCTATCCATAAAATTTTATTCCCCTCCTTTCTCTGCTCATTTCATCAGAAATCAATCTTCCAATAATGCAGGTAAATTGCAGTCCTACCTTACAGCTATTTTTTTTTTTTTACATGCATGCATCTTTCTGGTGAATTTTGCGGAACAAAAACTCCCTCATCCATCCTTCCCAGCCCAGGCCATGAGCACAATAACCATCACACTTCCACAACACCTCACTACCTCACTGGCAGATTTGCACCTGCCACTCACATCTCTCTCTCTCTCTTTTTACCATCCAGGAAACAAAGGAATAGTTTCTCCCGATGTGGCAATTTGTCTGAGCATTCACACCTGTCCCACCAGCGAACTTTGTGTTTGCAGCACCAGCTGCCCCCTCCTCCCTCCCCTCCACACAGCTGTCAGAACTTTATCCCATCTATTGATACTGATATTGATATAAAGATATTGATGTTCCTCACAGCCACCAGCTGCCCATCCTTCCCACCTTTCTGAAGGCAGCACTGCTTTTTTACCTGACCATGGGAGAACAGTTTCTTCTCTGTTCACCCAGAGATGCTCACGGCCACTGCAGAAGTGGCCCTCAGCAAGTGTCACCTGCTGAAGCTGAACTTCCCTGTCTGTACTCAACAGCCTTGTTTTCTCTTCACCCAACTTCTGTCTCCAGCAACAAGAACAGAATGGCTGATGGGACAGGAAAGTTATGGAGAAAGGCACATTCCTCTTCCCTCCCAGCAGCATGGTGATGATTGAGCAGGACTGTGCCCAGTACAAGGCAGACACAGGGAGCCACCCTGGTACCCTCAGGAGGATGGGACTGTGGGGAAAATATGGGGAGAGGACACGGCTCCATAGCTGATCTCTGTCCTGTCACTCCTACCAAGCTGCTTTGGTTAAGTCTCAGGATTTCATGCACCCACTTGTCTCTGTCACAGACCCCTTCATCAGCTTGGACAGATTCTTTAAGATGACATCTTACAAGCACTTTGCAGGCTGATTTTCCAAATGTTCCCCATATCCCATGGCAGTATTTAAGGTCCTGTTTTCTATAATGTCCTGCTACCTTTTGCCACCAACTACTTTCAAAATCTGTCAAGGCAAGATTGCAAACTGAAATGCTTCTACTGAGAGGATCTGAATTGTTCTCCAAGCCTTGTGCTGCATTTCCTCTGGTAATGAGCAGAGGTGACTGCATTCCCTGTTTCTTCTCCTCCTCCTCTGTCCAGGCAGCACAGGGCCTCCTCTGTCCTTGGGCACAGGGAGCTTGTATCCCTACAGAACCTGGTGCTGGGAGACTCCAGGCTCATCCCAGCTTTGAGCCATCCTGCAGATGCTGGTGCTGATAGAGGAAACTGAGCTGTGCAGCTCAGGGTCACTGCTGCTGACTGTAACCACCCGTTTCACGTCCCACTTCAATATCTATTCTAATCACTGAAATTACTTTTGTGGGAGTTGACACAGAAGAAGAGATTGCTGGATTGATATTCTGTCTGGCATTGATGAAAACCTTTTTATAATACCTTAATCCAGCACCCACAGAAGCAATTTGCTAATCTCTTGCTGACTTAGCTTCCAGCAGGATCGACCATAGGCAGTCACATTACCTGGCCAACCATATTATGTTCTTTTTATGCAGAGAAAAAATGTCCTTCCTGACCCCAGAAGATGGTCATCCTTTGCTTTGAAGCCTGAGACCTGATTACCATTGTCCCAGATTGCAGGGCTGCAAATGCTATTAATTGCTACAAAGTTATGTAGCCTTTTACACTTCAAATCCATCCGGACTTTCATCTCAGCGACATCCTGCAGCAGGGAATTGTGTGCCTTCACTATACACTGAAGAAAGGACTATTTCCTTTTAATTTGCTTTAAAAGTTGTGCCCTTTAATTTTAATGTGTCCCCTTGTTCTTCTGTCATCAAAGTGTTAAAATACTTCTGATCACGTTTCATTTTAACCTTCATTTACCTTTGTACTGGAACCCGAATGTCCCTCCTCACTCCCAGCTTTCCCAGACTACATGAACTATAATTTCCAGGCTTCCCTTATTTAACTTGTTAATATTTGTAAAGCAATTTAAAATGTATTAATATGGTTCAATTATAATATCACTTCTATTTTCCATCCTTCCTTTTAATGTCTCAAGTGTCCATCTAATTTGCCATCAATCTCCATTGATTCTCCCTCTGATGATATGTTAGTCTTTATAATATCCCAGGGAATATTTCTTCTGCCTTCCTGACCAGCATTTTGGAACAAAGAAGCTGCATACTGATGAACCATAAACATGATTCACTCTGCACTCAGCATGTGTATGGATTTGCTGTTGCTTAGGCTTTGGTCTTGGAAATCAGCTTCATTATGTCCATGGGGCTGTAATTAAAAATTTGTCTGTGTGATTCCAGTTGCAGGATCAGGCTCTTTGTGGTTCTGATTGTTCTGGGTCGGTGGCAATTGAGCCCAGGTGTGAAAAAAAGTCTGTGTTTGATAAACTTTGAGCAATATCTGAGAACTCAGTGACAGATCCTGCAGCAGCAAGGCCTTTGAGAAAGAGGAGTGATTTTGACCTCTATCCAGTCACAAAGAGAGGAGAAAATTGAGATATGGTTATTCACCCCTTCTCTTTCTCATAGAAAGCTGGGAGACACCCAAAGAAATTATGTGGTACTAGATCTAAACCCCCTCCAAAAAATACTTCCACAGATAACTCGTAACTTACTCCATTACTGCAGAATGCTATGAAAACACAAAGCATGAAAGGAATCAATAAAGAAATAGTCACACACAGGATATTCCCTCTGGCACTGCAGATGACAGTCCTCAGACAATCACTGACTTTGCACGTCCCCACACAGCTGAAAGGTCATCCCAGGAGTGGCAGCGCTCATCCATGTATTTCTGATCCCTTTAGTGTCCTACTGTTGTGGTTAGAACACTTCTCAGTTTTTTCCAGTCTTAACAAGGCCCAATCCAACCTCATCAGCAAAATAGATCCCTCCTTCATCCCTCATCCTCCAGCAAATTCCCAGAGCAACACTTCCAGCTCCAATCAGTCTTTTCACCTTAACTCTTCCCCCAAAAAGCAAAAAGGATTGATGCACATGTATCTCTAATTGTACAAAAAGGGTTTTATCTAAATATTTCTAAACTCAAATTTCCACTTTTTGGTTACTTTAGGTAAATATTGTGGGAAAATCCTAACTGGTCTCTTTTCCATGGTTGACCAGATTTATCTATTCACTGGCCTAAAACATGGTCCATCATTTTCAAATACTTTACAATTTTCTTTTAGGAGAGTGGAAATGGCAGATAAATACATTATCAGCATTCTCCAACATAAAACAGCAAAGCCTGGAGTTGTTTTGCAGAAGCAACTCCGAATTTGTACGACATGGCAATAAGCAACTCTAGAAATAGCTGCTCGTCTTAAGGCTATGTTATAGGGATCCTTGTTGCTGCTTTCTTCTCTCTGTTCACAATTTTAGCACAAACACTGTGCTGTCTTTGTTAGTTCTTCCCTTTGACTTTCTCAGTATTTCTTAGGCATTCTTCAGTCTCAGCTTGTACCTCCTGAGCTCTCGCTGCTCCCTCAAAACACGCCTTTGATTCTGACTGCAAACCTCGCTCAGCACAGAGCAGTGTGGGAAATGGCTGGAATAACATTCCTGTTCCAGGCAGGAAGGTGGTCTGAGCCAGGAGGGACCCAGAGCCACATATGTACCCCGGCATATGTCTGAGGGCTCTGCTTACCCGCTCACCATCTGCACCTGCCTGAAGAGCAGCCACGCGCCAAGAGCAGCCCGGCTGCTCCAGCACCCGCGTCCTGCCTTGCTGGTGTCTGTTCCACTGATCCCAGAAGTCCAGCTAAGGATGCACACCTGCTCATTCTGGTCCTCCTGCCTGCTCTGAATTCCCAGCCTCCTCCCTGGGGCCACAGCTCATTTCTGTTCATTCTTCCCCGGTTAGTTTGAGTTGCTTTGTAATTTTCCACAAATCCCTTTTATTTATTTTTCTGGTCCCATAGCCTCACCTGGAATGCGTTGCCTGCACAAAGTGATGGTTTTAAAGCTCACCCTACTTGTCTTCCACCTGCTTAGCAAGTCAGCATCTAAGCTGCGAGGATAAATTACCACAGAGGTCTCCAGTGTTAGCAATGTATCTGACAGCCACACACACAGCTAGGGCAGGGCAAAGAAATGGCTAAATGGGATCGGTTGTGCCGACTCAGGAC
The DNA here is from genome assembly GCF_017590135.1 of Pyrgilauda ruficollis. Classification (NCBI taxonomy): domain Eukaryota; kingdom Metazoa; phylum Chordata; class Aves; order Passeriformes; family Passeridae; genus Pyrgilauda; species Pyrgilauda ruficollis. The sequence goes on from NW_024524822.1 coordinate 4,269,687, forward strand.
TTCTGGCCAAAACTGCATCCAAAACCATGATGGACACAGTGGAGTCCAGAGCACAGGCCAGGTTCTAAATCACACTCTAAATCAAAGCCTAAGAAAGAGATCCTCACTCACCACAGAGCCAGTTAACAGCCCTGGCTTCGACAGGCTGCAGTGATTTACAGCAAGAGGCTGCGAGCTTTCACAGGAACTTGCTGTACAACATATTCCAGCTGTAATATGCAAAGGTATTAAAGTCCAGGCTGTAAGAAGACCTGTCATAGGTTTCAGGATGTATCTTCTCTAAATATGGGTAAAGGATGTACTTCCTGTCAGGACAGAAATGAGACAGGTCCCAGGCATGAAAAGACTACAGGATCTGGAGCTACTCTACTGGAAATTGGGAGTATGGAGAGTGGACGGGAGGGAGAGCTCCCTCTACTCCTATATTCTCTTTTGATATCCAACCAAAAGTCCTGAAGCAAATTGTTGGGGTTTTGTTGGTTTTCTGGAGCTTCTCTTATGTGTGAGAACCCCTCTTAGCTTGGTTTGCAAGCTTGGTGTGTCAGCTCTGAGCTGACTTTGCTGTAATTCACGACTGTCTGGAAGGGAAGATGTCTCTGTGATGGAAATACTCCACCAAATAGTGCCCACTGCTAACACACACGCACACAGAGAATTGTTCTAGGGCTGCAAAGCTCTGCTGGTGCTTCTGGCATGTCAGTTTCTACCTCTGCCCAGCATTTCCATCAGTGAACAACAGCGTGTGTCTGGCAAAGGCAACTCACTCCATCCTCCTCTGCAGGTGACCCTCTCTAGATTATTCACTCCTCTATGACTTACTGTTATTCCTATTGCCACTGGAAGAGGTGATCCATCAGCAGTGCAACTGGTTGTTTTTCTGGAACAGGAGCCAGGAATCACATGTGTGAGAGTTCAAGCACTGGGGAAGGCTATGTCAACACCCAGAAACCTGCCACCACCACGGGTGCCACCGTGGGTCCCACTCAGCCAGCCCTGCAGCAGACACAGCAGCAGCTCTGTGCCGAGCTGAGCTCTGCCAGCTGTGCCGTGCAGGCAACAATAAAATGGATGTAGAACACATGACTTCAGAAGAACAAATAGCAAAAACAAATAAGCATCTTTCTCCTGTGAAGCTGCTTGCAGGTCCTGCCTCAAGGCTGCAGGAAAACAACACCCCAAGCAGGGGGCTGTAAATGTTGTGTTAAACTCCCCAGCCCAGGCCCAGGGGAATCCTGTGCCTGACTCTTGTTTTCTTTCCAAAATTACATGTTCATATACCCAGTTTATGCCACCTCCACTTGGGATGTGATCCAGCATTCCTGAAATAAACTTAAGTCCTTCAATAGCCTTCAGCTCACTCTAAATCAGCTGCTCCTCTGATTTCTGCTCTTTCTCCCATTCCTCCCTCCCACTAGTCAGGACTTTTCCTTCCCTGGCACTGCATAGCTTAGCTCATCAAGCCAGCAACAACTGTCCTGTGCCTACTCCAAACCCTGGGAATGTCACCTCATTTGTCTGGTCCATCTCTGCCCATCCTCTCTCCAGACAAAAGTACCTGGTAGGTATATCCACTTTGCTTCTCCAGGTCTCTCTCCTTGATAACATTTCTCTTTTCCACACCACCTGCAGCCACAAGCCCTCTGCAGCCCTGGCCAGACGTGCTCCAGGCCCAGCACATCAGCTGGCCATGGCCATGCAGAGGCACAGCAGGCAGGGGAAAACCTTCCCTGGCATCCAAGAACACTCTGGAGTACACACATTGCCGGGAGGAGATATTTTACCCTGACTCAGCTCAGCACCATTCCCTAACTTGGCATCCTGCTCTGGCAGCCATCTTCCAGGGGAGAGGGAGAACAGCAGGACCAGTCCCCAGTCCATGGACCTGTTTAGAGGCCAGATCTGTGTGTGTGGATATTCTCCCTTTCTGAAAAGCTGCTCTATGTGGCCTGGAAGGAAATGGGCCAAGGTCCTTACAGTTGTTAAAAATCTCATGATACTTTTGCAAGCAGGATGGTGTAAATCAAACAACTGGGCACAAGCTTCCTCGGTCTGGGTAATTTATATTCTGCCTCACTAAGTTCATCTCTGCACTTCCAATGCATGAAGTGATTTTTCACTTCCCCTGTAGTATTTGCTGGCACGGAAAAGCTGCTGGGCTCTGTCCCAGAAGTAGCTGCATTTCATCACCGGGTGAACGATCCCTGCTCGCACCGGGCCGGCTCCCTGCAGGCTCTGCTCCGTAGCGGGAGGACACGGCCCGCACCCGTCCAGCCGCACCTGGGCTCCGGGAGCAGAGCCCCGCCGGCACCGAGCGCCCACCGCCGGCCCCTCCGCCTTATCCGCGGCTGGGAACGGGGGCGGGGGAGGCGGGCGAGGATGCGGGCAGGGATACAGGCAGGGCTGAGGGCAGGGATGCAAGCAGGGATGTGAGAAGGGATGCGGGCAGTGATGCGGGAAGGGATGCAGACGAGGATGACTGTATGCCGGGGAATGCAGGCAGGGGTGAGGACAGGAATTCGGGCAGGGGTGCGGGCAGGGGATGCTGCCGGGGAATGCGGGCAGGGATGATGCTGGCAGGGCTGAGGGCGGGCACGGATAGTGATGCGGGCAGGGCTGGTGATGCGGGCAGGGATGGATGGTGATGTGGGCAGGGATGGATGGTGCTGCGGGCACGGATGGATGGTGCTGCGGGCAAGGATAGTGCGGGCAGGGATGGATGGTGCTGCGGGCAAGGATGGTGCGGGCAGGGATGGATGGTGATGTGGGCACGGATGATGCGGGCAGGGATGGTGCTGCGGGCAGGGCTGGATGGTGCTGCGGGCACGGATGATGCGGGCAGGGATGGAGGGTGCTGCGGGCACGGATGATGCGGGCACGGATGATGCGGGCAGGGGTGCGGGCGAGCCCCGCTCCGCGCCCGGCGCTGCGTGGAGCCACAGCGCCCCCTCCTGGGGCCCGGCGGCACCGCCCGCCCGCTGCGCTGGCGCAGCCGGGCTGAGCCGGGCTGAACGGGGCTGAGCCGGGCTGAGCCGGGCTGAACGGGGCTGAACGGGGCTGAGCGAGGTTGAGCCGGGCTGCAAGGGGCTGAACCGGGTGAACGGGACTGAACCGCGCTGAACGGGACTGAACCGGGCTGAACGGGGTTGAGCCGGGCTGAACGGGGCTCAGCGGGGCTGAACCGAGCTGAGTCAGGCTGAGCCGGACTGAGCAGGGCCGAGCTGGGCTGACCCGGGCTGAACGGGGCTGAGCGGGGCTGAGCAGGGTGTGTTTCCTTTCCTGGGGGTTCCCTCCCTGATTTCCCACCCTCAAACGCCGTGTCTCATGGTGCTTGGGTGTTCTTCACCCTCATTTATGTTCTTCAGCGATTTTTCCCAGCCCTCCCAGATCAATTTTTTCCTGCTTTCTCAACATCTCTGCATCAGCTGTAAATACCAAGTCCTGGGCAAAGACTAGAAATCCCTATCCACTCCTGGAGGTGGGCAGGGAGCTGGGTGCGGATCCCTGGTTCTGGAGACAGTTCCTGCCATGCTCTCCTGAGCAATGCACCTGGAGAAGGTGGTGGGGCTCCTGCCTGCGCAAAGATGGGAGGATTTGGCTTTGAACTATTTCTGTCACACACACAACAATGACTATTGTCTGCTGGCAGACCCATTCCCACGGAGTGTTTAGCATCCGCCTTACACATACTTGCAACGTAGTAAACAGTGGTGGTTAGGAGGGAACAGAGACAAATCCCATGCCATTTCTTTTGGGACACATTTTACCTAAACCAAGCCAATTCACCATATATTCCTCCTCTCCAAAGTTTTAACACAGACTTTGGTCACCCTCATTATATTCCTGCTCTTGGAGGCTTGTCTCCTCACTAGGCCCTATGGAAAGAGGGGAAGAGGAGGAAGGTCAGAGGGGGATGTTAAACACCTCTAACACCAGTGACATCATCTCCCCTGTGCCCGCTCTGTCGTTTCTGATCAAAGGGGCATGCAAAGGGAGTATCTGTCCCCTGAGGATGGGAGGGTTTTTCTCTGAACCAGGGTAAGACTGAAGTGGAGCCTTGCATTGTGTGTTTTAGCCATAGATGTGTGCGTGGCTCTGCTCACACACACTCACACACATTTAAAAGCTATGTAACTCCAGCAGAGCTCTTCCAATACTCTCAGACTCCAGCTCTTGATCAGAGAAGGCATGATGAGTATGGAAATGCCACTGCTCCCCCAGCCATTTCCCTGCTTCCCTGTCTGCTGCTCATCTGCCTTTCCAGTAGTGAAATCATTCCCGAGTCCTGGGAATCTGCAAAGAGCCATAAAACAAACATAGACACACCAAATGTAGAGGGTTTTCTGCTGAGTTGCAAAGGGCTTTGGAGTCAGACAAACCCCAAATCAATGCTTGGAGCCAACTACAAGAGAGAAAGCTACACTGGAGGAACAAGCCACCTACTGCGAGCCCTGCAAAGAAGACAGCATGTGTGTGCTCGTGTGAACTTCTGAAGGTTTGATTTACATAATAAGAATATCAATGCAGCTATTTCTGCCCGTTCAGGGTGTGTGGATCCCACCTGTGCGGCTGAGCGTGCGGGAGCTGCGGGGCTGCAGAGCTTGGAGAGGGGTTTGCCTCCACAGCAGAGCGAGCCCGAGGTGCTGTGTCTGAGCCTGGGGTGGGCTGTGAGCTCCACAGCATGTGCTGGCTGTGCTTGGCGTGTACATGCTCCAGGGAGACCACGGTGGCTTGTCTGGGGTGTGTGGGAGGGAGATAGTCCAGGGCTGTCTGTCTGCTACTCGCAAGCAGAGCAGATCGATATTTTTCCTTTATAAGGAATTTTTTTTTCAAAAGCCTTTCATGTTCCTTACACCAAAGCCACATCTCCTCTTTACTCGCCCCCTCCTCCTTTCACTGTCTCCCAAATACTTCTTTACAACTCCTGGGAAAGCAGATTTACTGCCATGAACACATTATTATTATGCAGCCAGATGAGCAGCCAGAGTAAAGCATGAAGGACCCTTCTATCCTGCCTAGTGCAGATGTCAATCACACGGCTAAATTCAAACACCAGTTCTGCCAGCATTTCATCTGCTGCTGGGTTCCCTCTATGAAGAGGAGACTGCATCCAAGTGACACCTCCTCCCCTTCCCCACTCTCTGGTACCAGCACGGGGGAACTCTCCAAAGCCAAAACACACACACCTATAACCCCCCTCCTCTCTCCAGGTGGTCTCTGGGGCTTTAGACCCAGCCTGTGCTGGACCCTGGGGATGATGCAATGGCATGGAGATGCCCTCCGTCCCGCCATTCCACAAGGACTGGGAAAAGGCAAAGTTATGCTCCACACCAGCCTCACAAGCAGCACCGAACGGGGAAATGAATGTGGGGAAAACCCATCTCCAGCACGGCGGGGTGCAGCTCCCCGCCATGCCTACCCTCCCCCGGCTCTGCCGCTGTCTCCCATCCCCGCTGGAAGTGGAGGCAATCAGCCCAGTGTGGGATTCGAGGCGACAGACTTTCCTTTTCCTCCGCGATTTGCTTGTCACTTGCGAAAGCGGAGCAGCGGATTAAGTGGAGATGACACCATCTCCTCGGGGACGGTCCCCCCCTGCTCCGGGATGTATCGATACTCCGGAATACAGATGGATCCTGGCTGCCTCCCACCCCCAGCGCCACCCCGCCTCGCCGCCAGCCCAGCGGCCGGGGCTGAACCCCAACTGCCGGCCATCCTCCGCGGGGGCTGCCCCGGTAAAAAGCAGCGCTCCCATCCTTCCCAGTGCGCGAATCTCGGCCCCTCGCCCAGCACCACGCGTGCAGAACGGCTGGCGGAGCTGCGGGACCTGGCCATCCATGCCCCTGGTCAGCCCGGGGCGGGGGTGCGGGCAGGGGGGGCGCAGGGGCTGTTACACAACGCGGGCAGGACGGGGGAGCCGGCCCCGGGCAGGGGCAGCGCCGCAGCCGCAGCGCAGCGCTCGCCTTACCTGATGCTAATGTCCCTCTGTGGCGGAGATCGGCTCGCCCGTGGGTTTTATTCGGCTCGGTAGGAACTTGTGGGAGAGCTTCTCTGTCCAGCTCGCATACTGGGTGCGGGGCTGATACTGCAGGCGTGAAAATCCTGGGGCTCTAGCAGTCCTTTTCATGCTCAGACAGAAAATCCCCTTCCTTGATCCAGATCGCGGGCATTAAGGGCAGAGGCAAGGAAAAAAAAAATTCCGCTTCTCCCTTTCTTCCTTTTCCTTTTTCTTGCTTTTTTTCCCCCCTTCCTGTGCCCCCCCTCTCTTCTGCTGCTCAGTTCGTAGCCATCGGGGGAAAGAGCAGAGGCAGCAGGGAGAATGGAGAGGGGGTTAGAAATAAAAATGAAAAGAGCTCCAGGAGGGAAGCGAGAGGCTGGGCTTGCCACCGGGGGAGGGGCTTGGAGCGGGCTAGAGAGGATGAATGGGGAAGAGGAAAGCAAGGCGGAGCCCCAGCTTGGCCATTTTATTCTAAGAAGTGTTTTGTACATAATTAGAGAAGGGGAGGGGCCGGGGGCAAAAAGGAGGGACTTAAGCTCCGGCCAGACGGAGCCTGGCCCGTGGGAAGGGAGGGTGAGACCGGGAAGGGCCGCGGGATGGGGCTGCGGGCGGGGTCGAAACTTGTCCGCCGAGGGGGGATCGAGGGGGTTTGGGGAGGAGGCTGCGGTGGGGCCGGCTGCCATTCCAGGAAGACCCCCATCTATTTAATTTTTGCGTTTTTTCTACCCCCACGCCTTCAGTTTTCTCCTCCCGGACCCGGAGAGCTCCCGGCTGGTAGGAGAGCAGGATGGGAGAGCTCCCGGCCGCGCTTCGGGGATCCCGGCTCTCCTGGGGGAGCTGGGCCGGGGCCGAGCCGCTCCCCATCCCCGCCGGGCGGGCGCGGTTCAGCACCGCGGACAGCGCCGGCCGTGCCGGGAGAGGGGCGCTGGGCCGAGCCGGGCCGAGTCGGGCTGAGCTGAGCCGGGCTGAGCTGAGCCGGGCCGAGCCGAGCCGAGCCGAGCCGGGCCGAGCCGGGCTGAGCTGAGCCGGGTCGAGCCGAACCGGGATGAGTTGAGCCGGGATGAGCTGAGCATAGTCGAGATGAGCTGGGCCGCGCTAAGCCAGGCTGAGCCGGGCCGAGCCGAGCTGAGCCAGGCTGAGCTGAGGCGAGCGGGACCGAGCTGAACTACCTCAGGATGCAGCCGGCTGCTCTCCCGGCCCGGCTGTGCCCCCCAGCTGAAAGTCCCACCGCTGGGCTTGAGGATGGCTTGGGATGAGGAATGGAGATGGGGCTGATTCAAGGGCATGACCCACCCAGATAAACCTCAGCAGGCCAGCAAAGGCAGCCCAGGGTAGGGGCAGAGCTTAACAAAACTGTGATGTGAGGCTTCCAGACAGGGACCCCGAGGCTGCCAGACACTACCCCTAGGCAGTGGTGGGGCTGGGCTGGGCTGGGCTGGGCTGGGCGATGCTGACAGCGGGGAAAAGATCAGCCACCCCGTGCAGGGTATGTGGGGCAAGGAGGGCAATGGGAGATGCCCTCCTTCCTGCAAGGACAAGCCCTCCTCTGGCCTGCAAGGACACTCTGTCCTTCTCTCACCCATCCCCTGTGGCTACAGAACATTGTCTTAAGCTAAATCTTCAGCAAATCTTTCCTAAGCAGAATTAGAAGCTGTTTTGTTAACTCCACGCTGCTCTGACGGGGCTGAAGCTCAGCTTATGTCAATGGCAACGTACCCAAATCTCTCAATCAACCAAAATCTCCTGAGTTGTGCCTTTTTCCAAGGGACTGTTCAGCCACAAAGCACACTTCCTAGTGAGCCACCTTAGATTCTGTCACACTGGCTCAACCAAAAGACTGAAATGATTCTCATAGATTCCCCTGGTGCAAGGCCACAGAGGAAACTCCACAGCAGGGAAAATTCAGGAACTGGGTCTTACACAGAGCATATAAACAAGGTCAAAGCCCTTTTTTAAACAAATAAATGGCACTTGAGGTTATCATCAGTGTGTTTTTTCATTGATGCTCTTGGCATTTACCAGAAGTAGAAGGGGAAGCCTTGTGTCCTGCATGAGGCTGTTTGAAATTAAAGCAAAGGCTCCATGAAGCTGCAGTGCAGCCACATGGGATTTGCCAACTCAACCAATGCAGCAGTTCTGGGTGTCTTTCCTCACTACACCTGAGAAGGTTTCTGTGATTTGGTCTAGCAGGGTTTGGCACCACCCTGAATGATATTTCATATTCCTGTGAAGAGGGAGAGAGAGACAGCAAGAGAGATGATTCTCTTCAGGCACCCAAAGGTCTCACAGACCTATGGAACATTTCATCACCCAAGGGCTGCAGCTGTGTCAGGGGAGGGTTAGGTTGGATATCAGGGAAAGGTTCTTGTCCCAGAGGGTGCTGGGCACTGCCCAGGCTCTCCAGGGAATGGGCAAAGCCCCAAGGCTGCTAGAGCTGAAGGAGTGCTTGGATAACACTCACAACGACAGGGTGGGATTGTTGGGGTGTGTGTGCAGGGCCAGGAGCTGCACTGGATGATCCTGGTGGGTTCCTTCCAACTCAGGGTATTCCGTGATTCTGTAATTCTTTGATAAAAACTCTCTATGAAGTAACACTTCCATCCAGAAAGTCCAAGTCAACCAACTCCTGGGGCAGATGTCCTTCCTGGAAATAAGATTTTCTATCAATATAATAAAAATATAAGTAGAGGAAACATAAAACCATGTAAAAAGAGTAGTTTTGCTTATGCTTTTCCAGTCCAGAATGTTTTCCCTGTCTCCCCCCCTCCAGTCACACAACCACCGCTCCTGCCTCGTTCCCAAAGCTGTGACTGTCTCTGTATCGAAAGCGGATTATTTGGTGCATTGAGTATTCAACATGTTCTCTTACAGTATTGTTGTGTTCAATGAGCTTTGCTCATCTGAATGGACACTCACTGCATAGTCCACTGGTTTAATTTGCTGCTTTGGAAACCTAAGCAGGTTACAGCATATTTGGCTATGTGTCTGTTCTTATGTGTCAAAGATAAGGTTTCTGGATGCCATTTTTAAAAACAAAATTATTTCACTTCAGTAGCTTTCTCTTTTCAGTGGTCTCTTCTTTTTAGTCTTGAGTATTTCAACTCACCTTCTCCGTACAATGAACAAAGCCTCGATCTTCACCCAAATCAGCAAAGCTCCATTGAACAAGGATTTCTATTTCTTCTTCCAGTGAGGAATTTTTTTTTTTTGAGCTTTTAACAATTTTAGCACATCCAGCCCTCACTTTTTTTCACTCTTCTTTCCACAGATGTCTTAAAAGCAATGTTTGGACTTCTTTGAAGTATAATATTGTTCCCATGATGAAAATAGAAACCAGTCCATCAGCAGAGGATATGAAGAAGAACAGAAATTCACAACACATGGGGTGAAAAGAGAGTCTCCAATTTGCATGCAACTGGGAAACAAAAAATTATGGTAGTCATGATGATGGGGAAACAGTTATTTGGACTCCTTATTAGAAGTTCAGGAAGAAATCACATGGAACTAGAGGAGTGTCCATGTTGATCACTTAACAGCTGCCACAATGATGGACAAAGAGGTTTCCACGGTGTGTTCCAGGTGTGCTGTGGGTGTGGGTTAACCCCAGTGTTCAGCCCAACACAGCACAGTCATCCCCTGACTGCCCTCCAGCCTGCACTCCAGGGGCCTGGGGGGAAGAGGAAAGGGCAAATAAAAGCAAGAAAACTTGATGATCAAGAGAAAGAAATTTCAAAATTGAAGCAGTAGAAGATGACTAAAAGAAAACAAAAGAAGTGAGACAAAGGCAACCACTCACCATGTCCCACAGGTAGACCAATACCCAGCTGCATCTCAAACAAAAGATGACTAATCTAACTATATTCTCTTTTTCCCCTTTTTATTGCTAAGCAAGATGTTCATTATTGAAATGATCAGTGTGTTAACAAAAAACATTTTGGTCACAGACCTACAACAGGATCCTTTGAGCTGCTAGAGGGGAAATTCACTCTACCCCGAACAGGCCAGCCGAAAGTGCCATTATTATCTCTTGCAAAAGGAGCTGTATGTGCCAGCTGCACATAGTGAATTCTTCATTTCTGTTTGTGATTCTACAGCAAAGCTCACTCCAGAGTCCCATGAGCTGGTGAAGATATTCAGACTCCACTCTGTGTTCTTCTCATGCTACAGGCAAACTTTTCTTTCCCACATATCCTGTTGTGTTGTCCTCCTTGAGGATGCACAATGTATTCTTGTCAAGGTTTCACAGACTTCATTGTTTATTACAGGCTAAAAATGGATTAAACTTGCTTTGTGAGCATTGTATTGATATTCTGGTGCTCTCCCACTCTCTTGTGAAATATATTTCCTCTTTTTCCTCTGCAAACAATATCGCAGCAAGCAGAGATCTTACCCAGACTGTGCTTTGTGCTGGCTGCAGAGATATCCTGTGCACCAACCAGATCCACCTGCTGCTGGCATCCCTGAACACCTGGAGGAGTGTCCCAGTGTTCCCCAGGCAGGATGGGTGACACAGAGGGCTCTACCAGGCTGTTCTAATGGATGGCAGCAAGAAGGCTGTGAATGGGCTCAAGGGTGAGGCCAAGAGGCAAGGAGCATGCAGAGCCTCTTTCCATTCACCCCCAAATGCAGAATTAAAGGTTTAAGTTGAATCTTCTGCAGTGGCTGGGGAAAGGCTGCCCCAATCCCTGCCCAAGACAAAATGCAGGCAGGTCCCAACAGAGTGGGAAGAAGCAGTTGGGAAATGTTTGGGCTTTTTTTCCTAACAGGAGTTTCTAGTTCCCCTGCATTAAACTCAATAATCATTCTCAGTGCAATTCTTAGATATCTTAAAAATTCTGAACTCACTCATCTTTCCAAATAGGTGCTTCCTCATCTTTTCATTGTTCCTACATTAACATATCCCAAATGTATCCATTTAGAAAAATCCCTTTCCAGGTTTGAACTAACAAAGGCAGAAATGCCATAACTTCAGAATTGAACTTCAGCTGTCCTGGGCATCCACCTTTCAGGACACTTGTTCTGACCACCATGACATTCTGGGGTTGCAGCATTATATTTTCAATTTCATGAGATCCAGCTTTCTAATTAGCTTTCATTATATTTTTTCCTGCTAGTCTGCTTCTTAGCAGATGCCTTGTGAGAAAGAAGTAATAATGATGTGCCTTTTATTGAAGTTTAAAATAAGGCAGTGACCACTCTGAGGTCAAATCTAGGAAAATATAGTGGGCAGAAAGAGCAATGAGAATTGGTTGTTTCCCAGCTCCAAAGACTGTTTCTCACCTGTCATCAATATGCTCCTGGCCAAGACTAGATGATACAAATTAATGATTTGATCCATTGGATTCGTGGGGAATTATAACAGGCCAGACATTTGGTCTCAGGTATTCATCTAAACATTCTCTGCAGTTAACAGAAAGTGGTAATTTTAACTCTACAGGTGTAATCTTCCTGTTATCTTAGACAGTGTCTTTGACATGGCTTGAATTTCCTTCTGAAATTGTCTCTCTCTGTGTTGACTCTAAAGGGAACCAAATCAGTGCTTAGATGAATTCCTAAATTTTAGAAGGATGAAGCCAGAGGATTTGAATACTTTCCTTTAGAGCTTATATCTGCTGATTTTCCCATTTAGGCACAAATCCATATTCTTTATTAGCAGTCTTTCATATTCACTATTGTTACTATTGTGTGGGACCAAGCACAAGTCATCAGTATTCATCACCTGCAGTTTAGTTTCCTTCTGAACTTGGACTAGGACTTTCAAAAGGGAACTACTTGTAACTCCCAGCCCATCATGAGCTGCACAGAAGGCTTCAAGCTTCACTCTGCCTCTATCTGCAATCACTCAGCACTTCAGACCACTCAAAAAAAAAAAAAAAAAAGGTTGGCAGATGAAACCCATGTGCAGTCAAATGCAGGGACTAGAATGTTCAGTGGATTTTTTTTCTTATTCCTCACTCCAACATATCAGTGTTCTTGTAACTGTTTCATATCTCACAGAGCCCCCATAAAATCCACTGCCAAGGAGATGGCAAAGCAAGAGGCGTGTTTATTATGAAGCAGGCATGAGAAAAAAAGGGTTTCCCTTGATTAAAAGAGTTGCAGAAGAGCAACTATCATCCAGAGTCTGAGCTAATTCTGATGAGAGTGAGAAGGTCAGTGCTTCTGTTCTTGATTTCCCTATCCAGCAGGGAAGGCCCTACATTGGATGTGGCATGGAATAATGGTACCACCCCCAGGAGAAATCCAAACCATGCCACAAACACACATCCCACTGCCACTGCATGACTGTTCAATTGATCTGATCCAATGTAACTCTCTGGGCTGTTGTTTTCAGCATCTGGAAGGGGTGGCTTTGTCTTTTTTCCCCCGGATTATAAATAACAGCCAAGTCACCTGGCTTTCTGCCACACAACACAGCAGGGAAATTATGTTTTCTGGAGCCTAAGGTTCAAATCTCCAGGATGGGAGTCCAGCATGTTCCAACATATTCATGCAACCTAAATGCACTTTTTTCAACAACAGAAGTCCAGGTCAGAATAGACCATCACCCTTTGAACCAATATACCTGGCAAGTATTGAACATAGGGGATAGAATAAAAAGTAACTCCTTTTTTTTTTTTTTTTTTTTTTTTCCCCGAACCAATATACCTGGCAAGTATTGAACATACGGGGTAGAATAATAAAAAGTAACTTTTTTTTTTTTTTTCCTTCCCCTCCACTGGGTATTATTTGTTTTATTTGGGAGAAAATCTGAATCAGTGAGGAATGCCATGTCTGAGAGCATGCTGCCCACCACCCCACCACTGGGTATTATTTGTTATTTATTTGGGAGAAAATCTGAATCAGTGAGGAATGCCATGTCTGAGAGCATGCTGCTACTCTGAGATAAGTGCATTTTGCCTCAGGTATGCAATGAGTCACCAGGTTGATGGCTGGTGCATTCCAGCACCCTGAGAAGTGGAGCTGTTGTTACCTCACAGTAACCACATGCCTTGAGCAATATTATTTCTCACCTTCAATAGGGACTTTTTATCTGGTTAAGACAAAGTGATGCCATCGATTTTCAGGAACTGTGTTGAAAGTGCTTCACAAAAAACTCTGCATAAACGCAGCCCCTCGGGCTGTTCTGGTTAGTGGCCAGAGCAGGAAAGGACAAATCAAAATATTCAGGAATCTATTTACAGAAACATGGTCAGGTAAACCAAGCAGGAGCCGTGGTGTGTGTACCCCATCCAGGTGTCTAGGACCAAGATCTTTGTGTGGAACACAGCTGTTTAGATGCAGCTTTTATGGCACTGTTTCCCAAGCAGCATGTTGAAGAGCAAGTATAAAAACTCCAGTTCTTTTATTTTATTTGGATGCTTCCCAAAGCAAAGACTGCTATGTACTCTGTGTGTGCACACCTCTCCCTGAGCAGTCCTGAACTCAGCTGCTGCCTTTCCATGGAAATGGGGATTTTCCTAACAAGGAACTTTGCCTCAATCCTTCTTCACTTCCTGCTGCCCAGATCTGCCCTGGTACCAGCAGGTTTCAGATTTCCATACCAATCACTTCATTCTCTGTGGGTTAAACATTAGGCAGAAATTCAAGTCTGGGGAATACTAGAGGTTCTTTTTCCCTCTGTTTTCCCCTCTGGGTATCCATTTGCCCGTGCCAGCTCTGAACCAGCCCAGATGTCCCCTGGAGAGCACTGTCATCCCCAGTGTCCCAGTAGACTCATACCCTGAGCTCAGTCTCTGCTAGCAATGAATTCTGCACACTCAAGGCAGCTGAAAGGGCTGTGGCTGTCAAGTGTTTCTTTTTGTCGTGCTCAGTTCTTGTTTTCAAGCTCTTCTTACACTTGTGACACCTTCTCCAGGAATAAACATTTCTTTCCCTGTTTGTTATAGACCAATTCCCTCCCAGCCAGTCAGCATTTAACTCTTGCAATGTTTCCTGAGGAAAATCACCCAGCTCACCTCTGGAGGGAGTGATCTATTGTATAAAATGTTCAGGACCAACTTGGACACCTGGGATCTATTTTTAGTTCTGCTGCTGCTGATAGACACATATTCTCAAGGGACTCACATTACTCCTCCTCACTTCTCCTTGCATCTGTGTAATACAAGAGATAAATTACAGATCTAATACTCTTGTCAGGATTATTTGTGTTTGTGTAACTTCCACCTGGAAGCCAGACTGAGCTAACTGCAGTTGCCCACCCAGTTTTTTTGGTTTTTTTTTTGTTTTTTTGTTTTTTTGGTTTTTTTGCCTACACAACATAAAGGCACAAATGCAGCCAAATATTGAGGTATTTATGGGCAATGTTACAACTGAGAGCACCGTGGTTTGCAGTTATCAACACCAGCAGGGTGTGGATATGGGAATTCCATGGGAATTCCATGGGAATTCCAACTCCCTCTACCAAAGCCTCTTTGGGCTCTGTAGATCATCCTGAGGGAAGTTCTAAGGTTTGCCTCACAAACCTCAGTATAGCAACAGGTGAAGTTAAAAGGAAGCAGAACCGACCCTGTTCTTCATGAGAGGGATGTAGAAAGAACCTGTTTTACACAAAACCAGAGGCAGAACTTGGAAAAAACACAGTCCCAGACCTCAGTTAAATGTCTTTAATCTCAAAATCATCCATCTCTACATGTGTTGACAAAAAACACTCTATAGGGGCAAAGTAATTATTTTTATTCTCTTTCTTTCCTTGCTGCTTCACCAATACTCGATCAATATTGTCATTAAAGCTCTGAGAATAGGTTCTGTTGGTTAATCTGTGCCTTGGGTACAACAGAGAGAGAAAGGAAAACAAAAACCCCTCAATCATGTCGCTCTTCCACAGCCATCACCAGTCCCTTTTTTTTTTGGGAAAAGGGGCACATCCATGGATGTCTCTTTCACAAACAACAAGGCACATGGCCCTGGGTTTTCAATAGGCATTTGGAGCCCAGGAGAGCTCTCTCACCAGGGGCAATTTGTAGGTAGGTCAGGTTTAGAGGATGAACTGACTGAGGCATCCTATAAATAGCTGGCTTATTGTATATTTAGTGTATGCCTTTAACAGGCTTATGCTGCCATTAAGTCTTCTGTGGAAGAAGGGAACCATTGTGCCACTGCAACAACGACCTAATTAGCTTTGCTGAGGATTTCTTTAACAGGTTTATTCTAACAAGTTTAAATGTCTGATAACTGATTTGTTATAAGGCCTTTTAATGAGTCTCTGTCTTCCTCTGTTGAGTTTAATTCGTGTTGCTGCTGCTCAGTAAGGTTTTGCATCTACACAGAAGGCTGATTGTGATGTGCTTAGGCTTTGATAAGCTTTATTCTTGCAGCAGATTCCTTTCAATGTGCTGAAGTAGGTGGAGGCACGTATATTCCTGTAAATAGGAATGTGTGGAAGAATGAACTTTTTTTGAATTGCATTTCAGAGCTGTGCCTTTCATCCAGAGAGGCCTGAGCAGTCTCACAAACTCCTGCACTTGAATTCTGCTCGCTGGAAGACTCCCATTGATTTCAAGTGGGTTTCTAATCACAGACAAAATTCCCGATTGGTGCATTCAACACCAAAACGATAAGGGGTAAATTGTGCAAAAGATAACTCCAAGCATGGTCTGAGCCTGCTGATATCTCCAGGGCACCCTGAGGGTCCCTTGGGTGACAGAGTGAGGAGTTCCCAAGCCTTGTCCAAGGGCACCATGTAGGACATGGGGCTGTTCTGACCCTGATGCTGAAGGTGAGATGGTTTCAAATCCTCTGACTGGGCAAAGTATCCTATTACAGCCTCTTCCAGGCCCTCAGAATGTGCAGAGATGCACACTTTTCTTTGTGCACCTCCAAACTCCTCTGTTCTAGAGGCAATTAAACATAAATTTATCTGCACTCTTATGAGTTTCTGTATTACTTCAGCAGGTAGGGAAACTCAAGCAAAACCTGTGAGATCATTAATCAGAATTGCCCCACGGATCACTGGAATAGATTTTAGCTTTCCCCGCCCAGTTCTGCAATCTCAGACTTTAGTTCTCCATGTAGAAATAAATATCAGCTTGTTCTGGAATAAAAGAAGAAAGTACCTTTGTTTAGGCCAAAAGACATTATTGTTCTTCAGATTCAAATAATAATTATAATTGATAATTAATAGTACATAGATAATGCCCAGGTTTTAATCAAATTATATATTAAATATAATGCATTACTATTATCTATAACCACAATTAATAGATAAAGTCAGTGGATGTGTGACCCACATTGTTACATTGTGCACCACTTGATCCACACAACGTGGACAGACAAACTCCTCTTTTGATCTTATTCACAGTCAGATTCACCCAGGCAGTGCCTCAGCCAGAGCGAGCACCATGAACTTCACGTCTGGTGGCAGAATTTTCTGTCATCTTTGGAACGTTATTTTGCACAGCAAATTAAAAAGGAGGTTCAGGGTAAAGCCAACACTTTTGCCTCTTACTGGGGAATCTGCTGCAAGAATGAAGTCATGTCTCTGTGGAAAGGGAGGAGGAACTGCAGGTAGATATATGTGCTCACACAGAAAGCCTCAATCTTCTAGATTTACTTCCTAACGCATTTAGGATAAGGTGGAAATATTCTTATCATTTTTATAGATGAGAACCTCGCAGACTGAGGGCACTTATCTGTAAAGTAACATAGAAAAGATGTGTCCAGACAGCAAATTTAGCTGTTGCTTTCAAAATATCACCCCTGTTTCCTAACCCTTGGATCAACCTTCTTCTAATGGAAGCTTTCAGTCCATAGTACCTCAAACCCTTGACTTCATATCACCAGAAATAAGTGAAGAATGAACTATCATGGCTTTCTGTATAAAGGGAGTCTGGAAGAGGCCCTGGAGATAACTGCTTGTTCAATTTGCTTCACCTCAGCTCTGCCAGTGATTTTTTTTTTTTTTTTTTTGAGGGTCTGCTAGCAAAAGTTTTACGTTGTAAGGGAAAAGGAAGAATTAAAAATTATTTTCCACCGAAGTTTTACTAAAAAGTTGTCAATGTGGCAGGAAATATTTCCAGCATGTGATGTCCCATCTCAGCAGCATTTTTAAACAGAGACTCATCTCTACAGGACAGAGGTGGATGTATACTCCCTGATGGAATGGGATTTTATTTAAAAGCATCAATATTTTGACCCCAAACTTTACATGGAAGAGGCTTTTGTTTCAATAACACTTCTCAATCACAGGATTCTACTTACACTGGAAACAAAGACAAGGGAACTTTCAGTCTGGAGCCTTGGGATGTGCAGGAGATCAGAGGCTCCAGTTGGGTCCCTGTGTGACCCTGTGGGCTCTTTGCTGCAGGGAGTGGCACTGCAGTGGGATTCTGTCCCAGCCCTCTGCACACTCCCCCAGCAGGGGCTGCCATCAAGGAATGTCCATGTTTTACCCCTGGAGCACAGCCACAGCCACAGCCCCTTCCCCTGCACACAACCTCTTACAGGAGGAACCTGAGCCAGGACAAGGAGAGGCTCTGAGGACAGCTGTCCCACCCCATCCTCATGCAGTTCTCCTCAGTTCTGTGACTCAGCTGGGATGATAAAAAGCCATTTCAGCTTTAGCCAAAGCCTGACCTTAGTTATTAGCAGTACAGGTTGTGCAGAGACTGCTGATGGAGGATTTCTTTTAGCATTTCTAAGCAAGAGTGAAACCTCATCCCCAGGACTCCCCAGTTTTTCTTGCAGCCTGTTAGTATAAATCTCTACCCTTAAAATAAAAAGCCCCTTCCCCCACCATAGCTCCCCAAAAATCCCCATTTATTCCCATCCCTGCACCTGCAGTTTTATGTGAGCACAGCACAGTGCCTCGGAGTGTAAATGATGAGTGTCCGAGCTGACCTCCACAGGCTCAGACCTTCTCCATCCCTGACAGCAAGGCCAGCTCCTCCCAGTCAGCTTCTCTGTGCAGGGATAATAAAAGGAGATATACCTTCCCTCCCCACCTGTTTAACACAGTTGTTTAATACAGTAATTCTGGGAGAATGTGCATGTTGGGAAAGACTTACTGTTATTGTGTGCATTTAGGGCAGCCTGAAGATTCAAAAACAGAGATAAAAGTTCTATTACCAAAGGGCCCCTGTGCCCACAGCAATGTTTATGAAAATCATTTTGTTCCCTTGCAGTTTGACTTTGTTTTATCAAACATTAAAGCATTTTAAAAGGTGCATGGAAAGGGAATACATGTGCTTGCTGGAGCCATCTCAGCTAGATCAGGGATAACCTCTCCCATCTCTGCTGCCTTCTGGCTAGATCCATGGTCCTGGAAATGAAGAGGTGGGATTTAAACAATACAGCTGTTTTCTTGCTTCCTTCATTTGGAGGGAAAAAAAATAAAGCAAAAAAAAAAAAAAAAGAGAAAAAAATCTGTCCATAGCTCCTTACACCAGCAGAAAAAAAAAATCTATGTCTTATTTAGCAAAAGAGAGAGCACAGCACAGTCCACTGCTCCAAATTCCTTTGTTATTGACTGTAAAAGTCTTGTAGTCTTCAGTCATTATTGTTTCTTTGTTACTTTTAAGAACAGAGTCTTCATTTTAGGACATCCTAGATTCCAAAAGCTCTTCTTGCCTTTCAGACATGAAGCGCCTCAGATCAAATATGTCTTTACTTATGTGTCTGAACATCTCCTGGTACAACAAAACCCTGATCTTTGCAATTCTGAATTTCTCTCCTATTGCAGTTAATGTTAATTTTTTTCCTGATGGAATAATTCCATTGCTTGCTACATAAATGTGGAGAATGCTCCTAAGGCTTTAATGGACATTCTTTCTGTCTTCTGAAGGTTATTCAGAGCAGGAAAAAATATCAATATTTCCCCACCTGGAGTACTGGGTCATGTCAAGCTCCCCAGCTTTGGAGGGCTGAGGCATGCAGGAATGTGTAGAAATAACATCTTTGCCATTATTCTTTTAATTAATGGTTGGTCCATGCTGATCCCAGCTTCTGACTGCTGCACTTTCAGTGGTAGAGCAATGGAGGTGAAAGGAAAATTCTGTGCATTTAGATTAGAAAATAGTATGGATGGCTAGAAAATACTATATCCTGCTGGAAAGAGGGTGGTGATAGAGCAGGTCTGTCCAGCCTTGAGAAGGGAAAGCTCCAGGGAAAAAAGTCCATTAATTTATACCACACAAGTTGTTTAGTTCTGCTAAGTTAAAGCACTAAAAAATTGCAGCTTTTTTTCCTCTAGATCCTGTGCAAGGTATTTTGTGTAAAATACAACATTAACTCTAGAAAAGGATATTTTGACTTCTATTTTCTGATCATTTGAAATAGTCAAAAGACATTTTCTATTTTTTCTCCTGCCATGAAAACTTGATTTCTAAAGGTAGCTGGAAGATGAACGATCCAAATTATAATATGGCACCTGGATATGGGTCTTTTCCTGAAAGCAATTGATATTATCAGATTTATAATAACTCACTTAAAATTATATCAGTGCACATCACTAATGAAATCCTTCTTTCCATATTTTGTAAGGATGACTTGTGATAAACCTTGCACTTTTCATCCTTTTTCAAGTAATACAAATTCTTAGATTTCCCCTTGCTGATGTTCCCTCTTCCTCTCTGACTCCTTTGTCAGGCCCCAGAAAACTCTGTTTTCTTCTTGGGGATAGGAATTACCAATATCCAGTGATCTTTAATTACTTGCCAGATACTCCTTTTGTGTATGCAAACCTTTCAGCCAGAACCAAACCCCAGTGAGTGTCTTCATCACGTGAATATGGACACAACTTTATGTCATTTCAGTAGTGAGTGAGCAAAAAAAAAAAAAACAAACCACAAAATCCAGGGTGATCTGCAAATAAGGCAGCTGATAGCAAAGGTTGTGCATGACCCCCTGTCCCAGGGTTCCTGGAGAGCCCCTCCCACAGAACCAGAGGCAGGAGAACAATCCAGCCCAACTGGCTCCTCCACCCACCTGTATTTCCCAAGCCTTGATTAGATTCTGCAATCACAGATCAATTGATAATTTCATAAAACCAAGCGAGTGGCTGTCAGCACTGCAATCAGCCCAGGATGATGTGTATGCATTGACCTTCAATCCCCTGCCCAGGAGTGTGTGGCAGAGATAAAATGCCTGTTTGGAATGCCTCTCCCTCCCACTCTCCCCAGGCTGTTGCTCTTTATGGACTGAGTAAGCTTTTGTTTAATTGGTTACAGCAATGGGAGAAATAAATAATATCAATATCGAGCCTGCCTCCAGTGGCTGCAGAGAGGAGCCTTTGCCTGACAGGTGGCCCTCAGGAAAAGTTTGCAAGGCTGCTCCAAGTTAAAAAAACCACACATAGATTTTTAGCTCCACACAGACGAGGTTGTTTTTCCTGTGGCTTAGTAATGGGAGTGAAATAAAGATCCTAAAAAATAATTTTTCCATAACTTTTCAAGCCATGCTCTGGAGCTGGCTGTCCTCCCTTCTCCAGTGCCTCAGCGTGCACTATGACACAGCTTAGACACAAAGCTACTTCCCTTTTCTGTCCTTCTCTTTTTCCCACCTACCCCAGTGGACATCCATCCTTGAATTGAGTATCACATCAGCCAAGACATGGGAAGTGAGGCAGAGAAATAAATTACCAACAGCCACTCAGAAAAAACATCCTGAAGCTTTTTGAAAGCACCTGTGTATTTCTTATCTGCTTCTTGTGTTCACCATTTCACCCCAAATAAATGCAGCAATTCCTCTCCACTCATATTCCTGTGTGAGCATTCCCAATCCTTTTTCCTGCAAGCACTCAGTTATTCTCAGAGCTTGGTGAAGAATTTATAAGCCATATATAAACTCTTTTTGCTGCTGCCAGAGTATTCCATGAATAGATTTTAATTTTCTGAAGCATCTTTGCTGTGCAAATCCATCAGTATGGCAATCCAGACTCCCATCCTCACAGATGCTTAGGAATGCTCACAATACCAGGCAGGATTGGTCACTTAGACCATAAGGTCCTGTTGAACCTGTTTCCATATTAGATGATGGCTCACAAACACTTGCAATTAGGGGCTCATAAAAAGTGAATGCAAGTTTTCATGCAACATTACATTCAGCAAAACAGAACCATTCAGCCTCATACAGCCTGGAAGGGAACAACACAATGAGAGCTGTCTCCTTAGAAATTCCAGCTGAAGTTCCCAGGATCCTTGTGTTGAACAAGTGTTCCACAATTGTGTCTCTGATCGTGAATAAAAATATAAATAAACCCTTTTGACTTTGGGATAAACACAGCATGAAGTGTGAAATCAATCCATGTTGTACATCATTTGGAATGACCAGTCGCATGCAGAGTCTAAATAATTAGCAAAATAATTAATAACCTGCCAAATAATTAGCACACATAATTAGGTATTGACAAAAATGAGAGCCTAAGTACATGTGCTCCTGGAGTTTGGGTCATAGTGAGCAAGGCTGGAATGTCAACGAAGCTTTCAGCCATCATTGCATAACCTGGCTGGGAGACTTTGGGAAAACTGCAGGAATGATGCAATGTGGGTCTATTCAGATAAAATTACATCTCTCTCACTTCTCTACCCTCCCCTGTTGATTAATGCTGAGGCAATCTCCC
This sequence comes from Pyrgilauda ruficollis, assembly GCF_017590135.1. Lineage (NCBI taxonomy): Eukaryota > Metazoa > Chordata > Aves > Passeriformes > Passeridae > Pyrgilauda > Pyrgilauda ruficollis. The sequence continues at coordinate 4,291,235 of NW_024524822.1, forward strand.
CTAATTTCTTTTTATGGCATCTCTGCCTCCAATAATTTCTGTGGAAGAGGCAGGATTTGCTTTTCTGTAAACCCAGCTCCAGTAGGCAGTGGTGGGCAGCCAGGACCGCATGGACAGAGGATGTTCCCCATAGTTTTCACCATAATATTCCCCCTCACACCTCCAGAATCACATCTTAGTCCTGGCTTTCCCGTGCTGAGTTGTTTTTCTCCAGATGCATCATCATTCAGGCAAACTTTTACACCTTGTGGTTCCTGTGGGACAAGACAGAGGGAGTTTTTGCAGGAAGGAACACACTCCCTGAAGAAAATTTTTCAAACCGAAAATCACAGAATGGTTTGGGTTGGAAGGGACCTGAAAGCTCATCTCATTCCACCCCTGCCATAGGCAGGGACACCTTCCACTATCCCAGGTGACTCCAAGCCTCAGTGTCCAACCTGGCCTTGGACATTTCTAGGGATGGAAGTGTTCAATTTTTGACTTCCTTCCACTTCTGAGAGAGCTGCACAAGAAAACACTGATTCACCAAAGCCAGAGGAAGCTGCTCAGCTCCACGGCCAAGACCAGCAGCAGTAGTTATGCAGCCTAATGCCATAAGAATCCAGAGGTCCTCTCCAAAAATCAGTGCACAGCCACCTGGTAGAAGGACATTTGGGACAGATGCCTCACCTCACATCACACTGGACAGCCAGGAGCTGTGTGCAATCCCTTGGAGCATCCCAAGATCCATCCATCTCTGGAGGCAGGCAGCACACAGGCTGGCCAAGTGGCACAATGAGCAAATCCCATCTCTTGGGAGAGGAGCGTTCCCTGCAGCTCCCAGCACACACCCAGGGCTCCATCTGTGGTTGTGCTGAGCCAGACCTCCCCTGGGCGGCTGTGGGGAGGGAGCCTTGGCTGCATTTTCCCCCCCTGGGGCTGATGTGATATATGAGGTGCAGGTGACACTTGGGTCAAGTGAGCACCTGTTCTGCCGAGGCCTCGGGGGAGTCTTACTAACATGGGAAGAATTTATTTTAACAGCGAGAAACCGGGGGAGATTAGCACAGCACATTCCCTCCCTGGGAGTTGTAAACTGCTGGAATTCACTTCTCGCCTTTGGGATGCTGCAAAGAGGAGAGGAAGGGTCTCTGCAAGGGCAGGAGGAAGGGCTTTTGAGAGCTGGTGTCTCTGTTAGCTTGAAATTTGGATTGCAATAGTCAAGAGATGTCCTTGGTCTGCAAACAGTGACAACCCCATCTCTGCAGCATGGAAGCTGAAAGGCTGAGCCTGTTTATATTTTGTCCAGAGGATTTGGGATTTTTGTTAAGGCAAAACATATAAACCCTAACCCTAACCCCCTAACTCTGACCATGTAAACATCATTTGGAAAGCAGGGACTAAAACCATAGTCACACACATACACATTCAATATCTCATCTAAGTACCTTTGCCTGCTGCAAGGTTAAAATAAAGTATTACTATTCTTGTCAGGTAATTGAAAAAGAGAAGCCCTTTTCCTTATTTCATCTGAGCCTACAAAGTCAGAATGGACACCATTCCCTACGCTGTCAGTCAAAAATAAACCCCCTACATTTCATGGTGAAGGCTCGGAAAGGGTCCTACAGATTGTCAGTCTGGGTTCAGAGGGAAGCTGTGGCCTGTGTTGGTCACCAGCTGATGGTGTTTTCATAGTTCATGTAAAAATTAATTGCTTGTCTTAGTTCAGTTTCCCATGACTGGGTAGGAATTGCACAAACCCAGCCTGGGGTCAGCATCCTTATAAAAAAAGCCATGTTTAGACTTTAATCCTGGAGATAGGAAAAGTGTGTTGGACATCAGTCTGAGGGAGGAGGGTAAATGAACTACTTGGTCACATCAGAAACTGCAAAGAATTTCTGATCTCTTTGTAGAAACAGTGGAAATGGGAAGAAAGAAGTAAAAAAAAAAAGAAAAAAAAGAAAATCAACAAAATTCCTTTTTTCCCCCACTTGTCTTTAAAATGTTGATTTTAGCTGTTGTTTGAAAATTACTCTCTTTTGACATTTCCTTTAATGTTGTCTTACTCAAAATAGTTCCAGTGGTAAAAAAATAAGTGCAATACTTTCCCTGACCCTAAATAGAAGTCATTTTGTTGTTCTGGTTGCCTTTTTTTTTTTTTTTTAACTTTTCAATTTGCTAAGAAAGCTGTTATTCACCAGCCCTGCTGGAATCACTTCTCTTCCCTCACTCCCAGTGCTGGTACTACTGGCATCAATTCAGTAGACGAACAGAGGATTTCAGTCTTCTAAAGATGCCAATCCCACACCTTTCAGAAATGCCAACTGCACTTTCTGTGATAGCAGGGAATTACTGAGCTGGAGCAGGCAGAGCCTGGAGCCCACGGACAGAGCAGAATCCAGCCTGGGGAGCCTGGGCTGCTCCATGGAAATCAATCATGGACAGCTCGTTTGCCACAAGGGCCAGCTGAACACACCCCAGCCTCCTCTGATCCATAGGTATAAGCAAGGATCACAAAAACAGCTCTTCCTCCCCCACGAGAGGACTCAGGATTTGGGAAAAGCACTTTGCTAAAGAGGAGAGGGGCTCATCCAGAGATCAGTGGGAGCTTGTAGCAGCACCTCTTTGTACTCGGGGACAGGGAAGGCAAAATGTTTCTCCCAGTGTGACCTCTGCCAGCTGAGCATCTGCCTGCCTGGCCAAGTGTGTCTTGTTCAAAGGAGCAGCACCCTCACCTCACCTCCTTCTGCAGTGCTCCTCTCTGTGCAATGCTTGGCTCCCACTGTGGAGAATAAATCACTTCCAGTGACAGGCTCCTCCAGGAAGAGCCACTGTGGGCAGAGGAGAGATGACACTGTCCCTGGGATTCCCTCAGCACTATTCCCTCAGCACAGGGATTCCTCCTGTGGTCCTGACAGAAAAAAAATCCCTACATCCACCACCCCACAAAGATTTTTTCAAGGCCATACAATCCCCCCACACTCCCATTCACACCCCATCCATCCCATTGATGCAGGGCAGGGCTGGTGTGGTAATTAAAAGGTAGCAAAGCTCCTAGTCTGCATGAATAGGGGACAAGTCAATACAGTTCAATCTGCAGCTGAATTGACTGCAATCAATTCCTCCCTCTGCCCGTCCAAGGCTGCAGATGTAAGTGCACACAATCTGATCAATGGTGACCTTGAGAGCAATGAAGAGACAAAGCCACACTGCAAACAGGAGGAGTGATGGAGAGGAGCCTTCAGAGCAGGAACGACAAGGAAACCTGAGCTTAACCTGCTAGAGCCAGGCAAAGGTGCAGCCTGGAGAGCTGGGAACAGGCAGCAGCCTGTGCCACCCGTGGGCTTGTGCCCTCTACCATCAGCAGCAATTGCTCATCCCCCTGATCAGCTGCATCACGGTGAGGAGGGGGATTAACCAAGGAGTAGGATGGTTCTTGCCCAAAAGATTTTTGGAATGATACTGATGAGATATCTCTACTCCCTATCAACCTCCTCCACCCTGCAGGGAGGTCAGGATGAGGAAATCAGAGAATCATAGAATGGACTGGGGTGAAAGGGACCTAAAGGATCACCTAACTCCAACCCCCATGCCATGGGCAGGGACACCTCCCACTAGACCAGGCTGTTAGTGAAAGATTTCTCCCTGCCCATGGCAGGGGGGTTGGAGATGGATGAGATTTACAGTCCTCAAAAACAGATGCAAGCAAACCAAGCATCCAAGGCACCCCAGCATCTCCACTTGGCCTCAGGATATCTATCCACCACAGGCAACCCCTATAAAGTTGTCTGAAGACATAAACCAAGATTGTGTCTTAGCACTTTTCCCTTCTGACCAGTTTCAACCCAATCACCAGTAATGAATTAATAATTAATCAATCACTCCCTGATTTCATTTTCAGCCTGCAAGATAAAAAAAAAAAAAAAAAAATGGGATCTTAAAATAATGCTCTGCAATGGGTTGTGTCTGTCTCTGGCAAATGCAATTTAACTGCCTTAATGAAATGCTAATTGGTAGAAAATATATATAAAAACCATCCTGAATACTCCTCTAATTGAATTTCCTTTTTCCAGATCTACAAAGCAAAATGCTCAGTGCAGAAAGAACAGTAAACAGACTCAAAGGCTGTCCTTTCTGAGACGGGGTAAAATCACAAAGAGCTGCACAGGGGTTCATTTGGAATAGCACCATTGTTGTTCCTAATTGTGTGTGTGTGTGGTGTGTGCATGTGGCAGAGCTAAAGAAAAAAATGATGTTTATAAAGAGCTGCTCCTTTGCCTGATGGACTGGAGGCGCTGATCCGACAATTAAAGCATCATCTCAGTAATAGCCATAAATAAACAGCAGCATTAGAGCAGCCTGGCAATAAAGATGGTATTAAAAGGAGAACAAAATGAGAGGCAGCACCCAATGGGAAGGGGTGAAGTGGAAGTCACATTGATCTGCTCTGTCTCACTGAGGAGGAGGAAAGAATGAAATGAATGAGCTTTGGAGACCCCCAGAACTCCCCAAAGCTGCTACAAAGGAAGAGAAGCACAGGCTTCTGGCAAGGGGTGACAGGTGTGACTTTTAGCCAGAAAGAGTGAAAAAGAGAATTAAGTAGATTCAATCAGGGTTGTTTAGAAAATTCACGTGGAAGGTTGTATAGGAAAGCATTGGATTGTCAAAATCCCAGCTTCTTGTAGGCCTGGATCAGCTCTGACCCTTCCTCTACAAGTTTTGAATTGTCACAAGTGTGACAATATCGAAGTGCCGAGTTCCCAATTTCAAGTTATAATGACTTTTCATACAGAAATTGTAAATTGCTGCACTGTGAGAGTTTAAGGGGAAAAAAACCTCAACCCAAATCACTCAATTTCAAACACCAAATGCCAACTGACCTGACAAAGATACCAGCCACTCCCCACAAATTACTGCCCTCAAATTTCTGAAGTTATGAGTTTTTGTCCTCTTTTGAGAGAAAAAATGCTGATGCTCTGAGAACTCCCTCCCCTGACCTGAGAGAGCCATGTCCTCTCAGGAATGGACATCCTTGACTTTGCCACTGGCAAAGCATCACCTCACTCTCCAGTGCAGCCTCAGGTTTCTCGAGCAGGACACCAGCACTGCTGGCAGCCCCAATCCAAGGGTCCACACAAACAGTAAATTTCCTGTGCTCTATCAGTACTACTGCCTTTAAACTCTCCCAGAGATTTTAAATGCCTCGGCAAATAGCCCATCCAGCTGAGTATAATTACCTTAATTAAAACCCCACCTCATCCCTCTGACTGGAAAGGTTCATGTGTTTGTTTTAATGATCTCCTTAGCAGCAGGCTCAGAAAGTCCTTTGGTTCCTCTGGCAGGGAGCTGGGACCTGAATGCTTAAGGTGAAGGAGGTTACAGAGGTGCCTCTGCTCCTGGGGTGGGGTGAGTTTTGGGGCTGAGGTTTCCAGGGAATGGATACTGACAGAAGTCTCTGTTCTCCTCTAAGCACTGATAATTTATTTTTTTCTCCATGAGATGGGAACCTTCCAAACCTCCAAAGCCTGGACTTAGCTGTGTCCTGATGCCAAGCCAAGGAGAGGGGATGGCATGATTCTCTGTGCCTGGCTGAGGACAGATTGGAAGACAGCAGTGGCCATAAGGCAGCAGGAAATGCCTTTGCTACTGGTCTAGAGCAGCCAGGGATGTTTTTTCACCTCTGGTCTAAAAGCAGCAATTCAGTTTTGTCTCTGCTTCCCAAGGAGCCCTTATGGTTCACAGAAGCAGAGAACAACCACTTTTGATGTGCATCCTACCTACCTTCTGTCCTCTTCCCTGGGCTATGTCTATGCAGAGTTAACCCCTCCCTTTCTGTTGGGGTTTAGGATTCTTCCTTTTGTTTCTTTCTCTCAGGGAGTTTTCTCCCACACATGTGGCTAGGAGACAATAACCACCAGGTACTTAGGAGAGACAGAAGTGGCCAAGCTCAGGAGAGGAGGGCACTTGGCTGCACTCTTCTTACCTGAAGGTTTCTCTCTGAGGAACAGAGATACCCAAGAACTGGGCTGGGAAAAAAGGGGCTGGGGCAGCTGCTGGTTCCTTCTTGCTCTCTCAGCATCCACAGGGGAAGGAGGCTGCAGTCAAGAATTCACCACCACTGTGGGGTTCTGTCTTCTGCTACCTTCTACCATGAGTGGGGCTCTGCTCTTGAGAGCAGCCTCGCACTGGGACCTTGCCAACACCCTCCCTCACCAAAGAAAGGACTTCCACCATCTGCTGGGGTGCCTCAGGGGGAGCCCCAGGATCCTTGAGAGAGGAAGGTATGTCCTCTGCAGCCTCATGAAGAAACGAGTCTGATAACACTCGTTCTGTGTCAGCTAATGGGACTCGTGGGCAGCAGATTGTTCTAAAAAGGCCATTCCTGCTTGTCACTCCCTAATCCTTGCTCTGCTGTTGGAGAAAATTTAATTGTCAAGCAGGAAGGGTTCCTCAGTTTTTGGCTGTTAGAATGAGGCAGCAGCAAAGTCTGGCTTGAGTGGATCTGGGAGATGAAATCCTGGCTGCCTCTTCCTCTTCACTGAGTGTACAGACACCAGCACTGTTTCTATTTCCTTGCTGCCATGAAAATTGCCTTATTGAATTTTTAAATAAACTCTGCTGGTTGGAATATCTAAAGAGCCTTTGCACAGACCCTGACAACACTCTTTTTTTTTAAATTAAAAAACTTGGCCTCAGGCAAAATGGAAATGTCTTCAGATTTGCAATCAGTGCTCATGTAACATATCTGAAATGCAGTTTATAAGCTGTTGATTTGATGGGATTTGTTTCTGGGGGAGTAATGGATGGATTTGTAGAACCTGGGAGCCCAGGATGCCATGACACAAATTGCTACCAATGACCATACCAAGGCACAAGGGGAGAATGGGAAAGAACAAGAAAAGAACAATCTAGTTGTAATTGCTGAGTTGCACATGGGAGTCACATTGTCTTCTCCTGCCAACCTCCTCCTTGTCTTTGTGTTTAACCCACTGAGATGTCCAGTTTGCTCCTAAGAGCATCCAACTCTGACAGAGATGGGAAATTAATAATAAATACCTGCTAAGTGCTGAATAGGAACTGTCACAGAGAGCCTGTTGAGAAGAAAAAGGCTTGAACTTTGTCCTGAGGCTGCTTTCCCCAGTCACTGATCTGGATCATTTCATTAGCTGAGGTCAAAGGAAAATCCTTCTGGAGGGAGGCCTGGGGAAAGGGGAAAAGCAGTGAGAAAAATACCTTCCTCTCTCAAGGATACAACTGCAATGGCCTTAGCTGGGGATTAAATAGTTGAGCAAAGTCCCTAATTATGCCTGGGTCAGATGGTAAAGAACAGCAGAGGAAGGAGTGAATAAGGGAACACAGGGCTGTTTATTGAGCAGAAGAGGGGCAGAGCTGCCCAGGGACATGCAGAGGCCAGAGCTGTGTGGAGAAGTGGATGATTGGGGTGGATGATCTGCCCAGGCCTCTTCCAGAGCATGCAAAGACAAGTGGTGCAGAGATTCATCAGCCATTGCTCATGCCAGGCTTACACAAGCTGGGAAAGCCACACATCATTGTGCAGAGCTGGGCTGGAGCCAGCTTTGGGGATATCTGCTCTGGGATGGAGCCCCTTGGCTGCAGCTCTTCCTCCTCTGCACCTCCACACCAGCTCCTTTATCTCCTTATCCTGGGATATCCCTCTTGGAGCAAGCATGAAAGGAACGTTCACCACACACACAGAGCACAGAACAAGCATGAAAGGAACGTTCACCACACACACAGACCACAGAGGGCCCAAGCCCTGCAGCTCTTGGGGATCATGGTGTGCTGTCCTCTCGGCCTGTAATTCACACCCTGGGATGTCCCACAGCCAATTACCTCATTATGGCTAATCCAGGGGTAGCACCGATCTCTCCCAGCCCACATGAGTTCAGTGCCCACCTTCTTTCCACATGCCACCACGTTATGATGACTTTAGACATCGCTTTATGACACATAGCAGCACCCAGCAGGATTTCTGCTAGGAGCCATGCTGGGGGAGTGCACTCACCTGAAACCAGTAAGAGTGAGTGGGGTTTGGCTGAGATGGAGTTCATTTTTCCCCCAGCAGCCCTCCCAGTGCTGGGCTGTGTATTGTAACTGGGAAGGTGCTGGTAACACACTGGTGTGTTGGTTCTGCTGAGCACCAAGGCAGTCTCTCCAACATTCCCCCCTCAGCAGCAGGCTGGGGATGGGCAAGATTTTGGGAGGGATCACAGCCAAGACAGCTGACTCAAACTGACCAAATGGATAGTCCATATTATATGTCTGCTCAGCAGTAAAAGCTTAGAGAAAGGAGAAGCAGGGGAGCATTTGCTATGATATTTGCCTTCCAGCACATCCTCTACATGTACTGAACCCCTACTCCCTCCTGATGGAAAGAAAAGAATGAATCTTTTCCTTTTCTTTGCTGCTGCTTGGGGCATATGCTTTTGTTTAATTAAACTGCCCTTACCCTGACATGATTTTTTCCCTCTTATTTTCCCTGCTTCTCCACCCTTCTGAGAAGAGCAGTGGTAGAGAGGCTTGGTGGGCACCTGTTGTCCAGCCAAGGTCAGCTCCCCTCAGAGAAGCAGAACCAAACCAAGCAGATTAATCTATCTTTTGGAGGTTGTAGAGCCTACGTGTCTGTCTCCAAAGGTTTGCAGCCTCAAGGCGAAATCATTTCTTCACAGCTGAGTTTTGCCTAAGGCTGATGCTGCATTGCTGAGCTGAAGCAGAAGGAGGAACAGGCTTGTGGGCTGATTGTGCAATGCTGAGGAGGTCAAAAGGATAGAAGTGCTGGCATATTAGGACTGAGCTGTGGGGCAGGGACAGGAATGTGCTGTAGGGGTGAGAAGCTGCTCCCTGCTCTGGGAAAGGGGGCAGGTCGGTGCAGAGCCAGGCTCCACAGTTTGGGACAGGCCTGGGAAACATTGATGTTTTTCTCTGTCTCTCCCCCAACATGGTAAATGATGCTTATCCATCATTATTATGTCACCCAGCATGGGGATGGCCCAAAGGCTCTGCAGAGGTCAGTGGGCTGATCCATTAAAAGGCACCCAAAGATGAGCTCACTCCTTTCACATGAAAAAGTGGATAAAATCTTTAAATCTCTGGAGTCAGAAACAGTTTGGAGTCTTGATAGCTTGAAACTCTAGTTTTCCGTATCCATCATTCTTGTAAATGCAACTGACTCCATCCCTCACTGTCAAGTGCTATTTCAGTGCTGTTCATTCCTCTCTAGGACATGTCCTTAGGAAATATCTTGTTTCTTGGTTAAATCCAGGTTGTGTGTGAAAAGCAACCCAGTGGCAAAATCCCTTGTGGCTTATTTAAAGATACCATAGGTGGACAAATCCCTTTATTATTACAGAAATTCCCTTAAACCATCCATGTCACTCACATCTGAACAAGCTCCTATGACCTTGTGGTTACAGGACCAACCTGAAGCTCAGATGCTGAGTGTGAGACTCTTCTCTGACTTCCATGAGAAGTGAGGACACCCAGCACCAGCCTGGATAGGACTTTTTCTAGAGGGAGGAGGAGAGCAAAGGTAAATAGGTGTAAGAGAGAGAGGGACAGAGCGAACAAAAGGGAGAACAACTATTGGAGAGCTTCATCATCTCCCTGTCTAGAAGATATTTCTCCATTGACTCTATTTAAAGTCAGCCTCAGGCTTGTGGGCTTGGAGAGTTTTTGCAGATGAAAGAACTCACTCATCAGGCAGAAGTTTTTGATTTTTTTTTTTCTCTCTTCAGCTCTCCCAGGTCTGTTTTAAAGCCATTTCAGCAATTGTTGAAAACTGTCAGATGCCTTTGACAGATCAGTACTTTACTGTGGAATCTGCATGGCCTGCTAGCCAATCAAAATGCAAATTTGGGATACATTTAAAACACAAGCCCCCAATTTGTCTTCCAAATGCTGCTGGAAAGTCATGAAAGCAATTTAGCTGTCCCTGGGACTGCACCTTCTCCTCAGTCTCCGACGATCTGGCAGAGCTGCTGGGTTTTGCCGGGAGGGAATGTGTGCGTGTCGGAGTGTGTGCGCGAACGCTGCGGGCGTCGTTCCCAGGCTGCGAGCATAAATCTTCCCCTCTGACTGAGTGAGATTTATGGCTCAGCCACGGGGCTCCCGGCTCCTCCCAGCACAGCACTGCTCCTCCAGATCGGGACAAGCTCAGGGATGAGGTTTGGGAAGAGTATGGCGCTCCATGCCAGGGTTTAGTTGAAGTGTTGGGGCATGGGTTAGACTTGATGATCTTGAAGGTCTCTTCCAAGCTGGTGATTCTGTGAATTCTGTGAACAGGGATGGACACCCAGGCCCTCCTGCCCTGCTTTCCTTCCCTTCCTTTTCCAGATGGCAGTGGGGTGACAGTGCCACAGCTCACCCTGGGCAATAATGAGAGCCATTAATGGAGCCTGAGTCAACAGGAATATGCTTCCCTTTCAACAAACAAACACTGTTATTCCCCTCCTTGCTCTTCCCACTAGGAGCTTTCTGCTGAGGGAAATGATGCCTTAAGATTTCAGCTTTTATGTATTCCATCTATTTGTAATCCTGCAATTCTTTTGTGTATAACTCTAAACTCCACACACAGTGTGAGCTGCTGCTTTCCCATTTTGGTCAGACATAACAATTCCTCTCCAGGCCTGGCAATCAAGGACACCTCACTGCCTCAGGCCCCAGAGATGGAAACAAAAGTGAGTTGGGAGGAGCAAATTTGGGGTAAATGACTTCATTAGCTGAAGCTGTAATTGGCAGATGAACCCCCAATATGCAAATGGACAAAAGTTATAAAAGTGTGAAAACCTGTGACCCATCATCCATTTTGGGTGTAGCCCCTGGAGGGGCCTTCATCAGCCTGAAATGTACCTGAAGGGCCTTCAATAATTATACCTGCTTTTATTGCCTTAATTTTGTCTGGGCTCTGTTTTTAGGTAGTCCCAAAAAGGCATCAGGAATGGATGGATCAACATCACAACAGAGGAGCATCTTTGATTTACCTCCTGATTAGTACAATTGGCATCGTGGTGACACCAGCTCTTCCTGTCCCTCAATCCTAACCCTGATCCCTGTTCCCAGTCAGAGCATTATCCATCCATTCCAGTCTGAGAACCCAGTCTGAGACAGATGAACTAGTTTTCTTTATTTTTCTACCAGAAAACTGTATTTCCCTGCTCTTTTTAAACTATCTGAAAGTAAAACCTACTGGACAAAGACACTACTTTATCTGAAAATAATTTATTTCCCCTGAAAATACCCCTTCCCCCCATACTAATCCTTCAGTTCTGATTTAAAGCCACCTTGCAAAGGTGAGGAGTTTTGTTTTTAATAAGAACTAGAACTGCTGTACACATGACAAAAAGCCTGTCCAGCTCATTCTTTAGCTGGAAATGTCATTGTTTCATGCATAAAAATTAACCCATACACTTTCCAAATGGGTCTGGGGGAAAAAGGCTCAGTTGCCTGTTATTGACCTGTGGAGTTACCTATTTATATTAGTTGAATTGAGCCCATTGCCATCCCATTATGAAGCATTTCTTACCCCCAGAGGCCCAGAATCTGCAGATTCTGGCACACAGGACATTCTCTGGCATTACTCAAAGCTGGGAACAATCTTCCAGGGAACTGAGTTCACGCCAAAGAAAATTCTTTCCCGCTTATCAGATTTGCTTAATAACATGGGTAAACCTTTACTGCAAGATTATTTGGAGTGATTTTTAAATGTTCCTCCTCTGCAAATGGCTGGGTTTATGTTCCTCTCGTTCTGTTAAGGTCTGGATTCTCCCTTTGCCTGCAGTCTGCCTCTTGTCTGGCTCACTGAAGCAGCCAGATGGTGTAATTTGCAGGTACCTCCACAGCACTTACTTGTCTGACATGCCTGAACTGATTGAAACATGCACAGAAACCTTTGAAACCTCATTGAAGTGGTCTGGAGAAAGCCCTGGAATGTGATAGATCTGGGAGACAGAGCAGGTACATTTACTCCTGGAGACTGCACAGCACAAAGCTCCGGTGGAAGAGTTTGTGCCTGCACAGGTGGGCAGGGGATGAGGCTCTGTGGGTGCTGTGGATCTTTACAGGACCACTTGGCAGTAAATAATTATGGTCTGGTTGCTCATGTAGTGTCTGTCCCTGCATTTATATGTAGATGTGTGTGTAGGTGTGTGTATTAGTGAGTACATGATTCTATAATTCTTTTGTGATTCTTTTGTGACTCCCCCGTTCTTCTGTGTCTCCATGCTCTGTGTGTGTGGTTGATGTTCATATATTTCATAAAAATTATAGAATCACAGAATGGTTTGGGTTGGCAGGGACCTTAAAGACCATCCAGGCCCACCCCCTGCCATGGCAGGGACACCTTCCACTATCCCAGGCTGCTCCCAGCCTTGTCCAGCCTGGCCTTGGGCACTGCCAGGGATCCAGGGGCAGCCACAGCTGCTCTGGGCACCCTGTGCCAGGGCCTGCCCACCCTCACAGGGAAGAATTTTTTTAAAGTATTTTCTCTCTTCTTGGTCTTCTCTTGCTTCTTTCTTCAGGAGTGTGTTGTCAGATGCCAGCTCTGGGACAGGGGTCAGTGAGCTGGTCAGCTGGGACCAGCGGGTGATGAGACTCCTGGGAAGAGCTGCAGCAGAATCTGGGAGTGGAACTTGCTGGGGACAGTTATGAAGAGCAGGGTGTAGAGAATTGGTCTAAAATGCCTCCTAACCCAAGGAGAGTTGACCCTCAATATCTGCATCAGTACTTTCCAGGAGAAGACATCTGCTGCCACTGAACAAAACCTGCCCTGGAACTATGTCTATGAGCGACAATATCTTTGCAGTCAGGGATTTGGGAAAATAAACAAACACCTGCCAGGAACAGAACTGAATCAAGCACTGATTTAAATATGGCAAGAAGAAAAAAATAAGGCATTTTATTGATGGACTAAAAGAAAAGATCAAAACACAAAGCCACCTTGTACTTCAGCTGGGGACCGGAGGGGATAAGGAAGGGGACAAAAGATGAGGAAAGAGAAGTGGCTGGCTCATGCACTGAGTTCTGTTGTTGTACAGGCAACACCCTGTCAGCACTTTCCAAGAAGGAGCTCCATCTTTCTTTCTTACGTGGCCTGACAGCTTTTCACAAGAGATTTATACAGGGACAGATCGGAATATCTGTCATAGCAAACCACCATGGTCAAGAGCAATGAGGCACTGTGAGCTGGGACCTCACACTTCTCAGGGCACAGGAGATGCTCTGCAGGGGAGAGGACAACGGTGGGTGCTGCTCCTCACCCCAGAGTGCAGGGTCCCTGGGCTGTACCAGCACCAGGAATGTGTTCTGGGATTCACCTGGCCCTGCACAGGTATGTGGAGCTCCCAGGTCTGTGTCCCTGCAGGCTGGAGAGCCTCCCCTTGTGATCAAAGCACAGAACCTGTCACTTCCAGGGTTCAATTCATCTCTTTCTGAGGCAGATGTCTAAAACAAGTCAGATGAATTGTGCTGTGGAATTGGTTGTTTCTCTTTCCCAGCTCCAGTGGGAGTTTAGGCAGCTGGCTGGGCTGAGGAGAGCTGTGCTTGAGCTGCTGAAAGCAAGAAGAGATGAATCACAGACCCACAGAATCACACAATGGCTTGGGCTGGAAGGAACCTTAAAGACCATCTCATTCCAACCCCCTTACCATGGGCAGGGACACTTTCCACTGGGCCAGGTTGCTCAAATCCCATCCTCAGTGTGCAGACAGACCATCCACAGTGTCTGCCCTCATCCCCATGAGCCCATTCCTGGCTCCATCCCCAGAGAATCCCTCGGCCATGGCAGGTAGGGCAGGAGGGCACACATCTCCTGGGAAGGAGGTGCTGGAGAGGTCTGCAAGGAGCAGGGATGCAGCCAAGTATAAAGAGTTTTAGAGAGGCTCAGAGCAGCCAGACTTAGGGTTTTTTTGCCAGAAGGTTAAAAAGGAAAAGCCAGGGAAGAGATGGCCATTTGTGCTGGGCAGTGGCTCTGCTTGGCTCGGCCCGAGGCACTCTGCAGTGACAAAGCCACGGGAGCATTTCACCAGGACAAAGGTTACTGGCTGCTGAACAGCAGAGTATTACCGTGGAAAGGACAGCAATCCATGTCAGAGCACGGGGCCCATGTGAGTCTTTCCAAGGCTGTTAGCACGGTGTGGGAGGCAGCCCCAGCTGAGGGACAGGATCTGCAGGCCCTGGGTGGGTGGGTGGCCGTCCACAGTGCTGTGCTGCCTGTCCCACCGCAGCACACCCACTGGAACTGGGAGGAAAAAAAGAGGGAAGGAAAAGCAGGAGTAGTTCAGAGCCCTGCTCTGTCAGTGCAGGTCCTGCAGACCCCAGCTGCGGTGTAAATTGAGATTCCACATGGATGCTGCTGCCTGCTTTCACTGCTCATTGGGTGCAATTTACTTGTCTCATCCGATTTACGCCATGCACTCAGGTCTGGAGCATAAATATCCCAGCTCATATAACTATGAGAACATCTTCTGTCTCGCCTCTCTCACGCTGGCTCAGATTCATCAGATTCAGAGGAAGTGATTTTAGTTTCAACGATCTTCGCTTTCCCACCCAAAAAAGCAAAAGCCCCAAAGCCCCACTGATTTCTCAAATCACACAAGTGGAGCTTTCCACTGGATTTCATATTATCTTCTGATCTGAAGGGTTTAAGTGTGAATTAAGTGATACCTTGGCTTTGAGCACAGCCCCCCTTCCTAGGGGTGAGCTTCAGCCCAAGTGAACAGTGTGTGTGTGCATTAGGAATGCACTCCCCAGCCATGAATAAATGTTCTCAGGGAGATCCTTAACAACATGCAATCTTCCAAGCAACAGGTTGCTTTACCAGGATTAACAACCTGGAGGAGAAGGATTAATATAATTGCTACTCCTAACCAGAGCTGTGGAAAATAATCACAACGAAGTTAAATAAAACATTTGAAAACTGTTAGGGATTTGGGGTGTTGTTTTGTTTTGTTTTGTTTTTTTTTTTTAATATTTTAAATGTATTTATTTTGTAAATCTCACAGGAAGTTCCCTGATGTCAAACAGGATGTGCAAACATTCATCTTCTCCCTCTTTTTCAGAAAGCTTCTTAAACTCTAATCAAACAGGGTAATTTTAGGGAGCAACACCCCATCTGGCCTTGCTCCAGCTCTGTTTCATACTCCATTTCTTAAGCATAAAAGTTTGGTCAGATGAAAGGAAAAGTCCACCTAATCCAGAATTAGAAGTCTAATAGTGGTCAAAAATTGCCACTAGAAAAGGGAGTGCAAACAGGCTGAGCACGTGGCACTATTTCTCTCCCTGTCTTGCTCAGCCTCCCGTGCTCAGCAACTCAGGGACTGCCAGAGTTAGAGGTGTTATCTTCCAGTTTAATGCCCTTGATGGATTTTTTTTTTCTTCCATGAAGTATCTAACAGCTTCACAAAATGCATGGTTAAGCTGTAAAACTCTACTTTTTTTGTGAATGCCAGAAGTTTACACGGGTTCAAAAAGCAAAGTGTGAAACCACATTACATTTCTACCTTCTGGATGTGCTATCAAGCAAACACACCTTGACAGGGAAATCTCTTCCCAGGAGACATCATGACTTTGATACGTTGTTCTGGTTTTTCATTTTTTTTTTTCCTTCCCTTTTTAAAATCCATTTCTGGAATAAATGTGTTCCACAGCAAATCTTGCAAGGAAAGTGTTTTCCTGCAATCAGCAGCCCTGCTTGCAGCACTCCTCTGGCCCCTCTGCAAGAAGGCTCTACCTGATCAGATCAGATGCACTACAAGGTGTTTGTTCTGCTGCCCAGGAGTGGGACATCAGGAGCCACAGCACTGTGACCAGTTGAATAATTCTGAACAAACACATGGAAATAAACACAATCATCCTGATCGCATTAATCACAGTCTCGCAGGAAACCCTCACCTGGATTTTAGTGAATTCAGAGCCATTTTCTTCATTATCTCTGATTCCCTGGTGATCCTGGGCAGCAGGAGCAGAGCTCACCTTTGTGTAAGAGCCAGTGCAAAGTCAAAGCACCCCCTGAATGCCACTGGCATAAATCTGCAGCCTGTGCTCTTTGCAAAGTGAGGTAGTGGTGAGCTCCTGTAGCATCTGAGGAGCCAGACACCTCCTAAGCCAACCAAAATCCCCAAATCTCCGTTTCTTCAGCCTTTTCTACCCTACAGGTGTTTTTCTTCCCTTTCAGACTGCCAAGACCCTCTGCATGCTCCATAGGCACTGGAGAATAACCCCTTCACTTATACAGGGAGGTTTTTAACTCCCACCAAACCTTCCCACTCCGGAGAACTTTTTTTAACTTTGCTTTTCCCAGCAGAGAAACAGCCCTAGGGAGTCAAACTCACTGCCCTCAAGAAAAAGAGTGTCCACTTATGCAGCAAACACCATGGGCTCTTTCCAAAGCCTTCCTCGTGCCAGGCTGAGTCTCTCTCTTTCCTTCCTCACTTTTGTGCATGTTTTCCAGGAATCTGAAGTGCTTTTGAAGCTGAATGTGTTCCAAGTCTCTCCAGGTCAGGTCCCCATTTGCCTCCATGGCTGTGGGAGCTGACGGTGGGCTCTGTCCCTCCAGCCCTGCTGCTGTTCTTCCCTTCCAGCCCCACCACATATTTCAGATATCTTCAGACCCCATAAACAGCCCTCCTGCAGAAGGAGCTGGAACCATTTCAGCCCGGGCTGTGCTGAGAGGAGACAGAGATGCCCCCTCAGGCAGAGTGAAAAGGGCCCAATGAACGCTGTGATGACAGCACAGTAAAATTCCCTGGGCTCTAAATATTTTATCATCATAAAATAAACATAGATCTTCTCATCATGAAATATACATTAAAAAATGTTTAAACGTGTTAATTATTAAACCAATATTGATTCATATTGGATGAAGCATTAACGGGTGGAGTTTGGAGGAGGAAAATTGGCAAATGTATTTAATGTCGAAAGAGCGCTTGCCACATATCAATATTCATCAGGTCTAACCACTAATAATCATAACAGTGACAGCCCAGATTTATGGCTCCTCTGCATGAAGGCAAGTCTGTGCAGAGGGACAAACTGAAATATTAAGGTAGGAGGCACAAAAATTCTTTTTTTTTTTTTTTTTAACTCCAGCTCATCATTGTGATTTTATGGATAAACTGAAGATTTGCGTAAAAGAGTCTGAGCAAACAGAGGGAAGACTCTTGTGAGTTTATTTGAGAGCAGGTTATCAGAAGGATTTAATCATCTGCTCTGAAAAGGCCCAATAAAGGCCTCCTCCTGTGCAGGTGCCACCAGAGTGCACAAGGAGTTAATGGTTGCTCCTGTGCCCTCTCTTTGGACATTTATTCAAAGAATCTTAAATGGATTTTCTGAAAGTCAGAGAGTGGGAAATGCATCATGTGCCACCTTTAGCATTTGCAGGGTTGAAGGTGAAGCTTGAGTTGGGGAGTTTTATGGTTCAAGTCAGTTATTTTGATTTGGGGCTGTAAATATTCTCCCCAGAGGAGAATGCCTTGCTCAGTGTGTCTGCAGGAATTCTTTTGCAGATTTTTTTCCCACAGGAAAGATCTAGCTTTGATAATACACTGAGATCACGGCACAGCTAGAAAATAAAGCAACTGGGAACTGAAATTCCATTAATAAGGGAGACCTGCCAAAGGTCCTTAATTTGGTTTAATTTTAAATATCCATTCCAACCACTCCAGGAGCAGGAATCCAGATGTGGATGCAGTCTGTCCAAGGACATTTTTGGCACTTTATCTGGGTCTGTTTTTCATTTCCTTCCCCACCTACAATTTTTTCCCCTGATTTATTTCAATGTGAACAGGTACACCAAGACCTGAATCTTCAACACTGTGCACTATGTGAATTGAACAGCATTTTTGCAATATGCTGGAATCTCAGAGAACTTCAGAATTGCAGGGAGTTCATTGTATTTAAAACATTTTCTTGTGAAGAGAGTCTATTTTCTTGATCTTTAAACAAAAAGGCACAATGAGGTTCAGTGACTGTTTCAAGAACTCCAGTTTAAATTCATTCAGTCTACAATTCAAAAAATAAATTTGTTTTCTTAAGAACCTCCTCTGCAAATGCAATGTGGTACCAGAGAGTTAACAGGTGCTCTGTCTTGCATGCCAAATTAATTTAATACTTTTTATTACTTTGTATGTGTCTCTTTGCAGGACTGGTACAAGTCACAAGAGCAAATACATAGAGATCTTCTCTTCTGAGGCAAGGAGGGGGTCATACGTCTACTCATGGACAGAGTCATGCCAAGAAAAGTCAAATAAATTGGTTTTCCCCTTGCTGGAATTTGGTTTATATGTCAGGGCTGGTAGCTGAGTGAGCTGCTGGTGTATCCTGCAGATAAGGAAGGGTGTAAGGTGCTGCACAAGGATGGGAGAAAAAGGATCAGATGAACCATTCTGCTAACCAAAGCCAGGCCTGGAAACAGGGATCCTCAGGTCTTTCAGGTCCTCTTCTTTACCCACCAGCCCTTCTTGCCTTCAGAATAGATTAGGAATTTTTTTCTCACTCCAGAATATATGACAGTGGTGAACCCACCACACTCACTGGTGCATTGGCTGGGAAATCTCAAAATTGGCAAAATCTCAAATTGGTGAACCAAAACTACAAACAGCAAATGTCAACCTTTTTCTTTGGGACAGGACATTCGAAAAACCAAAACCTTTAATATCTGGCAGCTGTAGGTTTGTGTTGAACAACAGCTTAACAGCTTTGCTGTCAGTGTTCATCTGCTGGAGACATGCTTCCGAGCCTATGCATGGACATGATACACTGAATTGGCCATTTAATTTCCACTTACTGGGAGACTCGGCATACATTAAAGAATATTTGACTATTAAAAGCGTGTTTATGGACTCTAATATTGCTATCAGTGGTATGTGACTAATACAGAGTAAAGTGCATTTTGTCACAATCGGTTGATTTCGGAGTAATCTGTCACTGGCAAGTGTTAATCTGGGGGTTCTCTTCCTAATGCATCTCCAAAAGATATCTCTGGAGGGATTCCTGCTCTGCTTGTGTCTTGCATAACATCCTGGCACAACATCCTTGCATGAAACTCATCCTGTATGGAGTGAAAGCCGAATTAATCCTTAAAAGTTGCACTATTGGCCAGATTGACTAACAAAATCCTGCTCTTTGGATGTACAAAGTAATGAGAATTCCTTTACCCATCTACTCCACCACACAGTCCTATCCATAAACTTTTGTACCGATTGACCACTTGTAATCAAATGTGATATAGAGACTAACAGCCTCAAAAATATAAAGTTCTCACAAGTTTCATGAAGCAGTTGATTCTGTTGGATCTCCTAAGTAATTGCACACCCAGGCATTCAAACACAGGATACCTATGCATGGAAAGCAAGCTTCATTTCCATGGAGCACAGAAGTAGCTGGCATCTTGATGGGATGTTCTCCCACTGGGAAACATCCATTTCTTAAAATCAAAATGTGCTACAGTAACAAATGCTGATGTAAGTAAAATTTCAATTGAAGGCAGCCGTTTAGTTTGTGATAATAAGATATTTTATTTCTTTCAGTCTTATAGAATTTCCTTCCCCTTAATATATATGATTATTCTCATACACAAAAAAACCTAAACAATAAAAATCAAACAAGTGTGGGTGTTGTGGGAAGACTGTTGGAGGTTCACAAAATGCTATTTTTCTTCAGACATTTAATTTCCACTTACTGGGAGACTCGGCATACATTAAAGAATATTTGACTATTAAAAGCGTGTTTATGGACTCTAATATTGCTATCAGTGGTATGTGACTAATACAGAGTAAAGTGCATTTTGTCACAATCGGTTGATTTCGGAGTAATCTGTCACTGGCAAGTGTTAATCTGGGGGTTCTCTTCCTAATGCATCTCCAAAAGATATCTCTGGAGGGATTCCTGCTCTGCTTGGAATGCTCTCCTTGCACAACATCCTGGCACAACATCCTTGCATGAAACTCATCCTGTATGGAGTGAAAGCCGAATTAATCCTTAAAAGTTGCACTATTGGCCAGATTGACTAACAAAATCCTGCTCTTTGAATGTACAAAGTAATGAGAATTCCTTTACCCATCTACTCCACCACACAGTCCTATCCATAAACTTTTGTACCAATTGACCACTTGTAATCAAATGTGATATAGAGACTAACAGCCTCAAAAATATAAAGTTCTCACAAGTTTCATGAAGAAGTTGATTCTGTTGGATCTCCTAAGTAATTGCACACCCAGGCATTCAAACACAGGATACCTATGCATGGAAAGCAAGCTTCATTTCCATGGAGCACAGAAGTAGCTGGCATCTTGATGGGATGTTCTCCCACTGGGAAACATCCATTTCTTAAAATCAAAATGTGCTACAGTAACAAATGCTGATGTAAGTAAAATTTCAATTGAAGGCAGCCGTTTAGTTTGTGATAATAAGATATTTTATTTCTTTCAGTCTTATAGAATTTCCTTCCCCTTAATATATATGATTATTCTCATACACAAAAAAACCTAAACAATAAAAATCAAACAAGTGTGGGTGTTGTGGGAAGACTGTTGGAGGTTCACAAAATGCTATTTTTCTTCAGAATCTTTACATGGGAAAATATTGGAGTTTTGGGGGGGGAAAAAAGATAAAAACCTGGAATATGTGCTGAAAGACAAATTGATGTTTTACAACAGATTAAGGGCTGGACTTGTTCATATTGGGATTTTCCAGAGGACTGGGATCCCTAGGACTCGGCTTCCACTGGCTGTCCAGTTTGGTGGTGACAAATCCTTTTATGTGGTCTCAAAGCACAGCACAGTCTGTGCCAGAGCCTGGGCAGCAGTGGGTGTTCTGTGTGCCTGATCCCAGCTGCAGTCACTGCAAAAATGAGCCCTGACGGGCACTGTTCACACGCCAGGCTCGCTCCTGAGCTGGGAAATAATGACTTGGGACTCACTTTGCAAATGCAGCTGCCTCCTGGGCCTAACAGCCACACATTGTGTGGGGTGCAATTAGGAGGTCATAGAAATGCTGTCACTGATGGCTTTCTGGCTGCCTCTGGAAAATGTTCTCAACACATGGCTAATAAGTAGGTTTCTTTGATACCACTTTGATAGTTAGGGACAGCAGGAGGAAAACAAGCAGAAGACCAAGCTTGGTGCTATTATCCTTTTTAACTTTGCTTAGCAAATGATTCTGAAGTGCTCAACACAATCACTCCCCCTTTTAAGCATAGGTTTTTCCACTCCTCTTCCTTTAGTAGGGTCTAATTTTAAGGGAGCACTTTGGGATTTTAATAACAGAATTATACACTTTGCCCACAGGTCTTTAATCTCTCAATGTTTATCCCATCAGCTGCATCTCTGGCGAGCCTTTATCCTGGGATGTTTGTCTATTAAATTAACAGTATTTCAGAAGAAGATAAGCCATTTGCAAGCAGTAAATCACAAAGCAGCAGCATCCACTTAGTTCTCTGGCTGTTGCATCACTCAGTACATTATACACTGTTCTATATACTCAGTATATCACCAAGTTCTTCATCTTCCCTGCCACCCCCACCCTCCGCCCCCACGCTGTCTGCAAAATGCACAAACCTCTCCGAGGAGGCGAATCCAAGGAGAAGGAGACAGATGAGATCCGTGCGAGCAGCAAACTGGGAAGGTTTGGAGAGTTTGGATGGCTCTGCTGGGTTTTGGCTGGGTTGCCTGTGGAGGAGAGGGTAGAGCAGAGCCCTCCACATCTGAGCATCTCAGAGCGTGCCAAAAACAGTGACTAACCCTGCCCAGCAAAGAGCAGAGTCCCAGGGAACGCAGCAGACAGGGGCTGCCCACCCACTGCTGGAGTGAAACCACCCGAGGATGGAGGCAGCCCACACTGAACAGTGCACTGAGAACTTCTGTGGTGCTGCATGACCAGAAGGAGATGGATATGTCACACTCTGTGAAGGAGGAGAGTTAGCTGGAAGGTGGCCAAGAAAATGGAAGTCATATTTCTGTTCATGCACAAAGTAGAAATGAGAGTGTGCCTCTTGAATGGCTTTGTCTGTCTTAATTCTTGGCCTTAATTGAAGGGGTCCTTCCTCAAGAAA
The DNA here is from genome assembly GCF_017590135.1 of Pyrgilauda ruficollis. NCBI lineage: Eukaryota > Metazoa > Chordata > Aves > Passeriformes > Passeridae > Pyrgilauda > Pyrgilauda ruficollis. Next base: position 4,313,277 of record NW_024524822.1, read on the forward strand.
ACAGCCTGCAGCGGATGTTTGGAGATCTTTTGAGAGCTCAGTGCGCTGTAACAGAATCATCAGCACTGAGAAATGTTCATTTTTGCTCCTTGGATTGTGCCCATCCAGCAAATGGAGCGGGTTCAGTTTCATTTAAACGCTGAGAAGTGCCAGGTCCCTGCAGAAAGCAGGCATGGTGCATCTGCAAGCAGATGGGAAACATCTCCATGTAAGCATTTATGAGATGCCTAACATAGTTTTGCTCTCACAAAAAGAAGCAAACAGATGAAAATCTAAATGTTAAGGGCAGTGTGAACCAATAATTTGGGGGAAAAACTCAGAACAAGTTGCACAAAGCAATCTGTTGCAACGACTTCTCTTTTATCTCCCCATTGACTTCCTGCTTCCTACCCTTTCTGCTATCACCTTTAACAATATAACCATGCAGACATCCTATTTTTGAAACCATGCAGACATCCTATTTTTGATACCAAAGCTCTCTTTAAACCAAATCAGACTAGAAACAGCAAATTCCAGCCATACTCCATAATATAACATCCTGGGAATTTTGTCTTCCTGCCCTCCTTGAATTAGCAAATTAAAAAAAATAAATTCAAAATGAAAAATTCCTGGGTTTTTTACAGGTGCATGCCCTCTTGTCAGCACCCAGGTGCCACATCTTGGCTAGTCACTCTCTTGATTTGATGCATTTTAAATCCCAAAGGATTCAGCAAGGCATTTGGTGCACCTTCCCCCTGGAGAGGAGTGGGTATTTGGGCTTTTCTGGTTATCTGCATTTTAAGGGAGGTGCCTGAGGCCATGGTAATCCCTTCCAGCTCTCTGGCAGCTGGGCTGTGACACCCTCGGCACAGAGGATAACACAGACTGAGGAGCTGCCCTACCAGGAAAACAGGGTATGAGAAGTGCTAAGAGTAGAATCATAGAATTATTTAGGTTGGAAAAGACCTCTGAGATCATCGAATCCAGTAACAGACAGAGCAGACAGATCCTTTTTCCTGGCTGGGGAGGAAGTACAAATGCAGAGTGTATTTACATTTTTTATCCAATCTGGAGCAAAGCTGATACCTTTCAGCATTGCCCAGAGTTATTTTGGGTGAGGGACCACCATTTTCAGATTCTTTCTCTGGGCTCTGGAGATTCAGCCTTGCTCTCCTCACCCCAGGCCTATTCCCCAACCACACACTTTCCAAATCAGCCTCTGTCATTTGGTGTGTTTGTTTGTTTGTTTGTCTCTCTTCCTCTGCTGCTTTTTGAAATTTGTTTTTGGATCACATAAATCTTCCTTATGAAAATATTTGTGCACTTGGCATATTTCCAAGGAATGTTTAGACTTTAATAAAGCAATTTTTGTGGGGGTTTTTTTTCTATTTTTCTTTCCAGGGGGAGAAGTTTTCATGACTTTTTTTTTTTTTTTTAATGGCTTCCCTCCATGAATCTTGGCAGCTTAGGAGTCCCCTCCAGTAGGATGTAATTGGAAGTAGCTGCTCCCTCTGATAGCCTGGCTTTCAGAGAGTGGCCTCCAGTTCAGTAGCTGCAAATAACCATGGGCAATTTTGCCTGTGCTTAATTGCAACAAGGTTGTTTCCTCCAATTTTGAAGTTTTTCATTTTCATGCAAAACCAGAGCTGAATGCTCATGTGTCCTCCTCTAAAACCCCTCCATAATAAGTGTTAAGAAATTATTTTCTGCCACTGCTGACAATTTTTCCCTCAGAAGAGGAGACTGGAGGAGAAGACTGGAAGGAGGAGAAGAAGACTGGAGGAGATCCAGATGCTGCTGGAAACACCTGGTGATGTGGTCAGAAGAAAAAAGTCTTGGTTTGGCTGATTGATAAAGCACTGCCTCTGCCCCAGAGTAAATGTACAGCTCAGTGCTTATTCCTCTTCCTCTTGGTAAATTTGGAAATCTTTTGAGCTGGGTTAATTTTGGTTTTAGGAATTGCAATGCCACAAAACACAACTGGTGTTTCAAGTCAATCCCACTTGTCCAAAGGAGGCTCAGCCCTGTCAGTGCAGCACCCAAAGGGTGCTCTCCAGCCTGGCCTTTAAACTGTCATAATTCCATGACCTTCCTGGGCTATTTTTTTCTTGGTCGTGTCAGAAGAGCAATCTAAACATCCTCTAGAACACAAGTTTATCTTTGAGCCGCTCCGAAATTAAACCGTCTCAAGTTTAGAAGAGCACGGAGGAACCTCAGATCCTCGATCTTCTGGCAGCACCAGCTGTCAGCCCACAGGAACCTTTGCAGGGATAGGAATAGCCTCCGTGCTGTTCCGAAATTCTTAGAAAAAGCTTTTCCCAGGAAACTGAGCGAGTGCTTTTCCGTGCTCCGCCATCTGCGCCTGCTGGAGACCCACTTGGCTCCTGGCATCCCACGAATGCATCAATAGGAGACAAAACCATTAGGAAACCAGCAGAGATCCCTTCAAAATGCAAACAAAGCAGAGCAGTGAGACACCTCAGGCCGCATTCCGAACTGCTGTAAATCAGTGGAACTCACGGATTTCAACCCAACTCTGCCAGGCTGCTCCAACTGAGGATTTGGTTCTTCATCATTAACTCCTCCAGCATGGCACAGCCAGCTTTTGGAGGCTTTCAATGACTTCCTGCTTGAGTTTACAGCTGTTCCAGCAAGGCCTTTGGTTTATCCTTTTAATTTGCCATTAGCCTGTGTAAACAAAAAGAACAAAACAAAAAGAACTGGGAAAAAAGAAATACAAACAGATGCAATCACTTTTCCTTCACTTCAGGCAGACTTTAGGGAAGAAGCATTGCTCAAGTGGGGATCTACTGGGACAGGTTTCCTGGTTAGGATAAAGATGTTAGTTGTGATCTAAGGCTGGAAGAATCTTGGTTCAGATTAATGAAAAAATAAAATAAAATAAGACTCTAACTTCTACTCAAGAGTCTTCTTTTTCATTAAAATAACATTTCATTCTTCATTTCAATGTTTTCCAATCATCCTGAATCCTCCTGGAATCAGATGCAGATGTTCTGAAATACAAGCAACAAAGCTAACTCTGACAGCTTTTCTGAAGGATAAGGGAAGAAAAAAATGATGAACATTTGGAGGAAATCCTGTTCTGCTGATGTTGTCTATCCATTTTGGCAAACTCTTAGGGACTAGACATTCAAAAAACCCTCAGGTACCCCACAGGAGCAGCTGAGTCCTCACCCAAACACAGACTTTGTGCAAGCTTGATCCCAGATTGCAAACTTCATGTTGTAGTTGAGCCTGGACCACATCATGCCATTTTTGCCCTTCAGACTGATTTTCCACATTAGGGAGATGGAATAAGACTCACAGAGATGGTTGGATGGTTGGTAGAATTTTTAAAACGACATGTGGCAGTTAAATAAACAGGGAAATAAGTGGTCCAAATGATTTTCAATTCTGCAAGCTCTCCTGTGAACCACCAAAGACATTATTTTCTTTACCACGTGAAATCTTTTGTAAAGCTAGCTTGACCATGCCAAGGGTCACACAACAGTTAAGAATTAAACCCCAAGACACTCAGATCAGAAAAAAAAAATGCATCCTAAAATGCTTTTTACTGATTTTGATTCTGGAAATAGCACAGACACAATAAAAGGTTTTCACTGGGTGAAAGCCAACCAGGATCAATCTTCTGACCAGTAGCAGCAGCCTCAGAACTTTACCCCCCAAAGCTAATGAAAAGGCAGCTTCCCTGTGCTTTTGGAAAGAATACCTTGTGCTCTGCCACAGTCTTAGCTGGTGGCCTGTAAACCCTGCACAAGATTTAATTCTGCCATTTCTGGTACTTATCCTGTTGTCTTCAATACAGAGCTTGTCAGAGCAATAAAATAAATATATTTTTCATCCTGTGGAACAGCTTTATACACTTTTTTCCATAGGTAACCTTGGAATGTAGACTTTTGAGGAGCAGGCAGATGACTGTGTACATTTATATACCAGCCCACATACCCCAGTGCAGGTCTAGCACACATTCCTTTGTAAAAGTGGTTTTTCCCAAACACAGCATCAGGGAATCTGCCCTGGCTGCTCCTTGGTGGATTCTCTGTGTGCTGATCACGCTGACAGAGGAGACAGCAGCAGCTCTGGCTGTGCTGCCCACCAGGACAAGGAGAGCAGCTGGACAGGGCTTAGCACATCAGCAAAGGAAATAAAGTGGCTCTTCCTCAGGCTGCTCCTCAGGGCTTCCAGTTACAGAATGAGAGTGGAGACCGGGCAACTGCTCCCACAACAAGACAGAAAATGGGGAAGAAGAAACTTGATGAGAACAAAATCCCCCCCAGGGCCAACATAAACTGTTCTGCTGATCTGATGGAGGAGATGAGCCATGTTTCAAGTGTCTAAAGGGGGGTTTGAACCACAAAATTACAGAACACTTGGTGACATGAAGGTGAGATCTCTTTTACTCAAGGTCTGCTGCCCACAGTGTTCATAAGTCACTTCAAATACTCCAGGATGAAATATCTATTTTACTTTTGATCTTTTAAAACTCAGTTTGACATTTTAACTCATGCCTAGGTTTTGTTGCCCATGTGTAGGGTTGAACACTGTTCTTTTTATATTTGAAACATGTACCCCAAGAAAACACTCAATTATCTTTTAGTACCTGTTCCTGAATTGCAAAATTCCAGGCCACAAAGCAGCACCACTCCTTATGTCCCAGATGGTGTCTGCTCCTATTTTGTGGGATTAACACAATGACAAAAACCTCTTCCACTTCTGGATTTGTGCAGTGATCCCACATCAGTGATAGAGCAGAGAGAGACAACTTGGTATCTGAGACAAGACCAAAACTCAAGATGTTCTTGTTGGAGAAACAGCCTAAATCTGAGCTGAGCTTTCAGCATTGCATTCAGATCAGGGAAAAATTACCCTGGAAATTTCACTATATCCAGACAGGCTTCCTTTATGGGTTTTCCATATTTCTAGCTGTCAAATACATTTAAAATATGACATCAGACTGTCTCATCTCATAATAGCCTGCTGCTTCTTTCTTTCAGCAGCAAAAGAATGAAACAAGTAAAGAACAAGCCTGAAACTGTAAAACAAAAACTACTACTAGATTAATAATATTCTTGTTAATTATTGTAATACAACTCCATTTAGGAGCCCTGGCATGACCTTGTTTTAGGCCATACTCAAGGTGAGAAAGCAGGTGGCAAAATCATTTTCCATCTTAACAAATTTGCCCATTCCCTGTTTGCAGCACACATCAACCTGGCCCTTTGATCTGGTACATGATACTCTGCTTCCCTGGAGAATTTGGGGCCAGATGCTTTAACAAAAAGTAGCTCCATTAAATCTCTATTTCCTTCCACAGGGTATCACAAATTTAAATTGGCTGAAGACTTTGCTCTTGAGAGCTGTTGGAGTGGACCAGGGGAAAATTATGTATGTTATCAGGTTCTGCAGCAAAATGCCAAAATAGAAGTAGAAATGGTTTTTCCCCAGGAATGATGACAGCCCTTCAGGCAGCAGGAAAAAAATCCAAAAAACAGCTTAAGTGTTAAAGCCCACAAAGATTCCTACTCTTGGGAAGAGCAGGAGGAACCAATGGGTTAATTTTGATGTCCACTCTTGCCCAAAAGTTTGTTTTAATCTGAAAGTTGAGGAGCAAGGTGTTCTACCCCATCCTTGAGACTGCTGGAGTCACTCTCTGTGCAATATATCCATGAGCATCACTGACCTTCTCAGGAAATGAAGTCATGTGGAGACACAGACTCCTTGGGAGCAAGGACAGAGTGATTTCCCCTCTCAAGGTGTGAGGAACACACTTTCCCCATGTCCCCCAGCTCCACAGCCACCAGAAGAGACACTCATGTCCACTTGCTGTCGGGCATCCCGGGGGGACACGGTTCCTCAGACAACTTGAAGGTTTCTTTACCATGATCCCTCATGCTCTCCTGTCCAGCTGTGCTCTCTCTCTCCTGCTTTGCTCGTTGCTTCTTCAGACCAAAGTCTCAGGCTGGGATTCGTGAAGGTGCATTTGACTGGCTTTGCTCATTTTCCAAAGGCTGCTCCCGCCTGGAGCTCAGCTGTGTGAAGCGAGGGAGGCTGTGCACTCCAGCCTGTGCATCCTTACAGCACATCCACAAAGGACCCAGGAGTGCTGCCCAGCTTTCTGCGGGTATTTACGTGTCAGCATTCCCAGTTTTATCCAGGTAATTTAGTAGTTTATATCCACGGGTTTGTGCAGCTCACTTAAATCTGCACCTCACAGATGGGTTTGCCCCTCCTGTGTGCTCATGGAGACACATATTTTCTTACATCTGCATTAACATGTAGAAGCTTTGTTTTAAAAGCCAGTCTGCTCAGGAGAAGATCTGTAAGCATTTCTGGCTGAACAAACAGGCAGCCCAGCGTTGATTTGGTCGCATATCCATCATTCCAGGCAGCCTGGGGTGGATCGCTCCCATCCCCATGCTGTCACTGCCTGCATGTTGCTGCGCTGCCTGGGATGTGTGGGTTCCAGCCCATCTGCGTGGATCACAGCTGTGCACTGAGTAGTTTTCCAAGTGCAGACAGTGATGAAATGGCTCAGGGCTGATCCTCAGTGCACCTCCAGCAGCTCAAGCACAGCTTTATAGATGTCCTTTGAGTCAGCAAGCAGCTCAACCCTTTCTTTCCCTGCAGGGTTTGGGCTTGGCCCATGTTTTCATCCACTAAGGGGACACAGAACCATTGAACCTTTTAGGTTGCAAAAGACCTTTCAGATCTTTAAGCCCAACCACTAACCCAGCACTGTCAGGTCAGTGACTAAACCACAGAATCACAGGATCATTAATGTTGGAAAACAGCTCCAAGGTCCTCAAGTTCAATCTTCAACTGAATACTGCCATGCCCACTAAACCTTACCACCAAGTGCCACATCTCCTCATTTTCTGAGCACTTCCAGGGGTGGTGATCCCACCCCTTCCCTGGGCAGCCCCTCCCAATGCTTAACCTCTCTTTCAGTGAAGAAATTTTTGCCAATATTCAAGCTGAACCTCTGTTAATCTAACTTTAGGCCATTTCCTTTGTACTATCATGAGTTGCTTGGAAGAACCATGTCCCCAGCACATCCAGAGATCTTTTAAATTCCTTAGGGATGGTGACTCCACCGCTGGCCTGGGCTGGACAAACATCTGCCACCAGCGGGGCTGGTGTGCTAGTCACAGCAAGGGACTGCGGTGTGCACGCAGGCACTCAGGAATTCCTGTTCCCCTTCAGGGATGTTGGGATGGGCAGCCGGGGCTTCCAGCAGCATTCCCGGCTTGGGGACAGGGCTCACAGAGCCACGGCGTGTGCTCGCCCTGCCGCTCACCCCTGAGCGTGGGAATGCACTTCCCTCTAGTGGGGAAAAGCTCTGCCGAGCCCGGCGCTCTCCGGCAGCGGCAGAAGGGCTCCTTTGGCTCCGGCAGCCGGGCTGGGGTCACAGGTGAGCTCCCGGCTGAGCCATCGGAGCCCTCCCGAGCCGTGCCGGGGCTGGCCGGGGCAGCGGCGCTCCCGACGCGTCCCGGCCGTGCCTCGGTGCGACATCCCGGGTCGTGGGCGGCCGCGGGCATGGGATGTGCCTCCGCATCCCGCCCGGAGCTCCGCAGACAGCAGAGAGCACTGCCTCCAATCTGCCCGAGAAGCGAATGCCCGAAATGTTTTGAGAGAGGATTCCGGGATATTTTTGATCTAGAAAGATCAAAACAAGCTTATTGAAAAGTTCCATTTCATAATGTCAAAAAATGTTTCATTTTGAGAATGTCAGAACACTGCAATCTAAATGTTTAATCAAGTGACATGTATGTGTGGAATATTGCTATTATTTTAATTCAATTTTAGGGTTTTTTTCCTCTAATATTTTCCTCAATGTGACATAAAATCAAATAAGAGGGCAAAAATGTCAAATCAAAAGATTTTCTTTTGATTGCAAATTGTTTCAACACTGTAAGAGCCTCTAGGTTTGAAAACATTTTTAAACACTTTTTAATCAAACTGTTCTTTGAAAAGAAAATTTTAAGGCACCACAAGCCTGACACAATTCCATTGCTGTGTTCCTCTCAGCTGGTTCCACGGGGTCATGCCTTTCTATCTGCGTTGAATTAAAATCTCGTGTTTCCTGGCTCCCAAATTACTGAGCTTGATAGGCCATCATGTTTGGAAGATTTAATCAGGAGAAGAAGAGTCCTCCTTCCCCCGGTTCCTCTGCTGCTCTCAGATAGAGGGAGGTGGGAGTAATGAATGCTGATTGAACCTCGGCTGGGAATGAGTCAAGGGAAGGGGAAAAAAAAAAAAAAAAAAAAGCAAGCCCCCTCACTCTTGTGTGATTCAATTACCTCCGAGAACTTTTATTCTCGTGGGGATTTATTCATATGATGGTGATGAATTCCGTTTGCGAGGCAATGGAAGGGACAGGGATGGCACCCACGTGGTGCTGCCGTGATGTGGGAACACAGCATGGGAGGGAGTGGGTGAAAATCCTTCTTCTCGAGGTGCCAGAGGGGCTCAGGAAAAGGGAAGGGACCAAGGACACTCAAGGAACCTGGCCAGAAAACAGTGACAAGCATAGAGGTCTCAGGGATGCAGGAGACAGAGGGGAGCAGCCAGAGAAGGAGACAAGGCCAGGGATGTCAGTGCCATTTTCAGCTGCTCATTTTAATCTCCTGAATACAACGCCTGGTCAAAATAATGTCAGATTTGTGTCAAATTTTATTACAAATCAAAACGTAATCCTGGCCTGGAGAAGAAGAGATGAGCAGAGAGACAGGTTCTAATACCTTAATTTAAGAAACAAGACAGGGTTGTTTTCTTAAATCAGTGTTTTTAGGAATGCTGAGTGATGGATGTGGGGCTCTTCCCCAGCTATTCTTTCCAATTTAATCATAGAAAGAACTGGTTGGAAGAAAAATCTGGTTTCCCTCCCCCTTAAATATCTTCTTTTTGCTAAATAAAATTTTATTGGATTTCTAAAGTGGTTTTATTTGTGTTAATCTCTAGTCCTTCATCATCACAAATTTAAACTGCCAACCCTCTTTAATTACAGAAAAAACTCCTCTTTTGCTTAATCAGTTGAAGAAGGGTTTCTCCTCACAGCCACTGTCCAAACATCATCACTGGGAAATACTCCATCCCTTGGAGTAGAGCAGGCAGAGCTGATTTCCTGAAATTTTAACACTTGTTTTTGTTATACATCAAAATTGAAATGCAAAATTACCCCCAGATCAAAATTGTCAAAATATTATTGGGAAGCATCATGATGTTTGATTTTTATTAACATCTTCAACTCCAACACTGTCGAGCCATTATCATGAAAAGCGAACATAGCAGAAAATATCAAATAATATTTGTTCATTGTTTCAACATAAGCCATGTGTTTAAAGAGTGTGACTTCAACAATATCATCAAAATGAACATTTCTACCACAGCCAAAGGAAAAAAATCCCACTTTAACAAAATGAAAAGCAAAACTCTATGTTTGTATTTTCTTCTGTTGGAAATGGGATGGAAATTGAAACATTACTCAAGCACGCTTCTGTTTCGAAAGAATTATCTTTTTGTTTTAATGGAACAATGGGGGAAAAGAGGGTTTGTTCTGATTGTAGACTAAATCTGTTCTCTTAAACCTGCAATAATCCTGCTGGGGGTCATGCTCGGTGGGTAGGGGATGGGGAGGCCCCAGTTTGGCTCTGTCTCTGCTGAGTGCTCTCCCCAGCAGCTGGGATGGAGCAGCCCCCTCCTGCCCCTCTGTCTGTTCCAGCCACAGAGTTTGCTTGTTGTTCTCTAACTTGTTGGATTCAATCAAAGACTGACTCACTAAAATGCACAACAAAATACTTGAGAGTTCCTTCCCTGGAAAAGAAGGTTGGCCAAGGGAAGAGGACCAAGGAGATGAGATGAGGAAACAGGGAGGAGCAATGAGTCTGCTTCAACTTACACAGGAAAAATGGAAGAGAACAAACTTGACCTTAAAACAACTCCTTTAAAAATGTGCTGTTTCAGCAGTGGAAAAGTAAAGATTTCTGGATACAATCAAGAAAATGGTGTTGAGCTGAGGGAATACCATTTGGGGGAGCAGAGACTTTGTCCCCTCAGGGTGGAAAGAAAATGTTTCAGGTCACTGGTGGTGCATTGGGACACCTCAGCTTTGCCAAGAACATCTACATTTTAAAGTTCAACACAGAGCCAAATTGCATGAAAATAGCAAGTTTTTGAAAATTCTCTGTGGAGCTAAGGCATTAAAAAACCCAAAGAAAAATCCCCACAAATGTAAATAACATATCTGATGTTGGATAGATGGATTATTTTCACAAAAAGCTTTGTTTCTTTTCTTCAATCAGCAAAATGGTAGAAGGAGACAAAGAAGGAGAAGGAAGAAGAAGAAGTATGTACCGTATATACTATTTATAATATAATAATAATGCAAATCAAATTGGCAAGATTTTAAAAAACTCTAACATAAATGTGACAGTGAAGACTGAAAGAGCTGCTTTGACATGGTTAAATTCTCCCAATTTTCCCACAGTAGGTTCTGTTTCCAAAACAACACTTTAGCAAAGAAACTTAACTTCAGAGAAGGGTTCAGCTTACAGCAAGGTTCAGCAAAGCCTGGATTTGTCCTGCTCAGGCTGGATGAAAAATAAGGAGGCACCATCTGACTAAGGTCACCTGATGCTTCAGGATTGTATCCCGGGGAGCTCAGGAACATCAGGCTCAGCCCTTCACAAGTTATTTGGGAGGAGAAGAGCTCAGCGGGGAAGCACATTTCCATTTCAAGTGACCAGCTCAAGGCCAAAATCAAAGAGTTGTGACCAGCAGGTGGAAGCTGGATGAGGTGACAAAGGAACCAGCATGAAAGATGAGAAAAGAATCCACAGAGTGAAAGGGAAAAATAATAATAATAAAAAAAAAACCTACCAAAATTTGAAAGGCAGATTGAAATTAATGTGAAAGAAAGGAAAAAATAAAACCCCAGCCTGCCTTGGCTGGCCCATGGACATTGTCACTGCTGGAGACTGATCCCTGCGTCCCTGTGTCTGAAAAGGCAAATCCTGCCCCTCATTAAAGTACCAAATAAGAATTTGATGCCAGCAAAGTCACCACAAGTTGCTTTTTTTATTATTATTTCCAATGAAGGAAACATCTATAAAGGCAAAACTTTATTTTTTTTTACTGCTTTTACTATTATTATCCTTTTTTTTTTTTTTTTGGTTAGGGTTGTTGTTCTCCTGAGGGTTTTTATTAGCATTGTTATTATGCACAAACAGAGCTGCCAAGGGAGAGTGTGAGCAATTCTCTCAGAACTGCAGATGAAAGTAATGGGCTTCTTAAATTCTTTATTTACATTATTGAACAGAGGGAGAACAGACAGTGCCAGGCAGTCATGTTCACATTTTAAAAGGACAGCTTGTCTATCCCTTCGATATTAACCAGAGGGCTCTCAGATCACTTCTGGCTGAGATGTCTTCCCTTGGCACCTTCAGGGATGGAGAACAGGTCATTCCCAGCTGGATCCCAGGGCAGAAGCAGCTCTTCATCTCTTTTGCCTGGGGAGGCCTTGTCTCTGAAATTTTTTGGGTCTCAATTTCAATATCAGCAGCTTTCCTGAAGATCAGGACAGGGAAAGAGGTTGTGTATGACTCACTTCCTTTTTTCTCCAGTTTTCCACTTCTTCCTCCATCGTTTCTCAGCTTTGGAACATCGAGCTGAAATTTTAAATTCCAAAAGTGCTGTGGAATTTTCAATCTCAGATTGATTGTCAAAGAAATTGCTTTTTTATATCTCCTCAAACTCCTGCAGCCCCCACAAACACAGAAAAATTCATAAACTTGTCATCTGAACTTTCCTGAGTGTGAATTATCCTAATCTGGAATTATGGCATTTTAATTTCATTTTAAGTGGTTTCAGCTAGCTCTGTGAACTCTGTTTTGAATACCTGTGTAGTGCCTGAAACAGGAGATTTAAAAGCACTTCAGGAAAGTTAATGAATTGTACTTGCTGAGAACTGTGTCAGGAAGCACAGTGTTCTAATTTATATTCTTCAGATAAGGAAACCAAGTCCTGCTTTGGTTAAAATTCTTCTTCAAGGCTATGCTTTGAACCTGTAGCAGAAGAAGGAATAGATTTTGATACCCAAAGAGCAACCTGTCCTAGTGGAAGGCATTCCTGCCCATGGCAGGGGGTTGGGACTGAAAGATCTTTAAGGTCCCACCCAACCAAACCTTCCATAATTTCTATGTCCTGCCCATGGCCAACTTTTTCCTGCTAATCTTGAAGCAAAAGTGCTACTAGATGCAGCAGATATTTTATGTTTTAATCTTGTCTGCCCTTAAACTCCTCTGGATTATCCTCCAGATTTTCCCTTGCCACAAGCTGCTCTTCTTGCAGGTATTACCAGGCACACAATGCTCGGAGTCATCACAGGAGAGGGAAAAAAAAAATAAAAATCAAAAGGCTGTTCTTCTCTGCTATGTGCTGAAATGCTCAGATGATGTCCTGCCTTTCCAGGCCATGGCTCAGCACCCTGCAGATTCTCAGGCTGGCAGAAGATTTTAGGGAGAGCCCATGTCCAGCCTGGAGTCCCCACTGAGCGCTGCCTTCTGCTGCAGGCAGGCCCAGCTCAACTCCTCCAGCCTGCTGCTGCTGGTGGCACTGGGGACAGGGACAGGGAGAAAGGAAGAAAAGTCTCTTTTCTTCTTTTCCACACTCAGCTCAGAGCTGGCAGATGGACACCAGGGCTGCAAATACAATTACAGAGCACAGAGGGGCAATGGCAGGGCTGGCACCACGGAGCTGATTCATCCCAGGGGTAAAGCAGCCCAGTTCCAGGCTGGCCTCTGTGCCCATTCTCTATTAATAAGTATTTTATATTCAGGATGGATTTGCTGAATTTAGGTAGTGCCAAAATATTGCAAGCAGTCATATGACCTGACCTCCTGATATGGTGAAAAAAAACCCAACAAAAAAAAACCCAACAAAAAAATCCCCAATAAACCATGTTTTCTCTGCTTGTGATTTATTCTGAGAGCAGCACTCAGCAGACATTAAGAAACTCATTTCATTTCATAGAAATGTACCTGTCTTCCCTACCATAGCAAAGTTCTTTCCTTCTGTGTTTGTTTTCAGATGTTTCTAATCACACTTTTTGGTTGAAAAATAGCAAACTGTCAAAAACAAAAATATTTGCAGTAAAGAGACAGTTTTCGTGACTTTTTTAACATGAAGCAGAAACATTATTCCTTTTAAGATTGCCAAAATTTCCATTTTCTCACTTTGAAACAAAACCTTTCTGATTTCCCCTTTAAAATTACTTGTCTGTTACAAACTGAAGTAGTTTTTTTAGAAAATGCCCAAATCAAAGCATGATATTTCAAAATTATTTAAATTATATTTTCCAGAGCTCAGTTTTGTGAACGTTTTCACAATTCTGGCTTCTCATTCTGTCTGCAGATGAGACAAGAGAAGGTAAAATAAAGCTTTGCAAGACAAGGAAATCTTTTTCTCCCTATCCTACTGAAATGCTCTACTTTCTATAATACCAAATAACTGATTAATCCTTCACACACAGGACAGGAACTCCTTGGGCTCTCAGGCTGGGAAAATCAAACTTTTTGATTTTTTGGAGGTTGGGATGTGCAGCTGTAATTGCAGAGAGCTGCTGCTGCCACCCTCTCCCATTGGAAACACTGCCAGGAAGCAGCTCTGGCTGTAATTGTGTCCTTTCCCTTAATTCTGTCCCATTAATCTCAAAATGCAAAAGCAAACCAAATCTTGGCTCTTCCCTTGGTGGCTTAAGGATGCTGGAAGTCACATCCAAGGAGAGGAGATGCTCTGGGACAGGTGAATGAGGATGTCAAGGCTCTCCTGCCCACCAGGACCCAACCCTGGCAGCCTGTGACTGCTTTTTTTTTTTTTTTTTTTCCCCAGCCAAGACCTTCTTTCATCAGCCCTTGCCCTCAGTGTAGTTCTTTAAGCTTCCTCCTCAGTGCTGGGTGTTTCACCCTCATCTGGGGGATGTTGCCTTTGCAGCAAGAACAGGTTATTGCAGTCAAAAAACACAGGGATTTGGTGAAGTGTGGGGAGAATCCTGTAATTCATCCTTTGTCACTTCCCAAATCTGGATACAGCACTGATCTCTGTGTGCTGCCTGCTCAAGTCTCCCAAATGAACTGGCCATTTATTCCCTGTTTAACAGAAAATATTTTGGGAGCCTGCAGCCTGCTGAAATGTTCAGGACAGGGAATGTGTAAGTCACATCTAGGGCTTGGTTAATTTACAGTTTGGGATCCTGGGGAGGATGGGCTTCAAGCAGAGCAGTTTTCTGTCCATCAGCCTCCCAGAGCAGCTCCCTCACAGGAGTGTCCTCGAGAGATGTTTTAAGTGCTTTCAACACCAATAGTGTTGAAAGTGAGTGCTCCCCTCTCACTTGTCTCAGCCACTCCATTGGCATCAAAGGAATTGCTCTTGGTTTACACCCAGGGAAGTAAAATCAGGCTCCTCCAACACCCCAGCACATCCTGAGGAAAGCACTGCAAACCTCCCAAGGAGAGTTTCCCTCTGACCAGTGCTCCAGCTGGAACTAGCCTCCCCTCTCCTTGCTCCTGCTCAGCAAATCCAGGACAGGACATGCCCATTATTTCCCAACTAGTAAAAATGAGACTTCTCCATTCTCTCTCTAGCCATGATATTACAATGAAAAACATTGTGCAATTATCTCTACACAAACTTCTACTCCAGCAGCAGTGACTGCCCTTTCCTTCCATGGCAGGGGGCTGCTCTGGGGCAGGGATGGACCCTCTTCCTCCAGAACACAAGCTCCCTCTGAGCCCATGCACAGGACTCACACAGCAGGGCCAGGGTTTGGACACAGCTCCTGACCCAGGGTTTGGACACAGCTCCTGTCACCCAGGGTTTGGACACAGCTCCTGTGACCTGAAATTTGGACACAGGTCCTGTGACCCGGGATTTGGACACAGGTCCTGTCACCCAGGGTTTGGACACACACAGATCTCATGACCTGGGATTTGGATACAGGTCCTGGGACCCAGGGTTTGGACACACACAGGTCCTGTGACCCAGGGTTTGGACACAGGTCCTTGTGGTTTGCATTTTAGTTAAATGGTATGCTCTGTCCCTCTCCCTCGAAAATGTACAAGCTGTGTTCCTCCCCTGCAGTCTCATGTCTCTGTAATCCCATTGGCCCAAGTCTTATTCTGCACCCACTTTGAATCTCCCTCTTAAGCTCTGTGAGGGAAACCAGACTTCTCTTGGCCCTTCTCTCCCTTAGGCTCTCCCTCCCCCTTTCCCCTTTCCCCTCATTAACCATGCTGCTCCCAGGGGTGGGACCCCCAACAAACCCTCACCTAATCAGCACCCTGGGAAGCCGTGTGGAGACTCCTTGCCTGCCTGCTGCTGCCAGTGAACTCACAGCCTAGGGAGCCCTCCGGGGACTCCCCAGGGTGCCCCCTCCCTCAAATGAACTGCATCAGGTCCTGTGATCCTGACCTAGCCAATCCTGCTGCCTTCACATCTCCTGGGAAATGTCAGATGCTCTGCAGACTCTCATTCCTCTTCCAGCTTGCTCTAAACCGAGGAGGAAATCAAAGCTTTCAAGAGATTTTCAAAAGTCCCTTCCCTGCTCCCACCTCCACCCCCAGTTTCACCAGACAGAAGCTCTGCCATGCAGGAGCCACAGCCTCACACTCTGAGATTGTTAATGAACACGTTTTCTGCAGATAATTATAGGGACTGGCATATCGAAAGCACTTAAAACATCTCATTCTTTTAATTCATTAATTATATTGCAATTACACAATTCTCAGGCACTTGCTGGCACTTTGGAAATCAGCCATTCTTTGGAGATAAAGCTGGGTGATGAACTGTTGGAAGGGGAGAGGGGAAATATGGGGGAAGAGGGGACTGGAAAAGTCAGGGACTGTGGCAAGGCCAAAGGAGTCTGCACAACAGGTAACTGGAAACCAGTGCAGCTAAAGTCCATTCCAGGGGTTCCAGGGATGTCTGGTACCTTGCAGCTACACACTCCTACAGCTGCCAGGATTGTTATTCCACACATGCTGCTGCAGAGATCTGCCTAGGATGGATTTATTTCCTGTTCTCACACCAAACCCCCAGCTCTGCAGACCTGAGGAGCCTTTTCTGGTGCTGCTCGATAGCAATATTGACTTGGCCTTGGAGGGGACTCAGTGGGCTGGATACCCTGGCACTGAATGTGGGCATTCAGGGGTTATTGCAAAAGCTCAGTGTAGATTCTGCAGAAGTTCTGAAGATTCCCCTTCTGGTTAAAGTTCCTTGCTCCCCTGTCTTGGTTTGAAGGACAGGTGTCCACCAAAGAAGGCGGGAACCTCCCTTGGGATGGAAAATGTGACCGCCTTCCCTTCAAATTATTAGAACTTTGAAATTACAGGGCTGTCAGGCAAAGCTGTGGGAAAAGGAACAACAGATTAGCAGCTGCTCTTAGGAGCAAAGGCTCACTCATGGCAAGGAAGAAGCAGTAAAGGCAGGACTCTATGGTAACAGTGAATTCTCCCTGCAGCAGCAGCAACTCAACCTTTCCCCTGCGATCCCAAGAGCCAGAGAGAGTGAGGAGCTGAGCCCAGTCACTCCCCCTGGCCAAAATCCCACCATACCTCTGCTCTCCTCAAGAGAAATCTCCCAGCTAAGGGAGTGCAGCCAGCTGCACCTTCCCCCTCCTCCTCCTCCTCCTAGCCACATCCTTTGTCACTTAAGTATCCCATATCTTACACAGCAAATGGGAGAAAATTCCCTGAGAGAAAGAAAAGAAAAAAAAAAAAAAAAAAAAAAAAAAAAAAAAAAAAAAAAAAAAAAAAAAAGGAAAAATCCTGACCTGCAGCATCCCCCTACTCACAGGATGTCATACAGGAAAAGGATGTTCCAGAGCAAGCCTGGTGTTTCCCAGGCCATTATGGAGGCCATTATTGAGAACAATCATTATCAGTTGCTCCCAAAACTTGGAATGAGCAAGCAAAGTGCCTAAAATTATATTTTAGGTGACAACTGAGATTCACAGTCGATTTGAAGAACTAAGTAAATATTAATAAGCTAAGGAGGGTGTTCAAGGCCAGGCTGGATGGAGCTGCAAGCAACCTGGTCTAGTGGAAATTGTCCCTGCCTGTAGCAGGGTTTGGAATGGGATGAGTTGTGGTCTTTTCAGGGTCCCCAGGATGAAGGAGGAATGATTGAATCTGACTCCATGTTCTTAGAAGGCTAATTTATTATTTTACAATATTATATTATATTAAAGAATGCTACACTAAAACTACACTAAAGAATACAGAAAGGATACAGACAGAAAGCTACAAAGAATGAAAACTTGTGATTCTCTTCCAGACTCCTGACACAGCTGGACATGATTGGTCATTAAGTTAAAACAATTCACATGAAACCAATCAAACAATGACCAGTTGGTAAACTATCTCCAGACCACATTCCAAAGCAGCAAAAACAGGAGAAGCAATCAGATAATTATTGCTTCCATTTTTCTCTGAGGCTTCTCAGCTTCCCAGGAGAAGAAATCCTGGCAAAGGGATTTTTCAGAAAATATGACAGTGACAATGAGTTTTAAGCTTCCTTCCAGCCCAAACCATGCTGTGATTCCCTGGCTCCTCAGAGGCGGCCCTGAGAAGTTCACCTCAGCTGCAGAGCAGCCTCACCACAGCTGCATTCCAAATTTTACATGGATGGGCTTCACTGTGTGACTAATCCCAGCTGGAAGCCCCAGGATGTGCCCCAGCTCTGGGTCAGGATAAAGCCTCGCTCCAAGCCCATGGTTTCCATTAATGCTCTGCAGCAGGTGCTTGCTGTGGCAGCCAGGAGAGCAGGGAGCATCAGAGAGCAGCCCTGCCTCCCTGCCCAGACACAGCCTGGCATCCACAGGGCCACAACCCAGCAGTGACCTCCACTCCTCATCCCAGATGGAATTCAGGCCAAAACATCCCCCTGAACATGACAAGCAATGTACACAGAGCTTACATGAGCAGAATTAGCAGGAGGGGCATTTGCATGCATGGCTTGATCTCAGAGGGGTTTGGTCAGCCTTGTTAGTTCATATGGAAAAGGTAAAAAATGCCCTTTTTGCTGCAGGTGTTCCAGCAGGAAATCCAGAGAGCTGGAAGGGGAATGCTCTGTACTGTGGCAGTCATGGGCAGAGCAGGGGAATGCTGCAAGCACCAGGGTCACTGGTGGCCAGTCCCTGAAAATACTGCGAATTTGAATTCCCCATAATTCCCATTTGTTTTATGTGGTTTTCAGAGAAAGGGAAAAATACACAGTGGAGTTGAGAGACTATTTGGCAAGTGCTGATCATTTCTCTCTCTCTCTCACTCCTGCTCTCCTGGGATGTTTGGCCTCTGTCTGAATTGGCTAATTTTGTATTCACCAACCACTCTGTTGGCTGTAGGGAAAAGGATGAAAAAAAAAAAGAGAAGATTAAAAAAAAAAAAGTAGAAAAGAAAACCCTGATAGCAAAACCTGAATGCTGCAAGCAAAGAAAGGGGGAGAAAAAGCTCTGCTTCTGTAACATCTTCAAGACAAAAAAACAACAAAACCAGGGGAGAAAAAAAGGATGCTGGGATTTACCAGGAACAAGGACTTGGATCTGCTGGAATTCAAAGCTGATATTTTTCCCCTGGACATCTCAATCCGCCCGTGCCTAAGTGGGACATAGCAAGGTGCAGCTCTAGGTGTGATGTGTGACACACATGTTTAGCTATATTGGCCTCTGCATTTGAAGCCAGATGTGAATAACTCTAAGGATAAAAACACATACGTGTCCATTCCTCAGGGTTTGGAGCATTAAGACTCCTGCTAATTGCTATTTTGGTCTCATTAGCGAAAGAAACGTTCACTAAGCATATTCACACTGCAAATGGGATTCATAACAATTTGCTTGAGTCTGAATCCACTTGTACCTCCTCCTGGAGCAGAGCCAACGCCTATATTTAAACCCAGAGGCTGAGGGGAGCTGACATTGAGGCTGCTGTGTTTTATAGGCAGCTGTGTGTGCCGGGAGCCTCGGCACAGCCAGGGAGCTCACAGGGCTCGTGGGGACTCGGTGCCACCATCTCCCGGGGGTTTGGGACACTGGGGACACACCTGGCTCCATTGGAGGGGCAGCCTGGGGGTGTGCTCTGGATAGTGAGGGTGCTTAGGTGGCAGAGGCAGACCCAGCAGCTGTGTTTTCTGCACTTGATGGAGCTGGGCACAGGAATGCACTCACAGGAACCCCCGGGATCTGCTTTGTGGGGTGCACACAGCCAGGCAGCTCGGCAGGGGAGGTGCCACATCTGCCCAGACTGCCAGCAGAAGCAGTGACACAGCAGCCAGGGGTGGGGAGAGCTGCCAGGGCAGAAGGAGGCAGCTCCAAAGCTCTGCCTTCAGGTGTCAGAGCAGCACAACAGCTGCAAGAGCAAAATCCCTGCACTCGCCCCTCGCAGCCCATGTGCCTGACTCCTGCCAAACCACTTCTCCAGGGGATACTCTGTTTTGCTGCTTTCTTTGTTTCTTCTTCTTTTCACTTTTTTTTTTTTCTTTAATTTAATTTTCCTTTTTTCCAAAGCCCTGCCTGGGAGTCAGGAGGGGGAGCCTGCAGGACAGCAGGGCAGGCATGAAGCTGCAATTTCTTCCTCAGCCACTTCTCTGGAAACACAGAAAGCTCTGAGGCTTCTCCACTGCTGTTTCACTCTGATCACTCTTGCACAGGGATATTTATCCCTCCAGCCCTTCTGGGGGTGGCAGATCTCCAGTGGGGAACGCAGATGAAGGCACCACAAGGAGAAAGCTCCTGGAGGATGTGGCAAGGAGGAGAAGTGGCATCAATCTGGTGAAGTGCACCTGAAGCACAGGTGACCTGGGGTGACATCCCTCAGGCAGCAGCTGAGTCAGGGAGGGCAGAAACCCAGATGGATTTGATCACCTCAAACTGCTGGGCTCATTTCATACACTGCTTTTTCCTGAGCTAGGGGTGACACACAAAACTGGCCGCAGTAGGAGGAGCAGGGATTCCGAAATAATTGGGGTGTTAAAAACACACCGCTGCTGGAAGGGTCCCTGCTGTGGCCTGAGCTTGGGAGCTGCCATCTGAAGGACTTTGAAAGACAAGCTGGGTTTTCAGCTAAAGAGATTGGCCCTGTTTTTCAGAGTGTTTTGTTCACTTAATGTTTTTAATTATTTCTTTTCCTCAGGCAAGCAAAAAACCTGAGGATCAACAAGTCTCTGTTCTCAGTAGTGCTCAGGCAAGCTCTGGGAGAGCTTCCATTTGTCTTTTTTTGTTGTTGTTCCTGGAGCCTCTGAACAGATGCATCTCTATCAAATTTGGTTAGGTTTTTCTGACCCAAAAAAAAAAAAAAAAAAGAAAAAGAAAAAAAAAAGTTGCTTTTTTTGTTGTCTTCCCTGTGGAAAGCGCTGAAGATTATTTTTCAATGTTGTTGAAATATTTCAGAAGAAAAAGAGAAAAGGAGGTGGGAAGGGGAAGAGCACAGTATTTTCTTGACATGTCAGTTAGTTAAAATCTAAACTGAAGTCTGTCCTAAGCAGAGCCTGGAGACTACTAAATCTATAGCTAAGTCTGCCTCAATCAACTCTGCCCTGTAGGCAGGATAGAACCAATTTTATAAAGAAAGAGGTAGAAATGCTGGAAAAACTGAAATTTTAAAGAGATTTCCATTAAAAATTCAAATTTGGATGAATAAATCCACTCACATAAAAGACATGAGGTTTTTGCCTCCTCTTTTTCTATGGCTCTGCTGTTGCTGGAATAGATTTAATTCTGTTAAATTTAATTCTGAGCCCTCCTCAGCTGGGATGTGGGGGCTGCTCCCCAAGGTGGGACCTACGACAGCATCTCTGCCAGCAGCTGAGTTAATTCAGCAGCATGGAGGGACTTTGTGAAAATCCTGGGTGGGCAATCCTGAGTGGGCTTCTGGTGTCTCAACAGAGCCCTTGGCAGAGGGGTCAGCTGGTGGCACAAGAAGGGTCGCTGTCCTGGTATCATCTGTTGAGTGGGATAAAAATATTTCTGGATGCAAGAAGTATTGCATTGTGCAACCATGAAGGAAGGCTGAGCTTGAAGATTCGTAACAATGATTGGGATTTAGAGAGAGATGTCACAGCACCTTCCAGTCCCTAAAGGGGCTCCAGGGCAGCTGAGAGGGACTTTGGACAAGGGCCTGGAGTGACAGGACACAGGGAATAGCATCACACTGACATTGACATGACACTGACACAGAGTAGGTTTAGTTGGACTATTAGGAAGAAATTCTTCCCTGAGGATGGTGAGGCCCTGGCACAGGGTGCCCAGAGCAGCTGTGGCTGCCCCTGGATCCCTGGCAGTGCCCAAGGCCAGGCTGGAAGGGGCTTGGAGCAATCTGGGATAGTGGGAGGTGTCCCTGCCATGGCAGGAGGTGGAACAAGATGAGCTTTAAGACCCTTCCAGCAAAAAATATTCTGTGATTGTACCCAGTTGTGAGGCTTTTAGTGAGGCTTTATTAATGCAGGAATAAACTGGAGGAGAATGACTATGGAAGGAATTTAGAATCAACCTGAACAATGCAGCCCTTCTGGGTAATTTCCACCAAAAAGCCATTTGGATTCCAGAAGGTTTGGAGTAAATCACTCTTGGGTAAGTCATACTTGTGTCAGGGGAGGCTCAGGCTGGAGATCAAGGCAAGGTTCTTCCCCCAGAGGGTGCTGGCACTGCCCAGGCTCCCCAGGGAATGGGCACGGCCCCGAGGCTGCCAGAGCTCCAGGAGCCTTTGGACAGCGCTGCCAGGGATGCCCAGGGTGGGCTTGTTGGGGGGTCTGGGCAGGGACAGGGGCTGGGCTGAGTGATCCTGGTGGGTCCCTTCCAGCTCAGGATATTCCATGATTCTGTGATTCTGTCCTGGACACACATTTAAAGGCTCCCAAAGATCCTGGTCTCACAGAATGAGAACTGAGTTTCCCCATAAAGAATTATGAAAGGAGAAATAAAGCTTTCAACCAAAGCCAGCCCTGGGGTGAGGAATAAATTCCAGTCCTACAGACACAGCCTGGCACAGGAATGATCATTATCATTGCAGATACACAGACATGTCATCCCTTTAAACCATTTTTTTTTTTACATGCAACCAGCCTGTGGAAATCAACTGCACTCACTTAAGGAAGGCAACACTTCCAAAGGGGGTAATTCAACACTTCTGGAGTTATAATTGTTTCCAAATGCAACATCTTTTTCCTATAACACAAATAAACACTTGCTGGTAATGGTGTGCTTTGTTAATTACAATGATTCTTAAAATCTTCCCTAAATATGCATTATATTACAGCAACAATATTATAAATGAGCATCAAGTGACATTCATATCACCTATTAATAGCTGGAGGGTTTGGACAGGTGGGATTATGGGATTTATGCAAATGAGGAATGTGTTCTATTATAATTTTAGTGGATCTTCTCTGTAAACTTCTGCTGTGCTGAATTAATGTCTACAGTGCATTTCCCTTTTTTTATTTAAAAAAGAAGAGGAAGCCACTTACATATATTAGAGGGGGATAATGAATTATTATTCAAAAGGTAGGTTTGTTGCACTCATTTGCATATAATGCTTAATTTTTACAGAATATTTCATTCTAATGCATGCAAAAATGATCAAAAAACTCTCCAAATATGCTAATGTAAATTCTATTGCAAGTCCATTGCAGCCTTTATTTCTGGGGCTTTATTATAAAACATTAAAAAAAGAGAAAGCTCAACATTAGAATAACCTTTTTAAAATATAGCAATTGTTCTGATTGAAGTGGTAGTTGAGACTCCCCACACATCTCCAATTTTGAAAAGCCTTGGAGAAGAATACCTTTGCTTGTGTGGGATAAGAAATCCTGATGAAATCGAGAAAAAGCCACCCAGGGCTGTAATTGGCCCTTTTTTTTGTTTTTTCTCCCAAATTTTTCAGTGGTTGGTGTGCAGAGAGCTGCTGAGGAACAGCTGAGCTGGGTTCTCCCTGGGGTGTGGGTGGGAGCTGGGAAAGCCCTGGATCTAACTCACCTAAGGGCCACAAAGCTCTGCTGGATCAGTCTTTTAGGAGGAATTTTACCACGTTCCTTGAAACAGACAATTAGAACACACCCATTCACTAAAGATGCTGTTGAATGTTCCAACCCCACCATCAGAAAATCCCCACTGGCTCCTGCTTCTCATCCCTGAATATCTCCTGGTGCCTGTAAGGTCCTACAGCAGCACCACGAAGGGAAAAGGGGATTAAATTAAAGCAGAGAGGTGGGACAGCCCTCACCTGCACTGCCAAGGGCTGGGGCAGGTGGTGAGCACCTGGTCTCCTCTAGGCTCCCTGGATCCCCTTGTCACTGTCAAAGGCAACAGCAGAGCTCAGGATTACCACTGTGCATTGTTCACAGTCCATTCTTCCTGCTCGTTCTTCTTAATCTGCTTTATAAATCCTTCTATCAATTAAAATGGCTGTAATGAAGTGTCCCATCCTGGATTTACACACTCACACCTGTGCACATCCATCTGAGCAAAGCTGGCATGACCCTAAATTCATTCCATCCCTAAATGTCCTCTCCAATTCCCTTCCCACAGAGCTCACTGACAGGCTTTGAGAGTCTATCTTAGACATTTGCTGCTGAAAACCTTCCTTCCCTGTCTATAATTAAAGACATTATTTTACAGCATTCACATTTTCACAAGCTGGCATCATTTCTGTCCATAAAAGCTGGGCTACTTCCATCTCTCCCTTACTGCATTCCTCTTGTTTAAGTTCAGTGGTTCTTATTCTGGGAATAATACCCACGGCTATTCTGCAGCCACAATTATTAAGCCAGGGCCTATAAAAGGAGATGAGTTTTGGATTGCACCTATAAATGATGAAATGTGGGTTTCTAATGCTTTTCAGTGACTCCAAGCCCTGTGCTAGAGGAACTCCACAGCAAACAACCTGCACCCATGCCCTGTGGGTTGGTGGTGAAGGTCAGCAAAGTTTTTTTTGGGCACACTAGGAACTGGGAAATGGGAGACAACAGCCTCCACTGTTTGAAAACATTCCTGCCTGTTCCAGGCATTAGAGGAGGCCTGGAGAACAATACACAGGAAATTAGACATGCTGAGGAGGTCTAGGCAGCCTCACGTTGGACTTGTAAACAAGTGTGTGGGAGAAGGAATACAGACTGCCATGCATGGCAATGTCTCAGAGCAGAGTGATCTCAAATGTTAAACAAACAAGGAATTATAATGGCATTTGTTAAGTTCACAGTATGGATTCTATTCGTGTCACAGCTGCCATGAACTTATATATCTTCATTTATTTGGGAAGGGTTTATGCCTAAAGCATGCTAAGTATACCTGAGAGTGACAAAACACGGAGGAGAGATGTGAAAAGGGTTGTGGGGTTTCTAACTGATAAAAAAGGGAATGTTTCTGGTACTTAGTTGAGCAGAATAATTGCATGTAGATTTTTCTTTTCTGGAGTTGAATATGAAAGAGATTCATGCTGAAAGACGCTTAAAAAAAAAGAGAAAAATAAAATAAAATAATAGAACTGGAAGTGAATGTATTTCCAACTTTCTTCCTAAGTGAGACTTTTTCTTATAGATGCCTGGGCCCACATCTCTCAGCTGAGCACTGTCAGAGCCCTCACCCTGGAGCTTCCCAGAGAAGAGAAACACCTGGAGAGGGGCAGTGGTTGCCTTGTGCAGGATCCTCCACCCTGGCATTGCTCCCTTCATCAATCACTGATGAATCTGGAGCTGCCAATGTGGTTCTCCCCAGCTGGGACAGAGTGGGATGAGGCCCCATCCTTTGCTTTGGGAGCACCAAGAACTCAGAGCAGATAATCCTGTTTGCTTTAACCTTGCTGGAAGCACTCTGAAGCTGCCTTGTTTTCTCTCCACACTGACAGCTCCTGGCTTGGTCTTCCAGCCCTGTTATTACATCCCTGAACTCCCAGTCTGGGGCCAAGCACCCATGGAAACAGGGGAAGAACTGGGGGTGCTTTGCTGACAGGTGGAGGGATGACTCCCAGCCTTGCCATGCCAGGGAGCACCAGTGTTGAAGTGATTAATTTCTCTTCTCCATTACCCTAAATTAGCTAAACAAATCCCTCGCTATAGCTGTCATACTGATGTTCAGCATGCAAATTGTTCTTAATGAGCAAGATCCCAGCTGGGGGCACGATCCTGCATCCACTGAGATCCTTCAGCCATCACTTTTGAGGCACCTGATGGACACAGGGATGTGGGAGACACTGGGCAGGAGGCAAATACCCCTGCCCTGCTCCAAAAATCTCCACCTGCAAAAGAAAGAAAGAAAAAAATGGCCAAGGAGGTGTCGGGAAAAGAAAATACATCATGGAATTTTCAAAAGAAAGAAAATACTTCATGGCCAAGGAGATGTTGGGAGCTTTATGGAGGGAAGGATTGGTTTTATGGAGGGTTGTTTTTTCCAATGGGAATGACTCAGCTGGGCTTTGCTGGTGAACCCTCCATTTCATTTGATTCCACCTCCCCAAGTGCAAAATTCTAGCAACAAAATCCAACCAACCTTCTTCAGAAGACTCAATGGAAAGGGGTTTTCAGGAAATAAAATGAACATATTTCTGTGTTTTTCATAGGAAACAGTGATTTCTATATTAATTGTTACAATGTTCAAACCAAAAGCTTCTCAGCTCCAAAATGAAAACATCTCAGTGTTCACTTTCTTTTATAAAAACAAAATAATATTACTTTCTGCTAGAAAACAAAGTAAAACCCTTGCCCCAACTGGATCCATTCCTCCACTGACACCCTGAAGGAGTCACTTCACCTGCAGGTCACTGAGCATCCTCCTGGCAGGATCACTGCAGCTTTCCTGTCTCCCTTGGTTTTTTCTCCCCTCAGTGGACACACTTACAAAAAATAAACCCATTCATGTAAATCAGGATCAGCTCATGACAAGCTTCCTAACTGGACTAAGGGGTATGAAGCACAAGGTTTTCACCTGTACCTATAATTAATGGTTAAAAAATTAAATATCCTGTTGTTACAAGTGCCTTAATAAAATTGCTTATAGCAAACACTCTCATACTTTGTATCAAGTCCAATCCCCAATGTTTAATCTTCACAGTAAGAGGGAAAAAAAAAAGAAAAACAAACAAAAAACACCAGAAAAATGTAGTATTTTTATTTTTTTTCACATAACTCAAAGTCTGCCCTCTCCAGTGCAGCACTCAGATGTTGTGCTGACAACTGGGGCAGCCCAGATCATGCTTCCTACCCAGCACATTTGTGATGCTGGTTGAAACTCCTGAAATGTCTCTTTGGACTGGTAAAACACAGATTTGAGCTTGTTTAGCCCTGGGGCACTGAAACTGGGTTCTGGTAACAGCAATTCCTGACTCCTCAGTTGCACAGGCAGCCTGGCCTGGAAGGAGAGGCTGGGAAGCTCCGTGATGAGGAGGCAACACACGAATCCAGCAGCCCTGGGGGAGCTCCTGTTCAGAGGAAACGCTCTGGGCTTTGACCAGCACATGACCTTTAGTGACTGATACGAGACCCTCAGAATCTCTGTGAGCCCACGGAGTGCCAGAGCCTTGTAAAGAACTTCCATTTCCCAGTGTTACCCAAGAGATTTTTTGTTGTTTTGAACTTGTTAATGTGGTTTTAAATACAGAAAAGAATGGAAGGCAATAAGCCTTGGTTTGGTTGAGTTACTTCAAACAGGCAGGTACTGGGTTTTTCAAGCAATCCTTCCCAAATGCTTTCTAAAAAGGCTGGATATTAATTTCTCTCCTTCTTTTTATTAAGAGAGAAGTTATAACCAGCATTATTTATTAACTGATGTACCTGCTCCCTTGTGATCCTGTTGCCATGAGTGCTGGTGTCATATTTATTAATCAGTCTGTCAGAAATGGTTATGTCAGCACAGACAATGCAGCTTTCCCTGGATGAGACCCAGCTGCTAAAGTTTTGAACTTCACTATGCAAAGTTTAGAAGGAATAACCAACCTCCTGGAGCAAGTGTCACAACCATTCACTGTTCCTTTGTTAGAACTCCATGGAAATATCTCACTGACTTCTGTGGATGTCAGCGGACACAAATATAAATATGCTAGAAATTTCTGATATAACTCCAGGTATTCTTTTGAACCGGAGTACCCAAACAGCATTCCCTGAACAGTTCAGAAGAAAATTTGTGGTCTATTAACTCTTTCCTCCAATAAGGAATTTCCATTACAAAAGCATTATAATGAGGTAAAACCTCAGGGGATCTATGTGTATATTGCCCAGACATATGGGCATACATGCATGCAGAAGTGTCTCTTCTGAGCACCTGGAGGCCTTTCAACAAAATAGCAGGAACAGCCAAATCTGGACAAAACAAGAGAGTCCATTGGGAACAGCCTGAGATCTGTTCCTGAGCCAGGATCAGCCACAGCAGCTCAGGGAGGAATCCAAAGAGAAATTCATGTCTTTGTGAAGCTGTGATTAAATATTCAGCATGTCCAATGGGAAACCCAAAACAAAGCAGCAAAACTTCATTTCTTTTTTGATTCTGTTCAAATACAGGAATCTTTGGTGGCAAGATAGAATTCCTTGTGAAACATTCGGAAATGAAACAGGTCTGTCAGTTTTTGGTTTCTTTTTTTTTTAGTTTTGTTGCAGTTGGGATTGAAGCTTTTGAGATAAGATTTTGCATTTAGCCTTAGATGTTTATTTTTTCTTACCTATGTTACAGTCTCACACGTAATGAATTCTGTAGTATTTCAATAACATGGCACAAAATGGTTAGCTATTTTTTGTTACAAGGTCTTTTAAGGCTAAACTATTTAATTAAGAGATGACACTTAAATTATTTTTACTTTTAGCTCAATAACTAATCACTAAAGGTCTGCAATGCAGACTTTTTGTTTAATTACAAAATACCACCTAAACTCATGAAGAAGAAGGAAGAAGGTGAAGAAGAAGGACAAGCTTCTGCCCTAAAACTTCTATCTTGCTCTATATATATTACTATATTCTAAAATTCTAAACTCTAAGTTTTCTACTCTGTGATATTACACACTTCTAATTGAACTACACACCCGTAATCTTAGTGCTATCAATCAATTTTGGAAGCTTCTTCTACAGCCTCAGGTCAAATGCAGTACTCTCTTGGGAGTTAGAGTCTGTTAGCACAGAAAGTCTAAAATTCCCAGCATCCAGAACTCCAGCAGGTTCTTCTGACATGAGATGCAGGAAGGAGGAGGATTATGCCCACTATAAAATAATGGCTTCACATTTGATAGTGACACAGCCACTTCCTGAGGATCCCAAAATGCTGAAGGGGCAGCTTACATTCCATTCATCACAGATGAGGAGCCACATTTCCCATGGGGAAGGCCGTGTTTATCCAGGAAATGTGACTCTGGAAGACAACAGATGGCAGTTGTGGGGCTCCAGTGCCAAGGTGGCACTGCCAGTGCCACAGCCCATGCCAGCTGGTGGCCAGGCATTAGAGGCAGATGTAACCAATTAGCAGAGATTCCCACTCCTCAGCCACTGGCTGGGGCTGCCATGTGTGACATCAGTGCGTGACAACAAGCAGGACTTGTCCAAAGCCCTTCACGGGCCACTGGCACCACTCTGACACAGGGAACCACAAGCTGCTTGAAAAGGCCAGTGCAGCTGGACCAGAACAGCTTTTCACTCAAAACAGGCATTTTTAATTCCAGTCTTTTCATCTAAATGTGTCATTTAACTAAAGGGTTTTGTGCACAGTGAAACTTCTGGTGAGAAGCAGATTCTGATTGCCAGAAATTATTGAGGTAGAGAGGTGGGAGATGCTGTTTCAAATTCATGACTCAAAGCTGGTCTTCTGTTTAAGAGTTTATCCCAATGGTCTCAACAGCCTTTTAGAGGCTGTTTCTATAGATTTCCTATAGATTTTAATAGTCTTTTCACCAGAAAGAAATCGTTTTACAATGGCAACACAGCACAAATATTTACAGCTTTTGAGGGTGTATCCCAACATCAGCACTGCAACTCCTTTGGACACTTCAGACCTCTTTCTATGGCAACAACACACAACAGAAGTTCTCAAAATTACCCTTCCTGAAAGTCCTCTCTGCTAGCAATAGACTGAGGCAGAGCCTTTGGAAAGCCATGTACATGAACTTACCATCTCAGCAGCCATGATGTCGTAGCACCTCCAAGATTTGGGCAGATAAAGACCAGGTGACACCAATTACTGGACTAAAAAGAAAGGTTTGCCTTTCACACACACTGTGTGATCAGGAGAATCATGGTGGGGAATGGTGAACTCCCAGAGGAAAGGGAAGCCCTTTCCATCTTTGTGCATCACAAAGCATAGAATGGAGCCTTCAGCTGCCACAGTAAGACACCAGTCAGACAAGGAACTCAGCACAGAGCTGGCAGCTGAAACAGCGAGAAAAAAGCACCTGGAAGCCCTGCAGGAGTGGAGGATTGGCCATGACTCCCTGCAGGTGTTATCTCTTGGAGCAGCAGCCACAGGGTGACCATGGAAGGGCGGACTTGCCATAGTTGTCACTGCCCTGAGCTCTGAAGGATGAAGCTGAAAGATTGCTCCCATGAGAAAATTCATATCCACACCATTTCCAAGCACATTCCAATCCAAAAAGAAACCAGAGCCCCAGAGAGGTTTGTGACAGCAAATAATCTTGGGAAAATTTCTGGTGGTGACCGCAGGAACTTCCAAAAATTTACTGGCAAACAAAGTGTTAATGGAGTCCAAGAAAGGTCTGACAAAGCCTGGTCTGAGAGGCTGCTGGGCACTAATTAGGATGATAAGTGAGGTGAGAGCTGGACAGGGTGCCCCATGGGCTCTGCTGGGGCAGCACTTTGTCTCAGGGTATTTATTTATCAGACTGCGGATCAGGAGTATCCTAAGAGGGCAATTACCCAGAGAAAGAGAGGATTTCTAACACTGCCCATCAATGAGCTAAGAGATCCTCAGGAAGGATTAGCAAAAATGAGGGATTATCCATGAAAGCAACCGAGCTTGTTGAAAGTCTGTGTTTTCAGGGTGTAAAACAGCTCTCTCACTCATTTAGGAGGAAAGCTCTTCCCTCTTTGGGGTGTATTGCCCGTGAACTGGGGAGGTTTTGTTCTGTCACCACTCAGACACCACCTGGCATAATGGGCTTTCTGCTGTGTTCCAGAGGGGGTAGAGTAATTAAAATTTATTTCCCCTTATATCCTGTTTTAGAAGTTCTTTTAAACAGAAAAATCAATTAAATTCGATGTAAGTGAAAGAGATCTACATCTGACCTCTCTCTCCTGCCATGTAGAACTGGTTAATCCATTGGAGTCAAAGGGAATAACCTTGTGAAGGAAATGGGCTCAGAATATGACCTGACATGAGTGTGCTGGGGGTTGGGATTGTTCTGGAATGACATCAATGTTCTGAAGAAAACAGTGCCAATTAAGTACTCTGATTCAATTTACATGCCCATGGTGTTACCTTTGACATCTGCTTTCAACAGTACCCTTGAAATGACTGTTTTCCCTTGTGAGAGACAATTTCCAAGCATTTTTATTTAGATATTATGAACTTGAACATCACGAGGAGGTGGAGCTGTTGCACACTGTAGTAAAAGCTTTCCAGCCATCAAGTTTAATTTTTTCTCTCCACGTCCCTTTCTCCCAGTCACAGCAAATGCAATTCCTTGTATGACCATTGCGATGGAATTTTAAGTCACAAGCCATTTGATGTGATAACAATGTGACTTCACTGAAAAATGGGAGAGATGAGAATTCCCCAGCAACCTGTCTGAACTTAGGCCAGAGCACTCAGCCATCAGTGACACAATATTCCAGCTGCACTAAATAATTTCAGCAGGAATTTCTGCATCCAGCTCTGGGATCCCCAGTACAGGGAAGACATGGAGCAAGTCCAGAGGAGGCACCAAGAGGATCAGAGGGATGGAGCAGCTCTGCTGTGAGGAAAGGCTGGGAGAGCTGGAAATGTTCAGGCTCTGGGGTGACTTAATTGTGGCCTTCCAGTAACTGAGGGAGCCTGAAGAAAGATGGAGAGAGACTATTTACAAGGGGGAATGGGTTCAAAGTGACAAAGAGCAGGGTTAGATGGGATATTAGGAAGAAATTCACCCCTGTGAGTGGTGAGGCCCTGGTACAGGTCGCCCAGAGAAGCTGGGGCTGCCCATCCCTGGAAGTGCTGGACAGGGCTTGGAGCAGCCTGGGATAGTGGAAGGTGTCCCTGCACATGGCAGGGGATGGAACTGGATGAACTTTAAGGTCCCTTCCAACCCAACCCCTTCTATGATTCAATGAATGGAGCCTGTTTCGATATCTACAGAGTTTTCAATCATTTTGCTCCTGAATGGCAAATGTTCCATTGGGGTTACAAAACTCAGCTTTAGGGCACACCTGGAGACAACCAGGCTGCTGCAGAAGGAGTTACACAAGTGCTTTATATTGTTTACATAGCAAATATATTTATATTTTCTACCCTTTCTCACTGCGCTTATAGGGGCCCCCTGCTTATGTAAAGGAGGGAAAATTGCAAATACATGGAAATCAAGGAAGTAGAGTGTGAAAGGGAGTTTGAGAAGCAGCACAGGAAGACAAGGAAAACCAAAAACTGTGAACTCACTTCCAGCTCATGCTGGAGTGTTTTCACCTCCAACCTATTTCTGTGCCCACAACTCACTAGGTGGCCAGACCTGGCATGGGTGAATTGCCACGGATAATTGGGAAGGGAAATTGGGAAGGCATCACATCACAGACTTTACTCAGACGAGAAAAGCTTATGTGCTCCTTGGGATGAGCGTGGGGAAAAGAAGATATCTCAGGTGACATGCACAGCGGTGAGTCTCCCTCTCACCATCCCTATTCCAGGACTCTCAGGAAAGTCATTATCTCTAATTTACCTTAGCTGGCTGCCTGCTGAAATTCCGCATTGCGCACTGCCACCACTGCCAAAAGGGTAAAACAGCAACAACAACAACAACAAAAACACAAAAAAAAAAAAAAACAAAAAAAAAAAAACCCAAAAAAACAAAACAAAAAAACCAAACCAAAACAAAACAAAAAAACCACCCAAAAACGAACAAAAAAAACCAAACAAAAAAAACCCAAAAAAAACAAATAAACAAACAAAAAAAAAAATAACCCAAACAAACCAAAAGGCATCCAAAGAGGAACACAAAATTCAAAATTGCCACAACATGGCTTCCTCCATAGCTTTTTCCTTGGAACCAGCCTTAGCCCTAGGCTGCTTTTCCTACCTAGGGTTAGGGTTAGGGTTAGACCTAGGGTTAGGGTTTTGAAAAGTCCAAGGCCAGAGCTCCAGGCACACTGCAGCTGCAAAAGGCATGCCAGGGGGAACACAAAACTGCCACAACATGGCTCTCTCTCCGCGGCCCCCCATTGAAGGCCTCAGGCCCCTGAATACCAACACGCTGTTTTCATGGAGAAAGGATCTCACCAGCCCAGGTTCCTCACGTCAGGAGGCGCTTGGGACTGTCATGGCAGCCCAAGTTGTGTGTGGCGGTAGTTTGGATCTGGGAGGCATCCTGCCAATTCGGAACTGGAGGAAGCAGAAAGCCACTGAATGTGACATCCAGCTCTTTGCCATGGGCACCGAAGCTCACCAGCACAGCTTCCTGACTGCAGTTTGCAGGAGGCGTTTGGCTCTGCCAGCGAAAATGGAGTTTTATTTTGCTGCAGCTTTAGTCTGGGAGATATGAGGTTGCCCCTCCTAACCCTTACCTCCTCCCTTCAGGCCTCATTTCTAATGCCTCCTTCTTGCTCCTCACCCCTACTTGAACTTTCAGCCCGGCTCTGCCCCATCCCTCTCTCCGCCTTTCACCCCTCCCTGGCCCGGCCTGGCCTGGCCCCATCCCTCTCTCCTCCGCCGCCCATCTGTGACTTTGCAGCAGCCCACGGGGACAGTGCAGCCCTGGCAGCAGGACAACACCCAAATAAAACAGGCAGGGACAACGTCTGTGGGCTGCAGGGTGTCACCAGGGGCTGCGGGCTGGTTTTAGGGGGCTTGGGGGTCACACACAGAAATTGTGGGCTGAGGGGCAAAGATGGGGGGGCTTGACAGGTGGAGAGCTGACACTGAGGGTTAGAGGTACAAAGGACTCAGGGGACCAGGTAGGGTTGGGGTACAGGTGCAACCCTAATGGTGGAACAGCCCCAGAACCCTCCCAGCAGCTGCAGGCAGTGACCCCAGTTAAAAGGTGGGGATGATGTTTGGAGGCTACAGAGTTACAGGTAGGGGTTGAGCAGTTTTTTAGGGGTTTTTTTTTCAGGGCAATAAAAGGATATTTTAGGTTGTTTTTTTGTTGTTGCTTTTTTTTTTTTTAGGAGTTTTTTAGGAATTCTCTGGGAATGTTTAAGATGCCTTTAGGGCTTTTTTTTCAGGGCTTTTAAAATAATTTTTTAGGGTGTTTTAAGGGTTGTCTTACAACTAATTAGAATTTTTGGGGGGTTTGTTGGATATTCTTGGGGCTTTTTTAGGACTACTTAAAAGATTTCAGGGCTTTTTGAGCACAATTGAGGGTATGTGGACCTTTTTAGGACTAGGGTATTTCTAGGGCTTTTGAGGGAATTTTTCAGTTTTTTTTTTTTTCTTTTTAGGGTCTTATCAGGGCATTTTAAAGCTTTTTGGGGTATTCTTAGAGCTCTTTTAGAACTATTTAGGGATTTTTTTTAAAGGTTCCTTGGGGATTTTTAGGGGTGTTTTAGTCTTGGGTTTCTTACTGTTGAGATGACCCAAGAGTCCTTTTTTCCCAGCCTGACGGCCAAAGAAAGAGTCGGAATCTTTCAGCTCTGGTTCACGAGTTTATTATCTGTTATCTAAAATATTTTCTCTCTGAGCCGCAGAGGTCTGATCTGCAGGTCTGTCCAGGGCACATTGCCTGCCCCTGGGCTGGTGGTGTCTTTTTATACTAAAAACTACATTATTTACAATTATTTTCCAATACCTATCACCTATGTTAGACAGTCTACTTCTACTCTAGACCAATCCAAAAATGCTAACATCACCCAGAAGATGGAGGTTAGAAAGAAGAAGGAAGAAAGACAAGACAATGCCCAAATTCCTCCATCTTGCCTCCTAGACCCCTATGGTAATAAAAATCTTCAAAATTCCACCTTTCACCCTGTGACAACTACTATTATGCTACTTAAACTTTTGTAACTTGTAATTCTTCGTACAAGGTTAGTAATTTGCTCCATGGGTTAAGATAGAAATCCCAAGTGTCTTTAGCTTCCTGCCAGGACCCCCCAGGCCCTTGCCAGGGGCACATGTCACCCAGGGCACCCCTCTGGGTGTCCTGGGTTCTGACATTTTAGGGGCCTCTTAAAAGTAGGGTATTTTTAGGGTATTCTGGGGCTATTTTTAGGTTTTTGTGGGTGTTTAGGACACTTTGAAAACTAGGACTTTTTTAGGGAATTTATAGGGTTTTTTAGGGTCCTTTCAGGGCATGACAGAGGCTGAGGGGCACTGTGGGAGCTGAGGGAGGAGCAGGGAGAGGGGAAAGTGGGTGACACACAGAGATGCTGAGGGTGGCAGGGGCAGCTGGAGGGTGACACAGAGAAGCTGGGGGCTGAGGGGAAAAGGAAAGGGATTAAGGGTGACACAGAGGAGCTGAGAGGAGGCTTGAGGGGCAAAGAGGGGGCTTGAGGGTGACACACAGAGCCTGAGGGCTGGGGGACAGAGGGAGGCATTGAGGGGTAAAGGGAGAGGGCTGAGGGCTGGACAGTCCAGGGGAGATCAGGGCTACAGGGTACAGCTTAAGAGGCAAGTTAGGGTACAGATGCAGCACCACTCACCCCAGCCCTAACCTCACCCTAACCACCCCCCTAACAACAGCCTTTTCCCCCAGCAGCAGCACAACCCAGCAGAACTAACAGCGAGAGCAGAGCCGAACCCTCCTGGTGGGACAAGACAGCAACCCTCACACCAGGACAAGGACAACATGTCCTTGTCACCCTCAGGACAACATGACCCACTGCAAAAAGGTAGGGAAGACATCTGAGGGTTAGAGAGCTACAGGTGGGGCTCCCAGGCTGAGCAGGATTTTCTCATTATTTTCCAGGATTTCTTAGGTTATATAGGGGACTCTTGAAGGTTTCTTAGGACTACTTTGGCTCTTAAGAGTATTCAAAGGGTTTTTTTAAGGGCTGTTACAGGGGTTTTTGGAGTATTTTCGGGGCCAGGATCAGAGGGGATGCTCGATGAAAATACAGAGTTTTAGGACTGCAGTGCAATGCATTTGAAAAGGGCCAGTGGTGAGAGAGTGGATTGGGAAAGACAGTGCCAGTCTGAAGGCTGTCAGCTCTAGGCCCAGGGGACTCATTGTAGCTGGGGTCAGACGCTGGCAGCTTTGTAGGGGAGGAATCCTGGACAGAGAAACTCAAGAGCCCACCAGGATCCCACATAAAAATGGACATCAGAAGCCTGGTCTAGTGAGTTTAGTTTCCCAGGGAAAAGGCCGGTGTTGGTGTTCAAAGGCCTGTGTCCCGGAGTGGCCGGCTGCCTGCTGAGGCTCCGCACACCGCAGGATGCCTCCCAGATCCAAGCTGCCACCCTGCAAACTCAGGCTGCTTTGACAGTACCAAGTGCCTCCTGCAGACTGACACCAGGAACATGGGCTGGTGAGTTTTGTTTCCCAGGGAAAAGTTCTGGCAATTGTGTCCCGGAGCCTGCAGCCCCGTGTGGCTGGCTGCCTGCTGGAATTCCACATTGTGTAGGATGAATGTCCCCTGCATGTCAGTGGAAAGGCTGCAATCATTTGTTGGGCAGAGGCACGGCAGGCCAGGAGGTGGTGGGACCTGTCAGGTTGTCACTGCATCTCTGGCACACTCTGTTAGAGGCTGACAGCTGTTTGCCATCACCATTGTGGGCCCAATTTTCCCTGCATTCCAGGGACATGCCCCAGTCAGCTTCACCCTTTCCTCACCTACTTGCCCTTCCCATAGTGATTATTAAAATGGTTTTGCATGTGCACACACTCATACACTGATGCCATGATAATTTCTTGCCTTTTAAATGTTTTTATATTTTAATTTGAATTATTAAATAAATTGAAAATTTTAATATTTTTAAATTTTAATTTTAATTCAATTTAATAATTTTAATTTTAAAAAATAAAAATAATTTTTAATATTTTAAAACTTTCAATATTTTACTTCTTTTTGCCTTTTAAATACCTCTTATTTATTCTCAGTACCCTTAACATGCATACTTATATTTCCTTAAGTCTAATAGTTTAACATAGTCCTGGTATTCTGTTAAGCCAGAAAACCAAAGTCCCCTCTAAAACACACCCTATAAACTAAGATTAAACCTATCTAAACCCATCTAAGAAAAAATACTTTGAAATAGAGAGATGTCATGCTATTCATTCAAGCCTCTCATTGTGTCATCTTTGTTAGATACGCTAATTTTCAAGATCTATAAAGTTGTGTATGTCTGTGCACTTCAGCATATTCCACCTTGACAAACTGTTGCACCATAGAGATCCTTATTAAATACCCAGATTAAAAAAAAACCCTTATCCCTTAACCATATCTGGCTCTTAATTTTAAGACCAAGGAAAAGGCATCAGCA
The DNA here is from genome assembly GCF_017590135.1 of Pyrgilauda ruficollis. Classification (NCBI taxonomy): domain Eukaryota; kingdom Metazoa; phylum Chordata; class Aves; order Passeriformes; family Passeridae; genus Pyrgilauda; species Pyrgilauda ruficollis. Next base: position 4,349,845 of record NW_024524822.1, read on the forward strand.
CACAGACAGACACACAGACACACGTGCCACTGCTCGGCTCAGTGCATTGAGCCAGTCCCAGCTGTGGCTTCCTCAAGCCTTGTCACCACAGGCAGTACTGGAACGGAGCAGGGGTAGATGGACTTTTTTTCCTGTTTTAGAAAACATGAGATGTTAAAGGCTTGTGTTTCCCCCTGGGTTTAATTACACTGAATGCATTTAAACTCCTCTAATAAGTAGTAAATCTCTGAAAATCTGCAGAACAGAAGAGGGCTTATCACCTTCACACAAGGTAGGGGGAATGCAGTTCTTCATCCCAGAGGGATTTTTCCAGCATTTACAGAGGAGGTTTCTACCAACCACTCTATCTTGGTCTTCTTGTCTTCTCCATGCCATGGCAGGATTTTGGAAGAGGTTTGAAGTTCCCTGTCACTGATTATGCCCTCCTTTGCCTCTTTGGCTCCATGCATCCATGGGTCAGACAGTCTGCTCCCAGTCCCGAGGAATTCAGGCAGCCAGGGCTCTGCTGTTCACAGCCAAAGCACAATCCTTTCCTTTGGGCAGCAGTGTCTGGCGTCTGTCACCCAGCCACACCTTACATCTGCCTGTCAGCTGGAGGAGTGAGCTGTGCTCCCATGCCCACGGCTGCTTTTCCACCTCCAGCCTGTGTCCATTGTGGGAGTTGTTGTCACCCTGCTGGAAGATGAGATTGTTATTCAGAGCAAACCTTTGCTTTCCTATTTGTAAACCTCCTGGCCTTTGAGAATATTAACCAGGCTATCCATTCCTTTCTATCCTGCTCCTTCTCACCTTTCCCACCATACCCTCTTTCTCTCTGGTTTTCCCCTCTTTCATTTTTTTTTTTTTTTTGCTTGCCACTTTTGTAGAACAACTTAAATGTCATCTTTCTGCAATTACCCACAGAAGAGAGAACTGAAAAGGAACATTCCCACAGGGGTCCCTGTCTTAAATGAGGCTTTTGTTGTTATAAATTGTTACTCAAAGCAGTACAAGCCTTTGGAATCACTCACATGATCCTGGTAAATGGGGCTTTGAATTCTGAGAGCTTCTTTGGAGTCTGCCAGCTTTTCTGGAGGTACAAAATCTGAAAGCATAATTCCCAGCAGCAGCAGCCCCTTTCACTTAATGCTTTCTGTCACCTCACCAGGCACAGGTGACTTTGAGGTGTGCCCACCACACCTTCCTTGACCCTGCACACCCTCTGGTCACTGATACTTTCCTTGCCTCTGCCTCAAGTGACCAGATCAGGGAGAAAACACAGTAGTGGGACTTGGGAATTGTCCTGCCTGCCTCTGAATCTCAGTCCTGGTTTACCATAGATGCTCTCCATCCCAAATGGAGCAGAATTGCCTGGGGATTAAAGCAAATGATTTACCTTGAGGAAGGTCCGGGTGTCCCTTTGCAGCTCTGCTGATGTTTTAAATCAGCACCACCACTCCCCATGTCTCAGTTTGCCCATCAGAAATGCAAGGCAAGGGACAGTATTCCCAAAGGAAAAGGGTAAATATCAGAAGCTTTAAATGAAATTGTTTAAGTCCTTCTTCTGGAGGGCTGGGAGAAACCTAAGTGTTGGCTAAATTTCCTGGGGAGCTTCAGCCTTTGCTTGAGGCTGAGCTGCAGCACCGGGACAGAAAGTGTCATAGGTGGGTTGAGTTTTACAATGGCTGGGAAAAACACTTTATAACTTTATTTTTCCCCCCTTCTTGCCAGATTTAGGGGTGGGAAAGTAAATCCTGAGCTTTGGCAGGGTTATGGAGAGAAATCTCAGCAGCTGCACAAAGCTGAGCTGCCTCACTCCTATGTGAGCCCCCCCGCTCACTGCTCTGGACCTCTGGATGCTCAGCGCACAAGGCCAAGACCCACAGACCATGAAAACCCACAGCAGGGACCCCAGAGTCCCCTGGGAATGGGGGTGGCACTCTGCCTGCTGCTAGGTCATGTATTCTGTTCCTGCTCCCAAGGAAGGAACAGATGGGGCATGGGTGCAAAGCTCTGACAGAGCCAGAGCCGCAAGGCCAAGAGGAACTGCCAACTTGAATTAAACTGTATAATGAGGGTGTCAGTCACTCCAGCACAGCTCAGGGAGGTGAGAAGGCAGGGAGGCAGCCTGGCTCTGCTGTGCCACATGTACAGGCACACACCCATTTCTCCCTCCTCTCTTTGTGCCTCTCTCCTCTCCCGAAAGACACAAAACCTACTGCATCTTCCCAAACAGACCACAAAATCAGTGTTCTTTGAAAAGGGGCTAAAAAAAGATATTAAACTTTAAATACCATTTCTTTCCATGCTGCTAAGCAGCTTATTTATCACAGCATGAGCCTACCTTAAGAGCTGTGACGACAGAAAGCTCTGCTGGTAATTACTGCAGGGAGCCAGCAGGCATAAATGAGTCACCACAACGCCAGTGTGCAGGAGACAAGGTAAGGGGACACAGACACACAGGAAACAAGGGTCAGCCAAGTGCTGTGCCTTGAAACCCTCTTGGGAGGAGATGCTGGGACATCTTATTTGTGCCTTACCAGGAACCAGGCTGATGGAGCTGGAGCTTTCTCAAAGTTGCATCCTTAGGTATAAGTCAGCTCTTCGGGAATGTGGTCCTGACTTGCCAGAGGAAAATGAAACCTTCTTGGAAGAATGGTCCTCAGCTGCCTCAGTGTGTGCTTCCATGCAAGCATTGACCTTCAGGAGTGGTGCTGGGCACAGCCAGCCTTGGTTTGCTGCTGGCTGCCCTTCCGTGCCATCAGACACACTGGCTTCAGCCACAGGGTGTGTGCTCCCAGTCCTGGGCACTGGGGATGGAGCCCTTCCATGGAATGAGGGACATGGGAGTGGATCTCAGGTGACACAACGGGACTGCTGGGAATGGAAGGCAGCTCTGCACCTAGAAACCTTCACAGCTCCTGCCCAGACATTGGAATACATTCCCTCCTTTTGTGCAGTGCTGGAGCTGACAGTAGTGTCAGCCCATGCTTTCTAAGAGGAGTGCTGCCCTGGGAAGAAGGGAGATTTCCTCCTCTGGTATCCTGGGAGATGGCAGTGATGTCCTTCCACCCCATCCCCCTTGGGAATTGATTGTAGATGTCACCCCCCTTTTCTCCTCTAATTGGATGCTGTTCCCAAAGCAACTTTCCAGGTGTTTTCAGGAGAATTTTACAGTTAAAAAAAAAAAAAAAAAGCAAAACAACGGCACAATTAAAACATTAGCAGGGCTTGTGATGGATGCTGCACAAACAGGCACAATGCTGAAATTTCCTGTGTCAAACTGCTGATATAAATAGCCAAGATGTTGCAGAGGGAAGAGTCACACCATGAAGAACTGAGTTGCCCACATTCACCTCCTACTTCAGTGGCTGAGGTGGGAGCAGGTCACGGATTTCCTGTATCCTGTCCACCAGGTTTCCTGGATCTGGGCCCAGCCTGTTCCACAAGATGGTGATTAAATGGGACACAGGCCTCGAGCAGTGTCTGATTTAGCCTCACACCTGATGGGCTTAGTCACAGCACACACTCATCTCCATAAGAACAGTGCCTGTTACCTGTGCTCTGACACATCCAATGTGGTCTTAAAATATCCCTGGGATTCTGACTGAGCTCCTCTGGGATTTCTCCAGATCTGTCTCTCCTGTCAAGTGCACCTAAATGACTGTGTTCTCTGGTGGCTGAAAACTCGTGGTCTGTCATCCCTCCTTGCCTGAGAGCTCTGGACTCCTGCTGTCCCCACTAGTCCAGGTCCATGCCATCCCTTCCTGCAAGCCTTGGCACCACCTTTCTGCTGTGGCTACTCCCAGGACCAGGTCTGGAGGTTGTAAAGACACACAGGCAGCCCTTGGCAGTGTGTCCAGCAGGAGCAGATGGAGGAGTAAAGTGCTGGAGAAAAGCTGCAAATGGCCCAACAGGAAGAACTTGACACGTTCTGGGCTTGCACACCATCAGCTCTGTCAAGCTGTGAGGTAGCACTGGCTTCTGAAAGGGCTATTTTTGGTAACATCTCATGGTGTTTGGCCTTCTCCATGCACTGGCCTTCCCCTGTCTGTGTAGATCACAGCTCACACAAGAACTGCTCATGTCCTTCCCTCCTACAAGGAGATAAGACAGAGCATCACCCAGAGCCTCTCCTGGGCAGCAGGGAGAGCCTGGGCACCTCCTGTGTGCATTCCTTCCCAGGAACCACCCAAAGAGATTTTGTAGGGCATACGAAGGTCTCTCCCTGTCCTTCTGCAGAGCCATGACCTTCAGGAGGAGCAGAGCCATGTGGCTGCTCAGCTGGACTTTTGAGTGGCCGTCCTGCTTCCAGTAGAGAGGCCTGAGGGAAGATGGCTTTGGCTCCAGAAGGAGAATGGGCTCTTTCCAGGGATGGTTATCAAGATGGTGGCTCTGTGCCATGACTTCAACCTGAGGTCCTGGCTGGAAACTTCTAGCAGCCCCAGCAGGCAGAACGTGGGTCTGGCAGCACCAGTAATGAGGTCCAGCTGGCTCCTTGGCCAGCAGCTACAGCAGAAACACTGCCAGGGGATGGTCAGGGCTGGATGGGCGAGGAGGACAGGAGGTGGAGAGGCACGAGCACAGCACCCACCACCCTCACACTGCCTGTGCCTGCAGTGAAATGTTCCTGTGCCATGGGCATGCAAGAATCTGCACCCAGCAGGCCTGGAGGGTGAACACAATTCCCCTCTTTAGAGCTGGAGATTTGGAGATGATCTCTGTGATCACAGTTTAGTCCTTTCCCAGATCAGCCTCTACAGAAGCCACCAAGTCCCTATCACGAGGGCCACCCATCTAATTTCTGCTGCATTTCAGGTCTTGTCAGAGCATCTCACACTGTCCACCCCCCTTGTCCACTCCCAGGTGTGACAGGGCAGGGTGGAAGGGCAAAGGGCTGCTCTGTGCATCTCAGATCCCCTTGCTGAGCAACACGTGGAGGTGGCAGGGACACCTGTGGGGCGGAGGAACATCTCCATTTCAGAGGGAAAAGCCTCCTGCAGAGGCTGCACGGGCGGGGGGAATGGGGATATCCCCTGATGTCCCCGGGACCTTCCAGAGAGCTGATGCTGCGTTTTTCCCTGGCGGCCACCGGAGGGCAGCCCGAGGGAGGGAGCCGACCCCAAACTTCCCGTAAAATGGGGATGGAGGGATCAGGAGAAGCAGCAGGAGCGGTGTTGGGGGTCTGCAGCAGAGCAGAGGGGAGCGGGCAGCAGGGAAGCTGCTTTAGCTGCTGGAGAAGGTTCAGCTGGAGATGTGCAGGCTGAAATAGTTCAGTGCTCTGTAAGGGAAAGGAATTTTATGTCTGCGCGATGAGGGAAGCAATTAGAAACATAATTTAATCAGTGTGTTTTAGTGGGAGCATTAAAAGACCTGGATGTGCCATCGATGAGGAGCCACCAGAGCTGCTCAGCGCTGGTGGCCAACGGGATAAAGCCACGGAGCCTCTCCCAGGGGTGGTTGTGGCCCCCAGTCAGGGCAGGGTCAAAGTTGTGACAGAGCAAATCAGAGTTCGTAACATTGCCTTCTTCTGAAACACAGAGTGTGCTGTGGCAGGATCTTGTGGCAGGAATGGAGCTGTGGGTTTTGAGCAAGGCATCATACAGCCCCAATCCCTCACTTGCTATGCAGTTCCTCTGCTGTTTCATTGCAGCAAAGGCTTCTGGTGAAGTGCATTTCCCCTGCTTTGATTCTTTCTGCCTTTTCCCTTGTTCCTCCCCAAAATCCCAGTGGCATAGGTGGAAACTTCCCCCCCATGCATTGAAAGCTGCATTTCAGAGGTGGGTGACAGATCCTGTGAAGAAGAAGAAAGGAAAGGAAGGGAAGGAAGGAAGGAAGGAAGGAAGGAAGGAAGGAGAAGAGACTTTTTATTTGGAAGTTCTTTTCCCTTGGATGGACAAAGTCCCAGCTTAGCTGCAGGAAGGTGAACTCACTTTTAACAGAGAAATATAAGGGTGCCTAGGGAAAAAAGTCTAAAAAGAAGATAAATGCTGAGGCAAAAGATTTAAACATTTGGGTTGGGGTCACAGCCATGGGGAAATGTGAACAAAGACCTGGATTTAGTTCTGTCACCAATGCTTCTGACATGGTCAGGAGTAAGATGCCATCACTAAAATGTTGCCATCTCTGAAATGGGCCTCATCTCCCTTCTTTCAGGAGCCTGTAGAAAATGAATATTTTGCAAGCCATGATGTGCTCACATGCCACAACAATATGAGCTACGTAAATACCGAAAATAGATCCATTCCTGTCAGCAGATATCCAGACATTCCAAAATGATTCTCATCAGCTCCATTTCCAAAGATAGATAGATCCAGACTAACCTCATTTCTCTGAGGATTTTTCTTTTTTTTTTTTTTTTTTTAAGAAAGGAAGGCACACTAATGTATTTAACCAATCTTGATTTCAGCGGAATATTTCGACAGAGCCATATGAGTTTCATTAGTTTTGCTGAGAATTAACATAAGACTTGTAAACTATTCACTGCTGGAGGTTAAAGGAGAGATAATAACGGATAAAATTGAGAGAGGAGTTGTTTTCTTGTGAAGTTAATAAAGATTTCTTCATGAATGACCTTGGGTTGCAATTTTTCAGCAATGATCAAGCCTTTGTGTGCAGGGAGATGAGATTTCACAGACAGGCACTAGAGAGAGGAAGATTGGGATGATCTCAAGGGCTGGAGTGTGATGCTGTAATTCCCACAGTTACACGTGTTGGGACTGGGAACACATCCTCTGCAAATGTCACGAGAGGGGAAACACTGGGGTGTACAAGCTGATCAAAGCAGGACTGTGAATCGCCAAGGAGCTGTGTCCATGGAAATGTCAAGTGATATCCCAGGATGTACCAGGCAGAGAATTCCCCCAAGAGATGCTAATGCCATTATGCAAAGGCCCAGTGTCCTTTTATCAGGAATGCAGCATGACAGCTTTGCTCACCCGAGGTCAAACAAGATAAATGCAAGGTGGGTGGGAGCAAGGGAGCTAAAGAGCCACTAAACAGAGAATAAAAAAGAGGAGTTCCAACATGAACCCAGTGGGCAGGTACTGGAAAATCAGCACACTGGAAAAGGTGCCTGGTGATAAGACTGTTCAAAGCAGCAAAAAATCTTGACCCCCTTTCAGCAGCTTCTGGCTGATAGAGAGTGTGGCTAAGGCTGAGCAAAGGTGTCTTTTCCAGTCTGTCCTCTGAGAAAATTGAAATCCCTCATTCAGCTCCATGATTCTCTGTTCTCCCTGCCGAGGGAAAAGGGAAGCAGGGCTCCTGCGGAGTGCCAGCCCTCTGCAGCCCAAGGAACTGAAGCTACTCTTTATTTTTCAACACGTTGGTCTAGACTGGTCTTCTTTGTCATCCATGTCCCCAGATAAACAGCCTCTCTATAAATCCTTCCATAAATGTGCATTCTGCATTGCATCAAAGTCTTTGGTATAATGCCTAAAAGAGACTTTCACATGAGAAAAATATGGGCTGTTCTCTTGCCATTCCGTGCTGTGTGGATAGTCTGCTCAATCTCACCAATACCCAATAAGTAAAGGATGGTTTTGACAAGTCCTGACTAGTCTGGGATACATAGAAAAGTAATAAAACATATTTCAGAAGGAGATCTGTGATATTTTCAGATCACAGTAAATCTCAGCATAAGCCATGTGCAATACCAAGCACCTCTTTCCTCGGTGCCTTCCAAGCCCAGGGAAGCTGCATCCCCTCCCCAGCACCCCCAGCCAGCCCAGGGATATGCTGGGAGCAGCCTCCCCCTGTCCAGTGCTTTGCAAGGAGCAGCCCCAAGGGCTCTGGAGTGGTGAGGGTGTCTTGGATAGGCAAATCATCAGCAAAGGAGCATTTTAACAGGCTGAGAAAGAGCTCAGAGCCCTGGCTGGCTCTTGGAGGAAGATCCATAACAAGGCACCAAACAGCTCCCAGGCCAAAGGCAGCCACTGGAATTAGGATGGAGTATTATTCTGGTTTTGGGAGAAGATGACTCAGGCAGAGAGTAAGCCCTGGTCCAAGCTCCTTGGACTCTGGTGTGATCCCAGCAGGGATTTTCTCACTTTCCAGGTGGAAGCAGAACAGTTTCAGGGACAGAACAGGTGCAGGTGGCTTTTCCACTGCTGATTCAGCATCCCTGCCTTGCCAAGCACTCAGGATTTGATGCCATTTACATCCAAAGGCAATTGCAGAAATCGCTTGACAAGCTCCATCCCGGCATGCTGGCATATACCCAACACTGACTTTGTATCTCACAGATTATGTTTACAGTGAAATGATTTAGGGATTGAGGGATTATCCAGCATGGGCCCACAGCCCAGCACCTCCAGAAGTACCAAATACCTAATGATTCCTGTCAGCTGGAATCAATCTCCAGGAGCTGAGATTATTTTTAATTTTTTTTTCTTTTTCCCCCTGGGATAAAACAAAACTGTTCTGCTCAAACACTGCTGTCTACAAATCATTAATAAAGGCAATTGGCTGATTTACATCTGGCATTACAGAGGTCAGAACAATAAAACATGGCTTTATTTTGCAGCTAACACACCTTCTCTGCTATCCTTTATCCAGGCTGTCAGGAGCCTGTGCATGGGGAGAAGAGAGGTGGAGAACTGCAAGGAGCAAGGAGGAGAGCACCAGGAATTATTGGTATCAGGGGAATACTGGAGGAGAAATGAAGTGGTGCATTTCTAACAGCTTGGAGGGGTTTTTTCCTATGGCTGTTTTTGTTTGAAAGGATTATGACCAAAAGAACGGGGCTTTGGGTTGTGCAGGAGAGACCAGAGTGTTATTCCAGGTTTTTAGTTTGCTTTTTGAAGCTGGGTCTGTCGATGGATATTTCCTCCTGGAAACCCCCTGTCCTGTTAAGGGAATCTGGTACAAAGTGAATTTAGTTTGCAGGAGTGCAGTAATTGGAGAATTTCGTAGTGGAAAACATTCAGCAGCAACATTTGTAGTGCTACCAGACCTTTGGGTTCTGACCTGCTGCTCATTTCTGGGGGTTGCTGCATCTGGTTAAATGGGAGCACTCTGCTCCTCCCAAATACCCCATTAGGAAATAATTTCTTCCAAGGACATGAAAATATGGAAACAGAGCAGTGAGCAGATGCCCACACCAAAGGCCAAACTTCCCCCTGCTCAGAAAACAGAATGATTTATTTATTTTATTTTTATTTGTGCATCTGGTCCAATTTATTTTTGGGCTTGGAAAAATCTGACCTTAAATAGATGTATACCAGAAGATACCAGGACAGGCCCTGAAAGCTAACCAAGGTCCAGATCCTCCAAACTGCTCTGCAAGCAAGAGCAGACAGCCCCAAGAAGTCTCTTTGTTGGGATTGTCAGTGGTCGGTGCAGAATGTTGAGCTGTTTCTTCATTGTAAAAAATCCCAGTTAATAAATTATTTTATTAGTGATACTAATTATACATTTTTGAAAAATATTAAATATAGTGGGATTTCTATACCAAAAACCTTTCCCTCCTAAAGCAAAAACTACTCAAAAACTAAGCACACATACAGATGAAAAAAAAAAAAAAAAGGTGCTGCAAAAAGCTTCCATCTTCCAAGTACCCTTCTGATCAAACCCCTTGTTAAATGCTAGACAGCGGGTCACAGCCATTTTCTTAAATTCTGGGGGCATCAAATCTTCCTGTCCATCCTTCAGCCTTTCAGGCTGCTTCCCTTAACGATGATATTGATTTTGCTTTTAATTTCATCTATCCCAGTGATGGACTCCCACTGCTCCCCACAGGAGATTATTCTATACCCTGGCAGAACTCACTGATAGGAATTTTTCCTGACATCAAACTTCAGTTCTCTTTTTTGTTTTGTTTAAATGTTTTATGCTTTGATTGGATGAAGTCCTTAAAGCCAGGAGTTCAGGGTTAGAAAGGGAGGCAGGGAAGGGGAGAGGAGGCCAGGTCACATAAATTGCCAAGCTGCTAAATATATGTGCAAAAAAGTTTCCTCCTGAGGCCTGACTTTGTCTTACAGCCACAGGTTTTATAGAAAATATATTTGCTCAGAATGCATTGTAAGGAACAGGAAGGAAAAGAATAATTATTTAGAGGAATCTGAGGCAAAAGGGAGATGTGCAAAATGTTTTCTGCATTGTTAAAAAAACCAAAACTGTCAGTAGGACAGGAGCTTTGGGGGAAATTTATGCATGTATTTTGGAAATAATTTTAAAATTGTGTGGAACTGGCTATGATTATTGACATGGATCAGTTTGCTATTGCACCCTCCCTTCTGCCTGACCTGTAAATGCCAGACCCAGTCAGAGGAGGAGACCACCAAGGTCACTATCCTGTCTCTAGAAGCTATTAATAAAAATGCCAGGGAAGAGCACATGAATTATTGCTGTTCTTCCCAGACCATCCTAAGCAGTTTTTCTTTCTCCCTTCATGCATGAATTTCCCAGATTGGGAGTCCTTGGAATCCTCTCCCCTCCTTCTGGCCAGGCTGGGTTAGGACCAGTGACAGACACCAAAAATCAGGAGATGAACAGAAATCTTCTATATTGTCCATTTTATTGCCAAGGTTGTGTCCAGAGGAACATAATGTGAGCTGTTTTGTGATCCTGGACATCTATGAACTCCCAAAATAAGTCAGATGTCAAGATCTCCATGCAGGAATCCACTGAACTCTGTGAGCTACTGAAAAAAATCTGTGTAGAAAAGTGCTTGGGAGAAGCCAACAGTAGCCAGGATGTGGAAAGAGCAGGGGAGGAAAAGCCAGGTGAAGCTGGGCAGGAGAAAAGAGACAAAAAAGCCTTGAAGCTGAACTTGAAATCCTCTCAGGCCAAAGAAGGCCGTCAGGATGATTGCAGCCTGCTTGCTGCAAAACACAAACGGCAGGAGCTCACCCAGTGATTCTCGCAGCAAACTCATGATTTTAATTCAAAAGTACAGCCTTTGGTGAAGTTAGTGAGCTCTACAAAGCAGGCTGACTCACTGCACCTCTTAGGAACCTGCTCTGATGACTAATTGCTCTTATTGTTAAAAACGAGCCTCTAATTTGTGGCATTAACATTGACAACCTCAAATTCCAGCCACTTCATCTTGGTCTTTTATCTGCTGTAAGGAACTGTGGGGGGAAAAAAGAGAGGAAAAGAGATGCTAAGTCTTTGTATAAAATGTTTTTCATGTAAACTACAGACTGAGGGGAAAAAAGAATCCAGGAGCCTGGGAGGAAAATGCAAATTTGTGACAGGTGCCCAGAGCGGGAATGTTGTTGGGGAATCATTGAAAGAGGAGGGGAGAAATTCACATTAGCACCATTTGGATTTCATGAACTTTTTGATGGGGAATGGGAAGTCAAAACCAATCCTTACCTCGGGTTCCCCAGGGAACAGGGAGGAGATGAAAGGAGCAGAGCAGGGATGAAGATGCTGAGAAAAGGGAAGAGAGATTGCGATGTAGGGGAAGTCTGGGCAGGAAGGTGGGGGTTGAGAGAGCAGCAGCAAACCCGAGGGGAAATGGCCCAGGCAGGAGGACTCTGGTACAAAACTGGATGGATTAAGAGCTTTGGGCTGAAGAGGTAAATCAAACATGGTAATTAATCAAAATGTATGGGCTGGGGAGTGAGTTGCAGGCATGGGCAAGAAGCCAGAAAAGAATGAGTTACATCACCTGGCTCTTTCTGCCTGGAATTTTGTGCTTTGAGCTAACAGACCTGAATCTTGACAGCTTAGCTTGAAAGCAGCAAATTTCAATGCTTTTTGCAAAACTCTAATGGAGAAATTTGACTCAGACAAATACAGCTTTTATAAAAATCAGCAAATAAAGCTAAATTTAAAAAGTAAAACTTAACCAAGACACTGTAAAGCAAGATTCCCCCCCCCACACACACACTTTTAAGTAGTTTATTAGTCAGCTGCATAAAAATACTTCTACTGTTGAAAGACAAATTGCTCACATATTCTGATTTTTGGGTGATGAATTCTGAAGTCACAAAGAGACTGTTAACAGCAGGAATTGTAACCAGTGTGTGGTGTGAGTTAAATTCACACAATTCAACAGGCTTCATTCCCTTCCCAAGCATTTCTGCAGCCAGCTATGACCATGTTCGTTCTAAAAACCCTTTAAGAGGCCCCAGCCTATAATTTTTGTGTCCTGTGGCATCAACAGCCAGCAAGATCCAAACTCCTCTGCTGGAAGTTGAAGTTCACACCCCGGGTCTCTGGAAGGTAATTTCCTTTAGCTTTGCAATAAACTCTCTGCTTTGACCTAAGACCCTCAATATTACAAGTGGTTAACAGCATCCATAAAAAAAAAATGTTGGTGCAAAATATGTGAATTTGAGTAGATTTGCTAGAATTTTATTAATTTATAGAAGTTGAAGGTTATGCCATATGTCACTAGAAAGTAATTTTCTCTGAATGCGCAATAAGGGTTTAGATTTGATTTATGACCTAAATATTGCAAGATTTTAATACATCTCCACGCCAGATGGTAATGTACACGCGAGGAAATGTACCTTTTCTGTCCCAAAAATTGTAGATTTTTTCTTTCATTTACTAGGATAAACTCAATCAATGGCATTCATTAATTTTTGAACACTGAGTACTTCCGTGGAATGTCCCCATCTCTCAGAGAGCTGTGTTATTCCTCTAGGAAATACATCCAAATGTTCCCAAAAACTACTTCAGACACCCTGTATGTGGCACCCACAGGAATATCCACTAGGGTTGGCCAGACCCAACGATCTTCTAGGAACAAACAATATTTTGGACCCTTGGGATCCAATTTAGATGCTGTGGGGGATTGCAGCTGCAACCAAATAAAGGGAAATGAAGTATTCATGATCCAGGCACCAGCAAACACATCAGGCAGGTTACAGGTTGCAACTGCACGGTGAAAATTCAGGAGAAGGCTCTACAGGCATCTTACAATTTACAGGTATTTTAAAATTTGTGGGTTTGTGGCATTCAAAGGTATCCCAAACCTTGTTTTCTAGGGACAGGAGGGAGTTCACTATTTCCTGCTGCTTGCTCATGACTGCATTAAGTCCAGTGATTTCCTGGGGAGTTGTTAATATCCTATTTATACACTGGGTAAACAATGTGTGCTTTTTCTACCTCCAGAATCAAAGCTATGCTCCAGAAATTCTCACATTCCTCAGCTATCAGTGCATAAAATCCATCTCTACGGCCACTCCTTTCAGAACTGCAAGTACAGGCTAAATAACAAGGGTTTGTTTCCAATAAGAATTTCCTTACCTTGGGAAACTCCAGCGTCTCAAGAAGTAATTGTAAATCAGATGTTACTGTGCCAGTCACCTGAGCCGAGGGAGGAGCAGAGTGTGCGATGGGAATCGAAGTCCAGCCGAGGAATGCAAACCCCAGGGCAGACCAGGGATGCAAAGACTGATGAACAACCATTCCCAAAATCAATTTTAATGGATTGTGTCCATAAAGAAAATGGCAATTTTGATTTCACAGGTGGCAGCTTTCATTTTAAATCCACCTTTTGGCATTATCTCACCCTGACCGTGACTTCTGAGCATGAATGGACAATTCTGAGCATGTGGGACAGGGCAATGCTCACTGGGCATTGTTCAAATACAGATTGCTGCAAGTTTTGCTTCATGGTTTAGTAGTGCCCTGCACTGGAAAGGCTTTGGGAGCAGAGGGAGAAGCTGCCAGAAGCTTGACCCATGTCCAGTGGAGCCAATGCCAGTGGTTCCAGCACGAACCCACTGCTGGCCCAGGCTGGGCACATCAGGGGCAGTGGCAGCACCTCTGGGATAAAAGGTTTAAAAAGGGGGAAAAGTTGCTCCAGGGTAGCAATTGCTAAACAGAAGGGTGAGAATATGTGAGAGCAACAACTCTGCAGACCCCAAGTTCACAGAGGATTGTCCTGTGAGAGGGATCCCACCCTGCAGCAGGAAAGAGTGAGGAGCCCTGAGGAGGAAGGAACAATGGAGACAATGGGTCATGAACTGGTGGATTCTCAATTCCTGTCCCCCTGCACCCCAGCCAGGAAGAAGAAAAGAAAATCTGAGTGAAGTTAAGCCTGGAAAGGAGGGAGAAGTGGGGGAAGATGTTTAATATTTCATTTTTATTTCTCATTATCCTACTCTGATTTGATTGGTAATAAATTAAACCGATTTCCCAGAGTCAGGTCTGGCTTCCCTGTGCTGAGTGATCACTCCCCATCCCCTATCCAAGCCACAAGCCTTTCTTTATATTTTCTTTCCCTGTCCAGCTGAGGAGGGGAGTGCTGGAGCAGCTTTGGTGGGTGTCCAGAATCCAGCCAGGATCCACCCCAGCAAGGAGCACACTCACATTCCCTTGGCAGCCTTTCCAGCTGTTTTCAGTCAGTCTGATGTTTGCCTGCTCTCTGGCTGTTGCAGTTTCTCCCTGCATCTTCTCAGGGAGCCCCTGCAGGCTCTGGGAGTCAGGAGATGTTGTACATGGATTAAGTTTACAGCAAGAGCCCGGACCAGAGGCCTTAAATGCTGTGTGATTTCCTGCAGGGAAGCCAGCGGACATGGGATCAGTGGGGGTCCCTCCAAATGACAGAGGAGGGGGGTTGTTATTTCCCCTCCCCTTTGCTGCCAGCCCAGACCTGTTATTTCAGGGCAGGACAGTCAGGGAGGAAGCAGAGCCTGGCTCCCCTGCTTGGTTCCATCTCAGATGCAAGGCACCAGGTGGCTGGAGTGACAGAGCTGTCACACTGCAAGGTTTGCTGTCTCGAGTGAGGAACAGCACTCTGAGAAAGCCTCTCCCTTGCAAAGGTCCAGCTCAGAGCACACAGAGCTCTGGGGAGAGGGGGTGTTTGTACAGGTGGGCAGCCTAATTCCCTCCTGGTTATGGTGGGGATAGAGGACAGAGCAGCAGCCAGGGCTGGGAACACAGGACAAGGGGGTGCAGCCGCTGCAGAGCTCAGGAACAGCAGCAGCAGCAGTGAGTGACTGATGGCTGATTTGTCCTGAGCTCGTGTTGTCAGAATGAACTCAGTCCTGGGTATTGTTTCCTCCCTGCTCAGCCTAGAGAGGGCTGCTCTGCTGGTGAAGAGGCAGATGCTCCTTCCTGTCATACAACTGAGCAAAAATGCTCTCCTTTTTAGGAACATGGGATGAAGTGCTCTAGAATCCAAGGGTAATGTCTTACTATTTATACTCTCTTGCCCCTGGCACATCCTCTGCTATCCATTTCTTGCATTTTCCTCTTGGGAAGCAGACTCAAGTAATTCCTGTAGCCCTTTTTACAAGCCATAACTATTTCTACAAAAATACACACAAATAGAAATCATAGAGATTATAAAATCATTTGGGTTGGAAAAGATCTTCAAGATCATCAAGTCCAAGAGCAAGTGATGACAGAAAGTGACAAGCTTGCACACACAGAATAAAATTCAAACATTGTGTCGAAGTCCTTCCCATCCAGGTATAAAGCCAGAAATATGTAAGAGAGACAGGAATGTAGGGAAATAATAAAATTATTTGTGTCAGAAATGTGATTGCCGTGAGTTTTGAAGACATCACAATGGTGAGTTTGACTTAGGAAGGATTTTGAAGGAGTAGGCTGATATAGGCTTGTTACAGAGAGCATGAGGAACAGAATGGGATAAACACTACAAAAACTTGTTTGAGGATGGAAGAAGTGGGCGAGGGAAGACTGGCACCAGGGGCCAAGTGAAGGTGAGAACCAACCTTTCCAGGCTGCGTGGCAGATGAGGGCGAGGGTGGGTGAGGATGGACTGTGAAAGCAACTATGTGCAGCATATGTTCAAAGTGACAGAGGAAGGGTGCCACCCGAGGGGGGGTCTGCAGGGATGGCACACTGACAGCACTGGGCTGGGAAAGGGATCCCTGCATCCTGGGAAGATGTGTGAGTGCAGCATTTATTCACACCAGAGGGAAGCACTGTCCCTGCAGTGGTTATGAGATACGAAGTGAGAGGCTGGGCAAAAATTTTGGCTGCAAGGCAGGAGCAGAGAGGTCACATCTACTCAGGAATGTTCTGATGGAAAAGGCTTCTTGAGGCACAGCCTGGGTGTGAGGCTTTGGGATGTCACCTGGGCTGATACCCATGGGTATGGGGCAGTGGGGATACACACACTGCAGGAGAGCAGTGTGGTAAGAATTAAAATCTTCAGCCTTTCTGACCCTGAAGAGATGGTTAGGCAGCCCCAAGGAGATGCCAGAGATGGAGAATAGAATAGAAATAGAGACACTATTGTCACCCTGGGGAAATAATGTAGGTGGTGTTTATCCAGTGTAGGAATGGCAGCCTGATGCCTTCCTAGGGATTGCACGACACTGATTTGTCTTTGGATAATTGTTCATCTTGTGAGTGGTAAGTTACTGGCTGGCAAACAGCCAGGATTTCTCAGACTCCTTTTGGCATCCCCCATCCAAGCTGTGATCATTTTCATATTTCACACGTCTGGGCTTTCTCTCAGGAACGTGGCACGTGCAGGGATTCCTCTGTGAGTGGTGGGTGCATCCAACACGGGAAGCACAACAGTTCTGTTCAGAGATGAAATGCTGCCCTGGCTCCCCAGGAGCCAGCCTGGACCTGGCTGTGAGGCTGGGTTTCACTCTGCAGGTGCTGAGTGAGAAGATGCTGTTATTGCACTGCTCAATGAACTGTGCTTTGTATTTAACTGTTTTATGTTGTTCAGTATTTGCTTATAATAGGAATGGATTTTTATTATTTATTATAATATTATATATTAATATTTTATTATTTCCACATTACTTCCAGATGTTTCCACACTGTGGAGTAGAACATGTCTGCAAACACTGGAGCAGGGCATCCTGTTTGATTCCCCCTTTTGCCCTGGGTACAAACCCTGGGACAAATCCTTTCCCAAATGACCAGTCCTTGCCTTCATTCTTCTGTAGTGAGGGTCACACAACCTGGATTCTCAGCACTCAGATCTCTCAGGATATCCCAGTCAGATCCTTCCCATGTTTCTTAAAAGCATGTTTCCCATGTTTCTTAAAAACACCCCCAGTGCAGGTGGCAGCCAGAGTTTGTACCTCCCAGCCCACCTTCAGAGCCTCTGTCCAACAACAGCGAGCAGTAACTTAAAAGCAGCTTCTCTTGACAATGAAAGTCATATTTTGCTTTGAAAACACCCTGTGCTTGGAGGAAAAGCTGCAACAAAAACTCTGTGCCCATAATGTCTCTCCTTTGCATTGCTTTGCCTCGGTGTCACCTGCTCTCCTGGGGAGCCTCCCCGTCACGCTGCTGCAGCCCCTGCCTTTGTGATCCTGACAGCTTTTTCTTCTTCCAGGGGCCAGGCCTCTCACAGATCAGTGTCTTTTGATCTCTCTCCTCTCAGCATTGTCAAAACAGCCTTGTCAAAACAGCCCTGTCACTGGGATGGGAGTGAGGAGTCCTTCACAGGGACAGAGCTCCTCTCACGCTGGAGAGCTCACATCTTATCCAGGCCACTCTTTTATATCTCTTGTCTTTCTTTTCCTCTGTTTTTGCCAGAGTGATGAATGGTGACTTTACAGGGTGACTTTCCACAGGTGCACCGAGGGCCCTCAGGTATTAATGAGTCATAGCACAAATATTTCCTTATTTTCCCTAAATTTTATCCCTGCAGTGCCTAACCCTCTCGTGAGACCAAGGCCTGACAGGGAGGTACGAGACTAAAGGCAGAGGGAAGCGATGAAGTTTTTGTTAAAAGTCAAGAAGGTTCTCTGTGAAACTAGAATAACCTGTTTTATTGGTGCTGGACCTGGAAATATTAAAATACCTTGCCTAAAGTTTCTACTGAAAGTGTCCTATTTTGATGTAGCCAAAGTAATCAGGATGAGCTGAGGGGACATGTAGAGAAAATGTAAAAGCAGGAAGATGAGTAAAGAACTTTTAAGCTCAGTGGTCAGGCTTTGGGGAGGAAAGATTTTTTGATTTAACCTCTTATCTGCAGTTTTCCCCTTCCACTGAGACTCAAGAGAGATAGGAGAACTAATTTCTTCTCTGTTTCCATTATAAGGAGAACATTTTTCCAATGTAAGCCCTAGAAAAGGTATCATCAATCACTGCTCCTTTAATCTGGGAGTTGTGACTTCCAAGAGTTTGATGAATAGGTCCAGAAGTTACTGTAGTTTGTGACCTTCCTTTCTGGACAGATGGAAGGAGAAGTTCTGAATTTCTTATTCTTTATCCCTCTTTGACTTTGATTAGGAGTCACAAAGTAGAAAATATTTGGAAATACAACTTGGCTGGATATTGGCATGGAGGGCATGGAGACATGGAGGAGGAGGGTGTTTGGATGAAAACTGTAGCATTTGCCACCAAAATATTTTAAAAAAAGAACTCCACAGGAGGATAAACTTTGGGTTTGTGTGTGTACTATCTGTCCTACAAAAGAGGAATCTCTAGGATCTATTTGTGGCTTAGGAGTATTTGATGGAAAAGTTTTAAAGCAATGATTTGAACCACTATGTATGGAACATTATAGAAAATTCAGGTTTCCATCTGCAATAATTAATATATGTTAATGTAATAATGATTGTCATGATAACTATAATAAAATTATATTAATTTAATATGATAATATATTTTATTAACTGATACTAAAAGCCAGTGAGTGAGGTAGGGACACTCCTTGGCTGCACAAATCCTGGAGAGCAAACCCAGTGAGGTGCTTTAACACATCAGAACCACCTGGAGCTGGAATGTCTGACTGTGGCAGTCAGAGCTCTGCTCTGGGTACGAGGTGATGAAGGGACAAAGGTTGGATCCTGGAGGTCTTTTCCACCCCACATAATTCTGTGACTCTTTCTGTAGCACTGTGGAGCTGCTCCTTCTGCCATGCCAACCCCTGAGACACAGAAGGGACAGCCAGGAGCACCAGGTGGTTGCTGTTGTTTTAACATCAATGGCAATGGCTGAACAGCTGCTTGATTTCATGGGAAATAGGAGGAATTAGGAAGGGTAACAATTTCCAGCATGCCAGGCTTCAGACTTGGTGTCTTTGATGGCAGAAGAAGCCTCTGCCCTGCAATGGCTGTGGAGTGTGAGTGGGATCCTTCTGTAATTCTTCAGGCTGGAATCAATCATCCCGGCTAAATCGGTGCCTCTTTGATCAGAACAACTCCTGTCCCGCTTGGCTGGAGGTATAAAACCACCAGCCCTCCTGCTCCAGGAACAGCAGGCATCCATAAATCAGCCTGGCAGACCATAAATTCATTTACCCAACAGAGACATGGTCAAAAGCAGCTCAGTGGGGTTTTAAAGGCCTTTGTGCAGTGCTGGAGATAAACAGGGGTTGGAGGAGGGGAGAGAGGGAGAAAGTGGCATCTTTATCCTCTGCTGATGGAGCTGGTGCTGCTCTGAGGCAGGGTGGCCTTTCCTGGCTCCAGGGTGCTTTGGGGGTCTGGGGCTGGATCTCCCAAAACTCTTCACAAGCCTCTCACTCACTGCTAGAGCAGAGATGGGAGCAGAGCAGGGACTTTTGGGTCTCTTGGCAAAAACCTTAAAATGTCTCCAAGATTTCTGCTTGGCATGGCTGATAACTGATAATGGATAACTAACTGATAACTGTCCTGCCTGTGCCTGCTGATGCCCAGCAAAGCAAAATAGGGAATAAACTCACATCTGAGCCCTGGTCAGTCACGGGGCTTTAAGGTGTTCTCAGTGAGGGAAGTCTCAGGCTGAGCAGCAGGGACTCTTCCTGGCCATATTTCTAGACAGTGCCACATCTTTCCATCTGGATTTAGGCCATCAGACATCCAGACTCAAGTCTGAGCCCAGTCTGTAAAAAGCCATGTAAAGAGCCTACCTGTAGTCACGCAAATCACAGCAAATGAAACCTTTCAGGTGCATCAGAATAAACCTGAGACACTGAATTCCCATGGCTGCTTCCCCTTCCCTGTTTTCTGATTTCACTTGGTTTGAGAAATATATATATATATATATTATATATATTTAAACAATATCATAGCAGCTGTGCCAGTTGCTTCTAGTAAAACATCTCTGCTGAAATAATGCAGTGTCTGAGAGATTGGGTGTAATATGGTTAAATGCTTTTACAATCCCCCATTAAAGTAAGTGGATGGAAATTCATAAAATATTGATGGCATTTGAAAAGAGTTCATTCATGGAGCCATCCAGAACTCAGAGCAGGCAGTGCTGAGACAGATGTTGATACCAGGAAGTTTTGGAAGAGAGGACACACTTAGGTTAAATAGCACTGCTGAAAAGTGGAGTGTTTGAGATCAAACCCTGTGCTGCAGTTTGTTTTAATCCAGTTACTAAACCAAGCAGGGCTCTGCTTTCCTGCTGAGTATGACAGAAATAACAATCCCAAGCTGGCAAGGATCCTCCATTTCTGCTGCTCCACGAGCCTGGGGGCACTAATGAGACCTTGGAGTGGGGAAAAGAGCTGTGATTTAAATCTAAGTGATGAGAGAGGGGCTGGTTGCCTTTGAGGCAGCTGAGATGACCTGATCCTCTCTCCAAAGGCGTCTGGCTGCACGGCTTCCTGTCTGTGGGCAAGGAGAGAGCAAAGCTGGCTGCATCCCCAGGCCCCTGGGGATTGAAATCAGCTGGCACTCCTCCAAAAGGTGGCAGGTTAAAAGAAAATGGGGAAAAAAAAGGTTGTTTTCCACCTGAGGAAATGTCTGGTTTCTCACGTGGAGGCTGTGCCTGCAGCCAGAGGCTGCTCCATGCAATGCCTGGGGAGAGGCCACAGGGCCTGGAAAACTGGAGGACTGTGAAAATCACACAGGATTAGGAGAAGTGGCTGTGAGAGGGACTAGGATGAGCTGCCTGAGCAGAATTAAGTCAAGATCTGGTGTTAATCCAGCATCTCCAGCTTTGAACTCTGACTAAGGTGGGGACAAGGTTTTGGCAGAGGAATGTACAGCTGCAGGGGAATAATCACCTCGGGAAGTGGTGGGAGGGAGCAAATCTGTGGGTGAGGAGGGTGAGGAAGAGTTGGGAATGGCCAGTGCAGCACCCTTGGGTGGCTGTGTCCGAGGTGTCACACCAGAAGGGATTTTTGTACAGAGAATAGTCCCAGGTTCATCTCTGCACTGGCCTTAGAGCAATTCCTGTGGAGGGAAGCGTGTAGGAGAAATTGGTACCTGGGGATCCCAGGGACCATTATCTCAGGGTTGAATTCCTGCAGTAAATATCCCAGCTGTTTCCACAACAAGTTTGGGAAACATCCCAAAACAAAATGTTCTCTGTCCTCCTGTGCCAGTCTGTTTTCAGCAGACATCATCCTGACACCTCCTGCAAGCACTGGAAAGCTCCTGGCAGCTCCTGTTCATTAGGGATCCCAATTCCTGCTCACACCAGTTTTACCTCCATGTCACTCAATTGACTGGAGAGCACAGGAGACGAGGACCTGGGTTCCTATTTCTCATTTTGCAAGAGCAGCTAAATTAACCCTGGGGTCAAAGCCAAATGCCAGCCTCTCTGAACTCCTCCAGGATTCAGTGGCTGTGCAGCACACTGCTGGAAAAGTACCCAAGCTTGCTTTAAACTAGCAGTACCTTGCTCAGAGTGGGCAAACTTATTCTGCCTTTTTTTCTTTTTTTAGTCCTCATCGACCTCTAAACTGCTGTAATCTAGCTCTATAAAGCTTGTTTCTGCTGTATACACTACAGACATGCTCCCAGCTCAATACTGTGCTCAGACTTTACTTGCTGTAAACTGGGAATAATTTCACCCAGGATGAGTTTGCCCATGTTGCATTGGAAAAGCAGTCTTTCACTTGCCAGCCTGCACTCAGCCATGGTGAAGCTATTCTGGTTACACAATTACTGTAGCTCATCCCAGAAACTGCTGCACATCAGAATTGGATCTCTTACTGGTGAGTAAATTAGAGTAAAACAGAGCTTTGGGATCCATTAGGAAGAAAATGTCAATCTAAGGTTATTTTTTGCTTAGGTTTGCTTTCAGTTTTCTCCACCTTGTTTTATCCTCTAGAATGGCAGCAGGTTGTGTATGTTTATTAAATGCACCAAATATTTCCTTATAAATATGTATTCATTTTGTTTGCTTTCATAAATATATATTTGCAAAGACATATTTATACATACATTTATAAATATTAGTATAAATACATATCTATTTATACAGTAGTGTACAAACTAAACACAGCTATTAAAGGAATTAAATGTAAGTCAAAGCTTGCTATTTTCCAGCATATTGGCAGCTGATCTGTCTCTCTTCTCCCAGCTCTGAAATGTCACCCAGACTTGCCTGTGTGTTGACCCTCATATGCTGCTCTTTGGAGAGTTTCTCTCATGCTGTACAACAGTGTTTCTGTCTGAGAAGCAGCAGGGAAGTTGGGCTTCTGATTTATTGCTGATGAGGAGCAATAAATTTCCTTTAAGGGAAGCACAAGGATGTAGATCATAGATGTGGGAACTCTGGATCAATATTTTTTCCTTTTCCCTCACATAGGGTATAAGTAGCTGCCGAGCCACCCTCACCAGAGCAAGCAGAATGAATCATCTCTCAGTGTTATCTTCTTCATGTCTGTGCTGCTACAGAGAGACAAGTCCCAAAAAAAACCCCAAAGGTTTTTTTTTTCCTAGCCTTTACAGTGATTTTTTTTTCTTTAGGCCCAGTAAATTCTTAGCAGATCTGACCTGTTCTCTGTAAGGAAACCACCCCTGTGGCTTGTGGAGCTGCTTCTTCCACTTCCCATGTGAAGGACAGAGTTACAATCACTCTGTCATCTCCTCTTCAAAGATGAAGATGAAAGAGCCCGTTCCCAGCAGCTGGAAGAGGTGCTCTGGTTAAAACCTCAGCCTGTGAACTCGGGAGGGATGGGAATCCCCTGCAGGCTTCCCCCAGAAAACACCAAGGACTCCCCAAATGTCCTTGCAAGTCCTCAGTGCCCCAGGCTGAGAAACAGACTCTGCAATGCTACACTGAATTCATAGAATTCATACTATGTAATTCAAGACTATTTTTCATTGTTTTTGTCTTTGGGATTACAGAACCACTAAGGGATTAGATTAGTGATAACAAAGTTAGCAGAAAAAACATACCAGGAACCTTTCATTTAGAACAGCTGTGATCATGCTTTTTGGATCCCAAACATGTCCTGTGCAAGGATTTAAGACCTCTTACCATTGCTCATTACCTGGGAAAGAAGATGTGCTGTGTCATAATCATCACAATCCTCTTGCTTGGCTAAAATCACCTATTAAAACCATTCCTGAGCCTGGAATTAGAACCTGCAGCACACACCCCTCTTGCTCCCTGTCACTGCATCTCCTGATCCCCAGCCCATGTTCTCGGCTTGCCTGCAATACATCAGCCACACTCGGGGAAATCTGCCCTGGCATGGGGGTAAATCTGCTCAGGGACAGGTGGTGATCTTGTACACAGATTTATCTGGCCAGGATGGGTTGTTCTGCTCTCTAAGGTTAATGAATGCTGCCTTTGAGGGCCAATACACACCCAGAAAATGCAGAATAACCTCTTTTTTTTCCTCCTTCCCCTCCTTTTCTCACTTGCAGATGCTGGCTGCACAGCTGGTAAAACAGATAGGTCTTTCTAACCCTTTCATGCCTGTTCAGTGAGTCCAGGTAGGTTCATAAATATGGTAATGGTTCCCAGAGCATGTCTGGACTGGAAATAAGAGATAACTGCAGCAACAGCTCCACGGCAGGAGGGACTAAATCCACACTCCAGGTCAAATTAACAACCTCCCACTCCCCCCATTAGCATGAGGAAAGCTCTTGTGCTCACCTGTTTGCTGATTACAGCCATGGAGCTGTAAGGAGGCAGCTCTTGTTTAGCTTATTATCAGAAGGCCCAAGCTCGAGAGAGAACACATTGATTTATACAATGGGGATCCTGCCTGGTACTTCAATGCAGTTGTCCTGCTGAGAAAATTACAGATAAACTCTTCATTTATTGTCCCTTTAAGGGAGAGCGGAAGAAAAGGAGAAAAGGAAAAAAATAAGCACCAAACTCAACAACTTCTAAGTGTTCATGGAAAGGTTGCTTTTTACCAGTCTGTTTCCAAAGGCAAATCCCTGGGGATGGAATCCTGGGTCACTCCTTCGAGGGCTGGACACAAGGACCCCTTGTTATGGTCTCTAGCATGGCAGTGACCTGGAGTCATGTCAGGTCAGTGGGACACCATCCCGTGGGCTTCTGGTGGCAAAGATGTGGCTCTACCTGCCCAAAACAGCATCCAGGGATTTCCAGAACTCTCTGGAAAAATCACCACCTTTCCTACATCAGAGGATAACCATGTGTGTGGTGGCTCAGCCAGAGGAGGAGGCAAAGAGAATCACTCTGGAACAGGTTACAGCAGCTGAGATGAGGAAGGAATAAAACCAAAATAACAATGAGGGAGTGGCAAGAAGAAGGAGATGGATCTCAGCTTCACCAGCCATGCCTTCAACAAATGTTTGAAAGCCAACCTTGCCTTAAAAAATTAATATTGCCCAGAGCCCAGAAGTAAAATCAAGCAGTACATCCAAGCTGCCAGGAGTCTTCAGGGCAGGCTGAGCTCCTGGATTTGGACAAGACTGACAACAAAAGCTGGGAAAGGAGTCACTGATTCCCTTGTAGCTCCTGGAAGCACAAAGCTTGTTAAGCAGGGATGGATTTAGAGGGTGAGGGATGCCACACTGGGAGGGAAGAGGTGTTCAAACACTCCAGTGGAACAATAATCCAGTTTCCATGAGCTGCATTCAGCATCATCATGGCCCCACATTTGAAATGAATGGTTGTCATGGATTAACCTTCAAGATGAAGTCACCACTCTCTCTCACATGACACTCAAATATATTTTCAGTCTGCCTCTTCCTTTTTCTCTCTAATCTGACCAGGTCCCTCCCTTTTTGAAACACACCTTGTTTCTTTCCCATTTGAAGAGAAGCTGAGCTCTTCAAGTGTCATGCTGAAGGCACTTTGCTGTGTTTCAATATTCTTTATACAATAAGGTGACCAAAAGTATGTATGTGGACCCTGTTCTGACAACAGAGCAACAGTTTCTGCATCTGTGCACCTGCCCAAAAATCCAGAGCTGCTCTCCTGGCTGGTCCAAGGACCTGGGGATTTCAGCTATTCAGAAGACTCTTCATCTTTCCAAATTTGTATATCCTGGCATGATACCTTCCAGGAATTTAAATTCTGTTGCTGTGGCAAAAGCACACAAGCAATGTTCTTAGATCCTCCCTACACCTGTATTTATCAAGGGGTGGAAAAAAAAAAGATGGAAGAAATACAGCAGAAATTGAAAGAACTCATCATTTCCTGAGATTTTCCTTGATAATATGGATGTACAGCACAGACCTTTTGAAGCTTTTAGATTTATTTCCTAAGGTTGCAAAAAGTAGCTGGAAGCCCTACTCCATTCAATATTGCTCTAACCTCCCCTTTGGTTTTGACAGTGATGGATTTTATCTTCTGCACTTAAAAAATCTTGCCCCAGACATGTTCTCTGTGAACAGCCAAGAGAAAAATCAGTTTTTCTGTCCCCAGTTCTTGCTTTGGATGTTCCCAGCCCAGCCCCAGCCACTGCTCCCCATCCTCATGTGGCTCTGGCCTAAAAAGGAGCAGGAAAGAATCAAGGAAAGTTGATAAAGAAAATATTTAGGAATAGGTGGTCCATGAGGAAGCTTGTGCCAGGCATATGAACCAAAACCATGGCCTCAGAGCTCCAGGAGTGCTTGGAGAATGATCTCAGGCACAGGGTGGGATACTGAGGCTGTCCTGTGCAGGGCCAGGAGCTGGGCTTTGATGACCCTTGTGGGTCTTCCCAGCTCAGGATATTCCATGACAACTGGAAAAGCCATGGACACTGCAGTGCTCCGTCCAGGCTGCTTTCACAGGAGCAAAGAGGGAATTGCCACAAAGGCTCAGCAGCACCTGGCTGACACACCTGCCCACCTGCCATCCCCCTCCAGGCGAGCTGGGACCCCCCAGCTCTGGCTGAACTCAGCCTTTCCTCTGCACTTCCCACTCTGAGGGGATTTTTATTCTGATTCAGCTTCCTTCCACCTTCACCCTGCTGCAACTGTTTGCTTAATGCTGCATGTGAAGGGAGAGCATGAGTTACTGACTCACTCTCCTCACCCCCTGCAGCCCCCCGGGCTCTGTACCTGCCCCAGCCCTCCAGCTGTGCCAGATGTTAATTGGGTGGGAGCAGGGCATCAGGAAGGACATTATCACTGTTTTAACTCCATCCCTATTTCTCTTTATACATCTGTCTCCCTCTCTCACTTTTTCCCTTGTGCTCCTTCCCTTGACATCATAATTCTAGGGCTCCAATGGATCAGTTTTTAGAAGGTTTTTCTTCTCCTCTGCAGATACTTACTGCTTTGTCACAGCCTGTTTTACTTCAGAAATGTTTCTCCCACTTCAATAACTTTTTTTTTTCTTTCAAAAGATATAACTGCCAAAATGAAATCAAATTTAATGTAATTTCTATTTAAAAGACTTTGATTACAGGGGAAGGAGGAGGTTAAATGTCAATGAATGCATTGCTCCAGCTTTTATGAAAAGAATTTCAACTAATTGTTTCATATTATGCATAATTTTTCTATATAAAATTATTAGCCCCCAGAATGCTCACAAATTTCTTTGACATACATGACAATGAGTAAGAAACAACAAAAAGAAAATACTTTCAGTTTAGAAATGGGATGTGAGGACACCATCAGTGGTCCCACGATTGTTCCCTGTTTCTGAGGCTGGACAGGATCAGGGAAAGGGCAAAATTCCCCCCAAAACTGGGGCAGAACCTCCTGGATGGGGTAGAGGAGGCAGCAGTGCTGCCTGTGTCCCCTCAGAGCAGCTGAGGGGACACAGGCAGAGCCCCAGTGTGGATGATGTGACCCAAATCCATGGGAAGGCTGGAAATCGGGATAATTTGCTGTCTGTGTTTGCAGCACCTCTCTCACAACCTCTGCTGTTGCCCAGGGACCTCACCAACACTTCTGCTGCCCTCTTGACCCCCTGTGTGTCTGAAACACTTCTCCTCATTTGGCTTCCCCTCCACTGCCACCACTCTTGCTCCTGTGCTTCCCCCCGGCTCTGTTTCATGCTGTGCATTGCACAAGCCTCCTCATCTGCTCGCTTGGTAATATCAGCTCATGCTTCCTTGTTCTGCTCATCCGTAGGGAAAAATTGTGGTGGAAACCATCAGCTGAGGAAATCACCAAGTTTGGGCTGTCAAGGTGTGTGTTGGGGAGGAAATCACAATTTTTCTCTGCCCGGTGAAGAGCCACCTTGATAAAAGGGTGAACTGGCCATCAGCTGGCTCTGAGCTCCAGACTCTCTAACTCAAAATGTCCCTGATGTTACAATAACAAGAGCTAAACCTATCTAGGATGCTGCCAGGCCTTTCTTCCTCTCCATTTTAAACAGGGAGCAGGGAGGAGCAAAAACTATTCCAGCTTCTCAAAAGCAACAACCAAAGTCTGAGCCTAAAAATGCACAAAGATTTGGCATTTAAATATCACAGCTGTAGCCTTCTTAGAAATACCAGAGATACATAATGAATTATAGATTGGGCTGAGCTGCAGAATTCCACCCCCCTGCTTGTCCTTTAGTGGAGTTCTCTTCTGACCCAGGGGTTTGGTTCAGGTCCATCTCTAATTCTGAGTTCATTCCCTCTGTGATCCCTGACTTTTGCTGCCCTCCCCCAGGTTTAACTCTGAATGTTAATGCACTGGGAGGAATTGCCAGGCAAAGGGAGGTGATGCCAGGGCTTGAATGTTTTGCACTGGAGCTCAGGGTGGGGTTACAGAGCTTGAAGATTGGGATGGCAGGTTTTGCTCTCTTTTAATTTATTTTTTTAAATTTTTTATTTGGTGTCTCTTTCCTGATCCTGTAAAAGCCTTGTCAACACTCCGTATCATGTAAGTTCAAAATTTTAAGGTGCCCCTAGTAAGTGTTCATCAGTGTTGAAATTAAAGATGCCAAGAGAAACAGGGAAGATTTCAGTGTCCCTCAGTCTCAATACCAAACCCCCATTTTTTACTCCATCAGTATGGACCACTTACTTTATTTATTATTATTATTAATTATTCCTTCTTCAGGCACCAGGACCTCATGACATTTCCCACATCTCAGTATCTTCTCTATATTTTCTTCCTTAGAAATATCCCAGCAGCCACAGGATGGAATAGCTGGGATGGGAAGGGACATCCTGTCCAACCCCCCTCTTTGTCTGGAATTCAGCCTTTCAGCCCTGGGAAACCTCATAAGGCTGTGCTGGGGCTGAGGTGAGGAAAGAAAGGTGGGCAGCAGCTGCTGGGCTTTGGGATTTATGGCAGGGAAAGGATTTTCAGCAGAAGGAGAAGGTTCTGAGTCCCAGGGAACACTAAGTGAGAGCTGAAACTGCCACGCTGCCTCTGCTCTCTGCCCTGGGACTTTATATTATTATTTCTCATTGGATTTCTTTAATCCCTCCTCTCTTAGCTCCATTTGGAAAAATGTCTCCTGCAGATATAAAAGCAGGATAAATCACTCGTGACCTTCCAACATGTCAGTTTGTGTTTTCCTTCCACTGCTGCTCTTGGGCCAGCCCTGAGCAGAGCCATGCCCTCATTTCCCCTCAGGATCAGCTTTACTGATTTTGGGACCTCATTTTCCTTTGGGTAAGGGTCTGCACACCCTTTTACCAGCACTGGTGCCCTTTCAGTAGCACTGGCAATGTTTGCACAGCCAGGACAAGACTGGGGATAGCAAAGTTTTCATCCCAGCTTTCCCTGGTTATCTTTCCCCTGCTTCCTCCATGGGGCAGGGGGAGCTGAGGACATCCCAGGGCCCTGGCACAGCCTCTTTGTGTGCCCTCCAGCCCAGACAGGGCTGATCAGCTGTCATGTTTCTGGGAATTGCCATGCAGGGAGGAAGATGCAGAGCCAGGCAGCAGCAAGAGCATTTGCCTCTTCTCCTTTGAGCTGCTTCCAGCCTCAGACCGCTGAGTCCTCCCATTGCTTCCTGCTTTTTTTGCTGCCAGAGTCTTGTCTCTTGGGCATTGCTGGTGCTTCAGCATCAATCCTGCACAAGCAGGGGCCACAGGTGGGCTGTGCACCATGACAGTCCCACATGTCACCCCCTGAGACCCCTCCAAAGTCCTTCTTGCCACTCTGAGGTCACAGTGCTGCTCAGCAGGGCCTGGGGCTGCTCAGAGCCCTGGAGGAGGCCATGGACAGGAGAGCTGGGACACGGGCCAGCCAAGGTCTGCTCCATCTTGGCAGTGCTGCCTGTAAATCCTGCCTCCAGGAGCCCTGCTTCGTCAGGCAGATGGAAAATACAAACAGCCTGACCTTCCCAGGACCCTGACAGCAGTACCAGTCCCAGACTAGCAGGAGGATTTAATCCTCCTTTGATAGGGCTCGGCAGGAGGATGGGGCAGACTCCAGAATGGGGATCTGCTCCTATCAGACATTCTCAGTGCCACCAGCAGGATGTCACCTCTGCCTCTGCTCTACACTGCTCGGGACAGATACAGACACAAAAAGTGTGACTGGGAAAACACACTGGTTTAGTATTTACTCTCTTTTGTTTCTCTTTTTCTGACCCAGAAACCTCCTTGTTGGAGTTTAGGGCTGTTGTGTGGTGGAAATTTTCATTCTTTCAGAGCCAGCCATTTTGTAGAAAGCTTTGAAAAAACAGATGGAAAAATATCTGGAAAAATATAAGAAAATAGAGAGTGAGATGACAGTGAGAACATGAAGGTGCCTCGTCAGCTGCTCAGCCTTTTGAGACAGACATCCCCAGGAGAAGCTCAAATTAAAGGGCAGTCAGCTTGATGGGTTAAAAGAGAAATGTCTGGAATTGTACAGCTAGAGATGGAAACCCCTACAATGGTTTTCAAAGGGCTCAAACAGGTTTTGTAGGATGATTCCTGAGCATGGTTTAACTTGTAAGCACCCACAGAAGAGCCAGCATGAGAGGTTTTCATTACTTGCAGCCAGAGGTTCAAGACACTGAAGACACAGGACCCCACTGCTCTGGCTGATATGCCCAACTTCTGCACAGCATTTTCCCATCTTCATTAAAATCCCATTCACAGCAGTGAGACTGAGGGGTAATGTAGGGGAAAACGAATTGTTGGTGGCCTCTGACAAAGGCACTGCTGATGTCAGTAAGGAGCAGCCAGCCACACGTGGTATCTTGTCTTCACTGGTGACTTCTGTGGGCAACCTCATCCTGCCCCACACTCCTGAACTGCTTCTTCAGCAGGATCCAAACATTTCCAAATGGTTGCCATGGCCCTGGTCTGGAGCACCCAGCCCTGCAATGAGGAGAGAGTCTGTCTCAGGTTGAAAGGTGTAGCTGGGTGTGTATTCCATTGCCATCTGTCAGAGGTGGAGCACTTCTCCTCTGTTCATTGGGCAGTTTTTTCTTTATCTTTCCCACAGCCAATCTTGGAGGGACGGTGTTTACATTTTCCATTTCAGGGGAGGCTCCTGCCTTCCTTAGCAGACACCTGTCTTTCGAAACCAAGACACAGTCAGAGACAGAGCCATCACACTGTGTTCCCTCCGACCTGCCACGGCTCATCCCAAGTGAGTTTTCATGGCTTTGTCCTTTTTGCATTTCTACTTCCCATTAAGCCTCCTCAGCCCTTTTATTAAGGTTTATTTTTACCTCAGCGCAAGAGGTTGGGAGCACGTGGCTCCCAACTGCTGCTTGGCTGCTTGGCATTTTGTGAAGATTATGTCATGTGGCACTTCAAACCTCACCAAAAATAACTCCCTGTGCTCAGGAACCACTTTCCTACCTGCAGAGACCACTGCTTCCCAGCCCTTTTGGGTTTGTTTTGAGGGGGATTGGTGGGAATGATGGGGTGGGGGAAAGGGATGAGCTGTGATTTGTTTCTGCTGTTCCAAGTGAAGAATCCTCATGGATTCCTCTCATCCTCTTTGCCATGGGAAGCGGGGAAGCAAATTAAGGCAACATCTCTGAGCACCAAGTAGGCCTGGGGTTTGAAAAGAAAGTGCCTGGGAAGAGCTGGAGGAAAAAAAGGATTTGTTTTAGCAATGAGCAGTGGTTGGAGGGTATTAGGAGTGTCCTAGGGGAAATCAGATGGATTTACTCCAGCACACTGCTGAGTGAGGGCCCCCACTGAGCCCAGTGTGAGCTCCTCGTGCCCTCAGCAGGAGGGAGGGACCTGGTGGCTCCCAGCTTTGTCACAGGAGCTATTCCTTCCAGAAACAGAGCAGGAGCAGAAAACAGGGAGCCAGAAGGTTCGTCTGACCCCTCCTGGGCATGATGCCTCAACCCCAGCCATTGCCCACTTGCCTCCTGTCCTCCTCCAGCACAATTTGGTGACAGTGGCTCTCCCTGGCCTCTGCATGGGGACACAGAGCAGGAATCAGCCATTCCACAGAAATTCAAGGGGAAAAAATTCCTCCATTGCTCCTGCTAACCCCCAGCCGTGTAGAACCACGAGGGGTCTGGCTGCTCCCTGAGAGCCCTTCCAGGAACCAGCAGTCTGCTGAAAAAAAAGTTAGTTTTCACCCCAAAGCAAGATGTCCAGGATAGCAAACCAAACAGAGCTGAAATGAATCAGTTTGGAATATGTTATTTTCAAAGCCTTTTCTCCTGAATCTTGACTTTTCTTTCAGAGAGAATGAGTGACATCTTAAACCTGGTTTTTCTCCCATGAACGTCAAAATAAACACTGACAGCCTTATTTTCTGCAAACCATCTCTTTTTGTGGTTGGGGTTGATTTTTATTTATTTTTTGAACTGGCATAAATACAGTAGAATCTTTCTCCCCTATACTTTAAGAGTTCTTTGCCTTTCAATCAGATATGGGAAGGAAAATGTTATTAAACCTGAAAATTCCCACTGAGCCACATTGCACTTAGTAGCAGGTAGCATCCAAATTCTACCCTTTTGGTTGTTCTGCTGACCCTGTGCCTTCCACTGCCTGAGCAAGAGGATCCCATCCTGCTGGATTAACACCTCTGCCAGTTTCTTGGAGATCAGGGAAGAGAACAGCAGAAGTGACAGAGCTGGAGGTAGTCCTGCTCTAAACAGATAGCCGGGGGATTCATTTTGTTCATGAAAGTATTGATTTTTCATAAACTAAGAGCACAAAGAGTCATGGAAAACAATCCGTCCCAGTGCAGGAAGCTGAGAAATTAGACAGCGCTCCAAGCCCTCGTGATTGTGCTCAGTGCTGGCGTGTTCAGTTAAAAAAAGCTTTATTTACAGACTTCAAAAATATCAGAGGTGTGGTTCTAACACTGGAAGTTCTTTTACTCTCAAAGGGGAGGCTGTGAGTCTCCCATTCAGGCAGGAAACATCAGCAGAATCAGTCTCATGGAATTTCTTGTCTGATCTGCTTGTGACTATGCTGAATAGATCCTCAACACAGCCTTTCATTTCAGCCTTTCAGCTGTTGCATTTTCATCCTGTGATGGGAAATGAGATATGCAAAAAGAGACAGACACAACAGCACTATTTCCTTCCCTTTGGTTTCTGTCTGCCTCTCCATAGAAATTCTAACTTCAATCAGGAGCTACAGAAGTTCAAGCCTGAATTAAAGTGTCACCTGCTTTCCAGTGAAAGTGATGAATCACTGGAAAATCGTTTTCAGGGAATGTGGTTAGATTCCTCATCCTGATACCAGTGTTAAAGGCTGCATGTCCCTGCTTAAACCATAACTCAATTGAGGTTCATGCAGAAACCAGTAACTGGAAGAAATCTATGGCCCTGGTTATACAAAACAGCAGAGCCATAAATCACACTTGTCTCATGTCTGCAATTTATGAAGCCATTACATTCAGAATTTGTTAGATTTCAAGTTTTGGTTCCAGTTCATTTTTATTTCAGCAGAAGAGAAGACAACAGCAAGGATTCTGCAATTGTGCTTAAATGTAAGTGAAGACACTGTCAGACTGGGGTGGAAATCACAACTGCACCTGGAATTTTGGTGCCTTGTTAACAGCACGGAGGTGGAACCTGGATCCTTTCTGGGAGGTATTTGTGTAGGAATCTTGGATAAGCTGGGAACAGCTCTACCCCACACACGGGTGCACTCGAAGGCCTTGAGAAGGCAGCAGTGCCCAGCCATGCCCAGACTGACCTGAGCAATTCACACAACAAACCTGAGCTGCTCCAGCTACATCAGGCTCCCTGTGCCAGGGCAGGTCTGGTTTATCCACACAAGCACAGCCACAGTTTGTCCAGGACTGCTGAATATGTGGTATCCCTGCTAAAATCTATGTACTTTTCCTTATCTATGGATAAAACTTCCCAGCAGGGAGGGGAGAAAAAAAAAAGAGACATTTTAGTGAAGATGCTTGTCAGCATAAAGCTGCCCACCACACACAAGGATTCCTTTCTTGGGGCAGGGGACAAACCTTGGGTGGGAGATAGCTGAGCTGAAATCCTGAGTTTCTCTATCTAATTTGTATGGAAGCTGTTCGGGGTTTTTTTGAAGCACAGACCAGAGAAATAGTTCAGGTGACAGAAGCAGTGACCCTGGTAAACTTTCACTCTTGAGCCTTCTGGCTGTGTCTTTTCCTATTAGATGTGATTTTAAATAAACATGAAGGGACCAGACAGGCCACAGATGCAGGTTCCTAAGCAACACAGCTAAATCCACATCTGTGTTTAGAGGTGCAGACAGAACATCTCAGGACAGTTTTGAGTAAGTTTGGGTTGTTTTAGTTCCCCTTCCTTTCAGAGACACAGAGTACAGACCACCAGAAAGAAAAATAATAAGCAGTCTACTTTTCTGGGAACTGATGATTATAGGGGACAGTAAAATGAGGGCCAGCAGGAAAGGTCTCCTCATTTTGAGGCCTGATGTGATGTGGCTGCTGATCTGTCATTTCCCATCACATCTGGACATTTTGGCAGCTGTCGTGGACTGCCCAGGCCAGAAAATCCCAATGAGGATGGTGACACAAGGCAGGGAGGGTGATCATGCATGAGGCTAAGATGGGTGGGGAGAAAAAGCAGGGCAGCCCCAATCTGGCAGAGCCTCAAGGCAGAGGATAAACCATGGCAGGGTGTAGAAACCAGCACAGAAACTCTGACATACTGAAAAGGCACCTTTTTGTGTGTGTGTTTGCTTTTCCCATGTTTTCACTCGCTCACTGGGAGATTTGACTCTGTGCAGATGGGAGGAAACGATTTTCAAACTGCCTGTTTGTAAGCCAGCTCCAAAATGACAGCGCTGCCACTGCTGCTTTTGTTCTAAACACCCAATTAAAGTGGCTGCTTGCACCTTCCTGCCAGATCCCTGTCTGCCAGCCCAAGAGGGCTGAGCAGCTAATGAGGCACAGCACGGGAGCCACAGGCAAGGTGGGAAAGCAGGAATTGCAGACTCAGCCCAGCCCCGTGGCAAGGCAGAGGGAGGCTGTGCCAGGGTGGGATCCTTCCTGGGCAGAGAGGGGCACACCTGGGCAGTGCCAGTGCCACCAAAACTCGGGGCAAAACCAAGGCCAGACTTTGCTGAGTCTTTTTTTCTTTTTTTGCTAGGGTCGGGATTAAATGTGTGAGATGGTATTTCTTGTTTGGACTTGGATGTTTATTATTATATATTATTATTTATATAATAATATAAATATATATTTCATATAGAATATAGATTTAGACAATGTATATTTAGTATATATTGTATATTTCTATAATAATTATATTATATATAATTATTCTATATATGATTTTTATTTATATTACATTTTTACAAACTGTGAGCTCTACAGTACTTCACCCTAACAAACTAATATTAGAGCTGAATCTCTCTTTCTACCAGGTTGTTTAAGGATAAACTGTCTAATTAAGAAATGACACCTAAATTATTTTTACTTTTCACCTAATAACTAACTACCTGTGGCCTACAATGCAGACTTTTTAGTCTAATTACATAATACCACCCAAATCCATGAAGAAGAAGGTGAAGGAGAAGGATCAGCCACTGCCTTAAAACCTCTATCTTGCTTTATATATATTACTATATTCTAAAACTTAAACTCTAAATTTTTTACTATGTGATATCACACACTTCTACTCAAACTCCACACCCACAATCCCAGTTCTATCATTCCATTTTGGAAGCTTCCCCACAGCCTCAGGTCACTGCAGTGTTCTCCTGGGGGTCAGTGCCTGTCAGCACAGAAACTCTGAATTCTCAGCAACCAGGGTTCCAAGGAGACTCCTTCTCCAGGAGACTGAAACAGGAGCAGCTTTCCTGCACCCTTCCTGGCCACGGTGCAGCCAGCTCCTTGCTACAGGACATTCTTACTGCAGGATGGAATTTATGATTTATTTCACGTGTAGGAAGAGTGAGGAGAAAAAACAAGAAGAAGCTGAGAGATGATGGCATCAAGGTGAAGGTGGTCACCAGAGTGCTGTGGGATGGAGTGAGTGATTTTTGGAGCAGATTAAATCAGGGTTCTCACAGGAGCTTCTGAAAATCTGTTATGTCTCTGAGTCTGTATTTCCCCAGGAAAAGATGCAGGTCAGCAACTGGTGGGGGGAATCAATGGCAAATTTCCTTAATGAGTTTCAGAGGTTTTTTTTTTTTTTTTCTGCTGAGAGGAACAGAGTTTGAAAGAGGGAAATTTAGTTGAGGTGTATGGCAGAAATCCTTCCCTGTGAGGGGGGGCAGGCCCTGGCACAGGGTGCCCAGAGCAGCTGTGGCTGCCCCTGGATCCCTGGCAGTGCCCAAGGCCAGGCTGGACAGGGCTGGGAGCAGCCTGGGACAGTGGGAGGTGTCCTGCCCATGGCAGGGGTGGGAGGGGATGAGCTTTAAGGTCCCTTCCAACCCAAACCATGCCATGATGACTTGTCCTATGCCCTGATGACTCTGGTGACCCCATGAGAAAAATCTGTGCTCACCAATCCCTGGAGAAAGATTCCTGATGTAGGCCAGAATAACATGTTCCAAATCTGCCAGCTTGTGAGGCAGGAAGCCCAGCTTTCCTCCTTTGTTGGGGGTGATAAGTCTTTCTTCTCCCATTGTTTTGAGCAGGACAACCTATATTTTGATGGTACTGACTTAAATGGCTGCCACTTGCCCCACAGCAGACAGTGTGTGGTCCTCAGCTGTTTGTTACTTTTCTTGGTGTCCAGTGGATAAGGGAAAATTTATGTTCACCTTTTTATAAGCTCCTGGTAAAGGCAGAGCCTTGTGTTATGAGCTGCAATGCCCAGTGGCCTTGTCATTTATTGGGAATTAATGTCACCATTGCATCCTTTTCTTAAGGCTCGGTTCTAGCCGAAATGTGGTGATCTGAGAAGTGTTTGCTTCTCTTTGAGAGAGAGCTGGAGCTCTGCAAACAGGCTGAAAACATCCCCAAAGGGAAAATCCAGCTCAGCAAACTTTGAAAT
Source organism: Pyrgilauda ruficollis (assembly GCF_017590135.1). Taxonomy (NCBI): domain Eukaryota; kingdom Metazoa; phylum Chordata; class Aves; order Passeriformes; family Passeridae; genus Pyrgilauda; species Pyrgilauda ruficollis. Next base: position 4,386,073 of record NW_024524822.1, read on the forward strand.
GAGCCCTTGAAGGTACAGTCTGTGTGTGTGGTGAGGACCTCTGATGTTGCCTCACCCGAGGCTGTGTGAGGCTGATCAGGTTTGATTGTGTGCACTGCAGGTGTTATTGATCACCCTGATGATTGATGGGCTGGTCCCTGTCAGGGACTCATCTTTGATGTAATTGCATGAGTGATCTGCCAAGGCCAAGCTCGTTGTCCCCAGAAGTGCTAACTATATTTAATATATACATGTGTCTGTATTTATAAAATTCCTTTCTCAACAGAGATTAAATTATTTCTGCATGCCTCTCCTGGGCTGTGGGGAAGTGCAGATCCATAAATCAGAGGACTGACAGAGATGAAGACCTGCAAGGTTGGGTCGTGTGTGCTGAACCCATTCCTGTTTGACACACTCCCTCTGGGGCTGAGTGCCAGGAGTGACATTGGGTTTGCCCTGCACAGATCCTGGTTTGGAATGTGGGGACCAAAGGAATCCCCAGCAGCAGGGAAAGTGACCCTCCTCTGAGCAACTCAGCACAATGTTTATCCTTGCAAGGCTGGCAGTATGTATATAAATATATAGATATTATAGCTGAAGTGGCACCAGATGGATAATTGCAGCCCCTGAGTGCCTAATCTACTCTCCAGGACATGGGCAGTTTTCTAAGCCAACAAAACTTAATTGAACTTTCTGTTCCAGCTGGAAAAGGTTATGGATCTAGCGAGTGCAAACGGAAGGCAGGATGAAAAGGTCAGATGTTCTGTTCTCTTTGTAATGGATTGACCGGGGACATGTTTTTATCTTTCTCACAACCACTGGATTGTAAAACTTAATTAGCAAGTCACTGCTCTGCCCTGTCTGAAGGCACACGTGTGATGATTGCACATAGATCACGTTTTATGGCCGTGTCATGTTTTCATCCCAGTGCAGCAGCCTGCATGAGCGATGCTTTTGTCACATATTTACATCCATAGTTCAGGGAAGGGCCAGTGGGGCAAGCTGGAGAGCTCCCCTTGACGTCAGCTCCAAGAAATCAGCTCCTGGAGCTGCAGCTGCCTGAGCTGGGCTCTCACTGCTCTGCTGGGACGTGGGAGAGGGGACACGGAAAGCACAGGTGTCTCATTCCTGTTAAGTTCCTAAAAAGTTCCTGAAAGGAACTGTTATTTTCTCATATCTTTGCCTGAAAGCCCCTTAATTTCAAAATTCTAACAATTCAGAGGAAAGGGGGTCATATTTTGCATTCTAAGGGAGGCCCCTGCCTTCCTTAGCAGACACCTGTCTTTCAAACCATGACAGCAGGCAAATCCAAGAGATCTGGAGAGGAATGGACATATAAACAAGGAATAATATGACATATGGGAGAGAAATATCAATAAAGAGGTAGACAAATGAAAAGGGTTTGTGTATGGGAAAGAAAAATGTACCAGCACAACAATGTCTGACCTGCAGCCCAATCAGCCTGATTGGAAAATGCTGATTTAATAATTGGAAATGTGGTCTCAACATCTGAAAGCACATCTTCCATGTGTAAAATAGAGATAAAATAGAGATAATTGTTTATTTTATATTAGACATAAAGGGAAAACATTCAACAGTAAAGGACAATTAAGAGCTGGAATAGATTGCTGTGAGATTGGAACCACCAGAGGTTTTTAAGAGCAGGTTAAACCAACATCTGTGAGGAGAGATTTAGAAGTAGCTGGTGGAGAATTGAGGCAGGGCTGGTCTGGGTGACTTCCTGAGGTGACTTATTTTCAAGTTTGATTTTGGTTATTTTATATAATTCCAATCCCTTTGTAGTGCAGCTCATCTCCAGAGCATCAGAAATGGTCTTGATGAGTCAAGGACTCCATGTAGGATGAAATCTGAATTAATCACACACACACACACACACACACACACACACACACACAGAGTCATTATTCAGTCCAGGGAATTTCTTTTCATTTCAATTAGGGAGAAAAAGTGTTTAAAAGACATTTCATTTTTTTCAGTGGGATAATTATGAAGTCCAGAATTTCCCTCTTCATACAATAATGTTTTTCCTTATTGGCATTTTACCTGGGCACACAAGGCTATAGCTGCTTCCAGTTTGTAGGATATCCTGCCATTTTTCTGGAAAGTTTGAACAATTAAATGGGTGAATAAAGAGAGCTGCACTTAAAACTAAATGAAACAGAAACACTTGGTATCTATCAAGTCCTAGGGATGAGGATCCTGACGTAACACACTTTATTTTATCTTTGGAGCCATCAAACATGTCCATTTCCAGTATTGCTACAGTCAAATTCTTTTTCTTTTAATTTTTCTGCCTTTGAGTCTTTCCAAGAGGTCATTTGTTGTCCTCAACAGATATGCCAAGACTCACATACTTCCCTCTTCACACCTCCAGCATCTCTCACGCTCACAGGCTTGGGAAGAGAGCCCAGAACTGTGCTGTGTTCTAGACCATGCATTTCAGCAGGGCCACACACGACATGAAGCCTTGGTGGAAAGCACAGGCTCTGCCTGGCAGCTTGGAGTGAGAATTTCTCCCCCATGTGTGAAAAGAGGGGTTGTAGGAAACCATTTCCACACTTGTGACACATCAGTGTTCCATCACACCAGAAATGCACACAGGAGAGATGTCCTTGGCATCAGCAGTCAGGGTGAATTGTGATTTTCAGAGCAGCAGTTGAGGTTTTTTTCATTCCTAAAGTTTTGCAACCGGGATTTTTTAATATGGATCCTTCTTTTCTTTAAGAGCAAGTGAACTTCCTCCCTTTTTAAGTGGGTTACTGCATTCCTGGGCCCTTCCTTACACAGAGTGTGCATGACAGGGAGAATCCAGGAAGCAAAGGCAAATATTTCTCCTGAGAAACTCCTGGTGCTGCAAAGCCAGCTCAGGAGGGGACTGGGAAAGCTGTCAGCACAGCTGCACAAGGAAGATAAAGAGACAGGAACCACTGCCTGAGCATATCTACAACACATCAAACATCACCAAGTCAATCAAAGCACCATTAATCCATTGGACTCTGACCCTTCCTCTCGGATGCTGCCAGATCCATCAGCTGGGGATCAGAGGGAGAAAAGCAGCAGCCTGGCAGGTCCTGGTCACCAAGAGAGCAAAACAAGAACCCCCTCTGGCTCCCTGCTCTGCCTGGGAATCTGGACAGGGAACTCAGTGCATTCAGGCCACCAAAAAGCCTTGCTTTAAATGGGATTTTAAGGAATGATGGCTTTGCCACTGGAGGAATCAAGGCACAAAAAGTGCTGTGTTAGTACGAAAGGCTTCAGCACTGCCTTCCCTTCTCCTGCCTTCTCCATCCCAGCAGTGTTCCACAGTTAGGAATGTGATCTCTGGGGAAGAAAAACCCCACCAAATGACCAACAAAACAAAAGAAAACAGACTCAACATTCAGCTTTACTTGAAGTTGGAGAGAAACAATCAAGACTCAGACGTGCAAGTCCTAAAGAAACAAGGAAGTATCTGTGAGTTTTCTCTGCAACCTCTCCCTTGGGATGACTTTCTTTAATAACTTCAGCTGAGAGCTGTGATCTGTGCACGCCAGGAGAAAGGCTGCCCGTGCCTCAGACAGCTGGATTCCAGCCCTAGCTGAGGCAGTAAAAATGCCAATTTCCAAGAGAAGGTGTTGGTCGTGTCACATGCAGTAATGCAGTGATGACTGGATCATCATCATCACTCAGTGCTTACATGGGGAAGGGATTTTGTGTCACATGCAGTAAAGCAGTGATGACTGGATCATCATCATCATCACTCAGTGCTTACATGGGGAAGGGATTTGTAAACAAAATGCTCTTCAATTGAAGTGAAAACATTCCAGCAAAGCCCAATGGATGCACACTTCAGAGACGTGTTCAAACTCTGATGGAGATGTGACTCTGAATAGCAGCAGTAATTGATGCCTGCAACAGCTGAATGTTGTGAGCTCCCTGCCACTTAGAGCCCTGAAAAAGACACCCCTGCTTGATTTAAAGAGGTGTTACATGTAAATGGAAAGAAAGGGATTGATATAAATTAGTGGGTGAGAGATGAGGCCTTAGATTAAATGAGAAGTTCCAGACAGCAATACCTCCATCAATGGTGATGTGAAATCTGCTTCCAAAAGGCCATTTGAGTGTTTCCAGGACAGTGCAGTTCTACCCCCTGCACATGCACAGGTTTCAACTCAGAGCCAGAACTTACTGTATCAAAATAGCCACTGATGGTGACAAGCAAAATAAGCTTAGAATTAGACAAATTTATTCATTAGCATCATTTTTGTCACCATCCTCATCTTCATTATCAACATCCCTTCAGCCATTAAAATTTCTTAATCACCTTAACTGCAGTTTAGACAATTAATTGCCTGGATATTATCCAGCCCAGTAATCTTGATCACTTGAAGACATGTCATAGAGACTGCCAAAAGGAAAAGGAGGGAAAAAGAAGAAAAAATATTCAACTCCACAAAAAGATTTTATCTAAGAAAGGAAACTTCCTGATTGTCTGAGAGATTTTGTGATACTGCTGGGGGCTTATTCTGAAGACCACGTCTGGGCAGGGGAAGACCCAAATCTCCTGTTCCATATTTTGATATAATGGAAGAATTTTTCCTTTTGAAAAGAGGAAACAGTCCTATCCATTTTCTGTCGTTTTAAAATGGTAGAAGTTTATGAAAACACATGTTCTACTCAGCCTATCTTTCGTTGGATTTTGACACTCTTTTTCTTTCTTTTATTTATGACAGAATTTCTTTTTAATACAGGGGCAAATTTCATTAAAAAGTCTTGTAGAGGAGAAGTTTTGACAACGATTAAAACGTTATTTGGGTCGTTGTTGATGTTGCTGTTAATGCTGTTGTTGTTGTTGTGGCTGCTGCTGCTGTTGGGAACATATTTTAAATTGACCTTATCCATAAAAGTGACATTTACATGGCATGATTCTCTGCTAAGGAGAGATACCCTATCTTACTGAATACATGAGGCCACAGAGTTATTTAGCACATAACTCTGAGCTGATGTAGCCTTTATTTAACTCACACAAGATTGGTGCTGATCTGTAGGAATGAGTTGCTCTCATTCATTGTCACCCATGGCAGCACACAGACAGTTGGTGTGAGGTGATGATGAACTCCAAAATCAGCCCATCACTTCCTGCAGCAACTATTGTCCCTCTAAACATGTCTTTAAAACTGGTGGAGCCCCCTCAGATGGAGAATAATTCCTGCAACAGCTCCCATACTCTGTTTGTCCCTCTAAACACATCTTTAAAACTGGTGGAGCCCCTCAGATGGAGAATAATTCCTGCAACAGCTCCCATACTCTGCCACAGCACTGCCACATTCTCAGCCTTTGCCTCTGGACAGAATTCTTTTATCTTCTTCTGCAAACATTTCTCAATTTATAAACTGGGAATAATAATTCCTTATTTCTCTGTAAGAGCTCTGTGAGGCTTCGTGCAGCCAATGTTAGTAAAGTACTTGGAGATCTCTGGATGAAAGCTGCTGCATAAATGCATAGTTTTATTGCTGGACTAGCAAATGTTATTACTCTTCTAAAAAAAAAGCTATGTAGGTAGAAAATAGCCAATCTCAATATTTATAAAATTTCTGCTTCCTCATAAATACTGAAGTTCCATAATCCTCAGTGAGGCTGTTGCTTATTTATCTGCATTTGAATTTTAATGAATAAAAATGCCATTTTTTGGTCACAATTCTTTCAGACTGGGCTCTCTGCGAAATTCTGCTTTCCATTTCAAAGAGTTTATGTTTTGTTGACTTTTAACACTTTGACAAGATTGACTGACAACCACAGACCTGGAAATCCCACTGATTTTGCCCCACAAACTGAAACAGTGAAACAAAATGTTCCTTCCAACCCCTCCACAGTGCTTGAAACGTGCCACCGAGGACAGGTCCACAGCTCAGCCCAGCTGAGGACAAACAGAGCTGTGGCTTTGGGTGAGGATGGTGATTTCTGGTAGAATGGAGAATGGAATTCCTTAACTCTTGGCAGAATGTTGGGATTGCCAGGGCTCAGCTCCTGGTTCTCACAGGGACTTCCCTGTCCACTCTCCTGGTACTTCCAACCCCATCCAGGTGTTCTGGTGCAGGTCTTCCCTGTCCATGCTGCAGTTCTGACAGGGCAAAGCCCTGGGCAGCAGCTCCCTGTGCCCACCAGACACACGAGAGCACCAAAGCCATGGAGTGATTTTGGGGGAGGCTTCGCTCTGGGCTTGAGCTGCAGTTGGTGTGTGAGTGTGAGAGCAAAGCCACCAATGTCCCTGTGCCCGTGTGCCATGTGTGCCATGTGTGCCCTCCCTGCTCATCCAACTGCAGCAAATAACTCCAGTGACAGCCCCTACACTGGGCTTGCATTCAGCCATCTGTAAAGAGAGGGATTGACACTTTTCTACAGCAGGAAGTATTATCTGATTATAGCCCTGGCAGGGCACGTCCCTGTCAGCAGGGAATGCATGAGTAGCTCCACAGACAACACAAAGGGTAGTAAACATCCATAAAAAAATAAATCGTGGGGAGACTGTCCCTGGCTTCCAATAAATCTCTTCAGGTGAAGATTTGGGATGCACATTCCTGACTTCTGGCAGTGCGGATGATTTACTCATGAGAGAGAGTGGGAGCAACAGGTATTTTTAGGCAGACATTTCCAACTAGGAAAATGGTACAAATAATAATTCCATATTCTCTTTTCTCTGGAGTAAATAGCAGCACTAGGGGAAACATGGCCAAAAATTAGCCCTGTGTAGGTTGATGTGCAACGTTAATCCTTGAAGTCTAATCTGTCACTGGAGTGGAGAGATAAAATGTCTTTGAAGTCAGAGGACTCCAGCAAGGCTTAATGGCCACCACTCAAAAGTGAAATTCACTTGTGCTTCCATTATCTCTTCTCGTAACACTCTGGAGTTACAAAGAGCAACAATAATTCCAGCAGATGAAGCTGTGCAGTGTCCTGGTACCTACAATGAGCATTGTCCTCAGCCTGCCGAGGAGAGAAGCACAGGGAGATTAAATGACTTGCTGCAGAGTGCACGGGGAGTCATTGTTCAGGTTGGTTTAAGCACTGTGTTCCCTGATAGCTCATTCTGTGTTTCAATAACCAAAGCACTCTCCTGGCTCTGCAGCATAACTGTGTGACATGGGTGAGATTGGAAGTGATGTCTCTGAGATGTGGGCTCTGGAATTATCCATTCCTGGCCAGATCCAGCACTCGTTTTCTCTCCAAGCCCAGTTCTGCAGAATGCACTTCTTTCAAACCCAGGATCTGTTCCATCAGAAATACTTTTCCCAAGGATTTCTGCTTCATTTTCCCTTTTAGAGTCTTTACGTGCTCAGTACTAATCTGCTCTTCCTTCTGTTGTTGCTTGTGTTCAAGGAAGGAGGCAGTTTCCCCAGCAAAGCTACAGGTGTGTTAGAAAATCAGGCCTCAAACTGAGGGTGAAACAGAGAAAGAAAATTGCTGCTTTTGAGTTTTGTTGGTGATTGAAAGCACTTTTAATGTGTGATAGTTCCACCTACACAGCAGGACAAAATTCTTGGCAATTCATTTCTTTTTCCAGATAGAAGATGACCATCTAAAAGGGGAGAAAATATTGTGGTGATTTGTGTTGCTGGCGTGGAAAGTCAATCAGATTTAACCCTTCAATCTGGGGTGTCACTGCAAACTCTGATCTTCAGACCAGAGTAGAGGTACAAGGTACAGGCTGGTGCAAATTATTGCCTGTTCCTCCCTGCCATGCATGTGGAAATGTTGCTGTTTGGAAATGCTCCATGGATTGTGAGTACAAGCACCTATACTTGATGGTTACTGTCTGATGGCACCAGCTGTTGTACAAATCTGAAAACAACACTCTGTCCATAACTCAGGAGATATTTGACCCTTTTTTTAAAAATAGCCATCCCACTCTCAGTAATCACAGTAAGAAATGCACAGGGATTACTTTGGTTGGGACCATAAAATACCACTTGAGGCTTTTTCTTGTCACCCTGCCTTTGTTCACAAATCTCACTGTCCCCATTTGCCAAGTGTGGTCACTTTGACCAACAGGACCCAAAGCTGGGAGGGAGGAACAATTCAAATGCATGAAACTGGAAATCCTACTGAAAAATTAGAAAGGAAAAGCTCAATCTCATTTTCATTCAGATATGAATGAACTTGAATCCTCTTTTGTTTTTCACCTGAGAGAGAGATTTTATTCATCCAGCAAGTTTGCAACTCCATCCTAGCCATGACTAAAGATGTAGCTGACAGATTTGGGCTCTAGTCACAGGTGCTGTGTGACCCCATATGGGGAGGATTGGAGAATGGCTCTGGAACACTGGGATGCTTCTGAACTGTGGCACTGACATGAGGCCCTAAGAAGGGATGTTCCTTTGCCTCTGTTTTTTGCCTGTATTTGATGTATTTTCTTCTCTGTCCAGAAGCTAAAACAGGCTCAGCCCAGGCTCCTGAGGGCTCCCATATCATTAACACAAACAGAAAGTGACTTTGGGCATGAAGGACTTCCCGAGCTTTGCAGCAGCCTTTGCATCCAGACTTGCAGGAATCTGTGATGAATAGCAGATGATTGCTCTTTTGGAAGGACTGGGCTTGCTTCAAGTTTAATCAGTAAACAGCTCCTGATGATTTTTTTTTTCTGTTCTGTAAATATCCCTCAGTGTTTTTGAGGTGACCGTGGCCTGGTGCCTCTGTCACCGCCCGAACCCGGCCAAATGTGTGACACCTCCCCCACTCACACACGCCCCCTGAATTACCGGGAGAAATAAATGCAGCAAACACTGCCCTGCAATTCAGAGCTGTCATCCCAGGGTGACCAATGGCTCCCGGAGTTTGTTGGACAGAGAGGAGGGTTTTGTCCTTCAGAGACAGCGACCTTTCCTTCCCATGCAAATAATTTCCAATCAAGCTGCCATGTAGAGCTATTGCAAGCAGATGGACACATGCAGACAGATTTTACATGCCCTGAGAGTCTCCCTCGCTCTCTCACAATAAAGAGGATTAAATTGAATTGTTATCTGGCTATTTGGGGTATTTTGACAAACCAGCACAGAGTCAGATATTGCTTCACACTGTCACAGTTCTAGATATGACAATTTTTTCAGACCCCAAAACAGGTCTGAATTTACATTATACTGTTTGGGAAAATTTCTTGATAAATCTTTCTTTCTATCAGACACTTTTTACATTCCAGCTGTTGGCACTCATGCTGATATGGCCATGCATGTGTCTGGCTCCAGGAGTAATATATAGAATATAAAATCCCAACTGGGATCCAATACAAGGGGAGGAACCCCATCAGGCAGTGGCCTGGGATAGGTATCCACCTCCCCCACCATGTGCTACTGGAAATTCAAGTGGTCATGCTGAGAGAATAAATATCTAATAAGAAGCCATAAAACACCAAAGTCTCAGTGTCTGAACCTCAGGCTCTTGTGCTGCATAAATGATGCCTGGGATTTTGCCCGAAAGGAAGCCTAAGGGCAGGTTCACTGTAGAGTGAGGCTGTAGAATATTTAAGGAATTTAAGATATATTCTGGCCCTATTTTCTCTGATATTCATAGAGGAAGAATTCAAGTTCAGGATTGTGGATTTCCTGGTAATGCACAGTGCCAGCTTTTCAAGATACCTCCTCTCTGCAACACCTTTGCACGAATTTGAGCCATTCCTGAGTCCCCTCTGCCCAGCAGTGGCAGCAGCCTGCTGGAGGAGCCCTGTTTCTGCAGCCTGCTGGAGGCAGTTTGATTTAATGTCTGATTGCATTTAATTTGTGGCAGCAGCCCAGATGCTATGGCCATAGGTGCCTAGAAAATCATTAAGCAAATGCAGTAAGACACATGGAAACCTAAATCAGAGCCCAAGGACACCTGCATCCTGAGATATTGTCTCATAGCTCCAGGACATTTGACCTTAGCCTTTATTCCACGGTCATGAGCTTTTAGCAAGTGGTTGGAGTGGGACCAAAACTTTGCAGGAGGAATGTTTTCTGCAGAAAATGGACTGACCTATTTTTTATGCTAACAGTGAGCTTCTGCCTCAAGTCAGAGCTTGAGCTGTGGGTTTTCACAAAGCTGTGAGGTGACAGCCTTTACTCCTCAGGTAAAACTGAACAATGGCAGAATTGTATTTTTTGGCTCATAGAGGTGGAATTGACCTAGAGGTGAAAGGCAAGGTCTTTACACACGTTGAGCAGCATTTTGCCGCACTGGAAAATATTTTAGAAGGCCTGAAGGCAGAAAAGCAAAGCTCAGTGTGAGCAGACCAGGGCCTGAAAGAAAGAGCTGTTCTCACTGTGGAGGTCTGGGAAACATGGTTGCAAAAGGCTCCACTGGAAAGGAGTGGACAAACTAAAATTAGTTTCAAGCAAGCAAATAGAAACAATCCGTTTTGAAAAGGTAAGAAACGCTGCACATTTCAGGTTTGAAACATTTCTTTCATGCCAGCTTGTTTCAAACTCAACCAAAGAGCAGAGCAGCAAGACATTTTTAAAACTTGCTTTTATTGCCCATTTTTATTTTTTTCTCCAAAAGTGCCACCTGGCTGGACCTAGAATGTCTGTATCTCAGGAATGTGATGCTAGATTTGAACACTGGAAAGCCTGAAAAATTGACAGATATGCCTCATTTGAACAGTCTGGACCTTAGCTCTGATATGAAATTGTGCAAAATAACACACAGAAGCAGGAAGAGAGTATACAAATTCTGTTTTCTTGGATTAATCAGACAGCTGGGGTCTGCCACAGGGGTTTGGAGGTGTTCCTGAGGATTGTGATAATTATTGTATCGATTCCTTTCTGCTTTTAATCTGTTTGCTGCAAATCAAAATCTCAAGTTAAGGTACCTCAAATTCAGTTTTCAGCTTTCTTCAATGCCAAACAAAATTGTTTCCAATGGAAATTAAAACTGTCGGGGCTTCTTCCTTGTTCCAAACATTTTCCCATTTCCATAAACAAAATCATGGGTCGTTCTCAGTCAGAGGTGAAGAGTTCTTGAGGGAGAGCAGGTTTTGGGGTGCGTGCCTTCCACTCTGTACCTCAGGATCTCACCCAAGCAGAGAATTTTGGTGGTCTTGAAGGACTTGTGAGCTGAATCAGTTCTGGACTGAGCAAATTTCTTCTTAGGGTGGAGAAATGAGTATTTGTGTGGATGGGCAGGAGAGTGAGCCTGTTTGAGAGGTGCTGTCACAGCGTGTGGATGTTTGTGGCTCACCGGGCAAAGCACATTGAGGCACAAAGCCAGGAGTGACCCAGGTACACTCTGCAGGTCAAACTCAACATCTAAATCTAAAAACATAACTCCAGTGTGTAACTTGGGCTGTACTGGGACACAGCTGAAGATGTAGGGATGTTTTTTGTGTATCTTGAAGAAGAGGATCAAGCTGAGCAGGGAGCTTCCCTTCTTTTCCGTGGCAGGAATCCCATCAGGAGCCCGCAGGCAGATGGGACCTCCCAGGCGCACCAGAAGGAATCAGCAGCAGAGGTAAAGATGTGAAGCAGCTCTGGAAGGCTCCACATCACCTGTCAAGGCATCTCACCTGAGGTCTCATCTGCAGAACATGGGATATTTCTGTGACTGAGCAGTCCTGGCCCCGGCAGACACCAGGAGCACGGATAGTTCTGTTGGAGGGTGGATCCCTCCGGGAAGGATTCACTCCAGGGACAGTAAAACAGCTGCTGTCACTGCTGCCCCTTCTCTTTAATGTAACCAGAGACTTAAACACGGCTGAGTTAATCTTTGAGGAAAACAGAAAATACTGTAACAATGGAGGCTGTAACATGGTTACAAATGAGAGCTACTGCTCCCCTCTGCATTTTGAATTCCTGGGATAATTCTGCGGAGCTTCATTACCGGAGTATAATTGTGTTACAGAACTCTAAATCACCCGCTACACTTAACTGGCAATAACATTAAGATAGTGCAGATATTCATTTTAATTAAAACATAGCCTCAAACTGTTTCCCTGCTCTAAGACACAAAACTTTTCCCTCCTTTTTTTTTTTTTTCCCCCAACTCCAAAAACTTTCATTTGTTCCCAGTGTGTCTCTGCTCACCAGAGGGTCCAGAACAAAATTGCAATTAATGAACACCTTTCTGAAAACCATCTCTTCCCTGTGAGCACCTTCCTCTTCATGTGGATGACTCTGCTGCAGGGAGGGGGATGGCTGTGGCTGCTGCTCAGTGTGACCTGCATCTGTCTGATTCCAGCAGGGCACAGATGATCTAAACCGAGTGTTTTATCTGATTCAGGCTGCTCAGTTCAGAGCAGACCACCTGGCCAGCCCCTGAAGCCCACAGAGACCAGTGCAAGTGGAAAATTCCAGTTGAAGAGAAGGCAGGATGTGCTGGCAGCCTTTATTAATAAATTTTGTTCTCCATATCAGTGCAGCCTATCAAGCACCTGAACAGAGGTGAGCAGAGATGCAGCCCAAGGTTGCCCTGTTACTCTTTAGACCAAACCAGCCCAGAGTGATCTGGAAATCAGGAGCTGGAGATCTGTATTTTTGGAGGAGTCTTTTGGAAGCGTATACAGCCAGCCATGAGTTGAATAAACAAGACACAAGTGAGCTGAAATACTTGTTGATATCAGGTGTTAAGGTCCCGAAAAACACAGCTGAAAAACAAATGTGTAGTTGACATGTGCCTGCTTTCCCAAACTGTCCAAATTCCTCTCAGATGTGCGGCAGTTCTCTTGAAAGTTCTCATTTCCATGTAAACCTCAGCACAGCTCCTCTGACTCTGGGAGTGGAAGAAATTGGTCATGAGGAAGCTCTTGCTGAAGTCAGTTTCAACCTAAACTCTTCCAGTCCAACATAACTGTATTGGTTTGAAAAGCCAGGTGTCTGCTAAGGAAGGCCAGAGTCAGAAGAGGCCCTGCCCCCCTGTGTGTCAGGGTGGTGGCACAGTCCCATCCCATGGGGGCTCAGCCCTCCTGCAGTGCCAGCTGTGGTTCTGCTGGAGCAGGGATCCTGCACAAGGCTGCAGTTTTCCTCTGAAGCTCCAGGGCTGCTGGAGATGGGCCTGCTCTCCCTCTGGGAATGCAGGGCAGGAGAAAGCTGCTCCTCTGGGAATGCAGTGGGCAAAGGCTGCTGTGCTGTTCCAGGCTCAGATTGTATCCAGGTAGGAATGCTTGGCTCCTGCCCTGGGCGGAGCATCTCCCCATGGGATGGTGGAATTTGGTCAGCCATGCAGGGACACTCATTGTCTGGATACAGACAAAGACACTTTTTCCATCAGTGGGGAAAAAAAAATCATATTGAATTCATGAAAAGACCTTTAAGTTGGGTTTGAAATGTACGGAAAACAACAGTTTACAAGTCTTGGCAGAACCAAGACTCCTTTTGCTGCAGAATTAATGATATTAGAGATGAGAAACGACAATCTTGTGATGCCTCAAGGTTTCCATGCAGGGTTTTCAAACATTTTTAATTTCTTCAATTTAACTTAATTTAAATTTTACTTAGAGGTAATTGGGATGAATTAATATAGTTACAATTATACAGAAATCAATCCATTAATGTCTGGAAAATCTTGTTAATATGGTAGCAATTTCATGGATACAAACAAAAATCTACCCACTTAAAATAATCTACATGGTTCAGTTTCAGATAATAACAATAAAAAACTTCTAAGTTTTTATTTTAAAAACATATTTTATCTAATAATTGTTCTGGCTGATTAACTTTGTTGTTGCAGCCATGGTGGCTAACAAACACCACTAATCATTTTAGCTCAGGGTCATTCCTTTCATGTTTTCTTGTATCACCTCAGACTGTGATGTTCAGGTGTTGGACTCCAAATTGTTCCTGCTGCACAGATAAATTAACAAAATCACTTAACAATCAGTGGGCTGCAATACAATTTAATAATATTGGTAAATATTATATCATTGGTATATTATTACCATATTGCAATTAATTAATTTATTTTGAAGATTATTTGAATTATTAAAGAGTAGAAATCATGAGAATTAATGGAATAATTCTGTTAAAAAGTGTTTCCATTTAGCCTGAGATTCTCTCTTTGATGTGTCTTCCAACTCAAGTTTCCATCCTTCCCAGGCAGCTTCTGGCAAGGTTTATGGAGAAATAATCCATAGGGTGAAAGTTATTGTGCTGATTGGTGAGGAAACTGCAAAATGGAAAGAATATATAGGAAATTTACCTTATGGACTGGAAATGATTGGATATTGTCTGGTTATAAGAAGCCCATTTTTATGGAGATGAAAATTCGGTTGATTGCTCAAGAGTAAAGACGCTGCAACGTGTTAAAAAATATTAATGAGACTCTCAGAGTATGTGTTGTGTCCAATTAGGTTAATAATGCATGGAATTTATCACGAATTCAAGCCTTAACTAGAGGGCTTCCATGTAAAAAACGTGGGTCCAAAGAAATTTATAAAAAGCTGCTCAAAACTGCACCTTGGTCTTCTTTGAAGTGCCCATCACCTGGGTTTGAGTGACAAGTAGTCAGGGTTTGTGAAATGCCAAATATCTCAGGCTAAATGATGCCTGGCATGTTTCAGATTTGATAAGAAATAATAGGCAAACCTGATAAGCTTCACATTGGGTGACTGTCTAAAACTTTTCCAGACTGTCTGAACACCTTGTGTTGGAAAAAGAGGGCAAGGACTAAACGTCTTTTTAGTAGAGTTTTTCTTGGGTGGTTGTGGTCAGAGCACAGGGAGGAGCTGGAGCTGCTGGAGAGATCCAGAGGAGGCACCAGGGGATCAGAGGATGGAGCAGCTCTGCTGGGAGGGAAGGCTGGCACAGCTGGGATTGTTCACCTGGAGAGGAGAAGCTTTGGGGTGAGCTCAGTGTGGCCTTGCAGGGCCTGAAGGGGCTACAGGAAAGATGGAGAGAGGAGATTGACAAGGGATGGAGGGACAGGACAAGGGGGAATGTCTTCAAATGAACAGAGAGTGGGTTTAGGTTTGACATTAGGGAGAAATCCTTCCCTGTGAGCATGGGGAGGCCCTGGCACAGGGTGCCCAGAGCAGCTGTGGCTGCCCCTGGATCCCTGGCAGTGCCCAAGGCCAGGCTGGACAGGGCTGGGAGCAGCCTGGGACAGTGGGAGGTGTCCCTGCCATGGCAGGGCTGGGATGAGATGAGCTTTAATATCTCTTCCAGCCCAAATCATTCTGGGATTCTATGATTCCAAACCTCAGTTAAAGCTTCCAGAGCTGTTTAATATCAGCTGTCGAGACTGTTTCGCAAATCAACACACAATAGAAGAATTTCATTAGCGAGCCTGAAAAATCCGAATTTCAGTTCCAGCAAAATTATTCCATTCTTTAAAACAAAACCCTGCACAGACAAAACCAATCTATTTAGTTTACCACAATAAGCAGATTTTTTTCCCCACAGAAGCAAAAACACAAATAGATGGTATTTTATTTGTTTCAAAGCAATTGAGCTGAGGGACTAATCAGCTGAGGATGAAATACAAGAGTAATGATTCTGAGGCAATTGTAATGGAGGAACAATATTATAACTGTGCCATTTGTTGGGCCAGACTCCTCCTAGAGCTGAATTTTCAGGGAAATACGCTTTCTTTTTTTTTTTTTTTTTTTTAAATTTTTTCCTATCAGACATGTTGGTTTCAGGAAGTAGATGTTTATGTGGAAATAGCCATTATATTTTGGAAAACTTCTGATCAACTCAGCCCACAAATGAATGCTGGCTGGAAATGACCTCAGAGTGAAGTGGAACCTAAACTGCACTTGGAATTTTTTTGATATTCTGACAAATGGCACTTCTATGGAAGGAAGGAGATTACAAAATGAGTTCTGATTTTAAACAAATTCGTAGCACTGTTGTAAGCCAGTCACTTCACTTCATTGACCAGCACAATGTTAAAAAATCCTTTCTGGTTTGTGTGATTCCAAATACTGTTTCACTGTTTCCTTTTCTTTCCCTCCCTACATCATTTTCCTTCCTGTCACTTGAGAGACTGAGGGATTTGGAGGCTGACAGGAACAAAAGTGCAGACACATCTCTTGACCTGTCTGGGTGACCATGGAAATCATCCTGGTGGAGGCAGACCAGCACACACAGGCTGTTTGTGCTCTTGTTCCCTCTGACACCCCTCCTTTGGCCCCTAATAACACTTGATATGGCTGTTATTTCCTGGCTCTATTCACAGAGCAGGGGCCTTTCAGCCACTTTTAGGAGCCCTCTGTTCTTGTTTTAGCTGTGCCTCACAGCCTGGGAGATGACAAACTCTCTGTGATTCACAGCAGCACTTGTTCAGCTCAGATTTGTAAAGCTTCTTCCAGAAGAAGCTGCTCTCTTCAGCTGGGAGAGGGCACAGCAAGATGAGATCAGTCCAGGTGTTTACAGTGATCAACAACTTTTTCCATGTGCAAGCCCCTGTGAAGATGAAATGAATAAAATGAGTGTGTCTGAGCACAGAAGTACATACATGACCTCAGGATCTCAAATGTTTTCCATATTTCAATAACCTCTTTCATGAAGAAATATGAACATTAGAATCCTTTCTTTTATCTCTCTTTTTTTTTTTTTAATGAACAATATGGCTGTCTGGAAGCAATATTAATCAATAACTAATTTCATAGTTGGACAACGGTTTTTAATGACTTTGTACTTTTGATGCATTGTTACGAAAGGCTTCAGATCATTCCCATAAGAACTTGTCAAGCAAAGGGCAAATTCATTTACTTGTCATCATGAGAGAGCCAAAAGGCTCATTAGGCTAATTAGGAAGAGAATCATTTGGGTTTTTGCTCACTCAAACACAGTAAAAACCTCTTGTTCCTGAGGCAGTGGAAGGGATTTGCTGCACCTGTGGAAATAAGGTGGGAGCAGGCACAGGACAGGTGAAAGCTGTCACAGGTTGGGTTCTGCAGCAAGATTAAATCCCTCATTCCTCATGTCCCAGGTGTCACCTGCCACCTGGCAGGCTTTGGCAAGGGTTACCTGGCCTGCTGCCAGGAGTTTATTTTGTACCAAATCTCCCAGCTTTGGAACTGTAGGGTTTTTTGGCATCCCCTCTTTTCTGTCTCCATCCTTCCTGCACAGCTTTCTATGGCTGTGTTTCTTTGTTTTATTTCGGTAGTGGTGGCAGCCCTGGCACTGCTTTTGCTCTCCTTTGCCAAAAATATTTTCTCCCAGCCCTCATCTCAACTCATGAGTCCTCAGTTAATTTTTTCCCTCTCCTCTGCCCAGCTGAGAGCACGAGAAGGTGAGGGAATAGCTTTTGGAGGTTTGGCCAGTGTCAAACCACAACACAGGAACAGGGGAAGAGATGAAGCCAGTATTCCTTGTGAAAATATCTAATTCATGAAAATATGCAGTCTGGGGGAAGTGATTAGCAGAACTATTCAGTTACAGACACAGCGTGTGAAGAATTTCATCTAGGACAAAAATACAAAGTTAAAATTAAGAAAGAAAAAGAGAGGTCAAAACATTTTCCCACATTTCTGTTTCCTAACAGAATGCTTCCACTTTTCCTTCTGAAATAACACTTCCTTTTTAAACTGACACTTCTGTTGCTTGGGAAAAAAAAAAAAAAACAACAACAACAGCAACCCAAAAAAGACGACACAAATAAATGCCTTAAATAAAAAAAAAGAGCAAACTTTCAGTTTTGGGTCAAAACCTCTTGTTGAATAACCTTGAAACAGTATTTTACTTCATGCCTTTTCTTCAGTTTGACCAGTGAACCAAGTGAGTCATTCCTTGCAGGGCTGGAGCTGCTGCTGAGTGCTGACACTGCTGACTGTGGCGGGGATGCAAGCACGGCACCCTGGATCCATCAGATTCAAATAAAATGCATTCAGTGTATTTCTCATCCCCACCCCCTTCCCACTGCTTAAATGAATGAAATTAACTCCCCAGCTTTATTGTCTGAAGCCAGGAAAAGTTAATGGAACCGCAAGAAGCGAGACTGATAAATGTCCTTGGGATGCTCTGCGGGGAAATCCAGCAGCAAAGGCAGCTCCAGGGAGGGCTGGGCTCAGCCGGAGCCCAGGCTGCACCCACAGCCCTTTGGCAGTGCTGGCACCAAGCCCCAACAGGGTCCTGGCTGGGTCTGGAATCAGCAAACCCTCCTTTATCCCATGGATTTATTTCCCTACCTGCCTAGTGAGGGTGGTTCCAGAATTGAAGAAGAAAACTGGGTGGATCTCAGCCAGACTGATGGAAGAGGGGAGCACCACCCTCTACAAAATTATCTCTCTCCCCATTTCATTTCTGTTCCTAGCCAAGGCCACGGCGTACAATAATGGTTGGCCATGGAAATTAAATTGTTTTCAGCCCAGAAGCCCCTGAGAAAGATGGTGATTACTCTCATCACCTGTGTCATGTGTAAAGAAACCCAGCCCTAAGGACTCTCATCCAATTCTTCCCTTTTCCTTTCCTTTTAACCACAGCAAAACTCTCAGCCACTCCTTTTCATATGCAAATTTATCATCCTCACCCGGTTTTCCCTTTCTCTTCTGGTACTTTATTTCCCAAAAAAAACTTGAACACGGGCAAATAAAAAACCCCCAAAAACTAAAACCAAAAACCAGCAAATAAACAGGAAAAAAACCCCAAACGCTTCTCAGAAGCTTTAAAACAGGGTGATGAGAAATAAATTCCTGCTGCTAAAATTTAGGCACAGCATATCTGTGTGGAAATAAAAGCAGCAATTACTCCTCGTGTGCATCTGCACTCTCCAGTCACTTTCTCTCCCTTGCTTCCTTCTGCTCTTGTTTTACATAAACTTTTTATTGGTGATGGACTGAACAATAAAGCTGGTAACAAAGCAATCAATACGCATTACTCAGCATGAGTTAGACACAGTATTGGAGACTCCACAGCCAAGAAAGGCAGGGAATAATCTTGTCCCTTATCCTTTTAATCGGGAAAAGGAAAAGCAGAACTGGATTTTACATCAATTCTCACCTTTCTCTTTGCTTGTTGCAGTGACTGTTTACACTCTGCAACCTCTCTTTGCAAGATCAGAGTGTGTTAGGGTGAGATGAGACCCATTAAAGGACTTTTCAGACCTTCTATTAAAATATCTGTCATATTCAGAGCAGTTTTAGATATCTGGGTAACTGTGCTGTGTTGGGTTTTAGATTTTTTTTTTTAAATAAAACTGGGCCATTGAAGGGAGTTGTGTTGTTTATTTGCATCAACCGTGGCAACTGTAGTAAGGATGTGAACTTTCCCCTTAGTTTAGGACTTCTTCAGATTAAAATAAAGGCTGAACAAACATTGCTGTGCATGTCTTGGTTTTGATTAGCAACAATCAAATTCCACCTTCCGTTTAGAAAAAAAACAACCACTGTCTCTAAACCCAGAAATTGTGAGGAATACCATGAAAATCTGGAGATGTCTGGAGCCTGCAGAGAGCACAGAGCAAGAGCTGGGGGTGAGCTGGGGTTTGTTTCCTCTGGGGCCGAGTCCTTGGAGGGTCCCAGCCAGCACTTGGGATGCACGCTGCCAGAAACTCCACAAGGGCTGTGCCTCTGCTGTTGGAGGGAGGAGAATTCTCCCTCTTGACATTTGCTCAGACACAGAAATCTGCTTTGGTGAGCTTGGAGCACCTCTGGCTCCAAAAAGCACAGAATATATACAGCGAGTTCCTGTTTCCTTCCCATCTTTTCCTGTCCTGATCTTCTGTGCCGCAGCCCTTTGGCACAGCAGCAGTCTCCAGCTGGGTATTTGTGTAGCATTTCACCCTGTGGGGTGTTTCAGTTTTGGAGGCAAATTTCAGGAGAAAATGTCCTGGAATTACCATTTCCTCTAAAGAGAAAAGGGCTTCAAAACTCCCTTTTCTTCTGCCAATGAGAGAAATTTACACCAGTAGGTGAATGTGAAAAAAAAAAAAAGTTCATTAACAAAAATAAAAGGAGGGAAGGAGGGGTGCCCACAAGGCACAAAAAAGGATTGAAGAAATGCTAGATATGAATTCCCAGAAATTTACCCTCCACCCACAGCAGAACAAAAAAAAAAAAAAAAAAAAAAAAAAAATTGCCGAGGAAAAAAAAAAAAAAGACCGGC